>NW_026988517.1:6000000-6600000 GCF_030222135.1 Aotus nancymaae | reverse complement strand
TGCAGCTCCTAGAAGAAACGTGTTTCTGACTCGCTGAATCTCAACATAGATTCTACTCTCTTAGGTGAACGAAGGCACAGCAGCGCAGTTTCAAGGAAACGTTTCTCCTGAGTTTTAGACGCAGTTTACTGCGGTTTAGTACGTATGCCGGCATTGGGCTGGAAATACCGGTTTTGGGATTCTGCACAGAAAGGGTTTGCGAACCGCTGAATCCACACGTGAGTTTAACTCTGTCAATTGAATGCACAAATTGACAACCATTCAGTTAGATAGCTCCGTTTTGGTTTTAGGAGCAGATATTTCTCTGTACAGCCTATGGTCCCATTCACTCGGGAATATCCCAACGCAGCACCTAGAAGAAACGTGTTTCTGACTCGCTGAATCTCAACAAAGATTCTACTCTCTTAGGTGAACGAAGGCACAACAGCGCAGTTTCAAGGAAACGTTTCTCCTGAGTTTTAGACGCTGTTTACTGCGGTTTAGTACGTATGCCGGCATTGGGCTGGAAATACCGGTTTTCGGATTCTGCACAGAAAGGGTTTGCAAACCGCTGAAACCACACGTGAGTTTACCTCTGTCAGTTGAATGCACACATTGACAACCATTCAGTTAGATATCTCCGTTTTGGTTTTAGAAGCAGATATTTGTCTGTAGAGCCTATGGTCCCATTCACTCGGGAATATCCCAACGCAGCTCCAAGAAGAAACATGTTTCTGTCTCACTGAATCTCAACATAGATTCAACTCTCTTAGGAGAACGAAGGCACAGCAGAGCCGTTTCAAGGAAACGTTTCTCCTGAGTTTTAGACGAAGTTTCCTGCTGTTTAGTACGTATGCCGGCATTGGGCTGGAAATACCGGTTTTGGGATTCTGCACAGAAAGGGTTTGCGAACCGCTGAATCCACACGTGAGTTTAACTCTGTCAGTTGAGTGCACACATTGACAGCCATTCAGTTAGATAGCTCCGTTTCGGTTTTAGAAGCAGATATTTGTCTGTACAGCCTATGGTCCCATTCACTCGGGAATATCCCAACGCAGCTTCTGGAAGAAACGTGTTTCTGACTCGTTGAATCTCAACATAGATTCAACTCTCCTAGGTGAACGAACGCACAGCAGAGCAGTTTCAAGGAAACGTTTCTCCTGAGTTTTAGACGAAGTTTCCTGCTGTTTAGTACGTATGCCGGCATTGGTCTGGAAATACCGGTTTTGGGATTCTGCACAGAAAGGATTTGCAAACCGCTGAAACCACACGTGAGTTTACCTCTGTCAGTTGAATGCACACATTGACAACCATTCAGTTAGATAGCTCCGTTTTGGTTTTAGAAGCAGATATTTCTCTGTACAGCCTATGGTCCCATTCACTCGGGAATATCCCAACGCAGCACCTAGAAGAAACGTGTTTCTGACTCGCTGAATCTCAACATAGATTCTACTCTCTTAGTTGAACGAAGGCACAGCAGAGCAGTTTCAAGGAAACGTTTCTCCTGAGTTTTAGACGCAGTTTACTGCGGTTTAGTACGTATGCCGGCATTGTGCTGGAAATACCGGTTTTGGGATTCTGCACAGAAAGGGTGTGCGAACCGCTGAATCCACACGTGAGTTTAACTCTGTCAATTGAATGCACAAATTGACAACCATTCAGTTAGATAGCTCCGTTTTGGTTTTAGGAGCAGATATTTCTCTGTACAGCCTATGGGTCCATTCACTCGGCAATATCCCAATGCAGCTCCGAGAAGAAACGTGTTTCTGACTCGCTGAATCTCAACATAGATTCAACTCTCTTAGGAGAACGAACGCACAGCATAGCAGTTTCAAGGAAACGTTTCTCCTGAGTTTTAGACGAAGTTTATTGCGGTTTTGTACGTATGCCGGCATTGGGCTGGAAATACCGGTTTTGGGATTCTGCACAGAAAGTGTTTGCAAACCGCTGAATCCACACGTGAGTTTAACTCTGTCAGTTGAATGCACACATTGACAATCATTCAGTTAGATAGCTCCGTTTTGGTTTTAGGAGCAGATATTTCTCTGTACAGCCTATGGTTTCATTCACTCGGCAATATCCCAATGCAGCTCCTAGAAGAAACGTGTTTCTGACTCGCTGAATCTCAACATAGATTCAACTCACTTCGGTGAACGAAAGCACAGCAGAGCAGTTTCAAGGAAACGTTTCTCCTGAGTTTTAGACGAAGTTTACTGCTGTTTAGTACGTATGCCGGCATTGGGCTGGGAATATCGGATTTGGGATTCTGCACAGAAAGGGTTTGCGAACAGTTGAATCCACACGTGAGTTTAATTCTGTCAGTTGAAAGCACACATTGACAACCATTCAGTTAGATAGCTCCGTTTTGGTTTTAGGAGCAGATATTTGTCTGTACAGCCTATGGTCCCATTCACTCCGGAATATCCCAAAGCAGCTCCTAGAAGAAACGTGTTTCTGACTCGTTGAATCTCAACACAGATTGAACTCTCTTAGGTGAACGAACGCCCAGTAGAGCCGTTTCAAGGAAACGTTTCTCCTGAGTTTTAGACGAAGTTTCCTGCTGTTTAGTACGTATGCCGGCATTGGTCTGGAAATACCGGTTTTGGGATTCTGCACAGAAAGGATTTGCAAACCGCTGAAACCACACGTGAGTTTACCTCTGTCAATTGAATGCACACATTGACAACCATTCAGTTAGATAGCTCCGTTTTGGTTTTAGAAGCAGATATTTCTCTGTACAGCCTATGGTCCCATTCACTCGGGAATATCCCAACGCAGCACCTAGAAGAAACGTGTTTCTGACTCGCTGAATCTCAACATAGATTCTACTCTCTTAGGTGAACGAAGGCACAGCAGCGCAATTTCAAGGAAACGTTTCTCATGAGCTTTAGACGCAGTTTACTGCGGTTTAGTACGTATGCCGGCATTGGGCTGGAAATACCGGTTTTGGGATTCTGCACAGAAAGGGTTTGCGAACCGCTGAATCCACACTCGAGTTTAACTCTGTCAATTGAATGCACACATTGACAACCATTCAGTTAGATAGCTCCGTTTTGGTTTTAGGAGCAGATATTTCTCTGTACAGCCTATGGTCCCATTCACTCGGGAATATCCCAACGCAGCTTCTGGAAGAAACGTGTTTCTCACTCGTTGAATCTCAACATAGATTCAACTCTCCTAGGTGAACGAACGCACAGCAGAGCAGTTTCAAGGAAACGTTTCTCCTGAGTTTTAGACGAAGTTTACTGCGGTTTAGTACGTATGCCGGCATTGGGCTGGAAATACCGGTTCTGGGATTCTGCACAGAAAGTGTTTGCAAACCGCTGAATCCACACGTCAGTTTAACTCTGTCAGTTGAATGCACACATTGACAACCATTCAGTTAGATAGTTCAGTTTTGTTTTTAGGAGCAGATATTTCTCTGTACAGCCTATGGTTCCATTCACTCGGCAATATCCCAATGCAGCTCCTAGAAGAAACGTGTTTCTGACTCGCTGAGTCTCAACATCGATTCAACTCACTTCGGTGAACGAAAGCACAGCAGAGCAGTTTCAAGGAAACGTTTCTCCTGAGTTTTAGACGAAGTTTACTGCGGTTTAGTACGTATGCCGGCATTGGGCTGGAAATATCGGTTTTGGGATTCTGCACAGAAAGGGTTTGCGAAGAGTTGATTCCACACGTGAGTTTAACTCTGTCAGTTGAATGCACACATTGACAACCATTCAGTTAGATAGCTCCGTTTTGGTTTTAGGAGCAGATATTTCTCTGTACAGCCTATGGTTCCATTCACTCGGCAATATCCCAATGCAGCTCCTAGAAGAAACGTGTTTCTGACTCGCTGAATCTCAACATAGATTCAACTCTCTTAGGTGAACGAACGCACAGCAGAGCCGTTTCAAGGAAACGTTTCTCCTGAGTTTTAGACGAAGTTTCCTGCTGTTTAGTACGTATGCCGGCATTGGGCTGGAAATACCGGTTTTGGGATTCTGCACAGAAAGGGTTTGCAAACCGCTGAATCCACACGTGAGTTTACCTCTGTCAGTTGAATGCACACATTGACAACCATTCAGTTAGATAGCTCCGTTTTGGTTTTAGAAGCAGATATTTCTCTGTACAGCCTATAGTCCCATTCACTCGGGAATATCCCAACGCAGCTCCTAGAAGAAACGTGTTTCTGAGTCGCTGAATCTCAACATAGATTCAACTCTCTTAAGTGAACGAACGCACAGCAGATCAGTTTCAAGGAAACGTTTCTCCTGAGTTTTAGACGAAGTTTCCTGCTGTTTAGTAGGTATACAGGCATTGGGCTGGAAATACCGGTTTGGGGCTTCTGCACAGAAAGGGTTTGCAAACCGCTGAATCCACACGTGAGTTTAACTCTGTCAGTTGAATGCACACATTGACAACCATTCAGTTAGATAGTTCCGTTTTGGTTTTAGAAGCAGATATTTGTCTGTACAGCCTATGGTCCCATTCACTCAGGAATATCCCAAGCAGCTCCTAGAAGAACCGTGTTTCTGACTCGCTGAATCTCAACATAGATTCAACTCTCTTAGGTGAACGAATGCACTGCAGAGCCATTTCAAGGAAACGTTTCTCCTGAATTTTAGACGAAGTTTCCTGCTGTTTAGTACGTATGCCGGCATTGGTCTGGAAATACCGGTTTTGGGATTCTGCACAGAAAGGGTTTACAAACCGCTGAATCCACACGTGAGTTTAACTCTGTCAGTTGAATGCACACATTGAAAACCATTCAGTTAGATAGCTCCGTTTTGGTTTTAGAAGCAGATATTTCTCTGTGCAGCCTATGGTCCCATTCACTCGGGAATATCCCAACGGAGCTTCTGGAAGAAACGTGTTTCTGACTCGTTGAATCTCAACATAGATTCAACTCTCCTAGGTGAACGAACGCACAGCAGAGCAGTTTCAAGGAAACGTTTCTCCTGAGTTTTAGACGAAGTTTACTGCGGTTTTGTACGTATGCCGGCATTGGGCTGGAAATACCGGTTCTGGGATTCAGCACAGAAAGTGTTTGCAAACCGCTGAATCCACACGTGAGTTTAACTCTGTCAGTTGAATGCACAGATTGACAACCATTCAGTTAGATAGCTCCGTTTTGTTTTTAGGAGCAGATATTTCTCTTTACAGCCTATGGTTCCATTCACTCGGCAATATGCAATGCAGCTCCTAGAAGAAACGTGTTTCTGACTCGCTGAATCTCAACATAGATTCTACTCTCTTAGGTGAACGAAGGCACAGCAGCGCAGTTTCAAGGAAACGTTTCTCCTGAGTTTTAGACGCAGTTTACTGCGGTTTAGTACGTATGCCGGCATTGGGCTGGAAATACCGGTTTTGGGATTCTGCACAGAAAGGGTTTGCGAACCGCTGAATCCACACGTGAGTTTAACTCTGTCAATTGAATGCACAAATTGACAACCATTCAGTTAGATAGCTCCGTTTTGGTTTTAGGAGCAGATATTTCTCTGTACAGCCTATGGTCCCATTCACTCAGGAATATCCCAACGCAGCACCTAGAAGAAACGTGTTTCTGACTCGCTGAATCTCAACAAAGATTCTACTCTCTTAGTTGAACGAAGGCACAACAGCGCAGTTTCAAGGAAACGTTTCTCCTGAGTTTTAGACGCTGTTTACTGCGGTTTAGTACGTATGCCGGCATTGGGCTGGAAATACCGGTTTTGGGATTCTGCACAGAAAGGGTTTGCAAACCGCTGAAACCACACGTGAGTTTACCTCTGTCAGTTGAATGCACACATTGACAACCATTCAGTTAGATAGCTCCGTTTTGGTTTTAGAAGCAGATATTTGTCTGTAGAGCCTATGGTCCCATTCACTCGGGAATATCCCAACGCAGCTCCAAGAAGAAACATGTTTCTGTCTCACTGAATCTCAACATAGATTCAACTCTCTTAGGAGAACGAAGGCACAGCAGAGCCGTTTCAAGGAAACGTTTCTCCTGAGTTTTAGACGAAGTTTCCTGCTGTTTAGTACGTATGCCGGCATTGGGCTGGAAATACCGGTTTTGGGATTCTGCACAGAAAGGGTTTGCGAACCGCTGAATCCACACGTGAGTTTAACTCTGTCAGTTGAGTGCACACATTGACAGCGATTCAGTTAGATAGCTCCGTTTCGGTTTTAGAAGCAGATATTTGTCTGTACAGCCTATGGTCCCATTCACTCGGGAATATCCCAACGCAGCTTCTGGAAGAAACGTGTTTCTGACTCGTTGAATCTCAACATAGATTCAACTCTCCTAGGTGAACGAACGCACAGCAGAGCAGTTTCAAGGAAACGTTTCTCCTGAGTTTTAGACGAAGTTTACTGCGGTTTTGTACGTATGCCGGCATTGGGCTGGAAATACCGGTTCTGGGATTCTGCACAGAAAGTGTTTGCAAACCGCTGAATCCACACGTGAGTTTAACTCTGTCAGTTGAATGCACACATTGACAACCATTCAGTTAGATAGCTCCGTTTTGTTTTTAGGAGCAGATATTTCTCTGTACAGCCTATGGTTCCATTCACTCGGCAATATCCCAATGCAGCTCCTAGAAGAAACGTGTTTCTGACTCGCTGAGTCTCAACATAGATTCAACTCACTTCGGTGAACGAAAGCACAGCAGAGCAGTTTCAAGGAAACGTTTCTCCTGAGTTTTAGACGAAGTTTACTGCGGTTTAGTACGTATGCCGGCATTGGGCTGGAAATATCGGTTTTGGGATTCTGCACAGAAAGGGTTTGCGAAGAGTTGATTCCACACGTGAGTTTAACTCTGTCAGTTGAATGCACACATTGACAACCATTCAGTTAGATAGCTCCGTTTTGGTTTTAGGAGCAGATATTTGTCTGTACAGCCTATGGTCCCATTCACTCCGGAATATCCCAAAGCAGCTCCTAGAAGAAACGTGTTTCTGACTCGCTGAATCTCAACATAGATTCAACTCTCTTAGGTGAACGAACGCCCAGTAGAGCCGTTTCAAGGAAACGTTTCTCCTGAGTTTTAGACGAAGTTTCCTGCTGTTTAGTACGTATGCCGGCATTGGTCTGGAAATACCGGTTTTGGGATTCTGCACAGAAAGGATTTGCAAACCGCTGAAACCACACGTGAGTTTACCTCTGTCAGTTGAATGCACACATTGACAACCATTCAGTTAGATAGCTCCGTTTTGGTTTTAGAAGCAGATATTTCTCTGTACAGCCTATGGTCCCATTCACTCGGGAATATCCCAACGCAGCACCTAGAAGAAACGTGTTTCTGACTCGCTGAATCTCAACATAGATTCTACTCTCTTAGGTGAACGAAGGCACAGCAGCGCAGTTTCAAGGAAACGTTTCTCCTGAGTTTTAGACGCAGTTTACTGCGGTTTAGTACGTATGCCGGCATTGTGCTGGAAATACCGGTTTTGGGATTCTGCACAGAAAGGGTGTGCGAACCGCTGAATCCACACGTGAGTTTAACTCTGTCAATTGAATGCACAAATTGACAACCATTCAGTTAGATAGATCCGTTTTGGTTTTATGAGCAGATATTTCTCTGTACAGCCTATGGTTCCATTCACTCGGCAATATCCCAATGCAGCTCCTAGAAGAAACGTGTTTCTGACTCCCTGAATCTCAACATAGATTCAACTCTCTTAGGAGAACGAACGCACAGCATAGCAGTTTCAAGGAAACGTTTCTCCTGAGTTTTAGACGAAGTTTATTGCGGTTTTGTACGTATGCCGGCATTGGGCTGGAAATACCGGTTTTGGGATTCTGCACAGAAAGTGTTTGCAAACCGCTGAATCCACACGTGAGTTTAACTCTGTCAGTTGAATGCACACATTGACAATCATTCAGTTAGATAGCTCCGTTTTGGTTTTAGGAGCAGATATTTCTCTGTACAGCCTATGGTTTCATTCACTCGGCAATATCCCAATGCAGCTCCTAGAAGAAACGTGTTTCTGACTCGCTGAATCTCAACATAGATTCAACTCACTTCGGTGAACGAAAGCACAGCATAGCAGTTTCAAGGAAACGTTTCTTCTGAGTTTTAGACGAAGTTTACTGTGGTTTAGTACGTATGCCGGCATTGGGCTGGAAATATCGGTTTTGGGATTCTGCACATAAAGGGTTTGCGAACAGTTGAATCCACACGTGAGTTTAATTCTGTCAGTTGAAAGCACACATTGACAACCATTCAGTTAGATAGCTCCGTTTTGGTTTTAGGAGCAGATATTTGTCTGTACAGCCTATGGTCCCATTCACTCCGGAATATCTCAAAGCAGCTCCTAGAAGAAACGTGTTTCTGACTCGTTGAATCTCAACATAGATTGAACTCTCCTAGGTGAACGAATGCCCAGTAGAGCCGTTTAAAGGAAACGTTTCTCCTGAGTTTTAGACGAAGTTTCCTGCTGTTTATTACGTATGCCGGCATTGGTCTGGAAATACCGGTTTTGGGATTCTGCACAGAAAGGATTTGCAAACCGCTGAAACCACACGTGAGTTTACCTCTGTCAATTGAATGCACACATTGACAACCATTCAGTTAGATAGCTCCGTTTTGGTTTTAGAAGCAGATATTTCTCTGTACAGCCTATGGTCCCATTCACTCGGTAATATCCCAACGCAGCACCTAGAAGAAACGTGTTTCTGACTCGCTGAATCTCAACATAGATTCAACTCACTTCGGTGAACGAAAGCACAGCAGAGCAGTTTCAAGGAAACGTTTCTCCTGAGTTTTAGACGAAGTTTACTGCGGTTTAGTACGTATGCCGGCATTGGGCTGGAAATATCTGTTTTGGGATTCTGCACAGAAAGGGTTTGCGAACAGTTGAATCCACACGTGAGTTTAATTCTGTCAGTTGAATGCACACATTGACAACCATTCAGTTAGATAGCTCCGTTTTGGTTTTAGGAGCAGATATTTGTCTGAACAGCCTATGGTCCCATTCACTCCGGAATATCCCAAAGCAGCTCCTAGAAGAAACGTGTTTCTGACTCGTTGAATCTCAACATAGATTGAACTCTCTTAGGTGAACGAACGCCCAGTAGAGCCGTTTCAAGGAAACGTTTCTCCTGAGTTTTAGACGAAGTTTCCTGCTGTTTAGTACGTATGCCGGCATTGGTCTGGAAATACCGGTTTTGGGATTCTGCACAGAAAGGATTTGCAAACCGCTGAAACCACACGTGAGTTTACCTATGTCAGTTGAATGCACACATTGACAACCATTCAGTTAGATAGCTCCGTTTTGGTTTTAGAAGCAGATATTTCTCTGTACAGCCTATGGTCCCATTCACTCGGGAATATCCCAACGCAGCTCCTAGAAGAAACGTGTTTCTGACTCGCTGAATCTCAACATAGATTCTACTCTCTTAGGTGAACGAAGGCACAGCAGCGCAATTTCAAGGAAACGTTTCTCATGAGCTTTAGACGCAGTTTACTGCGGTTTAGTACGTATGCCGGCATTGGGCTGGAAATACCGGTTTTGGGATTCTGCACAGAAAGGGTGTGCGAACCGCTGAATCCACACGTGAGTTTAACTCTGTCAATTGAATGCACAAATTGACAACCATTCAGTTAGATAGCTCCGTTTGGTTTTAGGAGCAGATATTTCTCTGTACAGCCTATGGTTCCATTCACTCGGCAATATCCCAATGCAGCTCCTAGAAGAAACGTGTTTCTGACTCGCTGAATCTCAACATAGATTCAACTCTCTTAGGAGAACGAACGCACAGCATAGCAGTTTCAAGGAAACGTTTCTCCTGAGTTTTAGACGAAGTTTATTGCGGTTTTGTACGTATGCCGGCATTGGGATGGAAATACCGGTTTTGGGATTCTGCACAGAAAGTGTTTGCAAACCGCTGAATCCACACGTGAGTTTAACTCTGTCAGTTGAATGCACACATTGACAATCATTCAGTTAGATAGCTCCGTTTTGGTTTTAGGAGCAGATATTTCTCTGTACAGCCTATGGTTTCATTCACTCGGCAATATCCCAATGCAGCTCCTAGAAGAAACGTGTTTCTGACTCGCTGAATCTCAACATAGATTCACCTCACTTCGGTGAACGAAAGCACAGCAGAGCAGTTTCAAGGAAACGTTTCTTCTGAGTTTTAGACGAAGTTTACTGTGGTTTAGTACGTATGCCGGCATTGGGCTGGAAATATCGGTTTTGGGATTCTGCACATAAAGGGTTTGCGAACAGTTGAATCCACACGTGAGTTTAATTCTGTCAGTTGAAAGCACACATTGACAACCATTCAGTTAGATAGCTCCGTTTTGGTTTTAGGAGCAGATATTTCTCTGTACAGCCTATGGTCCCATTCACTCCGGAATATCCCAAAGCAGCTCCTAGAAGAAACGTGTTTCTGACTCGTTGAATCTCAACATAGATTGAACTCTCTTAGGTGAACGAACGCCCAGTAGAGCCGTTTCAAGGAAACGTTTCTCCTGAGTTTTAGACGCAGTTTACTGCGGTTTAGTACGTATACCGGCATTGGGCTGGAAATACCGGTTTTGGGATTCTGCACAGAAAGGGTGTGCGAACCGCTGAATCCACACGTGAGTTTAACTCTGTCAATTGAATGCACAAATTGACAACCATTCAGTTAGATAGCTCCGTTTTGGTTTTAGGAGCAGATATTTCTCTGTACAGCCTATGGTTCCATTCACTCGGCAATATCCCAATGCAGCTCCTAGAAGAAACGTGTTTCTGACTCGCTGAATCTCAACATAGATTCAACTCTCTTAGGAGAACGAACGCACAGCAGAGCAGTTTCAAGGAAACGTTTCTCCTGAGTTTTAGACGAAGTTTATTGCGGTTTTGTACGTATGCCGGCATTGGGCTGGAAATACCGGTTTTGGGATTCTGCACAGAAAGTGTTTGCAAACCGCTGAATCCACACGTGAGTTTAACTCTGTCAGTTGAATGCACACATTGACAATCATTCAGTTAGATAGCTCCGTTTTGGTTTTAGGAGCAGATATTTCTCTGTACAGCCTATGGTTTCATTCACTCGGCAATATCCCAATGCAGCTCCTAGAAGAAACGTGTTTCTGACTCGCTGAATCTCAACATAGATTCAACTCACTTCGGTGAACGAAAGCACAGCAGAGCAGTTTCAAGGAAACGTTTCTTCTGAGTTTTAGACGAAGTTTACTGTGGTTTAGTACGTATGCCGGCATTGGGCTGGAAATATCGGTTTTGGGATTCTGCACATAAAGGGTTTGCGAACAGTTGAATCCACACGTGAGTTTAATTCTGTCAGTTGAAAGCACACATTGACAACCATTCAGTTAGATAGCTCCGTTTTGGTTTTAGGAGCAGATATTTCTCTGTACAGCCTATGGTCCCATTCACTCCGGAATATCCCAAAGCAGCTCCTAGAAGAAACGTGTTTCTGACTCGTTGAATCTCAACATAGATTGAACTCTCTTAGGTGAACGAACGCCCAGTAGAGCCGTTTCAAGGAAACGTTTCTCCTGAGTTTTAGACGAAGTTTCCTGCTGTTTAGTACGTATGCCGGCATTGGTCTGGAAATACCGGTTTTGGGATTCTGCACAGAAAGGATTTGCAAACCGCTGAAACCACACGTGAGTTTACCTCTGTCAATTGAATGCACACATCGACAACCATTCAGTTAGATAGCTCCGTTTTGGTTTTAGAAGCAGATATTTCTCTGTACAGCCTATGGTCCCATTCACTCGGGAATATCCCAACGCAGCACCTAGAAGAAACGTGTTTCTGACTCGCTGAATCTCAACATAGATTCCACTCTCTTAGGTGAACGAAGGCACAGCAGCGCAATTTCAAGGAAACGTTTCTCATGAGCTTTAGACGCAGTTTACTGCGGTTTAGTACGTATGCCGGCATTGGACTGGAAATACCGGTTTTGGGATTCTGCACAGAAAGGGTTTGTGAACCGCTGAATCCACACGTGAGTTTAACTCTGTCAATTGAATGCACACATTGACAACCATTCAGTTAGATAGCTCCGTTTTGGTTTTAGGAGCAGATATTTCTCTGTACAGCCTATGGTCCCATTCACTCAGGAATATCCCAACGCAGCTTCTGGAAGAAACGTGTTTCTCACTCGTTGAATCTCAACATAGATTCAACTCTCCTAGGTGAACGAACGCACAGCAGAGCAGTTTCAAGGAAACGTTTCTCCTGAGTTTTAGACGAAGTTTACTGCGGTTTTGTACGTATGCCGGCATTGGGCTGGAAATACCGGTTCTGGGATTCTGCACAGAAAGTGTTTGCAAACCGCTGAATCCACACGTGAGTTTAACTCTGTCAGTTGAATGCACACATTGACAACCATTCAGTTAGATAGCTCAGTTTTGTTTTTAGGAGCAGATATTTCTCTGTACAGCCTATGGTTCCATTCACTCGGCAATATCCCAATGCAGCTCCTAGAAGAAACGTGTTTCTGACTCGCTGAGTCTCAACATAGATTCAACTCACTTCGGTGAACGAAAGCACAGCAGAGCAGTTTCAAGGAAACGTTTCTCCTGAGTTTTAGACGAAGTTTACTGCGGTTTAGTACGTATGCCGGCATTGGGCTGGAAATATCGGTTTTGCGATTCTGCACAGAAAGGGTTTGCGAAGAGTTGAATCCACACGTGAGTTTAACTCTGTCAGTTGAATGCACACATTGACAACCATTCAGTTAGATAGCTCCGTTTTGGTTTTAGGAGCAGATATTTGTCTGTACAGCCTATGGTCCCATTTACTCCGGAATATCCCAAAGAAGCTCCTAGAAGAAACGTGTTTCTGACTCGTTGAATCTCAACATAGATTGAACTCTCTTAGGTGAACGAACGACCAGTAGAGCCATTTCAAGGAAACGTTTCTCCTGAGTTTTAGACGAAGTTTCCTGCTGTTTAGTACGTATGCCGGCATTGGTCTGGAAATACCGGTTTTGGGATTCTGCACAGAAAGGATTTGCAAACCGCTGAAACCACACGTGAGTTTACCTCTGTCAGTTGAATGCACACATTGACAACCATTCAGTTAGATAGCTCCGTTTTGGTTTTAGGAGCAGATATTTGTCTGAACAGCCTATGGTCCCATTCTCTCCGGAATATCCCAACGCAGCTCCTAGAAGAAACGTGTTTCTGACTCGTTGAATCTCAACATAGATTGAACTCTCTTAGGTGAACGAACGCCCAGTAGAGCCGTTTCAAGGAAACGTTTCTCCTGAGTTTTAGACGAAGTTTCCTGCTGTTTAGTACGTATGCCGGCATTGGTCTGGAAATACCGGTTTTGGGATTCTGCACAGAAAGGATTTGCAAACCGCTGAAACCACACGTGAGTTTACCTCTGTCAGATGAATGCACACATTGACAACCATTCAGTTAGATAGCTCCGTTTTGGTTTTAGAAGCAGATATTTCTCTGTACAGCCTATAGTCCCATTCACTCGGGAATATCCCAACGCAGCTCCTAGAAGAAACGTGTTTCTGACTCGCTGAATCTCAACATAGATTCAACTCTCTTAGGAGAACGAAGACACAGCAGAGCCGTTTCAAGGAAACGTTTCTCCTGAGTTTTAGACGAAGTTTCCTGCTGGTTAGTACGTATGCCGGCATTGGGCTGGAAATACCGGTTTTGGGATTCTGCACAGAAAGGGTTTGCGAACCGCTGAATCCACACGTGAGTTTAACTCTGTCAGTTGAGTGCACACATTGACAGCCATTCAGTTAGATAGCTCCGTTTCGGTTTTAGAAGCAGATATTTGTCTGTACAGCCTATGGTCCCATTCACTCGGGAATATCCCAACGCAGCTCCTAGAAGAAACGTGTTTCTGACTCGCTGAATCTCAACATAGATTCAACTCTCTTAAGTGAACGAACGCACAGCAGATCAGTTTCAAGGAAACGCTTCTCCTGAGTTTTAGACGAAGTTTCCTGCTGTTTAGTAGGTATACAGGCATTGGGCTGGAAATACCGGTTTGGGGATTCTGCACAGAAAGGGTTTGCAAACCGCTGAATCCACACGTGAGTTTAACTCTCTCAGTTGAATGCACACATTGGCAACCATTCAGTTAGATAGCTCCGTTTTGGTTTTAGAAGCAAATATTTCTCTGTACAGCCTATGGTCCCATTCACTCGGGAATATCCCAAGCAGCTCCTAGAAGAACCGTGTTTCTGACTCGCTGAATCTCAACATAGATTCAACTCTCTTAGGTGAACGAACGCACTGCAGAGCCGTTTCAAGGAAACGTTTCTCCTGAATTTTAGACGAAGTTTCCTGCTGTTTAGTACGTATGCCGGCATTGGTCTGGAAATACCGGTTTTGGGATTCTGCACAGACAGGGTTTGCAAACCGCTGAATCCACACGTGAGTTTAACTCTGTCAGTTGAAAGCACACATTGAAAACCATTCAGTTAGATAGCTGCGTTTTGGTTTTAGAAGCAGATATTTCTCTGTGCAGCCTATGGTCCCATTCACTCGGGAATATCCCAACGCAGCTTCTGGAAGAAACGTGTTTCTGACTCGTTGAATCTCAACATAGATTCAACTCTCCTAGGTGAACGAACGCACAGCAGAGCAGTTTCAAGGAAACGTTTCTCCTGAGTTTTAGACGAAGTTTACTGCGGTTTTGTACGTATGCCGGCATTGGGCTGGAAATACCGGTTCTGGGATTCTGCACAGAAAGTGTTTGCAAACCGCTGAATCCACACGTGAGTTTAACTCTGTCAGTTGAATGCACACATTGACAACCATTCAGTTAGATAGCTCCGTTTTGTTTTTAGGAGCAGATATTTCTCTGTACAGCCTATGGTTCCATTCACTCGGCAATATGCAATGCAGCTCCTAGAAGAAACGTGTTTCTGACTCGCTGAATCTCAACATAGATTCTACTCTCTTAGGTGAACGAAGGCACAGCAGCGCAGTTTCAAGGAAACGTTTCTCCTGAGTTTTAGACGCAGTTTACTGCGGTTTAGTACGTATGCCGGGATTGGGCTGGAAATACCGGTTTTGGGATTCTGCACAGAAAGTGTTTGCAAACCGCTGAATCCACACGTGAGTTTAACTCTGTCAGTTGAATGCACACATTGACAATCATTCAGTTAGATAGCTCCGTTTTGGTTTTAGGAGCAGATATTTCTCTGTACAGCCTATGGTTTCATTCACTCGGCAATATCCCAATGCAGCTCCTAGAAGAAACGTGTTTCTGACTCGCTGAATCTCAACATAGATTCACCTCACTTCGGTGAACGAAAGCACAGCAGAGCAGTTTCAAGGAAACGTTTCTTCTGAGTTTTAGACGAAGTTTACTGTGGTTTAGTACGTATGCCGGCATTGGGCTGGAAATATCGGTTTTGGGATTCTGCACATAAAGGGTTTGCGAACAGTTGAATCCACACGTGAGTTTAATTCTGTCAGTTGAAAGCACACATTGACAACCATTCAGTTAGATAGCTCCGTTTTGGTTTTAGGAGCAGATATTTCTCTGTACAGCCTATGGTCCCATTCACTCCGGAATATCCCAAAGCAGCTCCTAGAAGAAACGTGTTTCTGACTCGTTGAATCTCAACATAGATTGAACTCTCTTAGGTGAACGAACGCCCAGTAGAGCCGTTTCAAGGAAACGTTTCTCCTGAGTTTTAGACGCAGTTTACTGCGGTTTAGTACGTATACCGGCATTGGGCTGGAAATACCGGTTTTGGGATTCTGCACAGAAAGGGTGTGCGAACCGCTGAATCCACACGTGAGTTTAACTCTGTCAATTGAATGCACAAATTGACAACCATTCAGTTAGATAGCTCCGTTTTGGTTTTAGGAGCAGATATTTCTCTGTACAGCCTATGGTTCCATTCACTCGGCAATATCCCAATGCAGCTCCTAGAAGAAACGTGTTTCTGACTCGCTGAATCTCAACATAGATTCAACTCTCTTAGGAGAACGAACGCACAGCAGAGCAGTTTCAAGGAAACGTTTCTCCTGAGTTTTAGACGAAGTTTATTGCGGTTTTGTACGTATGCCGGCATTGGGCTGGAAATACCGGTTTTGGGATTCTGCACAGAAAGTGTTTGCAAACCGCTGAATCCACACGTGAGTTTAACTCTGTCAGTTGAATGCACACATTGACAACCATTCAGTTAGATAGCTCCGTTTTGGTTTTAGGAGCAGATATTTCTCTGTACAGCCTATGGTTCCATTTACTCGGCAATATCCCAAAGCAGCTCCTAGAAGAAACGTGTTTCTGACTCGCTGAATCTCAACATAGATTCAACTCACTTCGGTGAACGAAAGCACAGCAGAGCAGTTTCAAGGAAACGTTTCTCCTGAGTTTTAGACGAAGTTTACTGCGGTTTAGTACGTATGCCGGCATTGGGCTGGAAATATCTGTTTTGGGATTCTGCACAGAAAGGGTTTGCGAACAGTTGAATCCACACGTGAGTTTAATTCTGTCAGTTGAATGCACACATTGACAACCATTCAGTTAGATAGCTCCGTTTTGGTTTTAGGAGCAGATATTTGTCTGAACAGCCTATGGTCCCATTCACTCCGGAATATCCCAAAGCAGCTCCTAGAAGAAACGTGTTTCTGACTCGTTGAATCTCAACATAGATTGAACTCTCTTAGGTGAACGAACGCCCAGTAGAGCCGTTTCAAGGAAACGTTTCTCCTGAGTTTTAGACGAAGTTTCCTGCTGTTTAGTACGTATGCCGGCATTGGTCTGGAAATACCGGTTTTGGGATTCTGCACAGAAAGGATTTGCAAACCGCTGAAACCGCACGTGAGTTTACCTCTGTCAGTTGAATGCACACATTGACAACCATTCAGTTAGATAGCTCCGTTTTGGTTTTAGAAGCAGATATTTCTCTGTACAGCCTATGGTCCCATTCACTCGGGAATATCCCAACGCAGCTCCTAGAAGAAACGTGTTTCTGACTCGCTGAATCTCAACATAGATTCTACTCTCTTAGGTGAACGAAGGCACAGCAGCGCAATTTCAAGGAAACGTTTCTCATGAGCTTTAGACGCAGTTTACTGCGGTTTAGTACGTATGCCGGCATTGGGCTGGAAATACCGGTTTTGGGATTCTGCACAGAAAGGGTTTGCGAACCGCTGAATCCACACGTGAGTTTAACTCTGTCAATTGAATGCACACATTGACAACCATTCAGTTAGATAGCTCCGTTTTGGCTTTAGAAGCAGATATTTCTCTGTACAGCCTATAGTCCCATTCACTCGGGAATATCCCAACGCAGCTCCTAGAAGAAACGTGTTTCTGACTCGCTGAATCTCAACATAGATTCAACTCTCTTACGAGAACGAAGACACAGCAGAACCGTTTCAAGGAAACGTTTCTCCTGAGTTTTAGACGAAGTTTCCTGCTGGTTAGTACGTATGCCGGCATTGGGCTGGAAATACCGGTTTTGGGATTCTGCACAGAAAGGGTTTGCGAACCGCTGAATCCACACGTGAGTTTAACTCTGTCAGTTGAGTGCACACATTGACAGCCATTCAGTTAGATAGCTCCGTTTCGGTTTTAGAAGCAGATATTTGTCTGTACAGCCTATGGTCCCATTCACTCGGGAATATCCCAACGCAGCTCCTAGAAGAAACGTGTTTCTGACTCGCTGAATCTCAACATAGATTCAACTCTCTTAAGTGAACGAACGCACAGCAGATCAGTTTCAAGGAAACGCTTCTCCTGAGTTTTAGACGAAGTTTCCTGCTGTTTAGTAGGTATACAGGCATTGGGCTGGAAATACCGGTTTGGGGATTCTGCACAGAAAGGGTTTGCAAACCGCTGAATCCACACGTGAGTTTAACTCTGTCAGTTGAATGCACACATTTGCAACCATTCAGTTAGATAGCTCCGTTTTGGTTTTAGAAGCAAATATTTCTCTGTACAGCCTATGGTCCCATTCACTCGGGAATATCCCAAGCAGCTCCTAGAAGAACCGTGTTTCTGACTCGCTGAATCTCAACATAGATTCAACTCTCTTAGGTGAACGAACGCACTGCAGAGCCGTTTCAAGGAAACGTTTCTCCTGAATTTTAGACGAAGTTTCCTGCTGTTTAGTACGTATGCCGGCATTGGTCTGGAAATACCGGTTTTGGGATTCTGCACAGAAAGGGTTTGCAAACCGCTGAATCCACACGTGAGTTTAACTCTGTCAGTTGAAAGCACACATTGAAAACCATTCAGTTAGATAGCTGCGTTTTGGTTTTAGAAGCAGATATTTCTCTGTGCAGCCTATGGTCCCATTCACTCGGGAATATCCCAACGCAGCTTCTGGAAGAAACGTGTTTCTGACTCGTTGAATCTCAACATAGATTCAACTCTCCTAGGTGAACGAACGCACAGCAGAGCAGTTTCAAGGAAACGTTTCTCCTGAGTTTTAGACGAAGTTTACTGCGGTTTTGTACGTATGCCGGCATTGGGCTGGAAATACCGGTTCTGGGATTCTGCACAGAAAGTGTTTGCAAACCGCTGAATCCACACGTGAGTTTAACTCTGTCAGTTGAATGCACACATTGACAACCATTCAGTTAGATAGCTCCGTTTTGTTTTTAGGAGCAGATATTTCTCTGTACAGCCTATGGTTCCATTCACTCGGCAATATGCAATGCAGCTCCTAGAAGAAACGTGTTTCTGACTCGCTGAATCTCAACATAGATTCTACTCTCTTAGGTGAACGAAGGCACAGCAGCGCAGTTTCAAGGAAACGTTTCTCCTGAGTTTTAGACGCAGTTTACTGCGGTTTAGTACGTATGCCGGGATTGGACTGGAAATACCGGTTTTGGGATTCTGCACAGAAAGTGTTTGCAAACCGCTGAATCCACACGTGAGTTTAACTCTGTCAGTTGAATGCACACATTGACAATCATTCAGTTAGATAGCTCCGTTTTGGTTTTAGGAGCAGATATTTCTCTGTACAGCCTATGGTTTCATTCACTCGGCAATATCCCAATGCAGCTCCTAGAAGAAACGTGTTTCTGACTCGCTGAATCTCAACATAGATTCAACTCACTTCGGTGAACGAAAGCACAGCAGAGCAGTTTCAAGGAAACGTTTCTTCTGAGTTTTAGACGAAGTTTACTGTGGTTTAGTACGTATGCCGGCATTGGGCTGGAAATATCGGTTTTGGGATTCTGCACATAAAGGGTTTGCGAACAGTTGAATCCACACGTGAGTTTAATTCTGTCAGTTGAAAGCACACATTGACAACCATTCAGTTAGATAGCTCCGTTTTGGTTTTAGGAGCAGATATTTCTCTGTACAGCCTATGGTCCCATTCACTCCGGAATATCCCAAAGCAGCTCCTAGAAGAAACGTGTTTCTGACTCGTTGAATCTCAACATAGATTGAACTCTCTTAGGTGAACGAACGCCCAGTAGAGCCGTTTCAAGGAAACGTTTCTCCTGAGTTTTAGACGAAGTTTCCTGCTGTTTAGTACGTATGCCGGCATTGGTCTGGAAATACCGGTTTTGGGATTCTGCACAGAAAGGATTTGCAAACCGCTGAAACCACACGTGAGTTTACCTCTGTCAATTGAATGCACACATCGACAACCATTCAGTTAGATAGCTCCGTTTTGGTTTTAGAAGCAGATATTTCTCTGTACAGCCTATGGTCCCATTCACTCGGGAATATCCCAACGCAGCACCTAGAAGAAACGTGTTTCTGACTCGCTGAATCTCAACATAGATTCCACTCTCTTAGGTGAACGAAGGCACAGCAGCGCAATTTCAAGGAAACGTTTCTCATGAGCTTTAGACGCAGTTTACTGCGGTTTAGTACGTATGCCGGCATTGGACTGGAAATACCGGTTTTGGGATTCTGCACAGAAAGGGTTTGTGAACCGCTGAATCCACACGTGAGTTTAACTCTGTCAATTGAATGCACACATTGACAACCATTCAGTTAGATAGCTCCGTTTTGGTTTTAGGAGCAGATATTTCTCTGTACAGCCTATGGTCCCATTCACTCGGGAATATCCCAACGCAGCTTCTGGAAGAAACGTGTTTCTCACTCGTTGAATCTCAACATAGATTCAACTCTCCTAGGTGAACGAACGCACAGCAGAGCAGTTTCAAGGAAACGTTTCTCCTGAGTTTTAGACGAAGTTTACTGCGGTTTTGTACGTATGCCGGCATTGGGCTGGAAATACCGGTTCTGGGATTCTGCACAGAAAGTGTTTGCAAACCGCTGAATCCACACGTGAGTTTAACTCTGTCAGTTGAATGCACACATTGACAACCATTCAGTTAGATAGCTCCGTTTTGTTTTTAGGAGCAGATATTTCTCTGTACAGCCTATGGTTCCATTCACTCGGAAATATGCAATGCAGCTCCTAGAAGAAACGTGTTTCTGACTCGCTGAATCTCAACATAGATTCTACTCTCTTAGGTGAACGAAGGCACAGCAGCGCAGTTTCAAGGAAACGTTTCTCCTGAGTTTTAGACGCAGTTTACTGCGGTTTAGTACGTATGCCGGGATTGGGCTGGAAATACCGGTTTTGGGATTCTGCACAGAAAGTGTTTGCAAACCGCTGAATCCACACGTGAGTTTAACTCTGTCAGTTGAATGCACACATTGACAATCATTCAGTTAGATAGCTCCGTTTTGGTTTTAGGAGCAGATATTTCTCTGTACAGCCTATGGCTTCATTCACTCGGCAATATCCCAATGCAGCTCCTAGAAGAAACGTGTTTCTGACTCGCTGAATCTCAACATAGATTCACCTCACTTCGGTGAACGAAAGCACAGCAGAGCAGTTTCAAGGAAACGTTGCTTCTGAGTTTTAGACGAAGTTTACTGTGGTTTAGTACGTATGCCGGCATTGGGCTGGAAATATCGGTTTTGGGATTCTGCACATAAAGGGTTTGCGAACAGTTGAATCCACACGTGAGTTTAATTCTGTCAGTTGAAAGCACACATTGACAACCATTCAGTTAGATAGCTCCGTTTTGGTTTTAGGAGCAGATATTTCTCTGTACAGCCTATGGTCCCATTCACTCCGGAATATCCCAAAGCAGCTCCTAGAAGAAACGTGTTTCTGACTCGTTGAATCTCAACATAGATTGAACTCTCTTAGGTGAACGAACGCCCAGTAGAGCCGTTTCAAGGAAACGTTTCTCCTGAGTTTTAGACGAAGTTTCCTGCTGTTTATTACGTATGCCGGCATTGGTCTGCAAATACCGGTTTTGGGATTCTGCACAGAAAGGATTTGCAAACCGCTGAAACCACACGTGAGTTTACCTCTGTCAATTGAATGCACACATCGACAACCATTCAGTTAGATAGCTCCGTTTTGGTTTTAGAAGCAGATATTTCTCTGTACAGCCTATGGTCCCATTCACTCGGGAATATCCCAACGCAGCACCTAGAAGAAACGTGTTTCTGACTCGCTGAATCTCAACATAGATTCCACTCTCTTAGGTGAACGAAGGCACAGCAGCGCAATATCAAGGAAACGTTTCTCATGAGCTTTAGACGCAGTTTACTGCGGTTTAGTACGTATGCCGGCATTGGACTGGAAATACCGGTTTTGGGATTCTGCACAGAAAGGGTTTGTGAACCGCTGAATCCACAAGTGAGTTTAACTCTGTCAATTGAATGCACACATTGACAACCATTCAGTTAGATAGCTCCGTTTTGGTTTTAGGAGAAGATATTTCTCTGTACAGCCTATGGTCCCATTCACTCGGGAATATCCCAACGCAGCTTCTGGAAGAAACGTGTTTCTCACTCGTTGAATCTCAACATAGATTCAACTCTCCTAGGTGAACGAACGCACAGCAGAGCAGTTTCAAGGAAACGTTTCTCCTGAGTTTTAGACGAAGTTTACTGCGGTTTTGTACGTATGCCGGCATTGGGCTGGAAATACCGGTTCTGGGATTCTGCACAGAAAGTGTTTGCAAACCGCTGAATCCACACGTGAGTTTAACTCTGTCAGTTGAATGCACACATTGACAACCATTCAGTTAGATAGCTCAGTTTTGTTTTTAGGAGCAGATATTTCTCTGTACAGCCTATGGTTCCATTCACTCGGCAATATCCCAATGCAGCTCCTAGAAGAAACGTGTTTCTGACTCGCTGAGTCTCAACATAGATTCAACTCACTTCGGTGAACGAAAGCACAGCAGAGCAGTTTCAAGGAAACGTTTCTCCTGAGTTTTAGACGAAGTTTACTGCGGTTTAGTACGTATGCCGGCATTGGGCTGGAAATATCGGTTTTGCGATTCTGCACAGAAAGGGTTTGCGAAGAGTTGAATCCACACGTGAGTTTAACTCTGTCAGTTGAATGCACACATTGACAACCATTCAGTTAGATAGCTCCGTTTTGGTTTTAGGAGCAGATATTTGTCTGTACAGCCTATGGTCCCATTTACTCCGGAATATCCCAAAGCAGCTCCTAGAAGAAACGTGTTTCTGACTCGTTGAATCTCAACATAGATTGAACTCTCTTAGGTGAACGAACGCCCAGTAGAGCCATTTCAAGGAAACGTTTCTCCTGAGTTTTAGACGAAGTTTCCTGCTGTTTAGTACGTATGCCGGCATTGGTCTGGAAATACCGGTTTTGGGATTCTGCACAGAAAGGATTTGCAAACCGCTGAAACCACACGTGAGTTTACCTCTGTCAGTTGAATGCACACATTGACAACCATTCAGTTAGATAGCTCCGTTTTGGTTTTAGAAGCAGATATTTCTCTGTACAGCCTATGGTCCCATTCACTCGGGAATATCCCAACGCAGCACCTAGAAGAAACGTGTTTCTGACTCGCTGAATCTCAACATAGATTCTACTCTCTTAGTTGAACGAAGGCACAGCAGCGCAGTTTCAAGGAAACGTTTCTCCTGAGTTTTAGACGCAGTTTACTGCGGTTTAGTACGTATGCCGGCATTGGGCTGGAAATACCGGTTTTGGGATTCTGCACAGAAAGGGTGTGCGAACCGCTGAATCCACACGTGAGTTTAGCTCTGTCAATTGAATGCACAAATTGACAACCATTCAGTTAGATAGCTCCGTTTTGGTTTTAGGAGCAGATATTTCTCTGTACAGCCTATGGTTCCATTCACTCGGCAATATCCCAATGCAGCTCCTAGAAGAAACGTGTTTCTGACTCGCTGAATCTCAACATAGATTCAACTCTCTTAGGAGAACGAACGCACAGCAGAGCAGTTTCAAGGAAACGTTTCTCCTGAGTTTTAGACGAAGTTTATTGCGGTTTTGTCCGTATGCCGGCATTGGGCTGGAAATACCGGTTTTGGGATTCTGCACAGAAAGTGTTTGCAAACCGCTGAATCCACACGTGAGTTTAACTCTGTCAGTTGAATGCACACATTGACAACCATTCAGTTAGATAGCTCCGTTTTGGTTTTAGGAGCAGATATTTCTCTGTACAGCCTATGGTTCCATTTACTCGGCAATATCCCAAAGCAGCTCCTAGAAGAAACGTGTTTCTGACTCGCTGAATCTCAATATAGATTCAACTCACTTCGGTGAACGAAAGCACAGCAGAGCAGTTTCAAGGAAACGTTTCTCCTGAGTTTTAGACGAAGTTTACTGCGGTTTTGTACGTATGCCGGCATTGGGCTGGAAATACCGGTTCTGGGATTCTGCACAGAAAGTGTTTGCAAACCGCTGAATCCACACGTGAGTTTAACTCTTTCAGTTGAATGCACACATTGACAACCATTCAGTTAGATAGCTCACTTTTGTTTTTAGGAGCAGATATTTCTCTGTACAGCCTATGGTCCCATTCACTCCGGAATATCCCAAAGCAGCTCCTAGAAGAAACGTGTTTCTTACTCGCTGAATCTCAACATAGATTCAACTCTCTTAGGTGAACGAACGCCCAGTAGAGCCGTTTCAAGGAAACGTTTCTCCTGAGTTTTAGACGAAGTTTCCTGCTGTTTAGTACGTATGCCGGCATTGGTCTGGAAATACCGGTTTTGGGATTCTGCACAGAAAGGATTTGCAAACCGCTGAAACCACACGTGAGTTTACCTCTGTCAGTTGAATGCACACATTGACAACCATTCAGTTAGATAGCTCCGTTTTGGTTTTAGGAGCAGATATTTGTCTGTACAGCCTATGGTCCCATTTACTCCGGAATATCCCAAAGCAGCTCCTAGAAGAAACGTGTTTCTGACTCGTTGAATCTCAACATAGATTGAACTCTCTTAGGTGAACGAACGCCCAGTAGAGCCATTTCAAGGAAACGTTTCTCCTGAGTTTTAGACGAAGTTTCCTGCTGTTTAGTACGTATGCCGGCATTGGTCTGGAAATACCGGTTTTGGGATTCTGCACAGAAAGGATTTGCAAACCGCTGAAACCACACGTGAGTTTACCTCTGTCAGTTGAATGCACACATTGACAACCATTCAGTTAGATAGCTCCGTTTTGGTTTTAGAAGCAGATATTTCTCTGTACAGCCTATGGTCCCATTCACTCGGGAATATCCCAACGCAGCACCTAGAAGAAACGTGTTTCTGACTCGCTGAATCTCAACATAGATTCTACTCTCTTAGTTGAACGAAGGCACAGCAGCGCAGTTTCAAGGAAACGTTTCTCCTGAGTTTTAGACGCAGTTTACTGCGGTTTAGTACGTATGCCGGCATTGGGCTGGAAATACCGGTTTTGGGATTCTGCACAGAAAGGGTGTGCGAACCGCTGAATCCACACGTGAGTTTAGCTCTGTCAATTGAATGCACAAATTGACAACCATTCAG
Organism: Aotus nancymaae; assembly: GCF_030222135.1. Lineage (NCBI taxonomy): Eukaryota > Metazoa > Chordata > Mammalia > Primates > Aotidae > Aotus > Aotus nancymaae. The sequence continues at coordinate 6,575,319 of NW_026988517.1, read as the reverse complement.
TTAGATAGCTCCGTTTTGGTTTTAGGAGCAGATATTTCTCTGTACAGCCTATGGTTCCATTCACTCGGCAATATCCCAATGCAGCTCCTAGAAGAAACGTGTTTCTGACTCGCTGAATCTCAACATAGATTCAACTCTCTTAGGAGAACGAACGCACAGCAGAGCAGTTTCAAGGAAACGTTTCTCCTGAGTTTTAGACGAAGTTTATTGCGGTTTTGTCCGTATGCCGGCATTGGGCTGGAAATACCGGTTTTGGGATTCTGCACAGAAAGTGTTTGCAAACCGCTGAATCCACACGTGAGTTTAACTCTGTCAGTTGAATGCACACATTGACAACCATTCAGTTAGATAGCTCCGTTTTGGTTTTAGGAGCAGATATTTCTCTGTACAGCCTATGGTTCCATTTACTCGGCAATATCCCAAAGCAGCTCCTAGAAGAAACGTGTTTCTGACTCGCTGAATCTCAATATAGATTCAACTCACTTCGGTGAACGAAAGCACAGCAGAGCAGTTTCAAGGAAACGTTTCTCCTGAGTTTTAGACGAAGTTTACTGCGGTTTTGTACGTATGCCGGCATTGGGCTGGAAATACCGGTTCTGGGATTCTGCACAGAAAGTGTTTGCAAACCGCTGAATCCACACGTGAGTTTAACTCTTTCAGTTGAATGCACACATTGACAACCATTCAGTTAGATAGCTCACTTTTGTTTTTAGGAGCAGATATTTCTCTGTACAGCCTATGGTCCCATTCACTCCGGAATATCCCAAAGCAGCTCCTAGAAGAAACGTGTTTCTTACTCGCTGAATCTCAACATAGATTCAACTCTCTTAGGTGAACGAACGCCCAGTAGAGCCGTTTCAAGGAAACGTTTCTCCTGAGTTTTAGACGAAGTTTCCTGCTGTTTAGTACGTATGCCGGCATTGGTCTGGAAATACCGGTTTTGGGATTCTGCACAGAAAGGATTTGCAAACCGCTGAAACCACACGTGAGTTTACCTCTGTCAGTTGAATGCACACATTGACAACCATTCAGTTAGATAGCTCCGTTTTGGTTTTAGAAGCAGATATTTCTCTGTACAGCCTATGGTCCCATTCACTCGGGAATATCCCAACGCAGCACCTAGAAGAAACGTGTTTCTGACTCGCTGAATCTCAACATAGATTCTACTCTCTTAGGTGAACGAAGGCACAGCAGCGCAGTTTCAAGGAAACGTTTCTCCTGAGTTTTAGATGCAGTTTACTGCGGTTTAGTACATATGCCGGCATTGGGCTGGAAATACCGGTTTTGGGATTCTGCACAGAAAGGGTGAGCGAACCGCTGAATCCACACGTGAGTTTAACTCTGTCAATTGAATGCACAAATTGACAACCATTCAGTTAGATAGGTCCGTTTTGGTTTTAGGAGCAGATATTTCTCTGTACAGCCTATGGTTCCATTCACTCGGCAATATCCCAATGCAGCTCCTAGAAGAAACGTGTTTCTGACTCGCTGAATCTCAACATAGATTCAACTCTCTTAGGTGAACGAAGGAACAGCAGAGCAATTTCAAGGAATCGTTCCTCCTGAGTTTTAGACGAAGTTTCCTGCTGTTTAATACGTATGCCGGCATTGGGCTGGATACACCGGTTTTGGGATTCTGCACAGAAAGTGTTTGCAAACCGCTGAATCCACACGTGAGTTTAACTCTGTCAGTTGAATGCACACATTGACCACCATTCAGTTAGATAGCTCCGTTTTGGTTTTAGAAGCAGATTTTTGTCTGTAGATCCTATGGTCCCATTCACTCGGGAATATCCCAACGCAGCTCCAAGAAGAAACGTGTTTCTGACTCGCTGAATCTCAACATAGATTCAACTCTCTTAGGAGAACGAACGCACAGCAGAGCAGTTTCAAGGAAACGTTTCTCGTGAGTTTTAGACGAAGTTTACTGCGGTTTAGTACGTATGCCGGCATTGGGCTGGAAATATCGGTTTTGCGATTCTGCACAGAAAGGGTTTGCGAAGAGTTGAATCCACACGTGAGTTTAACTCTGTCAGTTGAATGCACACATTGACAACCATTCAGTTAGATAGCTCCGTTTTGGTTTTAGGAGCAGATATTTGTCTGTACAGCCTATGGTCCCATTTACTCCGGAATATCCCAAAGCAGCTCCTAGAAGAAACGTGTTTCTGACTCGTTGAATCTCAACATAGATTGAACTCTCTTAGGTGAACGAACGCCCAGTAGAGCCATTTCAAGGAAACGTTTCTCCTGAGTTTTAGACGAAGTTTCCTGCTGTTTAGTACGTATGCCGGCATTGGTCTGGAAATACCGGTTTTGGGATTCTGCACAGAAAGGATTTGCAAACCGCTGAAACCACACGTGAGTTTACCTCTGTCAGTTGAATGCACACATTGACAACCATTCAGTTAGATAGCTCCGTTTTGGTTTTAGAAGCAGATATTTCTCTGTACAGCCTATGGTCCCATTCACTCGGGAATATCCCAACGCAGCACCTAGAAGAAACGTGTTTCTGACTCGCTGAATCTCAACATAGATTCTACTCTCTTAGTTGAACGAAGGTACAGCAGCGCAGTTTCAAGGAAACGTTTCTCCTGAGTTTTAGACGCAGTTTACTGCGGTTTAGTACGTATGCCGGCATTGGGCTGGAAATACCGGTTTTGGGATTCTGCACAGAAAGGGTGTGCGAACCGCTGAATCCACACGTGAGTTTAGCTCTGTCAATTGAATGCACAAATTGACAACCATTCAGTTAGATAGCTCCGTTTTGGTTTTAGGAGCAGATATTTCTCTGTACAGCCTATGGTTCCATTCACTCGGCAATATCCCAATGCAGCTCCTAGAAGAAACGTGTTTCTGACTCGCTGAATCTCAACATAGATTCAACTCTCTTAGGAGAACGAACGCACAGCAGAGCAGTTTCAAGGAAACGTTTCTCCTGAGTTTTAGACGAAGTTTATTGCTGTTTTGTCCGTATGCCGGCATTGGGCTGGAAATACCGGCTTTGGGATTCTGCACAGAAAGTGTTTGCAAACCGCTGAATCCACACGTGAGTTTAACTCTGTCAGTTGAATGCACACATTGACAACCATTCAGTTAGATAGCTCCGTTTTGGTTTTAGGAGCAGATATTTCTCTGTACAGCCTATGGTTCCATTTACTCGGCAATATCCCAAAGCAGCTCCTAGAAGAAACGTGTTTCTGACTCGCTGAATCTCAACATAGATTCAACTCACTTCGGTGAACGAAAGCACAGCAGAGCAGTTTCAAGGAAACGTTTCTCCTGAGTTTTAGACGAAGTTTACTGCGGTTTAGTACGTATGCCGGCATTGGGCTGGAAATATCTGTTTTGGGATTCTGCACATAAAGGGTTTGCGAACAGTTGAATCCACACGTGAGTTTAATTCTGTCAGTTGAATGCACACATTGACAACCATTCAGTTAGATAGCTCCGTTTTGGTTTTAGGAGCAGATATTTGTCTGAACAGCCTATGGTTTCATTCACTCGGCAATATCCCAATGCAGCTCCTAGAAGAAACGTGTTTCTGACTCGCTGAATCTCAACATAGATTCAACTCACTTCGGTGAACGAAAGCACAGCAGAGCAGTTTCAAGGAAACGTTTCTCCTGAGTTTTAGACGAAGTTTACTGCGGTTTAGTACGTATGCCGGCATTGGGCTGGAAATATCGGTTTTGGGATTCTGCACATAAAGGGTTTGCGAACAGTTGAATCCACACGTGAGTTTAATTCTGTCAGTTGAAAGCACACATTGACAACCATTCAGTTAGATAGCTCCGTTTTGGTTTTAGGAGCAGATATTTGTCTGTACAGCCTATGGTCCCATTCACTCCGGAATATCCCAAAGCAGCTCCTAGAAGAAACGTGTTTCTGACTCGTTGAATCTCAACATAGATTGAACTCTCTTAGGTGAACGAACGCCCAGTAGAGCCGTTTCAAGGAAACGTTTCTCCTGAGTTTTATACGAAGTTTCCTGCTGTTTAGTACGTATGCCGGCATTGGTCTGGAAATACCGGTTTTGGGATTCTGCACAGAAAGGATTTGCAAACCGCTGAAACCACACGTGAGTTTACCTCTGTCAATTGAATGCACACATTGACAACCATTCAGTTAGATAGCTCCGTTTTGGTTTTAGAAGCAGATATTTCTCTGTACAGCCTATGGTCCCATTCACTCGGGAATATCCCAACGCAGCACCTAGAAGAAACGTGTTTCTGACTCGTTGAATCTAGACATAGAGTCAACTCTCCTAGGTGAACAAACGCACAGCAGAGCAGTTTCAAGGAAACGTTTCTCCTGAGTTTTACACGAAGTTTACTGCGGTTTTGTACGTATGCCGGCATTGGGCTGGAAATACCGGTTCTGGGATTCTGCACAGAAAGTGTTTGCAAACCGCTGAATCCACACGTGAGTTTAACTCTTTCAGTTGAATGCACACATTGACAACCATTCAGTTAGATAGCTCACTTTTGTTTTTAGGAGCAGATATTTCTCTGTACAGCCTATGGTTCCATTCACTCGGCAATATCCCAATGCAGCTCCTAGAAGAAACGTGTTTCTGACTCGCTGAGTCTCAACATAGATTCAACTCACTTCGGTGAACGAAAGCACAGCAGAGCAGTTTCAAGGAAACTTTTCTCCAGAGTTTTAGACGAAGTTTACTGCGGTTTAGTACGTATGCCGGCATTGGTCTGGAAATACCGGTTTTGGGATTCTGCACAGAAAGGATTTGCAAACTGCTGAAACCACACGTGAGTTTACCTCTGTCAGTTGAATGCACACATTGACAACCATTCAGTTAGATAGCTCCGTTTTGGTTTTAGGAGCAGATATTTGTCTGTACAGCCTATGGTCCCATTCACTCCGGAATATCCCAAAGCAGCTCCAAGAAGAAACGTGTTTCTTACTCGCTGAATCTCAACATAGATTCAACTCTCTTAGGTGAACGAACGCCCAGTAGAGCCGTTTCAAGGAAACGTTTCTCCTGAGTTTTAGACGAAGTTTCCTGCTGTTTAGTACGTATGCCGGCATTGGTCTGGAAATACCGGTTTTGGGATTCTGCACAGAAAGGATTTGCAAACCGCTGAAACCACACGTGAGTTTACCTCTGTCAGTTGAATGCACACATTGACAACCATTCAGTTAGATAGCTCCGTTTTGGTTTTAGAAGCAGATATTTCTCTGTACAGCCTATGGTCCCATTCACTCGGGAATATCCCAACGCAGCACCTAGAAGAAACGTGTTTCTGACTCGCTGAATCTCAACATAGATTCTACTCTCTTAGGTGAACGAAGGCACAGCAGCGCAGTTTCAAGGAAACGTTTCTCCTGAGTTTTAGATGCAGTTTACTGCGGTTTAGTACATATGCCGGCATTGGGCTGGAAATACCGGTTTTGGGATTCTGCACAGAAAGGGTGAGCGAACCGCTGAATCCACACGTGAGTTTAACTCTGTCAATTGAATGCACAAATTGACAACCATTCAGTTAGATAGGTCCGTTTTGGTTTTAGGAGCAGATATTTCTCTGTACAGCCTATGGTTCCATTCACTCGGCAATATCCCAATGCAGCTCCTAGAAGAAACGTGTTTCTGACTCGCTGAATCTCAACATAGATTCAACTCTCTTAGGTGAACGAAGGAACAGCAGAGCAATTTCAAGGAATCGTTCCTCCTGAGTTTTAGACGAAGTTTCCTGCTGTTTAATACGTATGCCGGCATTGGGCTGGATACACCGGTTTTGGGATTCTGCACATAAAGGGTTTGCGAACAGTTGAATCCACACGTGAGTTTAACTCTGTCAGTTGAATGCACACATTGACCACCATTCAGTTAGATAGCTCCGTTTTGGTTTTAGAAGCAGATTTTTGTCTGTAGATCCTATGGTCCCATTCACTCGGGAATATCCCAACGCAGCTCCAAGAAGAAACGTGTTTCTGACTCGCTGAATCTCAACATAGATTCAACTCTCTTAGGAGAACGAACGCACAGCAGAGCAGTTTCAAGGAAACGTTTCTCGTGAGTTTTAGACGAAGTTTATTGCGGTTTTGTACGTATGCCGGCATTGGGCTGGAAATACCGGTTTTGGGATTCTGCACAGAAAGTGTTTGCAAACCGCTGAATCCAAACGTGAGTTTAACTCTGTCAGTTGAATGCACACATTGACAACCATTCAGTTAGATAGCTCCGTTTTGGTTTTAGGAGCAGATATTTCTCTGTACAGCCTATGGTTCCATTCACTCGGCAATATCCCAATGCAGCTCCTAGAAGAAACCTGTTTCTGACTCGCTGAATCTCAACATAGATTCAACTCATTTCGGTGAACGAAAGCACAGCAGAGCAGTTTCAAGTAAACGTTTCTCCTGAGTTTTAGACGAAGTTTACTGCGGTTTAGTACGTATGCCGGCATTGGGCTGGAAATATCGGTTTTGGGATTCTGCACAGAAAGGGTTTGCGAACAGTTGAATCCACACGTGAGTTTAATTCTGTCAGTTGAATGCACACATTGACAACCATTCAGTTAGATACCTCCGTTTTGGTTTTAGGAGCAGATATTTGTCTTTACAGCCTATGGTCCATTCACTCCGGAATATCCCAAAGCAGCTCCTAGAAGAAACGTGTTTCTGACTCGTTGAATCTCAACATAGATTCAACTCTCTTAGGTGAACGAACGCCCAGTAGAGCCGTTTCAAGGAAACGTTTCTCCTGAGTTTTAGACGAAGTTTCCTGCTGTTTAGTACGTATGCCGGCATTGGTCTGGAAATACCGGTTTTGGGATTCTGCACAGAAAGGATTTGCAAACCGCTGAAACCACACGTGAGTTTACCTCTGTCAGTTGAATGCACACATTGACAACCATTCAGTTAGATAGCTCCGTTTTGGTTTTAGAAGCAGATATTTCTCTGTGCAGCCTATGGTCCCATTCACTCGGGAATATCCCAACGCAGGTCCTGGAAGAAACGTGTTTCTGACTCGTTGAATCTCAACATAGATTCAACTCTCCTAGGTGAACGAACGCACAGCAGAGCAGTTTCAAGGAAACGTTTCTCCTGAGTTTTAGATGAAGTTTACTGCGGTTTTGTATGTATGCCGGCATTGGGCTGGAAATACCGGTTTTGGGATTCTGCACAGAAAGTGTTTGCAAACCGCTGAATCCACACGTGAGTTTAACTCTGTCAGTTGAATGCACTGATTGACAACCATTCAGTTAGATAGCTCCATTTTGTTTTTAGGAGCAGATATTTCTCTGTACAGCCTATGGTTCCATTCACTCGGCAATATGCAATGCAGCTCCTAGAAGAAACGTGTTTCTGACTCGCTGAATCTCAACATAGATTCTACTCTCTTAGGTGAACGAAGGCACAGCAGCGCAGTTTCAAGGAAACGTTTCTCCTGAGTTTTAGACTAAGATTCCTGCTGTTTAGTACGTATGCCGGCATTGGGCTGGAAATACCGGTTTTGGGATTCTGCACAGAAAGGGTTTGCAAACCGCTGAATCCACAAGTGAGTTAAACTCTGTCAGTTGAATGAACACATTGACAACCATTCAATTAGATAGCTCCGTTTTGGTTTTAGAAGCAGATATTTCTCTGTACAGCCTATGGTCCCATTCACTCGGGAATATCCCAACGCAGCTTGTAGAAGAAACGTGTTTCTGACTCGCTGAATCTCAAGATAGATTCAACTCTCTTAGGTGAACGAACACACAGCAGAGCAGTTTCAAGGAAACGTTTCTCCTGAGTTTTAGACGAAGTTTCCTGCTGTTTAGTACGTATGCCGGCATTGGGCTGGAAATATCGGTTTTGGGATTCTGCACAGAAAGGGTTTGCAAACCGCTGAATCCACATGTGTGTTTAACTCTGTCAGTTGAATGCACACATTGACAACCATTCAGTTAGATAGCTCCGTTTTGGTTTTAGAAGCAGATATTTCTCTGTACAGCCTATGGTCCCATTCACTCGGGAATATCCCAACGCAGCTCCTGGAAGAAACGTGTTTCTGACTCGCTGAATCTCAACATAGATTCAAGTCTCTTAGGTGAACGAACTCACAGCAGAGTAGTTTCAAGGAAATGTTTGTCCTGAGTTTTAGACGAAGTTTCCTGCTGTTTAGTACGTATGCCGGAATTGAGCTGGAAATACCGGTTTTGGGATTTTACACAGAAAGGGTTTGCAAACCGCTGAATCCACACGTGAGTTTAGCTCTGTCAGTTGAAAGCACACATTGACAACCATTCAGTTACATAGCTCCGTTTTGGTTTTAGAAGCAGATATTTCTCTGTACACCCTATGGTCCCATTCACTCGGGAATATCCCAACGCAGCTCCTAGAAGAAACGTGTTTCTGACTCGCTGAATCTCAACATAGGTTCAACTCTCTTAGGTGAACGAACGCACAGCAGAGCAGTTTCAAGGAAACGTTTCTCCTGAGTTTTAGACGAAGTTTCCTGCTGTTTATTACGTAGGCCGGCATTGGTCTGGAAATACCGGTTTTGGGATTCTGCACAGAAAAGGTTTGCAAACCGCTGAATCCACACGTGAGTTTAACTCTGTCAGTTGAATGGACACATTGACAACCATTCCGTTAGATAGCTCCGTTTTGGTTTTAGGAGCAGATATTTCTCTGTACAGCCTTTGGTCCCATTCACTCGGGAATATCCCAACGCAGCTCCTAGAAGAAACGTGTTTCTGACTCGCTGAATCTCAACATAGATTCAACTCTCTTAGGTGAACGAAGGAACAGCAGAGCAGTTTCAAGGAATCGTTCCTCCTGAGTTTTAGACGAAGTTTCCTGCTGTTTAATACGTATGCCGGCATTGGGATGGAAACACCGGTTTTGGGATTCTGCACAGAAAGTGTTTGCAAACCGCTGAATCCACACGTGAGTTTAACTCTGTCAGTTGAATGCACACATTGACCACCATTCAGTTAGATAGCTCCGTTTTGGTTTTAGAAGCAGATTTTTGTCTGTAGATCCTATGGTCCCATTCACTCGGGAATATCCCAACGCAGCTCCAAGAAGAAACGTGTTTCTGACTCGCTGAATATCAACATAGATTCTACTCTCTTAGGTGAACGAAGGCACAGCAGCGCAGTTTCAAGGAAGCGTTTCTCCTGAGTTTTAGACGCAGTTTACTGCGGTTTAGTACGTATGCCGGCATTGGGCTGGAAATACCGGTTTTGGGATTCTGCACAGAAAGTGTTTGCAAACCGCTGAATCCACACGTGAGTTTAACTCTTTCAGTTGAATGCACACATTGACCACCATTCAGTTAGATAGCTCCGTTTTGGTTTTAGAAGCAGATTTTTGTCTGTAGAGCCTATGGTCCCATTCACTCGGGAATATCCCAACGCAGCTCCTAGAAGAAACGTGTTTCTGACTCGCTGAATCTCAACATAGATTCAACTCTCTTAGGAGAACGAACGCACAGCAGAGCAGTTTCAAGGAAACGTTTCTCGTGAGTTTTAGACGAAGTTTATTGCGGTTTTGTACGTATGCCGGCATTGGGCTGGAAATACCGGTTTTGGGATTCTGCACAGAAAGTGTTTGCAAACCGCTGAATCCAAACGTGAGTTTAACTCTGTCAGTTGAATGCACACATTGACAACCATTCAGTTAGATAGCTCCGTTTTGGTTTTAGGAGCAGATATTTCTCTGTACAGCCTATGGTTCCATTCACTCGGCAATATCCCAATGCAGCTCCTAGAAGAAACGTGTTTCTGACTCACTGAATCTCAACATAGATTCAACTCATTTCGGTGAACGAAAGCACAGCAGAGCAGTTTCAAGGAAACGTTTCTCCTGAGTTTTAGACGAAGTTTACTGCGGTTTAGTACGTATGCCGGCATTGGGCTGGAAATATCGGTTTTGGGATTCTGCACAGAAAGGGTTTGCGAACAGTTGAATCCACACGTGAGTTTAATTCTGTCAGTTGAATGCACACATTGACAACCATTCAGTTAGATACCTCCGTTCTGGTTTTAGGAGCAGATATTTGTCTTTACATCCTATGGTCCCATTCACTCCGGAATATCCCAAAGCAGCTCCTAGAAGAAACGTGTTTCTGACTCGTTGAATCTCAACATAGATTCAACTCTCTTAGGTGAACGAACGCCCAGTAGAGCCGTTTCAAGGAAACGTTTCTCCTGAGTTTTAGACGAAGTTTCCTGCTGTTTAGTACGTATGCCGGCATTGGTCTGGAAATACCGGTTTTGGGATTCTGCACAGAAAGGATTTGCAAACCGCGGAAACCACACGTTAGTTTACCTCTGTCAGTTGAATGCACACATTGAAAACCATTCAGTTAGATAGCTCCGTTTTGGTTTTAGAAGCAGATATTTCTCTGTGCAGCCTATGGTCCCATTCACTCGGGAATATCCCAACGCAGCTTCTGGAAGAAACGTGTTTCTGACTCGTTGAATCTCAACATAGATTCAACTCTCCTAGGTGAACGAACGCACAGCAGAGCAGTTTCAAGGAAACGTTTCTCCTGAGTTTTAGATGAAGTTTACTGCGGTTTTGTACGTATGCCGGCAGTGGGCTGGAAATACCGGTTCTGGGATTCTGCACAGAAAGTGTTTGCAAACCGCTGAATCCACACGTGAGTTTAACTCTGTCAGTTGAATGCACAGATTGACAACCATTCAGTTAGATAGCTCCGTTTTGTTTATAGGAGCAGATATTTCTCTGTACAGCCTATGGTTCCATTCACTCGGCAATATGCAATGCAGCTCCTAGAAGAAACGTGTTTCTGACTCGCTGAATCTCAACATAGATTCTACTCTCTTAGGTGAACGAAGGCACAGCAGCGCAGTTTCAAGGAAACGTTTCTCCTGAGTTTTAGACGCAGTTTACTGCGGTTTAGTACGTATGCCGGCATTGGGCTGGAAATACCGGTTTTGGGATTCTGCACAGAAAGGGTTTGCGAACCGCTGAATCCACACGTGAGTTGAACTCTGTCAATTGAATGCACAAATTGACAGCCATTCAGTTAGATAGCTCCGTTTTGGTTTTAGGAGCAGATATTTCTCTGTACAGCCTATGGTTCCATTCACTCGGCAATATCCCAATGCAGCTCCTAGAAGAAACGTGTTTCTGACTCGCTGAATCTCAACATAGATTCAACTCTCTTAGGTGAACGAACGCACAACAGAGCCGTTTCAAGGAAACGTTTCTCCTGAGTTTTAGACAAAGTTTCCTGCTGTTTAGTACGTATGCCGGCATTGGGCTGGAAATACCGGTTTTGGGATTCTGCACAGAAAGTGTTTGCAAACCGCTGAATCCACACGTGAGTTTACCTCTGTCAGTTGAATGCACACATTGACAACCATTCAGTTAGATAGCTCCGTTTTGGTTTTAGAAGCAGATATTTCTCTGTACAGCCTATAGTCCCATTCACTCGGGAATATCCCAACGCAGCTCCTAGAAGAAACGTGTTTCTGACGCGCTGAATCTCAGCATAGATTCAACTCTCTTAGGTGAACGAAGGAACAGCAGAGCAGTTTCAAGGAATCGTTCCTCCTGAGTTTTAGACGAAGTTTCCCGCTGTTTAATACGTATGCCGGCATTGGGCTGGAAACACCGGTTTTGGGAATCTGCACAGAAAGTGTTTGCAAACCGCTGAATCCACACGTGAGTTTAACTCTGTCAGTTGAATGCACACATTGACCACCATTCAGTTAGATAGCTCCGTTTTGGTTTTAGAAGCAGATTTTTGTCTGTAGAGCCTATGGTCCCATTCACTCGGGAATATCCCAACGCAGCTCCAAGAAGAAACGTGTTTCTGACTCGCTGAATCTCAACATAGATTCAACTCTCTTAGGAGAACGAACGCACAGCGGAGCAGTTTCAAGGAAACGTTTCTCGCGAGTTTTAGACGAAGTTTATTGCGGTTTTGTACGTATGCCGGCGTTGGGCTGGAAATACCGGTTTTGGGATTCTGCACAGAAAGTGTTTGCAAACCGCTGAATCCAAACGTGAGTTTAACTCTGTCAGTTGAATGCACACATTGACAACCATTCAGTTAGATAGCTCTGTTTTGGTTTTAGGAGCAGATATTTCTCTGTACAGCCTATGGTTCCATTCACTCGGCAATATCCCAATGCAGCTCCTAGAAGAAACGTGTTTCTGACTCGCTGAATCTCAACATAGATTCAACTCATTTCGGTGAACGAAAGCACAGCAGAGCAGTTTCAAGGAAACGTTTCTCCTGAGTTTTAGACGAAGTTTACTGCGGTTTAGTACTTATGCCGGCATTGGGCTGGAAATATCGGTTTTGGGATTCTGCACAGAAAGGGTTTGCGAACAGTTGAATCCACACGTGAGTTTAATTCTGTCAGTTGAATGCACACATTGACAACCATTCAGTTAGATACCTCCGTTTTGGTTTTAGAAGCAGATATTTGTCTTTACAGCCTATGGTCCCATTCACTTCGGAATATCCCAAAGCAGCTCCTAGAAGAAACGTGTTTCTGACTCGTTGAATCTCAACATAGATTCAACTCTCTTAGGTGAACGAACGCCCAGTAGAGCCGTTTCAAGGAAACGTTTCTCCTGAGTTTTAGACGAAGTTTCCTGCTGTTTAGTACGTATGCCGGCATTGGTCTGGAAATACCGGTTTTGGGATTCTGTACAGAAAGGATTTGCAAACCGCTGAAACCACACGTTAGTTTACCTCTGTCAGTTGAATGCACACATTGAAAACCTTTCAGTTAGATAGCTCCGTTTTGGTATTAGAAGCAGATATTTCTCTGTGCAGCCTATGGTCCCATTCACTCGGGAATATCCCAACGCAGCTTCTGGAAGAAACGTGTTTCTGACTCGTTGAATCTCAACATAGATTCAACTCTCCTAGGTGAACGAACGCACAGCAGAGCAGTTTCAGGGAAACGTTTCTCCTGAGTTTTAGATGAAGTTTACTGCGGTTTTGTACGTATGCCGGCATTGGGCTGGAAATACCGGTTCTGGGATTCTGCACAGAAAGTGTTTGCAAACCGCTGAATCCACACGTGAGTTTAACTCTGTCAGTTGAATGCACAGATTGACAACCATTCAGTTAGATAGCTCCGTTTTGTTTTTAGGAGCAGATATTTCTCTGTACAGCCTATGGTTCCATTCACTCGGCAATATGCAATGCAGCTCCGAGAAGAAACGTGTTTCTGACTCGCTGAATCTCAACATAGATTCTACTCTCTTAGGTGAACGAAGGCACAGCAGCGCAGTTTCAAGGAAACGTTTCTCCTGAGTTTTAGACGCAGTTTACTGCGGTTTAGTACGTATGCCGGCATTGGGCTGGAAATACCGGTTTTGGGATTCTGCACAGAAAGGGTTTGCGAACCGCTGAATCCACACGTGAGTTTAACTCTGTCAATTGAATGCACAAATTGACAACCATTCAGTTAGATAGCTCCGTTTTGGATTTAGAAGCAGATATTTCTCTGTACACCCTATGGTTCCATTCACTCGGCAATATCCCAATGCAGCTCCTAGAAGAAACGTGTTTCTGACTCGCTGAATCTCAACATAGATTCAACTTTCTTAGGTGTACGAACGCACAACAGAGGCGTTTCAAGGAAACGTTTCTCCTGAGTTTTAGACAAAGTTTCCTGCTGTTTAGTACGTATGCCGGCATTGGGCTGGAAATACCGGTTTTGGGATTCTGCACAGAAAGTGTTTGCAAACCGCTGAATCCACACGTGAGTTTACCTCTGTCAGTTGAATGCACACATTGACCACCATTCAGTTAGATAGCGCCGTTTTGGTTTTAGAAGCAGATTTTTGTCTGTAGATCCTATGGTCCCATTCACTCGGGAATATCCCAACGCAGCTCCAAGAAGAAACGTGTTTCTGACTCGCTGAATCTCAACATAGATTCAACTCTCTTAGGAGAACGAACGCACAGCAGAGCAGTTTCAAGGAAACGTTTCTCCTGAGTTTTAGACGAAGTTTATTGTGGTTTTGTACGTATGCCGGCATTGGTCTGGAAATACCGGTTTTGGGATTCTGCACAGAAAGGGTTTGCGAACAGTTGAATCCACACGTGAGTTTAATTCTGTCAGTTGAATGCACACATTGACAACCATTCAGTTAGATACCTCCGTTTTGGTTTTAGGAGCAGATATTTGTCTTTACAGCCTATGGTCCCATTCACTCCGGAATATCCCAAAGCAGCTCCTAGAAGAAACGTGTTTCTGACTCGTTGAATCTCAACATAGATTCAACTCTCTTAGGTGAACGAACGCCCAGTAGAGCCGTTTCAAGGAAACGTTTCTCCTGAGTTTTAGACGAAGTTTCCTGCTGTTTAGTACGTATGCCGGCATTGGTCTGGAAATACCGGTTTTGGGATTCTGCACAGAAAGGATTTGCAAACCGCTGAAACGACACGTGAGTTTACCTCTGTCAGTTGAATTCACACATTGACAACCATTCAGTTAGATAGCTCCATTTTGGTTTTAGAAGCAGATATTTCTCTGTACAGCCTATGGTCCAATTCACTCGGGAATATCCCAACGCAGCACCTAGAAGAAACGTGTTTCTGACTCGCTGAATCTCAACATAGATTCTACTCTCTTAGGTGAACGAAGTCACAGCAGCGCAGTTTCAAGGAAACGTTTCTCCTGAGTTTTAGACGCAGTTTACTGCGGTTTAGTACGTATGCCGGCATTGGGCTGAAAACACCGGTTTTGGGATTCTGCACAGAAAGGGTTTGCGAACCGCTGAATCCACACGTGAGTTTAACTCTGTCAATTGAATGCACACATTGACAACCATTCAGTAAGATAGCTCCGTTTTGGTTTTAGGAGCAGATTTTGTCTGTTCAGCCTATGGTCCCATTCACTCGGGAATATCCCAACGCAGCTCCTAGAAGAAACGTGTTTCTGACTCGCTGAATCTCAACATAGATTCAACTCTCTTAGGTGAACGAACTCACTGCAGAGCCGTTTCAAGGAAACGTTTCTCCTGAGTTTTAGACGAAGTTTCCTGCTGTTTAGTACATATGCCGGCATTGGGCTGGAAATACCGGTTTTGGGATTCTGCACAGAAAGGGTTTACAAACCGCTGAATCCACACGTGAGTTTAACTCTGTCAGTTGAATGCACACATTGACAACCATTCAGTTAGGTAGCTCCGTTTTTGTTTTAGAAGGAGATATTTCTCTGTACAGCCTATGGTCCCATTCACTCGGGAATATCCCAACGGAGCTCCTAGAAGAAACGTGTTTCTGACTCGCTGAATCTCAACATAGATTCTACTGTCTTAGGTGAACAAAGGCACAGCAGCGCAGTTTCAAGGAAACGTTTCTCCTGAGTTTTAGACGAAGTTTACTGCGGTTTAGTACGTATGCCGGCATTGGGCTGGAAATATCGGTTTTGGGATTCTGCACAGAAAGGGTTTGCAAACAGTTGAATCCACACGTGAGTTTACCTCTGTCAGTTGAATGCACACATTGACAACCATTCAGTTAGATACCTCCGTTTTGGTTTTAGGAGCAGATATTTGTCTGTACAGCCTATGGTCCCATTCACTCGTGAATATCCCAACGCAGCTCCAAGAAGAAACGTGTTTCTGACGCGCTGAATCTCAACATAGATTCAACTCTCTTAGGTGAACGAACGCCCAGTAGAGCCGTTTCAAGGAAACGTTTCTCCTGAGTTTTACGCGAAGTTTCCTGCTGTTTAGTACGTACGCCGGCATTGGACTGGAAATACCGGTTTTGGGATTCTGCACAGAAAGGTTCTGCGAACCGCTGAATCCACACGTGAGTGTAACTCTGTCAGTTGAGTGCACACATTGACAACCATTCAGTTAGATAGCTCCGTTTCGGTTTTAGAAGCAGATATTTCTCTGTACAGCCTATGGTCCCATTCACTCGGGACTATCCCTACCCAGCTCCTAGAAGAAACGTGTTTCTTACTCGCTGAATCTCAACGTAGATTCAACTCTCTTAGGGGAACGAAGGCACATCAGCGCAGTTTCAAGGAATCGTTCCTCCTGAGTTTTACACGAAGTTTCCTGCTGTTTAGTACGTATGCCTGCTTTGGACTGGAAATACCGGTTTTGGGATTCTGCACAGAAAGGGTTTGCAAACCGCTGAATCCCCACGTGAGTTTAACTCTATCAGTTGAATGCACACATTGACAACCATTCAGTTAGATAGCTCCGTTTTGGTTTTAGAAGCAGATATTTCTCTGTACAGCCTATGGTCCCATTCACTCGGGAATATCCTAACGCAGCTCCTAGAAGAAACGTGTTTCTGACTCGCTGATACTCAACATAGATTCACCTCTCTTAGGTGAACGAACGCACAGCAGAGCAGTTTCAAGGAAACGTTTCTCCTGAGTTTTAGATGAAGTTTACTGCGGTTTAGTACGTATGCCGGCATTGGGCTGGAAATACCGGTTTTGGGATTCTGCACAGAGCTGGGTTTGGATATTCCCGAATGAATGGGACCATAGGCTGTACAGAGAAATATCTGCTTCTAAAAACAAAACGGAGCTATCTAACTGAATGGTTGTCAATGTGTGCTTTCAACTGACAGAGCTAAATTCACGTGTGGATTCAGCGGTTTGCAAACCCTTTCTGTGCAGAATCCCAAAACCGGTATTTCCAGACCAATGCCGGCATACGTACTAAACAGCAGGAAACTTCGTCTAAAACTCAGGAGGAACGATTCCTTGAAACTGCTCTGCTGTGCCTTCGTTCACCTAAGAGAGTTGAATCTACGTTGAGATTCAATGAGTCAGAAACACGTTTCTTCTAGGAGCTGCATTGGGATATTCCCGAGTGAATGGGACCATAGGCTGTACAGAGAAATATCTGCTTCTAAAACCAAAACGGCGCTATCTAACTGAATGATTGTCAATGTGTGCATTCAACTGACAGAGTTAAACTCACGTGTGGATTCAGCGGGTTGCAAACCCTTTCTGTGCAGAATCCCAAAACCGGTATTTCCAGCCCAATGCCGGCATACGTACTAAACAGCAGGAACCTTCGTCTAAAACTCAGGAGAAACGTTTCCTTGAAACGTCTCTGCAGTGCGTCGTTCACCTAAGAGAGTTGAATCTATGTTGAGATTCAGCGAGTCAGAAACACGTTTCTTCTAGGAGCTGCGTTGGGATATTCCCGAGTGAATGGAACCATAGGCTGTACAGACAAATGTCTGCTTCTAAAACCAAAACGGAGCTATTTAACCGAATGGATGTCAATGTGTGACATCCAACTGACCGAGTAAAACTCACGTGTGGATTCAGCAGTTTGCAAACCCTTTCTGTGCAGAATCCCAAAACCGGTATTTCCAGCCCAATGCCGGCATACGTACTAAACCGCAGTAAACTTCTTCTAAAACTCAGGAGAAACGTTTCCTTGAAACTGTTCTGCTGTGCCTTCGTTCACCTAAGAAAGTTGAATCTATGTTGAGATTCAGCGAGTCAGAAACACGTTTCTTCTAGGAGCTGTGTTGGGATATTCCCGAGTGAATGGGACCATAGGCTGTACAGAGAAATATCTGCATCTAAAACCAAAACGGAGCTATCTAGCTGAATGGTTGTCAATGTGTGCACTCAACTGACAGAGTTAAACTCACGTGTGGATTCAGCGGTTCGCAAACCCTTTCTGTGCAGAATCCCAAAACCGGTATTTCCAGCCCAATGCCGGCATACGTACTAAACAGCAGGAAACTTCGTCTAAAACTCAGGAGAAACGTTTCCTTGAAACGGCAGTGCTGTGCCTTCCTTCACCTAAGAGAGTTGAATCTATGTTGAGATTCAGCGAGTCAGAAACACGTTTCTTCTTGGAGCTGGGTTGGGATATTCCCGAGTGAAAGGGAACATAGGCTGTACAGAGAAATATCTGCTTCTAAAACCAAAACGGAGCTATCTAACTGAATGGTTGTCAATGTGTGCACTCAACTGACAGAGTTAAACTCACGTGTGGATTCAGCGGTTCGCAAACCCTTTCTGTGCAGAATCCCAAAACCGGTATTTCCAGCCCAATGCCGGCATACGTACTAAACAGCAGGAAACTTCGTCTAAAACTCAGGAGAAACGTTTCCTTGAAACTGCTCTGCTGTCCCTTCGTTCACCTAAGAGAGTTGAATCTATGTTGAGATTCAGCGAGTCGGAAACACGTTTCTTCAAGGAGCTGCGTTGGGATATTCCCGAGTGAATGGGACCATAGGCTGTACAGAGAAATATCTGCTTCTAAAAAAAAAACGGAGCTATCTAACTGAATGGTTGTCAATGTGTGCATTCAAATGACAGAGTTAAACTCACGTGTGTATTCAGCGGTTTGCAAACCCTTTCTGTGCAGAATCCCAAAACCGGTATTTCCAGCCAAATGCCGGCATACGTACTAAACAGCAAGAAACTTCGTGTAAAACTCAGGAGAAACGTTTCCTTGAAACTGCTCTGCTGCGCGTTCGTTCACCTAAGAGAGTTGAATCCCTGTTGAGATTCAGCGAGTCAGAAACACGTTTCTTCTAGGAGCTGCGTTGGGATATTCCCGAGTGTATGGGACCATAGGCTGTACAGAGAAATATCTGCTTCTAAAACCAAAACGGAGCTATCTAACTGAATGGTTGTCAGTGTGCGCATTCAACTGACAGTGTTAAACTCACGTGTGGATTCAGCGGTTTACCGACATTTTCTGTGCAGAATCGCAAAACCGGTATTTCCAGACCAATGCCGGCATACGTAGTAAACAGCAGGAAACTTCGTCTAAAAACTCAGGAGAAACGGTTCCTTGAATCGTCTCTGCAGTGCGTTCGTTCACCTAAGACAGATGAATCTATGTTGAGATTCAGCGAGTCAGAAACACGTTTCTTCTAGGAGCTGCGTTGGGATATTCCCGAGTGAATGGGACCATAGGCTGTACAGAGAAATATCTGCTTCTAAAACCAAAACGGAGCTATCTAACTGAATGGTTGTCAATGTGTGCATTCAACTGACAGAGTTAAACTCACGTGTGTAATCAGCTGTTTGCAAACCCTTTCTGTGCAGAATCCCAAAACCGGTATTTCCAGCCCAATGCCGGCATACGTACTAAACAGCAAGAAAGTTCGTGTAAAACTCAGGAGAAACGTTTCCTTGAAACTGCTCTTCTGTGCGTTCGTTCACCTAAGAGAGTTGAATCCATGTTGAGATTCAGCGAGTCAGAAACACGTTTCTTCTAGGAGCTGCGTTGGGATATTCCCGAGTGAATGCGACCATAGGCTGTACAGAGAAATATCTGCTTCTAAAACCAAAACGGAGCTATCTAACTGAATGGTTGTCAATGTGTGCTTTCAACTGACAGAGCTAAACTCACGGGTGGATTCAGCGGTTTGCAAACCCTTTCTCTGCATAATCCCAAAACCGGTATTTCCAGACCAATGCCGGCATACGTACTAAACAGCAGTAAACTTCGTCTAAAACTCAGGAGAAACGTTTCCTTGAAACTGCTCTTCTGTGCTTTCGTTCAACTAAGAGAGTTGAATCTATGTTGAGATTCAGCGAGTCAGAAACACGTTTCTTCTTGGAGCTGCGTTGGGATATTGCCGAGTGAATGGAACCATAGGTTGTACAGAGAAATATCTGCTCCAAAAACCAAAGCGGAGCTATCTAACGGAATGGTTGTCAATGTGTGCATTCAATTGACAGAGTTAAACTCACGTGTGGATTCAGCGGTTCGCAAACCCTTTCTGTGCAGAATCCCAAAACCGGTATTTCCAGCCCAATGCCGGCATACGTACTAAACAGCAAGAAACTTCGTGTAAAACTCAGGAGAAACGTTTCCTTGAAACGTCTCTGCAGTGCGTTCGTTCAACGAAGAGAGTTGAATCTATGTTGAGATTCAGCAAGTCAGAAACACGTTACTTCTAGTAGCTGCGTTGGGATATTCCCGAGTGAATGGGACCATAGGCTATACAGACAAATATCTGCTTCTAAAACCAAAACATAGCTATCTAACGGAATGGTTGTCAATGTGTGCATTCAATTGACAGAGTTAAACTCACGTGTGGATTCTGCGGTTCGTAAACTCTTTCTGTGGAGAATCCCAAAACCGGTATTTCCAGCCCAATCCCGGCATACGTACTAAACATTAGTAAACTTCGTCTAAAACTCAGGAGAAACGTTTCCTTGAAACTGCGCTGCTGTGCGTTCATTCACCTAAGTCAGTAGAATCTATGTTGAGATTCAGCGAGTCAGAAACACGTTTCTTCTAGGAGCTGCGTTGGGATATTCCCGAGTGAATGGGACCATAGGCTGTACAGAAAAATATCTGCTTCTAAAACCAAAACGGAGCTATCTAACTGAATGGATGTCAATGTGTGCATTCAACTGACCGAGTTAAACTCACGTGTGGATTCAGCGGTTTGCAAATCCTTTCTGTGCAGCATCCCAAAACCGGTAATTCCAGCCCAATGCCGGCATACGTACAAAACCGCAGTAAACTTCGTCTAAAACTCAGAAGAAACGTTTCCTTGAAACTACTCTGCTGTGCCTTCGTTCACATAAGAGAGTTGTATCTATGTTGAGATTCAGCGAGTCAGAAACACGTTTCTTCTAGGAGCTGCGTTGGGATATTCCCGAGTGAATGGGACCATAGGCTGTACAGACAAATATCTGTTCTTAAAACCAAAACGGAGCTATCTTACTGAATGGTTGTCAATGTGTGCATTCAACTAACAGAGTTAACCTCACGTGTGGATTCAACTGTTCGCACACCCTTTCTGTGCAGAATCCCAAAACCGATATTTCCAGCCCAATGCCGGCATACGTACTAAACTGCAGGAAACTTCGTCTAAAACTCAGGAGGAACTTTTCCTTGAAACTGCTCTGCTGTGCCTTCGTTCACCTAAGAGAGTAGAATCTATGTTGAGATTCAGCGAGTGAGAAACACGTTTTTCTAGGAGCTGCGTTGGGATATTCCCGAGTGAATGGGACCATAGGCTGTACAGAGAAATATCCGCTTCTAAAACCAAAACGGAGCTATCTAACTGAATGGTTGTCAATGTGTGCACTCAAATGACAGAGTTAAACTCACGTGTGGATTCAGCGGTTCGCAAACCCTTTCTGTGCAGAATCCGAAACCCGGTATTTCCAGCCCAATGCCGGCATACGTACTAAACAGCAGGAAACTTCGTCTAAAACTCAGGAGAAACGTTTCCTTGAAACGACACTGCTGTGCGTTCGTTCACCTAAGAGAGTTGAATTTATGTTGAGATTCAGCGAGTCAGAAACACGTTTCTTCTTGGAGCTGCGTTGGGATATTCCCGAATGAAAGGGAACATAGGCTGTACAGACAAATATCTGCTTCTAAAACCAAAACGGAGCTATCTAACTGAATGGTTGTCAATGGGTGCATTCAACTGACAGAGGTAAACTCACGTGTGGATTCAGCGGTTTGCAAACCCTTTCTGTGCAGAATCACAAAACCGGTATTTCCAGCCCAATGCCGGCATACGTACTAAACAGCAGTAAACTTCTTCTAAAACTCAGGAGAAACGTTTCCTTGAAACTGCTCTACTGTGCTTTCGTTCAACTAAGAGAGTTGAATCTATGTTGAGATTCAGCGAGTCAGAAACACGTTTCTTCTTGGAGCTGCATTGGGATATTGCCGAGTGAATGGAACCATAGTCTGTACAGAGAAATATCTGCTCCTAAAACCAAAACGGAGCTATCTAACTGAATGGCTGTCAATGTGTGCATTCAACTGACAGAGTTAAACTCACGTGTTGATTCAGAGGTTCGCAAACCCTTTCTGTGCAGAATCCCAAAACCGGTATTTCCAGCCCAATGCCGGCATACGTACTAAACCGCAGTAAACTTCGTCAAAACTCAGGAGAAACGTTTCTTTGAATCTGCTCTGCTGTGCGTTCGTTCACCTTAGAGAGTTGAATCTATGTTGAGATTCAGCGAGTCAGAAACACGTTTCTTCTAGGAGCTGCGTTGGGATATTCCCGAGTGAATTGGACCATAGGCTGTACAGAGAAATATCTGCTTCTAAAAACAAAACGGAGCTATCTAACTGAATGGTTGTCAATGTGTGCATTCAACTGACAGAGTTAAATTCACGTGTGGATTCAGCGGTTTGCAAATCCTTTCTGTGCAGAATCCCAAAACTGGTATTTCCAGCCCAATGCCGGCATACGTACTAAACAGCAGGAAACTTCGTCTAAAACTCAGGAGAAACGTTTCCTTGAAACTGCTCTGCTGTGCGTTCGTTCAGCTAAGAGAGGTGAATCTATGTTGAGATTCAGCGAGTCAGAAACGTGTTTCTTCTAGGAGCTGCATTGTGATATTGCCGAGTGAATGGAACCATAGGCTGTACAGAGAAATATCTGCTTCTACAACCAAAACGGAGCTATCTAACTGAATGGTTGTGAATGTCTGCATTCAACTGACAGAATTAAACTCACGTGTGGATTCAGCGGTTCGCAAAACCTTTCTGTGCAGAATCCCAAAACCGGTATTTCCAGCCCAATGCCGGCATACGTACTAAACAGCAGTAAACTTCGTCTAAAACTCAGGAGAAACGTTTCCTTGAAACTGCGCTGTTGTGCGTTCGTTCACCTAAGTGAGTAGAATCTATGTTGAGATTCAGCGAGTCAGAAACACGTTTCTTCTAGGAGCTGCGTTGGGATATTCCCGAATGAATGGGATCATAGGCTGTACAGAGAAATATCTGCTTCTAAAACCAAAACGGAGCTATCTTACTGAATGGTTGTCAATGTGTGCATTCAACTGACAGAGATAACCTCCCGTGTGGATTCAACTGTTCGCAAACCCTTTCTGTGCAGAATCCCAAAACCGATATTTCCAGCCCAATGCCGGCATACGTACTAAACTGCAGGAAACTTCGTCTAAAACTCAGGAGGAACTTTTCCTTGAAACTGCTCTGCTGTCCCTTCGTTCACCTAAGAGAGTTGAATCTATGTTGAGATTCAGCGAGTCGGAAACACGTTTCTTCAAGGAGCTGCGTTGGGATATTCCCGAGTGAATGGGACCATAGGCTGTACAGAGAAATATCTGCTTCTAAAACCAAAACGGAGCTATCTAACTGAATGGTTGTCAATGTGTGCATTCAACTGACAGAGTTAAACTCACGTGTGTATTCAGCGGTTTGCAAACCCTTTCTGTGCAGAATCCCAAAACCGGTATTTCCAGTCAAATGCCGGCATACGTACTAAACAGCAAGAAACTTCGTGTAAAACTCAGGAGAAACGTTTCCTTGAAACTGCTCTGCTGTGCGTTCGTTCACCTAAGAGAGTTGAATCCCTGTTGAGATTCAGCGAGTCAGAAACACGTTTCTTCTAGGAGCTGCGTTGGGATATTCCCGAGTGAATGGGACCATAGGCTGTACAGAGAAATATCTGCTTCTAAAACCAAAACGGAGCTATCTAACTGAATGGTTTTCAATGTGTGCATTCAACTGACAGTGTTAAACTCACGTGTGGATTCAGCGGTTTGCAAACATTTTCTGTGCAGAATCGGAAAACCGGTATTTCCAGACCAATGCCGGCATACGTACTAAACAGCAGGAAACTTTGTCTAAAACTCAGGAGAAACGTTTCCTTGAAACTGCGCTGTTGTGCGTTCGTTTACCTAAGTGAGTAGAATCTATGTTGAGATTCAGCGAGTCAGAAACACGTTTCTTCTAGGAGCTGCGTTGGGATATTCCCGAATGAATGGGATCATAGGCTGTACAGAGAAATATCTGCTTCTAAAACCAAAACGGAGCTATCTAACTCAATGGTTTTCAATGTGTACATTCAACTGACAGAGTTAAACTCACGTGTGGATTCAGCGGTTTGTAAACCCTTTCTGTGCAGAATCCCAAAACAGGTATTTCCAGACCAATGCCGGCATACGTACTAAACATCAGGAAACTTCGTCTAATACTCAGGAGAAACGTTTCCTTGAAACTTCTCTGCAGTGCGTTCGTTCACCTAAGAGAGCTGAATCTATGTTGAGATTCAGCGAATCAGAAGCACGTTTCTTCTAGGAGCTGCGTTGGGATATTCCCGAGTGAATGGGACCATAGGTTGTACAGACAAATATCTGCTTCTAAAAGCAAAACGGAGCTATCTAACTGAATGGATGTCAATGTGTGCATTCAACTGACCGAGTTAAACTCACGTGTGGATTCAGCGGTTTGCAAACCCTTTCTGTGCAGCATCCCAAAGCCGGTATTTCCAGCCCAATGCCGGCATACGTACTAAACCGCAGTAAACTTCGTCTAAAACTCAGGAGAAACGTTTCCTTGAAACTGCTCTGCTGTGCCTTCGTTCACCTAAGAGAGTAGAATCTATGTTGAGATTCATCGAGTGAGAAACACGTTTCTTCTAGGAGCTGCGTTGGGATATTCCCGAGTGAATGGGACCATAGTCTGTACAGAGAAATATCCGCTTCTAAAACCAAAACGGAGCTATCTAACTGAATGGTTGTCAATGTGTGCACTCAACTGACAGAGTTAAACTCACGTGTGGATTCAGCGGTTCGCAAACCCTTTCTGTGCATAATCCGAAACCCGGTATTTCCAGCCCAATGCCGGCATACGTACTAAACAGCAGGAAACTTCGTCTAAAACTCAGGAGAAACGTTTCCTTGAAACGGCACTGCTGTGCGTTCGTTCACCTAAGAGAGTTGAATTTATGTTGAGATTCAGCGAGTCAGAAACACGTTTCTTCTTGGAGCTGCGTTGGGATATTCCCGAATGAAAGGGACCATAGGCTGTACAGACAAATATCTGCTTCTAAAACCAAAACGGAGCTATCTAAATGAATGGTTGTCAATGTGTGCATTCAACTGACAGAGGTAAACTCACGTGTGGATTCAGCGGTTTGCAAACCCTTTCTGTGCAGAATCCCAAAACCGGTATTTCCAGCCCAATGCCGGTATACGTACTAAACCGCAGTAAACTTCGTCTAAAACTCAGGAGAAACGTTTCCTTGAAACTGCGCTGCTGTGCTTTCGTTCACCTAAGTGAGTTGAATCTATGTTGAGATTCAGCGAGTCAGAAACACGTTTCTTCTAGGAGCTGCATTGGGATATTGCCGAGTGAAAGGAACCATAGTCTGTACAGAGAAATATCTGATCCTAAAACCAAAACGGAGCTATCTAACTGAATGGCTGTCAATGTGTGCATTCAACTGACAGAGTTAAACTCACGTGTGGATTCAGAGGTTCGCAAACCCTTTCTGTGCAGAATCCCAAAACCGGTATTTCCAGCCCATTGCCGGCATACGTACTAAACCGCAGTAAACTTCGTCTAAAACCCAGGAGAAACGTTTCTTTGAATCTGCTCTGCTGTGCGTTCCTTCACCTTAGAGAGTTGAATCTATGTTGAGATTCAGCGAGTCAGAAACACGTTTCTTCTAGGAGCTGCGTTGGGATATTCCCGAGTGAATTGGACCATAGGCTGTACAGAGAAATATCTGCTTCTAAAAACAAAACGGAGCTATCTAACGGAATGGTTGTCAATGTGTGCATTCAACTGACAGAGTTAAACTCACGTGTGGATTCAGCGGTTTGCAAATCCTTTCTGTGCAGAATCCCAAAACCGGTATTTCCAGCCCAATGCCGGCATACGTACTAAACAGCAGGAAACTTCGTCTAAAACTCAGGAGAAACGTTTCCTTGAAACTGCTCTGCTGTGCGTTCGTTAACCTAAGAGAGGTGAATCTATGTTGAGATTCAGCGAGTCAGAAACACGTTTCTTCTAGGAGCTGCATTGTGATATTGCCGAGTGAATGGAACCATAGGCTGTACAGAGAAATATCTGCTCCTAAAAACAAAACGGAGCTATCTAACTGAATGGTTGTGAATGTCTGCATTCAACTGACAGAATTAAACTCACGTGTGGATTCAGCGGTTCGCAAACCCTTTCTGTGCAGAGTCCCAAAACCGGTATTTCCAGCCCAATGCCGGCATACGTACTAAACAGCAGTAAACTTCGTCTAAAACTCAGGAAAACGTTTCCTTGAAACTGCTCTTCTGTGCTTTCGTTCAACTAAGAGAGTTGAATCTATTTTGAGACTCAGCGAGTCAGAAACACGTTTCTTCTTGGAGCTGCATTGGGATATTGCCGAGTGAATGGAACCATAGGTTGTCCAGAGAAATATCTGCTCCTAAAACCAAAACGGAGCTATCTAACTGAATGCTTGTCAATGTGTGCATTCAATTGACAGAGTTAAACTCACGTGTGGATTCAGCGGTTCGCAAACCCTTTCTGTGCAGAATCCCAAAACCGGTATTTCCAGACTAATGCCGGCATACGTACTACACAGCAGGAACTTTCGTCTAAAACTCAGGAGAAACGTTTCCATGAAACGTCTCTGCAGTGCGTTCGTTCACCTAAGAGAGTTGAATCTATGTTGAGATTCAGCGAGTCAGAAACACGTTTCTTCTAGGAGCTGCGTTGGGATATTCCCGAGTGAATGGGACCATAGGCTATACAGACAAATATCTGCTTCTAAAACCAAAACGGAGCTATCTAACGGAATGGTTGTCAATGTGTGCATTCAATTGACAGAGTTAAACTCACGTGTGGATTCAGCGGTTCGCAAACCCTTTCTGTGCAGAATCCCAAAACCGGTATTTCCAGCCCAATGCCGGCATACGTACTAAACAGCAGTAAACTTCGTCTAAAACTCAGGAGAAACGTTTCCTTGAAACTGTGCTGCTGTGCGTTCATTCACCTAAGTGAGTAGAATCTATGTTGAGATTCAGCGAGTCAGAAACACGTTTCTTCTAGGAGCTGCGTTGGGATATTCCCGAGTGAATGGGACCATAGGCTGTACAGAGAAATATCTGCTTCTAAAACCAAAAAGGAGCTATCTAACTGAATGGTTGTCAATGTGTGCACTCAACTGACAGAGTTAAACTCACGTGTGGATTCAGCGGTTCGCAAACCCTTTCTGTGCAGAATCCCAAAACCGGTATTTCCAGCCCAATGCCGGCATACGTACTAAACAGCAGGAAACTTCGTCTAAAACTCAGGAGAAACGTTTTCTTGAAACGGCAGTGCTGTGCGTTCGTTCACCTAAGAGAGTTGAATCTATGTTGAGATTCAGCGAGTCAGAAACGCGTTTCTTCTAGGAGCTGCATAGGGATATTCCCGAGTGAATGGGACCATAGTCTGTACAGAGAAATATCTGCTTCTACAACCAAAACGGAGCTATCTAACTGAATGATTGTCAATGTGTGCACTCAACTGACAGACTTAAACTCACGTGTGGATTCAGCGGTTTGCAAAACATTTCTGTGCAGAATCCCAAAACCGGTATTTCCAGCCCAATGCCGTCATACGTACTAAACAGCAGGAAACTTCGTCTAATACTCAGGAGAAACGTTTCCTTGAAACTGCTCTTCTGTGCTTTCGTTCAACTAAGAGAGTTGAATCTATTTTGAGACTCAGCGAGTCAGAAACACGTTTCTTCTTGGAGCTGCATTGGGATATTGCCGAGTGAATGGAACCATAGGTTGTCCAGAGAAATATCTGCTCCTAAAACCGAAACGGAGCTATCTAACTGAATGGTTGTCAATGTGTGCATTCAATTGACAGAGTTAAACTCACGTGTGGATTCAGCGGTTCGCAAACCCTTTCTGTGCAGAATCACAAAACCGGTATTTCCAGACCAATGCCGGCATACGTACTACACAGCAGGAACTTTCGTCTAAAACTCAGGAGAAACGTTTCCATGAAACGTCTCTGCAGTGCGTTCGTTCACCTAAGAGAGTTGAATCTATGTTGAGATTCAGCGAGTCAGAAACACGTTTCTTCTAGGAGCTGCGTTGGGATATTCCCGAGTGAATGGGACCATAGGCTATACAGACAAATATCTGCTTCTAAAACCAAAACGGAGCTATCTAACGGAATGGTTGTCAATGTGTGCATTCAATTGACAGAGTTAAACTCACGTGTGGATTCAGCGGTTCGCAAACCCTTTCTGTGCAGAATCCCAAAACCGGTATTTCCAGCCCAATGCCGGCATACGTACTAAACAGCAGGAAACTTCGTCTAAAACTCAGGAGAAACGTTTCCTTGAAACTGCTCTGCTGTGCGTTCGTTAACCTAAGAGAGGTGAATCTATGTTGAGATTCAGCGAGTCAGAAACACGTTTCTTCTAGGAGCTGCATTGTGATATTGCCGAGTGAATGGAACCATAGGCTGTACAGAGAAATATCTGCTCCTAAAAACAAAACGGAGCTATCTAACTGAATGGTTGTGAATGTCTGCATTCAACTGACAGAATTAAACTCACGTGTGGATTCAGCGGTTCGCAAACCCTTTCTGTGCAGAATCCCAAAACCGGTATTTCCAGCCCAATGCCGGCATACGTACTAAACAGCAGTAAACTTCGTCTAAAACTCAGGAGAAACGTTTCCTTGAAACTGCTCTTCTGTGCTTTCGTTCAACTAAGAGAGTTGAATCTATTTTGAGACTCAGCGAGTCAGAAACACGTTTCTTCTTGGAGCTGCATTGGGATATTGCCGAGTGAATGGAACCATAGGTTGTCCAGAGAAATATCTGCTCCTAAAACCAAAACGGAGCTATCTAACTGAATGCTTGTCAATGTGTGCATTCAATTGACAGAGTTAAACTCACGTGTGGATTCAGCGGTTCGCAAACCCTTTCTGTGCAGAATCCCAAAACCGGTATTTCCAGACCAATGCCGGCATACGTACTACACAGCAGGAACTTTCGTCTAAAACTCAGGAGAAACGTTTCCATGAAACGTCTCTGCAGTGCGTTCGTTCACCTAAGAGAGTTGAATCTATGTTGAGATTCAGCGAGTCAGAAACACGTTTCTTCTAGGAGCTGCGTTGGGATATTCCCGAGTGAATGGGACCATAGGCTATACAGACAAATATCTGCTTCTAAAACCAAAACGGAGCTATCTAACGGAATGGTTGTCAATGTGTGCATTCAATTGACAGAGTTAAACTCACGTGTGGATTCAGCGATTCGCAAACCCTTTCTGTGCAGAATCCCAAAACCGGTATTTCCAGCCCAATGCCGGCATACGTACTAAACAGCAGGAAACTTCGTCTAAAACTCAGGAGAAACGTTTCCTTGAAACTGCGCTGCTGTGCGTTCATTCACCTAAGTGAGTAGAATCTATGTTGAGATTCAGCGAGTCAGAAACACGTTTCTTCTATGAGCTGCGTTGGGATATTCCCGAGTGAATGGGACCATAGGCTGTACAGAGAAATATCTTCTTCTAAAACCAAAAAGGAGCTATCTAACTGAATGGTTGTCAATGTGTGCACTCAACTGACAGAGTTAAACTCACGTGTGGATTCAGCGGTTCGCAAACCCTTTCTGTGCAGAATCCCAAAACCGGTATTTCCAGCCCAATGCCGGCATACGTACTAAACAGCAGGAAACTTCGTCTAAAACTCTGGAGAAACGTTTCCTTGAAACGGCAGTGCTGTGCGTTCGTTCACCTAAGAGAGTTGAATCTATGTTGAGATTCAGCGAGTCAGAAACGCGTTTCTTCTAGGAGCTGCGTAGGGATATTCCCGAGTGAATGGGACTATAGGCTGTATAGAGAAATATCTGCTTCTACAACCAAAACGGAGCTATCTAACTGAATGGTTGTCAATGTGTGCACTCAACTGACAGAGTTAAACTCACGTGTGGATTCAGCGGTTTGCAAAACATTTCTGTGCAGAATCCCAAAACCGGTATTTCCAGCCCAATGCCGGCATACGTACTAAACAGCAGTAAACTTCGTCTAAAACTCAGGAAAACGTTTCCTTGAAACTGCTCTTCTGTGCTTTCGTTCAACTAAGAGAGTTGATTCTATTTTGAGACTCAGCGAGTCAGAAACACGTTTCTTCTTGGAGCTGCATTGGGATATTGCCGAGTGAATGGAACCATAGGTTGTCCAGAGAAATATCTGCTCCTAAAACCAAAACGGAGCTATCTAACTGAATGCTTGTCAATGTGTGCATTCAATTGACAGAGTTAAACTCACGTGTGGATTCAGCGGTTCGCAAACCCTTTCTGTGCAGAATCACAAAACCGGTATTTCCAGACCAATGCCGGCATACGTACTACACAGCAGGAACTTTCGTCTAAAACTCAGGAGAAACGTTTCCATGAAACGTCTCTGCAGTGCGTTCGTTCACCTAAGAGAGTTGAATCTATGTTGAGATTCAGCGAGTCAGAAACACGTTTCTTCTAGGAGCTGCGTTGGGATATTCCCGAGTGAATGGGACCATAGGCTATACAGACAAATATCTGCTTCTAAAACCAAAACGGAGCTATCTAACGGAATGGTTGTCAATGTGTGCATTCAATTGACAGAGTTAAACTCACGTGTGGATTCAGCGGTTCGCAAACCCTTTCTGTGCAGAATCCCAAAACCGGTATTTCCAGCCCAATGCCGGCATACGTACTAAACAGCAGTAAACTTCGTCTAAAACTCAGGAGAAACGTTTCCTTGAAACTGCGCTGCTGTGCGTTCATTCACCTAAGTGAGTAGAATCTATGTTGAGATTCAGCGAGTCAGAAACACGTTTCTTCTAGGAGCTGCGTTGGGATATTCCCGAGTGAATGGGACCATAGGCTGTACAGAGAAATATCTGCTTCTAAAACCAAAAAGGAGCTATCTAACTGAATGGTTGTCAATGTGTGCACTCAACTGACAGAGTTAAACTCACGTGTGGATTCAGCGGTTCGCAAACCCTTTCTGTGCAGAATCCCAAAACCGGTATTTCCAGCCCAATGCCGGCATACGTACTAAACAGCAGGAAACTTCGTCTAAAACACAGGAGAAACGTTTCCTTGAAACGGCAGTGCTGTGCGTTCGTTCACCTAAGAGAGTTGAATCTATGTTGAGATTCAGCGAGTCAGAAACGCGTTTCTTCTAGGAGCTGCGTAGGGATATTCCCGAGTGAATGGGACCATAGTCTGTACAGAGAAATATCTGCTTCTACAACCAAAACGGAGCTATCTAACTGAATGGTTGTCAATGTGTGCACTCAACTGACAGACTTAAACTCACGTGTGGATTCAGCGGTTTGCAAAACATTTCTGTGCAGAATCCCAAAACCGGTATTTCCAGCCCAATGCCGGCATACGTACTAAACAGCAGGAAACTTCGTCTAAAACTCAGGAGAAACGTTTCCTTGAAACTGCTCTTCTGTTCTTTCGTACAACTAAGAGAGTTGAATCTATTTTGAGACTCAGCGAGTCAGAAACACGTTTCTTCTTGGAGCTGCATTGGGATATTGCCGAGTGAATGGAACCATAGGTTGTCCAGAGAAATATCTGCTCCTAAAACCAAAACGGAGCTATCTAACTGAATGCTTGTCAATGTGTGCATTCAATTGACAGAGTTAAACACACGTGTGGATTCAGCGGTTCGCAAACCCTTTCTGTGCAGAATCACAAAACCGGTATTTCCAGACCAATGCCGGCATACGTACTACACAGCAGGAACTTTCGTCTAAAACTCAGGAGAAAAGTTTCCATGAAACGTCTCTGCAGTGCGTTCGTTCACCTAAGAGAGTTGAATCTATGTTGAGATTCAGCGAGTCAGAAACACGTTTCTTCTAGGAGCTGCGTTGGGATATTCCCGAGTGAATGGGACCATAGGCTATACAGACAAATATCTGCTTCTAAAACCAAAACGGAGCTATCTAACGGAATGGTTGTCAATGTGTGCATTCAATTGACAGAGTTAAACTCACGTGTGGATTCAGCGGTTCGCAAACCCTTTCTGTGCAGAATTCCAAAACCGGTATTTCCAGCCCAATGCCGGCATACGTACTAAACAGCAGTAAACTTCGTCTAAAACTCAGGAGAAACGTTTCCTTGAAACTGCGCTGCTGTGCGTTCATTCACCTAAGTGAGTAGAATCTATGTTGAGATTCAGCGAGTCAGAAACACGTTTCTTCTAGGAGCTGCGTTGGGATATTCCCGAGTGAATGGGACCATACGCTGTACAGAGAAATATCTGCTTCTAAAACCAAAAAGGAGCTATCTAACTGAATGGTTGTCAATGTGTGCACTCAACTGACAGAGTTAAACTCACGTGTGGATTCAGCGGTTCGAAAACCCTTTCTGTGCAGAATCCCAAAACCGGTATTTCCAGCCCAATGCCGGCATACGTACTAAACAGCAGGAAACTTCGTCTAAAACTCAGGAGAAACGTTTCCTTGAAACGGCAGTGCTGTGCGTTCGTTCACCTAAGAGAGTTGAATATATGTTGAGATTCAGCGATTCAGAAACGCGTTTCTTCTAGGAGCTGCGTAGGGATATTCCCGAGTGAATGGGACCATAGTCTGTACAGAGAAATATCTGCTTCTACAACCAAAACAGAGCTATCTAACTGAATGGTTGTCAATGTGTGCACTCAACTGACAGACTTAAACTCACGTGTGGATTCAGCGGTTTGCAAAACATTTCTGTGCAGAATCCCAAAACCGGTATTTCCAGCCCAATGCCGGCATACGTACTAAACAGCAGGAAACTTCGTCTAAAACTCAGGAGAAACGTTTCCTTGAAACTGCTCTGCTGTGCGTTCGTTCACCTAAGAGAGTTAAATCTATGTTGAGATTAGCGAGTCAGAAACACGTTTCTTCTAGGAGCTGCGTTGGGATATTCCCGAGTGAATGGGACCATAGGCTGTACAGACAAATATCTGCTCCTAAAACCGAAACGGAGATATCTTACTGAATGGTTGTCAATGTGTGCATTCAACTGACAGAGTTAACCTCACGTGTGGATTCAACTGTTCGCAAACCCTTTCTGTGCAGAATCCCAAAACCGATATTTCCAGCCCAATGCCGGCATACGTACTAAACTGCAGGAAACTTCGTCTAAAACTCAGGAGGAACTTTTCCTTGAAACTGCTCTGCTGTCCCTTCGTTCACCTAAGAGAGTTGAATCTATGTTGAGATTCAGCGAGTCGGAAACACGTTTCTTCAAGGAGCTGCGTTGGGATATTCCCGAGTGAATGGGACCATAGGCTGTACAGAGAAATATCTGCTTCTAAAACCAAAACGGAGCTATCTAACTGAATGGTTGTCAATGTGTGCATTCAACTGACAGAGTTAAACTCACGTGTGTATTCAGCGGTTTGCAAACCCTTTCTGTGCAGAATCCCAAAACCGGTATTTCCAGCCAAATGCCGGCATACGTACTAAACAGCAAGAAACTTCGTGTAAAACTCAAGAGAAACGTTTCCGTGAAACTGCTCTGCTGTGCGTTCGTTCACCTAAGAGAGTTGAATCCCTGTTGAGATTCAGCGAGTCAGAAACACGTTTCTTCTAGGAGCTGCGTTGGGATATTCCCGAGTGAATGGGACCATAGGCTGTACAGAGAAATATCTGCTTCTAAAACCAAAACGGAGCTATCTAACTGAATGGTTTTCAATGTGTGCATTCAACTGACAGTGTTAAACTCACGTGTGGATTCAGCGGTTTGCAAACATTTTCTGTGCAGAATCGGAAAACCGGTATTTCCAGACCAATGCCGGCATATGTACTAAACAGCAGGAAACTTCGTCTAAAACTCAGGAGAAACGTTTCCTTGAAACTGCGCTGCTGTGCGTTCATTCACCTAAGTGAGTAGAATCTATGTTGAGATTCAGCGAGTCAGAAACACGTTTCTTCTAGGAGCTGCGTTGGGATATTCCCGAGTGAATGGGACCATAGGCTGTACAGAGAAATATCTGCTTGTAAAACCAAAAAGGAGCTATCTAACTGAATGGTTGTCAATGTGTGCACTCAACTGACAGAGTTAAACTCACGTGTGGATTCAGCGTTTCGCAAACCCTTTCTGTGCAGAATCCCAAAACCGGTATTTCCAGCCCAATGCCGGCATACGTACTAAACAGCAGGAAACTTCGTCTAAAACTCAGGAGAAACGTTTCCTTGAAACTGCTCTGCTGTGCGTTCGTTCACCTAAGAGAGTTGAATCTATGTTGAGATTCAGCGAGTCAGAAACACGTTTCTTCTAGAAGCTGCGTTGGGATATTCCCGAGTGAATGGGACCATAGGCTGTACAGACAAATATCTGCTCCTAAAACCAAAACGGAGCTATCTTACTGAATGGTTGTCAATGTGTGCATTCAACTGACAGAGTTAACCTCACGTGTGGATTCAACTGTTCGCAAACCCTTTCTGTGCCGAATCCCAAAACCGATATTTCCAGCCCAATGCCGGCATACGTACTAAACTGCAGGAAACTTCGTCTAAAACTCAGGAGGAACTTTTCCTTGAAACTGCTCTGCTGTCCCTTCGTTCACCTAAGAGAGTTGAATCTATGTTGAGATTCAGCGAGTCGGAAACACGTTTCTTCAAGGAGCTGCGTTGGGATATTCCCGAGTGAATGGGACCATAGGCTGTACAGAGAAATATCTGCTTCTAAAACCAAAACGGAGCTATCTAACTGAATGGTTGTCAATGTGTGCATTCAACTGACAGAGTTAAACTCACGTGTGTATTCAGCGGTTTGTAAACCCTTTCTGTGCAGAATCCCAAAACCGGTATTTCCAGCCCAATGCCGGCATTCGTACTAAACAGCAGGAACCTTCGTCTAAAACTCAGGAGAAACGTTTCCTTGAAACGTCTCTGCAGTGCGTTCGTTCACCTAAGAGAGTTGAATCTATGTTGATATTCAGCGAGTCAGAAACACGTTTCTTCTAGGAGCTGCGTTGGGATATTCCCGAGTGAATGGGACCATAGGCTGTACAGACAAATATCTGCTTCTAAAACCAAAACGGAGCTATCTAACTGAATGGATGTCAATGTGTGCATTCAGCTGACCGAGTTAAACTCAGGTGTGGATTCAGCGGTTTGCAAACCCTTTCTGTGCAGCATCCCAAAACCGGTATTTCCAGCCCAATGCCGGCATACGTACTAAACCGCAGTAAACTTCGTCTAAAACTCAGAAGAAACGTTTCCTTGAAACTACTCTGCTGTGCCTTCGTTCAGCTAAGAGAGGTGAATCTATGTTGAGATTCAGCGAGTCAGAAACACGTTTCTTCTAGGACCTGCGTTGGGATATTCCCGAGTGAATGGGACCAGAGGCTATACAGAGAAATATCTGCTTCTAAAACCAAAACGGAGCTATCTAACTGAATGGTTGTCAATGTGTGCATTCAAATGACAGGGTTAAACTCACGTGTGGATTCAGCGGTTTGCAAACCCTTTCTGTGCAGAATCCCAAAACCGGTATTTCCAGACCAATGCCAGCATACGTACTAAACAGCAGGAAACTGCGTCTAATACTCAGGAGAAACGTTTCCTTGAAACGGCTCTGCAGTGCGTTCGTTCACCTAAGAGAGGTGAATGTAGGTTGAGATTCAGGGAGTCAGAAACACGTTTCTTCTAGGAGCTGCGTTGGGATATTCCCGAGTGAATGGGACCATAGGCTGTACAGAGAAATATCTGCTTCTAAAACCAAAACGGAGCTATCTAACTGAATGGTTGTCAATGGGTGCATTCAACTGACAGAGTTAAACTCACGTGTGGATTCAGCGGTTTGCAAACCCTTTTTGTGCAGAATCCCGAAACCGGTATTTCCAGCCCTATGCCGGCATACGTACTAAACCGCAGTAAACTTCGTCTAAAACTCAGGAGAAACGTTTCCTTGAAACTGCTCTGCTGTGTGTTCGTTCACCTAAGAGAGGTGAATCTATGTTGAGATTCAGCGAGTCAGAAACACGTTTCTTCTAGGAGCTGCGTTGGGATATTCCCGAGTGAATGGGACCATAGGCTGTACAGAGAAATATCTGCTTCTAAAACCAAAAAGGAGCTATCTAACTGAATGGTTGTCAATGTGTGCACTCAACTGACAGAGTTAAACTCACGTGTGGATTCAGCGGTTCGCAAACCCTTTCTGTGCAGAATCCCAAAACCGGTATTTCCAGCCCAATGCCGGCATACGTACTAAACAGCAGGAAACTTCGTCTAAAACTCAGGAGAAACGTTTCCTTGAAACGGCAGTGCTGTGCGTTCGTTCACCTAAGAGAGTTGAATCTATGTTGAGATTCAGCGAGTCAGAAACGCGTTTCTTCTAGGAGCTGCGTAGGGATATTCCCGAGTGAATGGGACCATAGTCTGTACAGAGAAATATCTGCTTCTACAACCAAAACGGAGCTATCTAACTGAATGGTTGTCAATGTGTGCACTCAACTGACAGACTTAAACTCACGTGTGGATTCAGCGGTTTGCAAAACATTTCTGTGCAGAATCCCAAAACCGGTATTTCCAGCCCAATGCCGGCATACGTACTAAACAGCAGGAAACTTCGTCTAAAACTCAGGAGAAACGTTTACTTGAAACTGCTCTTCTGTGCTTTCGTTCAACTAAGAGAGTTGAATCTATTTTGAGACTCAGCGAGTCAGAAACACGTTTCTTCTAGGAGCTGCGTTGGCATATTCCCGAGTGAATGGGACCATAGGCTGTACAGAGAAATATCTGCTTCTAAAACGAAAACGGAGCTATCTAACTGAATGGTTGTCAATGTGTGCATTCAACTGACAGAGGTAAACTCACGTGTGGATTCAGCGGTTTGCAAACATTTTCTGTGCAGAATCGGAAAACCGGTATTTCCAGACCAATGCCGGCATACGTACTAAACAGCAGGAAACTTCGTCTAAAACTCAGGAGAAACGTTTCCTTGAAACTGCGCTGCTGTGCGTTCATTCACCTAAGTGAGTAGAATCTATGTTGAGATTCAGCGAGTCAGAAACACGTTTCTTCTAGGAGCTGCGTTTGGATATTCCCGAGTGAATGGGACCATAGGCTGTACAGAGAAATATCTGCTTCTAAAACCAAAAAGGAGCTATCTAACTGAATGGTTGTCAATGTGTGCACTCAACTGACAGAGTTAAACTCACGTGTGGATTCAGCGGTTCGCAAACCCTTTCTGTGCAGAATCCCAAAACCGGTATTTCCAGCCCAATGCCGGCATACGTACTAAACAGCAGGAAACTTCGTCTAAAACTCAGGAGAAACGTTTCCTTGAAACTGCTCTGCTGTGCGTTCGTTCACCTAAGAGAGTTGAATCTATGTTGAGATTCAGCGAGTCAGAAACACGTTTCTTCTAGGAGCTGCGTTGGGATATTCCCGAGTGAATGGGACCATAGGCTGTACAGACAAATATCTGCTCCTAAAACCAAAACGGAGCTATCTTACTGAATGGTTGTCAATGTGTGCATTCAACTGACAGAGTTAACCTCACGTGTGGATTCAACTGTTCGCAAACCCTTTCTGTGCAGAATCCCAAAACCGATATTTCCAGCCCAATGCCGGCATACGTACTAAACTGCAGGAAACTTCGTCTAAAACTCAGGAGGAACTTTTCCTTGAAACTGCTCTGCTGTCCCTTCGTTCACCTAAGAGAGTTGAATCTATGTTGAGATTCAGCGAGTCGGAAACACGTTTCTTCAAGGAGCTGCGTTGGGATATTCCCGAGTGAATGGGACCATAGGCTGTACAGAGAAATATCTGCTTCTAAAACCAAAACGGAGCTATCTAACTGAATGGTTGTCAATGTGTGCATTCAACTGACAGAGTTAAACTCACGTGTGTATTCCGCGGTTTGCAAACTCTTTTTGTGCAGAATCCCAAAACCGGTATTTCCAGCCAAATGCCGGCATACGTACTAAACAGCAAGAAACTTCGTGTAAAACTCAGGAGAAACGTTTCCTTGAAACTGCTCTGCTGTGCGTTCGTTCACCTAAGAGAGTTGAATCCCTGTTGAGATTCAGCGAGTCAGAAACACGTTTTTCTAGGAGCTGCGTTGGGATATTCCCGAGTGAATGTGACCATAGGCTGTACAGAGAAATATCTGCTTCTAAAACCAAAACGGAGCTATCTAACTGAATGGTTGTCAATGTGTGCACTCAACTGACAGTATTAAATTCACGTGTGGATTCAGCGGTTTCCAAAACATTTCTGTGCAGAATCCCAAAACCGGTATTTCCAGCCCAATGACGGCATACGTACTAAACAGCAGGAAACTTCGTCTAAAAGTCAGGAGAAACGTTTCCTTGAAACGGCTCTGCTGTGCGTTCGTTCACCTAAGAGAGTTGAATCTATTTTGAGATTCAGCGAGTCAGAAACACGTTTCTTCTAGGAGCTGCGTTAGGATATTCCCGAGTGAATGGGACCATAGGCTGTACAGACAAATATCTGCTCGTAAAACCAAAACGGAGCTATCTTACTGAATGGTTGTCAATGTGTGCATTCAACTGACAGAGGTAACCTCACGTGTGGATTCAACTGTTCGCAAACCCTTTCTGTGCAGAATCCCAAAACCGGTATTTCCAGCCCAATGCCGGCATTCGTACTAAACAGCAGGAACCTTCGTCTAAAACTCAGGAGAAACGTTTCCTTGAAACGTCTCTGCAGTGCGTTCGTTCACCTAAGAGAGTTGAATCTATGTTGAGATTCAGCGAGTCAGAAACACGTTTCTTCTAGGAGCTGCGTTGGGATATTCCCGAGTGAATGGGACCATAGGCTGTACAGACAAATATCTGCTTCTAAAACCAAAACGGAGCTATCTAACTGAATGGATGTCAATGTGTGCATTCAACTGACCGATTTAAACTCAAGTGTGGATTCAGCGGTTTGCAAACCCTTTCTGTGCAGCATCCCAAAACCGGTATTTCCAGCCCAATGCCGGCATACGTACTAAACCGCAGTAAACTTCGTCTAAAACTCAGAAGAAACGTTTCCTTGAAACTACTCTGCTGTGCCTTCGTTCACATAAGAGAGTTGAATCTATGTTGAGATTCAGCGAGTCAGAAACACGTTTCTTCTAGGACCTGCGTTGGGATATTCCCGAGTGAATGGGACCATAGGCTATACAGAGTAATATCTGCTTCTAAAACCAAAACGGAGCTATCTAACTGAATGGTTGTCAATGTGTGCATTCAAATGACAGGGTTAAACTCACGTGTGGATTCAGCGGTTTGCAAACCCTTTCTGTGCAGAATCCCAAAACCGGTATTTCCAGACCAATGCCAGCATACGTACTAAACAGCAGGAAACTGCGTCTAATACTCAGGAGAAACGTTTCCTTGAAACGGCTCTGCAGTGCGTTCGTTCACCTAAGAGAGGTGAATGTAGGTTGAGATTCAGGGAGTCAGAAACACGTTTCTTCTAGGAGCTGCGTTGGGATATTCCCGAGTGAATGGGACCATAGGCTGTACAGAGAAATATCTGCTTCTAAAACCAAAACGGAGCTATCTAACTGAATGGTTGTCAATGGGTGCATTCAACTGACAGAGTTAAACTCAGGTGTGGATTCAGCGGTTTGCAAACCCTTTTTGTGCAGAATCCCGAAACCGGTATTTCCAGCCCTATGCCGGCATACGTACTAAACCGCAGTAAACTTCGTCTAAAACTCAGGAGAAACGTTTCCTTGAAACTGCTCTGCTGTGTGTTCGTTCACCTAAGAGAGGTGAATCTATGTTGAGATTCAGCGAGTCAGAAACACGTTTCTTCTAGGAGCTGCGTTGGGATATTCCCGAGTGAATTGGACCATAGGCTGTACAGAGAAATATCTGCTTCTAAAACCAAAAAGGAGCTATCTAACTGAATGGTTGTCAATGTGTGCACTCAACTGACAGAGTTAAACTCACGTGTGGATTCAGCGGTTCGCAAACCCTTTCTGTGCAGAATCCCAAAACCGGTATTTCCAGCCCAATGCCGGCATACGTACTAAACAGCAGGAAACTTCGTCTAAAACTCAGGAGAAACGTTTCCTTGAAACTGCTCTTCTGTGCTTTCGTTCAACTAAGAGAGTTGAATCTATTTTGAGACTCAGCGAGTCAGAAACACGTTTCTTCTAGGAGCTGCGTTGGGATATTCCCGAGTGAATGGGACCATAGGCTGTACAGACAAATATCTGCTCCTAAAACCAAAACGGAGCTATCTTACTGAATGGTTGTCAATGTGTGCATTCAACTGACAGAGTTAACCTCACGTGTGGATTCAACTGTTCGCAAACCCTTTCTGTGCAGAATCCCAAAACCGATATTTCCAGCCCAATGCCGGCATACGTACTAAACTGCAGGAAACTTCGTCTAAAACTCAGGAGGAACTTTTCCTTGAAACTGCTCTGCTGTCCCTTCGTTCACCTAAGAGAGTTGAATCTATGTTGAGATTCAGCGAGTCGGAAACACGTTTCTTCAAGGAGCTGCGTTGGGATATTCCCGAGTGAATGGGACCATAGGCTGTACAGAGAAATATCTGCTTCTAAAACCAAAACGGAGCTATCTAACTGAATGGTTGTCAATGTGTGCATTCAACTGACAGAGTTAAACTCACGTGTGTATTCAGCGGTTTGCAAACCCTTTCTGTGCAGAATCCCAAAACCGGTATTTCCAGCCAAATGCCGGCATACGTACTAAACAGCAAGAAACTTCGTGTAAAACTCAGGAGAAACGTTTCCTTGAAACTGCTCTGCTGTGCGTTCGTTCACCTAAGAGAGTTGAATCCCTGTTGAGATTCAGCGAGTCAGAAACACGTTTCTTCTAGGAGCTGCGTTGGGATATTCCCGAGTGAATGGGACCATAGGCTGTACAGAGAAATATCTGCTTCTAAAACCAAAACGGAGCTATCTAACTGAATGGTTGTCAATGTGTGCATTCAACTGACAGAGGTAAACTCACGTGTGGATTCAGCGGTTTGCAAACATTTTCTGTGCAGAATCGGAAAACCGGTATTTCCAGACCAATGCCGGCATACGTACTAAACAGCAGGAAACTTCGTCTAAAACTCAGGAGAAACGTTTCCTTGAAACTGCGCTGCTGTGCGTTCATTCACCTAAGTGAGTAGAATCTATGTTGAGATTCAGCGAGTCAGAAACACGTTTCTTCTAGGAGCTGCGTTGGGATATTCCCGAGTGAATGGGACCATAGGCTGTACAGAGAAATATCTGCTTCTAAAACCAAAAAGGAGCTATCTAACTGAATGGTTGTCAATGTGTGCACTCAACTGACAGAGTTAAACTCACGTGTGGATTCAGCGGTTTGCAAACCCTTTCTGTGCAGAATCCCAAAACCGGTATTCCCAGCCCAATGCCGGCATACGTACTAAACAGCAGGAAACTTCATCTAAAACTCAGGAGAAACGTTTCCTTGAAACTGCTCTGCTGTGCGTTCGTTCACCTAAGAGAGTTGAATCTATGTTGAGATTCAGCGAGTCAGAAACACGTTTCTTCTAGGAGCTGCGTTGGGATATTCCCGAGTGAATGGGACCATAGGCTGTACAGACAAATATCTGCTCCTAAAACCAAAACGGAGCTATCTTACTGAATGGTTGTCAATGTGTGCATTCAACTGACAGAGTTAACCTCACGTGTGGATTCAACTGTTCGCAAACCCTTTCTGTGCAGAATCCCAAATCCGATATTTCCAGCCCAATGCCGGCATACGTACTAAACTGCAGGAAACTTCGTCTAAAACTCAGGAGGAACTTTTCCTTGAAACTGCTCTGCTGTCCCTTCGTTCACCTAAGAGAGTTGAATCTATGTTGAGATTCAGCGAGTCGGAAACACGTTTCTTCAAGGAGCTGCGTTGGGATATTCCCGAGTGAATGGGACCATAGGCTGTACAGAGAAATATCTGCTTCTAAAACCAAAACGGAGCTATCTAACTGAATGGTTGTCAATGTGTGCATTCAACTGACAGAGTTAAACTCACGTGTGTATTCAGCGGTTTGCAAACTCTTTCTGTGCAGAATCCCAAAACCGGTATTTCCAGCCAAATGCCGGCATACGTACTAAACAGCAAGAAACTTCGTGTAAAACTCAGGAGAAACGTTTCCTTGAAACTGCTCTGCTGTGCGTTCGTTCACCTAAGAGAGTTGAATCCCTGTTGAGATTCAGCGAGTCAGAAACACGTTTTTCTAGGAGCTGCGTTGGGATATTCCCGAGTGAATGGGACCATAGGCTGTACAGAGAAATATCTGCTTCTAAAACCAAAACGGAGCTATCTAACTGAATGGTTGTCAATGTGTGCACTCAACTGACAGTATTAAACTCACGTGTGGATTCAGCGGTTTCCAAAACATTTCTGTGCAGAATCCCAAAACCGGTATTTCCAGCCCAATGCCGGCATACGTACTAAACAGCAGGAAACTTCGTCTAAAACTCAGGAGAAACGTTTCCTTGAAACGGCTCTGCTGTGCGTTCGTTCACCTAAGAGAGTTGAATCTATGTTGAGATTCAGCGAGTCAGAAACACGTTTCTTCTAGGAGCTGCGTTAGGATATTCCCGAGTGAATGGGACCATAGGCTGTACAGACAAATATCTGCTCGTAAAACCAAAACGGAGCTATCTTACTGAATGGTTGTCAATGTGTGCATTCAACTGACAGAGGTAACCTCACGTGTGGTTTCAACTGTTCGCAAACCCTTTCTGTGCAGAATCCCAAATCCGATATTTCCAGCCCAATGCCGGCATACGTACTAAATTGCAGGAAACTTCGTCTAAAACTCAGGAGGAACGTTTCCTTGAAACCGCTCTGCTGTGACTTCGTTCACCTAAGAGAGTTGAATCTATGTTGAGATTCAGCGAGTCGGAAACACGTTTCTTCAAGGAGCTGCGTTGGGATATTCCCGAGTGAATGGGACCATAGGCTGTACAGAGAAATATCTGCTTCTAAAACCAAAACGGAGCAATCTATCTCAATGGTTTTCAATGTGTGCATTCAACTGACAGAGATAAACTCAGGTGTGGATTCAGCGGTTTGTAAACCCTTTCTGTGCAGAATCCCAAAACCGGTATTTCCAGCCCAATGCCGGCATTCGTACTAAACAGCAGGAACCTTCGTCTAAAACTCAGGAGAAACGTTTCCTTGAAACGTCTCTGCAGTGCGTTCGTTCACCTAAGAGAGTTGAATCTATGTTGAGATTCAGCGAGTCAGAAACACGTTTCTTCTAGGAGCTGCGTTGGGATATTCCCGAGTGAATGGGACCATAGTCTGTACAGAGAAATATCTGCTCCTAAAACTTAAACGGAGGTATCTAACTGAATGGTTGTCAATATGTGCATTCAATTGACAGAGTTAACCTCACGTGTGGATTCAGCGGTTCGGAAACCCTTTCTGTGCAGAATACCAAAACCGGTATTTCCAGCCCAATGCCGGCATATGTACTAAACCGCAGTAAACTTTGTCTAAAACTCAGGAGAAACGTTTCCTTGAAACTGCGCTGCTGTGCCTTCGTTCACCTAAGAGAGTAGAATCTATGTTGAGATTCAGCGAGTCAGAAACACGTTTCTTCTAGGAGCTGCGTTGGGATATTCCCGAGTGAATGGGACCATAGGCTGTACAGAGAAATATCTGCTTCTAAAACCAAAACGGAGCTATCTAACTGAATGGTTGTCAATGTGTGCATTCAACTGACAGAGTTAAACTCACGTGTGGATTCAGCGGTTTGCAAACCCTTTCTGTGCAGAATGCCAAAACCGATATTTCCAGCCCAATGCCGGCATACGTACTAAACAGCAGGAAACTTCGTCTAAAACTCAGGAGAAACGTTTCCTGGAAACGACTCTGCAGTGCGTTCGTTCACCTAAGAGAGTTGAATCTATGTTGAGATTCAGCGAGTCAGAAACACGTTTCTTCTAGGAGCTGCGTTGGGATATTCCCGAGTGAATGGGACCATAGGCTGTACAGACAAATATCTGCTTCTAAAACCAAAACGGAGCTATCTAACTGAATGGTTGTCAATGTGTGCATTCAACTGACAGAGGTAAACTCACGTGTGGATTCAGTGGTTTGCAAACCCTTTCTGTGCAGAATCCCAAAACCGGTATTTCCAGCCCTATGCCGTCATACGTACTAAACCGCAGTAAAC
This sequence comes from Aotus nancymaae, assembly GCF_030222135.1. NCBI lineage: Eukaryota > Metazoa > Chordata > Mammalia > Primates > Aotidae > Aotus > Aotus nancymaae. The sequence goes on along the minus strand of NW_026988517.1, from coordinate 6,531,490 downwards.
TTCGTCTAAAACTCAGGAGAAACGTTTCCTTGAAACTGCTCTGCTGTGCGTTCGTTCACCAAGGAAAGTTGAATCTATGTTGAGATTCAGCAAGTCAGAAACACGTTTCTTCTAGGAGCTGCGTTGGGATATTCCCTAGTGAATGGGACCATAGGCTGTACAGAGAAATATCTGCTTCTAAAACCAAAACGGAGCTATCTAACTGAATGGTTGTCAATGTTTGCATTCAACTAACAGAGTTAAACTCACGTGTGAATTCAGCGGTTTGCAAACCCTTTCTGTGCAGAATCCCAAAACCGGCATTTCCAGCCCAATCCCGGCATACGTACTAAACATCAGGAAACTTCGTCTAAAAGTCAGGAGAAACGTTTCCTTCAAACTACTCTGCTGTGCGTTCATTCACCTAAGAGAGGTGTATCTATGTTGAGATTCAGCGAGTCAAAAACACATTTCTTCCAGGAGCTGCCTTGGGATATTCCCGAGTGAATGGGACCATAGGCTGTACAGAGAAATATCTGCTTCTAAAACCAAAACGGAGCTATCTAACTGTATGGTTGTCAATGTGTGCACTCAACTGATAGAGTTAAACTCACGTGTGGATTCAGCGGTTCGCAAACCCTTTCTGTGCAGAATCCCAAAACCGGTATTTACGGCCCAAGGCCAGCAAACGTACTTAACAGCAGGAAACTTCGTCTAAAACTCAGGAGGAACGATTACTTGAAACTGCTCTGCTGTGCGTTCGTTCACCTAAGAGAGTTGAATCAACGTTGAGATTCAGCGAGTCAGAAACACGTTTCTTCTAGGAGCTGCGTTGGGAAATTCCCGAGTGAATGGGACCATAGGCTGTATAGAGAAATATCTGCTTCTAAAACCAAAACGGAGCTATCTAACTGAATGGTTGTCAATGTGTGCATTCAACTGACAGAGTTAAACTCACGTGTGGATTCAGCGGTTTGCAAACCCTTTCTGTGCAGAATCCCAAAACCGGTAATTCCAGACCAATGCCGGCATACGTACTAAACAACAAGAAACTTCGTGAAAAACTCAGGAGAAACGTTTCCTTGAAACTGCTCTGCTGTGCTTTCGTTCACCTAAGAGAGTTGAATCCATGTTGAGATTCAGCGAGTCAGAAACACGTTTCTTCTAGGAGCTGCGTTGGGATATTCCCGAGTGAATGGGACCATAGGCTGTACAGAGAAATATCTGCTTCTAAAACCAAAACGGAGCTATCTGGCTGAATAGTTGTCAATGTGTGCATTCAACTGACAGAGTTAAACTCACGTGTGGATTCAGCGGTTTGCAAACCCTTTCTGTGCATAAGCCCAAAACCGGTATTTCCAGCCCAATGCCGGCATACGTATTAAACAGCAGGAAACTTCGTCTAAAACTCAGGAGGAACGATTCCTTGAAACTGCTCTGCTTTTCCTTCCTTCACCTAATAGAATTGAATCTATGTTGAGATTCCGCGAGTCAGAAACACGTTTCTTCTAGGAGCTGCGTTGAGATATTCCTGAGGGAAAGGGACCATAGGTTGTACAGAGAAATATCTGCTTCTGAAACCAAAACGGAGCTATCTAACTGAATGGTTGTCAATGTGTGCATTCAACTGACAGAGGTAAACTCACGTGTGGATTCAACTGTTCGCAAACCCTTTCTGTGTAGAATCGAAAACCGGTATTTCCAGCCCAATGCCGGTATACGTACTAAACCGCAGTAAACTTCGTCTAAAACTTAGGAGAAACGTTTCCTTGAAACTGCGCTGCTGTGCTTTCGTTCACCTAAGTGAGTTGAATCTATGTTGAGATTCAGCGCGTCAGAAACACGTTTCTTCCAGGAGCTGCATTGGGATATTGCCGAGTGAATGGAACCATAGGCTGTACAGAGAAATATCTGCTCCTAAAACCAAAACGGAGCTATCTAACTGAATGGCTGTCAATGTGTGCATTCAACTGACAGAGTTAAACTAACGTGTGGATTCAGCGGTTCGCAAACCCTTTCTGTGCAGAATCCCAAAACCGGTATTTCCAGCCAAATGCCGGCATACGTACTAAACCGCAGCAAACTTCGTCTAAAACTCAGGAGAAACGTTTCTTTGTATCTGCTCTGCTGTGCGTTCGTTCACCTTAGAGAGTTGAATCTATGTTGAGATTCAGCGAGTCAGAAACACGTTTCTTCTAGGAGCTGCGTTGGGATATTCCCGAGTGAATGGGACCACAGGCTGTAGAGAAAAATATCTGCTTCTAAAACAAAAACGGAGCTATCTAACTGAATGGTTTTCAACGTGTGCATTCAACTGACAGAGCTAAACTCACGTGTGGATTCAGCGGTTTGCAAAGCCTTTCTGTGCAGAATCCCAAAACCGGTATTTCCAGTCCAAGGCCGGCCTACGTTCTAAACAGCAGGAAACTTCGTCTAAAACTCAGGAGGAACGATTCCTTGAAACTGCTCTGCTGTGCCTTCGTTCACCTAAGAGAGTTGAATCTACGTTGAGATTCAGCGAGTCAGAAACACGTTTCTTCTTGGAGCTACGTTGGGATATTCCCGAGTGAATGGAAACAAAGGGTGTACAGAGAAATATCTGCTTCTAAAACCAAAACGGAGCTTTCTAACTGAATGGTTTTCAATGTGTGCATTCAACTGACAGAGTTAAACTCACGTGTGGATTCAGCGGTTTGCAAACCCTTTCTGTGCAGAATCCCAAAACCGGTATTTCCAGCCCAATGCCGGCATACGTACTAAACACCAGAAAACTTCGTCTAAAACTCAGGAGAAACGTTTCCGTGAAACGGCTCTGCTGTGCGTTCGTTCACCTAAGAGAGTTGGATCTATGTTGGGATTCAGCGAGTCAGAAACACGTTTCTTCCAGGGTCTGCGTTGGGATATTCCCGAATGAATGGGACCATAGGCTGTACAGAGAAATATCTGCTTCTAAAACCAAAACGGAGCTATGTAACTGAATGGTTATCAATGTGTGCATTCAACTGACAGAGGTAAACTCACGTGTGGATTCAGCGGTTTGCAAACCCTTTTTGTGCAGAATCCCAAAACCGGTATTTCCAGCCCAATGCCGGCATACGTACTAAACAGCAGGAAACTTCGTCTAAAATTCAGAAGAAACGTTTCCTTGAAAGTGCTCTGCTGTGCGTTCGTTCACCTAAGAGAGGTGAATCTATGTTGAGATTCAGCGAGTCAGAAACACGTTTCTTCTAGGAGCTGCCTTGGGATATTGCCGAGTGAATGGGACCATAGGCTGTACAGAGAAATATCTGCTTCTAAAACCAAAACGGAGCTATCTAACTGAATGGTTGTCAATGTGTGCATTCAACTGACAGAGTTAAACTCACGTGTGGATTCAGCGGTTTGCAAACCCTTTCTGTGCAGAATCCCAAAACCGGTATTTCCAGCCCTATGCCGTCATACGTACTAAACCGCAGTAAACTTCGTCTAAAACTCAGGAGAAACGTTTCCTTGAAACTGCTCTGCTGTGCGTTCATTCACCAAGGAAAGTTCAATCTATGTTGAGATTCAGCAAGTCAGAAACACGTTTCTTCTAGGAGCTGCGTTGGGATATTCCCTAGTGAATGGGACCATAGGCTGTACAGAGAAATAACTGCTTCTAAAACCAAAACGGACCTATCTAACTGAATGGTTGTCAATGTGTGCATTCAACTAACAGAGTTAAACTCACGTGTGAATTCAGCGGTTTGCAAACCCTTTCTGTGCAGAATCCCAAAACCGGCATTTCCACCTCAATCCCGGCATACGTACTAAACAGCAGGAAACTTGGTCTAAAAGTCAGGAGAAACGTTTCCTTCAAACTACTCTGCTGTGCGTTCATTCACCTAAGAGAGGTGTATCTATGTTGAGATTCAGCGAGTCAAAAACACGTTTCTTCTAGGAGCTGCGTTGGGATATTCCCGAGTGAATGGGACCATAGGCTGTACAGAGAAATATCTGCTTCTAAAACCAAAACGGAGCTATCTAACTGTATGGTTGTCAATGTGTGCACTCAACTGATAGAGTTAAACTCACGTGTGGATTCAGCGGTTCGCAAACCCTTTCTGTGCAGAATCCCAAAACCGGTATTTCCAGCCCAATGCCGGCATACGTACTAAACCGCAGTAAACTTCGTCTAAAACTCAGGAGAAACGTTTCCGTGAAACGGCTCTGCTGTGCGTTCGTTCACCTAAGAGAGGTGAATCTATGTTGAGATTCAGCGAGTCAGAAACACGTTTCTTCTTGGAGCTGCGTTGGGATATTTCCGAGTGAATGGGACCATAGGCTGTACAGAGAATTATCTGATTCTAAAACCAAAACGGAGCTATCTAACTGAATGGTTGTCAATGTGTGCATTCAACTGACAGAGGTAAACTCACGTGTGGATTCAGCGGTTTGCAAACCGTTTCTGTGCAGAATCCCAAAACCGGTATTTCCAGCCCAATGCCGGCATACGTACTAAACAGCAGGAAACTTCGTCTAAAATTCAGGAGAAACGTTTCCTTGAAACTGCTCTGCTGTGCGTTCGTTCACCTAAGAGAGGTGAATCAATGTTGAGATTCAGCGAGTCAGAAACACGTTTCTTCTAGGAGCTGCCTTGGGATATTGCCGAGTGAATGGAACCATAGGCTGTACAGAGAAATATCTACTCCTAAAACCAAAACGGAGCTATCTAACTGAATAGTTGTCAATGTGTGCATTCAATTGACAGAGTTAAACTCACGTGTGGATTCAGCGGTTTGCAAACCCTTTCTGTGCAGATTCCCAAAACCGGTATTTCCAGCCCAATGCCGGCATACGTACTAAACAGCAGGAAACTTCGTGTAAAACTCAGGAGAAACGTTTCCTTGAAACTGCTCTGCTGTGTGTTCGTTCACCTAAGAGAGTTGAATCTATGTTGAGATTCAGCGAGTCAGAAACACGTTTCTTCTAGGAGCTGCGTTGGGATATTCCCGAGTGAATGGGACCATAGGCTGTACAGAGAAATATCTGCTTCTAAAACCAAAACGGAGCTATCTAACTGAATGGTTTTCAATGTGTGCATTCAACTGACAGAGTAAAACTCACGTGTGGATTCAGCGGTTTGCAAACCCTTTCTGTGCAGAATCCCAAAACCGGTATTTCCAGCCCAATGCCGGCATACGTACTAAACAGCAGGAAACTTCGTCTAAAATTCAGGAGAAACGTTTCCTTGAAACTGCTCTGCTGTGCGTTCGTTCACCTAAGAGAGGTGAATCTATGTTGAGATTCAGCGAGTCAGAAACACGTTTCTTCTAGGAGCTGCCTTGGGATATTGCCGAGTGAATGGATCCATAGGCTGTACAGAGAAATATCTACTCCTAAAACCAAAACGGAGCTATCTAACTGAATAGTTGTCAATGTGTGCATTCAATTGACAGAGTTAAACTCACGTGTGGATTCAGCGGTTCGCAAACCCTTTCTGTGCAGATTCCCAAAACCGGTATTTCCAGCCCAATGCCGGCATACGTACTAAACAGCAGGAAACTTCGTGTAAAACTCAGGAGAAACGTTTCCTTGAAACTGCTCTGCTGTGTGTTCGTTCACCTAAGAGAGGTGAATCTATGTTGAGATTCAGCGAGTCAGAAACACGTTTCTTCTAGGAGCTGCGTTGGGATATTCCCGAGTGAATGGGACCATAGGCTGTACAGAGAAATATCTGCTTCTAAAACCAAAACGGAGCTATCTAACTGAATGGTTTTCAATGTGTGCATTCAACTGACAGAGTTAAACTCACGTGTGGATTCAGCGGTTTGCAAACCCTTTCTGTGCAGAATCCAAAAACCGGTATTTCCAGCCCAAAGCCGGCATACGTACTAAACAGCAGGTAACTTCGTTTAAAACTCAGGAGAAACGTTTCCTTGAAACGGCTCTGCTGTGTGTTCGTTCACCTAAGAGAGTTGAATCTATGTTGAGATTCAGCGAGTCAGAAACACGTTTCTTCTAGGAGCTGCGTTGGGATATTCTCGAGTGAATGGGACCATAGGCTGTACAGAGAAATATCTGCTTCTAAAACCAAAACGGAGCTATCTAACTGAATGGTTGTCAATGTGTGCATTCAACTGACAGAGTTAAACTCACGTGTGGATTCAGCGGTTTGCAAACCCTTTTTGTGCAGAATCCCAAAACCGGTATTTCCAGCCCAATGCCGGCATACGTACTAAACAGCAGGAAACTTCGTCTAAAACTCAGGAGAAACGTTTCCTTGAGACTGCTCTGCTGTGCGTTCGTTCACCCAAGAGAGGTGAATCTATGTTGAGATTCAGCGAGTCAGAAACACGTTTCTTCTTGGAGCTGCATTGTGATATTGCCGAGTGAATGGAACCATAGGCTGTACAGAGAAATATTTGCTTCTAAAACCAAAACAGAGCTATCTAACTGAATGGTTGTCAATGTGTGCATTCAACTGACAGAGTTAAACTCACGTGTGTATTCAGCGGTTTGCAAACCCTTTCTGTGCAGAATCCCAAAACCGGTAATTCCAGACCAATGCCGGCATACGTACTAAACAACAAGAAACTTCGTGTAAAACTCAGGAGAAACGTTTACTTGAAACTGCTCTGCTGTGCATTCGTTCACCTAAGAGAGTTGAATCCATGTTGAGATTCAGCGAGTCAGAAACACGTTTCTTCTAGGAGCTGCGTTGGGATATTCCCAAGTGAATGGGACCATAGGCTGTACAGAGAAATATCGGCTTCTAAAACCAAAACGGAGCTATCTAACTGAATGGTTGTCAATGTGTGCATTCAACTGATAGAGTTAAACTAACGTGTGGATTCAGCGGTTTGCAAACCCTTTCTGTGCATAATCCCAAAACCGGTATTTCCAGCCCAATGCCGGCATACGTATTAAACAGCAGGAAACTTCGTCTAAAACTCAGGAGGAACGATTTCTTGAAACTGCTCTGCTTTTCCTTCCTTCACCTAATAGAATTGAATCTATGTTGAGATTCAGCGAGTCAGAAACTCGTTTCTTCTTGGAGCTGCGTTGAGATATTCCCGAGGGAATGGGACCATAGTTTGTACAGAGAAATATCTGCTTCTAAAGCCAAAACGGAGCTATCTAACTGAATGGTTGTCAATGTGTGCATTCAACTGACAGAGGTAAACTCACGTGTGGATTCAACTGTTCGCAAACCCTTTCTGTGCAGAATCGAAAACCGGTATTTCCAGTCCAATGCCGGCATACGTACTACACCGCAGTAAACTTCGTCTAAAACTCAGGAGAAACGTTTCCTTGAAACTGCGCTGCTGTGCTTTCGTTCACCTAAGTGAGTTGAATCTATGTTGAGATTCAGCGAGTCAGAAACACGTTTCTTCCAGGAGCTGCATTGGGATATTGCCGAGTGAATGGAACCATAGGCTGTACAGAGAAATATCTGCTCCTAAAACCAAAACGGAGCTATCTAACTGAATGGCTGTCAATGTGTGCATTCAACTGACAGAGTTAAACTCACGTGTGGATTCAGCGGTTCGCAAACCCTTTCTGTGCAGAATCCCAAAACCGGTATTTCCAGCCCAATGCCGGCATACGTACTAAACCGCAGTTAACTTCGTCTAAAACTCAGGAGAAACGTTTCTTTGAATCTGCTCTGCTGTGCGTTCGTTCACCTTAGAGAGTTGAATATATGTTGAGATTCAGCGAGTCAGAAACACGTTTCTTCTAGGAGCTGCGTTGGGATATTCCCGAGTGAATGGGAACAAAGGCTGTACAGAGAAATATCTGCTTCTAAAACCAAAACCGAGCTATCTAACTGAATGGTTTTCAATGTGTGCATTCAACTGACAGAGTTAAACTCACGTGTGGATTCAGCGGTTTGCAAACCCTTTCTGTGCAGAATCCCAAAACCGGTATTTCCATCCCAATGCCGGCATACGTATTAAACAGCAGGAAACTTCGTCGAAAACTCAGGAGGAACGATTCCTTGAAACTGCTCTGCTGTGTCTTCCTTCACCTAAGAGATTTGAATCTATGTTGAGATTCAGCGAGTCAGAAACACGTTTCTTCTAGGAGCTGCGTTGGGATATTCCTGAGTGAAAGGGACCATAGGCTGTACAGAGAAATATCTGCTTCTAAAACCAAAACGGAGCTATCTAACTGAATGGTTGTCAATGTGTGCATTCAACTGACAGAGTTAAACTCACGTGTGGATTCAGCTGTTTGCAAACCCTTTCTGTGCAGAATCCCAAAACCGGTATTTCCAGCCATATGCCGGCATACGTACTAAACCGCAGTAAACTTCGTCTAAAACTCAGGAGAAACGTTTCCTTGAAACTGCTCTGCTGTGCGTTCGTTCACCTAAGAGAGGTGAATCTATGTTGAGATTCAGCGAGACAGAAACACGTTTCTTCTAGGAGCTGCGTTGGGATATTCCTGAGTGAATGGGACCATAGGCTGTACAGAGAAATATCTGCTTCTAAAACCAAAACGGAGCTATCTAACTGAATGGTTGTCAATGTGTGCATTCAACTGACAGAGGTAAACTCACGTGTGGATTCAGCGGTTTGCAACCCTTTCTGTGCAGAATCCCAAAACCGGTATTTCCATCCCAATGCCGGCATACGTACTAAACAGCAGGGAACTTCGTCTAAAACTCAGGAGAAACGTTTCCTTGAAACTGCTCTGCTGTGCGTTCGTTCACCTAAGAGAGTTGAATCTACGTTCAGATTCAGCGAGTCAGAAACACGTTTCTTCTAGGAGCTGCCTTGGGATATTGCCGAGTGAAAGGATCCATAGGCTGTACAGAGAAATATCTGCTCCTAAAACCAAAACGGAGGTATCTAACTGAATGGTTGTCAATGTGTGCATTCAATTGACAGAGTTAAACTCACGTGTGGATTCAGCGGTTCGGAAACCCTTTCTGTGCAGAATACCAAAACCGGTATTTCCAGACCAATGCCGGCATATGTACTAAACCGCAGTAAACTTTGTCCAAAACTCAGGAGAAACGTTTCCTTGAAACTGCGCTGCTGTGCCTTCATTCACCTAAGAGAGTAGAATCTATGTTGAGATTCAGCGAGTCAGAAACACGTTTCTTCTAGGAGCTGCGTTGGGATATTCCCGAGTGAATGGGACCATAGGCTGTACAGAGAAATATCTGCTTCTAAAACCAAAACGGAGCTATCTAACTGAATGGTTGTCAATGTGTGCATTCAACTGACAGAGTTAAACTCACGTGTGGATTCAGCGGTTTGCAAACCCTTTCTGTGCAGAATCCCAAAACCGGTATTCCCAGCCCAATGCCGGCATACGTACTAAACAGCAGGAAACTTCGTCTAAAACTCAGGAGAAACGTTTCCTTGAAACTGCTCTGCTGTGCGTTCGTTCACCAAGGAAAGTTGAATCTATGTTGAGATTCAGCAAGTCAGAAACACGTTTCTTCTAGGAGCTGCGTTGGGATATTCCCTAGTGAATGGGACCATAGGCTGTACAGAGAAATATCTGCTTCTAAAACCAAAACGGAGCTATCTAACTGAATGGTTGTCAATGTGTGCATTCAACTAACAGAGTTAAACTCACGTGTGAATTCAGCGGTTTGCAAACCCTTTCTGTGCAGAATCCCAAAACCGGCATTTCCAGCCCAATCCCGGCATACGTACTAAACAGCAGGAAACTTCGTCTAAAAGTCAGGAGAAACGTTTCCTTCAAACTACTCTGCTGTGCGTTCATTCACCTAAGAGAGGTGTATCTATGTTGAGATTCAGCGAGTGAAAAACACGTTTCTTCTAGGAGCTGCGTTGGGATATTCCCGAGTGAATGGGACCATAGGCTGTACAGAGAAATATTTGCTTCTAAAACCAAAACGGAGCTATCTAACTGTATGGTTGTCAATGTGTGCACTCAACTGATAGAGTTAAACTCACGTGTGGATTCAGCGGTTCGCAAACCCTTTCTGTGCAGAATCCCAAAACCGGTATTTCCAGCCCAATGCCGGCATACGTACTAAACCGCAGTAAACTTCGTCTAAAACTCAGGAGAAACGTTTCCGTGAAACGGCTCTGCTGTGCGTTCGTTCACCTAAGAGAGGTGAATCTATGTTGAGATTCAGCGAGTCAGAAACACGTTTCTTCTTGGAGTTGCGTTGGGATATTTCCGAGTGAATGGGACCATAGGCTATACAGAGAATTATCTGCTTCTAAAACCAAAACGGAGCTATCTAACTGAATGGTTGTCAATGTGTGCATTCAACTGACAGAGGTAAACTCACGTGTGGATTCAGCGGTTTGCAAACCGTTTCTGTGCAGAATCCCAAAACCGGTATTTCCAGCCTAATGCCGGCATACGTACTAAACAGCAGGAAACTTCGTCTAAAATTCAGGAGAAACGTTTCCTTGAAACTGCTCTGCTGTGCGTTCGTTCACCTAAGAGAGGTGAATCTATGTTGAGATTCAGCGAGTCAGAAACACGTTTCTTCTAGGAGCTGCCTTGGGATATTGCCGAGTGAATGGGACCATAGGCTGTACAGAGAAATATCTGCTTCTAAAACCAAAACGGAGCTATCTAACTGAATGGTTGTCAATGTGTGCATTCAACTGACAGAGGTAAACTCACGTGTGGATTCAGCGGTTTGCAAACCCTTTCTGTGCAGAATCCCAAAACCGGTATTTCCAGCCCTATGCCGTCATACGTACTAAACCGCAGTAAACTTCGTCTAAAACTCAGGAGAAACGTTTCCTTGAAACTGCTCTGCTGTGCGTTCATTCACCTAAGAGAGGTGAATCTATGTTGAGATTCAGCGAGTCAGAAACACGTTTCTTCTAGGAGCTGCGTTGGGATATTCCCGAGTGAATGGGACCATAGGCTGTACAGAGAAATATCTGCTTCTAAAACCAAAACGGAGCTATCTAACTGAATGGTTGTCAATGTGTGCATTCAACTGACAGAGGTAAACTCACGTGTGGATTCAGCGGTTTGCAACCCATTCTGTGCAGAATCCCAAAACCGGTATTTCCAGCCCAATGCCGACATACGTACTAAACAGCAGGGAACTTCGTCTAAAACTCAGGAGAAACGTTTCCTTGAAACTGCTCTGCTGTGCGTTCGTTCACCTAAGAGAGTTGAATCTACGTTGAGATTCAGCGAGTAAGAAACACGTTTCTTCTAGGAGCTGCCTTGGGATATTGCCGACTGAAAGGATCCATAGGCTGTACAGAGAAATATCTGCTCCTAAAACCAAAACGGAGGTATCTAACTGAATGGTTGTCAATGTGTGCATTCAATTGACAGAGTTAAACTCACGTGTGGATTCAGCGGTTCGGAAACCCTTTCTGTGCAGAATACCAAAACCGGTATTTCCAGCCCAATGCCGGCATATGTACTAAACCGCAGTAAACTTTGTCCAAAACTCAGGAGAAACGTTTCCTTGAAACTGCGCTGCTGTGCCTTCGTTCACCTAAGAGAGTAGAATCTATGTTGAGATTCAGCGAGTCAGAAACACGTTTCCTCTAGGAGCTGCGTTGGGATATTCCCGAGTGAATGGGACCATAGGCTGTACAGAGAAATATCTGCTTCTAAAACCAAAACGGAGCTATCTAACTGAATGGTTGTCAATGTGTGCATTCAACTGACAGAGTTAAACTCACGTGTGGTTTCAGCGGTTTGCAAACCCTTTCTGTGCAGAATCCCAAAACCGGTATTTCCAGCCCAATGCCGGCATACGTACTAAACAGCAGGAAACTTCGTCTAAAACTCAGGAGAAACGTTTCCTTGAAACGGCTCTGCAGTGCGTTCGTTCACCTAAGAGAGTTGAATCTATGTTGAGATTCAGCGAGTCAGAAACACGTTTCTTCTAGGAGCTGCGTTGGGATATTCCCGAGTGAATGGGACCACAGGCTGTACAGAGAAATATCTGCTTCTAAAACCAAAACGGAGCTATCTAACTGAATGGTTGTCAATGTGTGCATTCAACTGACAGAGTTAAACTCACGTGTGGATTCAGCGGTTTGCAAACCCTTTCTGTGCAGAATCCCAAAACCGGTATTTCCAGCCCTATGCCGTCATACGTACTAAACCGCAGTAAACTTCGTCTAAAACTCAGGAGAAACGTTTCCTTGAAACTGCTCTGCTGTGCGTTCGTTCACCAAGGAAAGTTGAATCTATGTTGAGATTCAGCAAGTCAGAAACACGTTTCTTCTAGGAGCTGCGTTGGGATATTCCCTAGTGAATGGGACCATAGGCTGTACAGAGAAATATCTGCTTCTAAAACCAAAACGGAGCTATCTAACTGAATGGTTGTCAATGTGTGCATTCAACTAACAGAGTTAAACTCACATGTGAATTCAGCGGTTTGCAAACCCTTTCTGTGCAGAATCCCAAAACCGGCATTTCCAGCCCAATCCCGGCATACGTACTAAACAGCAGGATACTTCGTCTAAAAGTCAGGAGAAACGTTTCCTTCAAACTACTCTGCTGTGCGTTCATTCACCTAAGAGAGGTGTATCTATGTTGAGATTCAGCGAGTCAAAAACACGTTTCTTCTAGGAGCTGCGTTGGGATATTCCCGAGTGAATGGGACCATAGGCTGTACAGAGAAATATCTGCTTCTAAAACCAAAACGGAGCTATCTAACTGTATGGTTGTCAATGTGTGCACTCAACTGATAGAGTTAAACTCACGTCTGGACTCAGCGGTTCGCAAACCCTTTCTGTGCAGAATCCCAAAACCGGTATTTCCAGCCCAATGCCGGCATACGTACTAAACCGCAGTAAACTTCGTCTAAAACTCAGGAGAAACGTTTCCGTGAAACGGCTCTGCTGTGCCTTCGTTCACCTAAGAGAGGTGAATCTATGTTGAGATTCAGCGAGTCAGAAACACGTTTCTTCTTGGAGTTGCGTTGGGATATTTCCGAGTGAATGGGACCATAGGTTGTACAGAGAATTATCTGCTTCTAAAACCAAAACGGAGCTATCTAACTGAATGGTTGTCAATGTGTGCATTCAACTGACAGAGGTAAACTCACGTGTGGATTCAGCGGTTTGCAAAACATTTCTGTGCAGAATCCCAAAACCGGTATTTCCAGCCCAATGCCGGCATACGTACTAAACAGCAGGAAACTTCGTCTAAAATTCAGGAGAAACGTTTCCTTGAAACGGCTCTGCTGTGTGTTCGTTCACCTAAGAGAGTTGAATCTATGTTGTGATTCAGCGAGTCAGAAACACGTTTCTTCTAGTAGATGCGTTGGGATATTCCCGAGTGAATGGGACCACAGGCTATAGAGACAAATATCTGCTTCTAAAACCAAAACGGAGCTATCTAACTGAATGGTTGTCAATGTATGCATTCAACTGACAGAGTTATACTCACGTGTGGATTCAGCGGTTCGCAAACCCTTTCTGTGCAGAATCCCAAAACCTGTATTTCCAGCCCAATGCCGGCATACGTACTAAACAGCAGGTAACTTCGTCTAAAACTCAGGAGAAACGTTTCCTTGAAACTGCTCTGCTGTGCGTTCGTTCACCTAAGAGAGTTGAATCTATGTTGAGATTCAGCGAGTCAGAAACACGTTTCTTCTAGGAGCTGCGTTGGGATATTCTCGAGTGAATGGGACCATAGGCTGTACAGAGAAATATCTGCTTCTAAAACCAAAACGGAGCTATCTAACTGAATGGTTGTCAATGTGTGCATTCAACTGACAGAGTTAAACTCACGTGTGGATTCAGCAGTTTGCAAACCCTTTTTGTGCAGAATCCCAAAACCGGTATTTCCAGCCCAATGCCGGCATACGTACTAAACAGCAGGAAACTTCGTCTAAAACTCAGGAGAAACGTTTCCTTGAAACTGCTCTGCTGTGCGTTCGTTCACCTAAGAGAGGTGAATCTATGTTGAGATTCAGCGAGTCAGAAACACGTTTCTTCTTGGAGCTGCATTGCGATATTGCCGAGTGAATGTCACCATAGGCTGTACAGAGAAATATGTGCTTCTAAAACCAAAACGGAGCTATCCAACTGAATGGTTGTCAATGTGTGCATTCAACTGACAGAGTTAAACTCACGTGTGTATTCAGCGGTTTGCAAACCCTTTCTGTGCAGAATCCCAAAACCGGTAATTCCAGACCAATGCCGGCATACGTACTAAACAACAAGAAACTTCGTGTAAAACTCAGGAGAAACATTTCCTTGAAACTGCTCTGCTGTGCGTTCGTTCACCTAAGAGAGTTGAATCCATGTTGAGATTCAGCGAGTCAGAAACACGTTTCTTCTAGGAGCTGCGTTGGGATATTCCCAAGTGAATGGGACCATAGGCTGTACAGAGAAATATCGGCTTCTAAAACCAAAACGGAGCTATCTAACTGAATGGTTGTCAATGTGTGCATTCAACTGATAGAGTTAAACTAACGTGTGGATTCAGCGGTTTGCAAAATCTTTCTGTGCATAATCCCAAAACCGGTATTTCCAGCCCAATGCCGGCATACGTACTAAACAGCAGGAAACTTCGTCTAAAACTCAGGAGAAACGTTTCCTTGAAACGGCTCTGCAGTGCGTTCGTTCACCTAAGAGAGTTGAATCTATGTTGAGATTCAGCGAGTCAGAAACACGTTTCTTCTAGGAGCTGCGTTGGGATATTCCCGAGTGAATGGGACCATAGGCTGTACAGAGAAATATCTGCCTCTAAAACCAAAACGGAGCTATCTAACTGAATGGTTGTCATTGTGTGCATTCAACTGACAGAGTTAAACTCACGTGTGGATTCAGCGGTTTGCAAACCCTTTCTGTGCAGAATCCCAAAACCGGTATTTCCAGCCCTATGCCGTCATACGTACTAAACCGCAGTAAACTTCGTCTAAAACTCAGGAGAAACGTTTCCTTGAAACTGCTCTGCTGTGCGTTCGTTCACCAAGGAAAGTTGAATCTATGTTGAGATTCAGCAAGTCAGAAACACGTTTCTTCTAGGAGCTGCGTTGGGATATTCCCTAGTGAATGGGACCATAGGCTGTACAGAGAAATATCTGCTTCTAAAACCAAAACGGAGCTATCTAACTGAATGGTTGTCAATGTGTGCATTCAACTAACAGAGTTAAACTCACGTGTGAATTCAGCGGTTTGCAAACCCTTTCTGTGCAGAATCCCAAAACCGGCATTTCCAGCCCAATCCCGGCATACGTACTAAACAGCAGGAAACTTCGTCTAAAAGTCAGGAGAAACGTTTCCTTCAAACTACTCTGCTGTGCGTTCACTCACCTAAGAGAGGTTTATCTATGTTGAGATTCAGCGAGTCAAAAACACGTTTCTTCTAGGAGCTGCGTTGGGATATTCCCGAGTGAATGGGACCATAGGCTGTACAGAGAAATATCTGATTCTAAAACCAAAACGGAGCTATCTAACTGTATGGTTGTCAATGTGTGCACTCAACTGATAGAGTTAAACTCACGTGTGGACTCAGCGGTTCGCAAACCCTTTCTGTGCAGAATCCCAAAACCGGTATTTCCAGCCCAATGCCGGCATACGTACTAAACCGCAGTAAACTTCGTCTAAAACTCAGGAGAAACGTTTCCGTGAAACGGCTCTGCTGTGCGTTCGTTCACCTAAGAGAGTTAAATCTATGTTGAGATTCAGCGAGTCAGAAACACGTTTCTTCTAGGAGCTGCGTTGGGATATTCTCGAGTGAATGGGACCATAGGCTGTACAGAGAAATATCTGCTTCTAAAACCAAAACGGAGCTATCTAACTGAATGGTTGTCAATGTGTGCATTCAACTGACAGAGTTAAACTCACGTGTGGATTCAGCAGTTTGCAAACCCTTTTTGTGCAGAATCCCAAAACCGGTATTTCCAGCCCAATGCCGGCATACGTACTAAACAGCAGGAAACTTCGTCTAAAACTCAGGAGAAACGTTTCCTTGAAACTGCTCTGCTGTGCGTTCGTTCACCTAAGAGAGGTGAATCTATGTTGAGATTCAGCGAGTCAGAAACACGTTTCTTCTTGGAGCTGCATTGTGATATTGCCGAGTGAATGTCACCATAGGCTGTACAGAGAAATATGTGCTTCTAAAACCAAAACGGAGCTATCCAACTGAATGGTTGTCAATGTGTGCATTCAACTGACAGAGTTAAACTCACGTGTGTATTCAGCGGTTTGCAAACCCTTTCTGTGCAGAATCCCAAAACCGGTAATTCCAGACCAATGCCGGCATACGTACTAAACAACAAGAAACTTCGTGTAAAACTCAGGAGAAACATTTCCTTGAAACTGCTCTGCTGTGCGTTCGTTCACCTAAGAGAGTTGAATCCATGTTGAGATTCAGCGAGTCAGAAACACGTTTCTTCTAGGAGCTGCGTTGGGATATTCCCAAGTGAATGGGACCATAGGCTGTACAGAGAAATATCGGCTTCTAAAACCAAAACGGAGCTATCTAACTGAATGGTTGTCAATGTGTGCATTCAACTGATAGAGTTAAACTAACGTGTGGATTCAGCGGTTTGCAAACCCTTTCTGTGCATAATCCCAAAACCGGTATTTCCAGCCCAATGCCGGCATACGTACTAAACAGCAGGAAACTTCGTCTAAAACTCAGGAGAAACGTTTCCTTGAAACGGCTCTGCAGTGCGTTCGTTCACCTAAGAGAGTTGAATCTATGTTGAGATTCAGCGAGTCAGAAACACGTTTCTTCTAGGAGCTGCGTTGGGATATTCCCGAGTGAATGGGACCATAGGCTGTACAGAGAAATATCTGCTTCTAAAACCAAAACGGAGCTATCTAACTGAATGGTTGTCATTGTGTGCATTCAACTGACAGAGTTAAACTCACGTGTGGATTCAGCGGTTTGCAAACCCTTTCTGTGCAGAATCCCAAAACCGGTATTTCCAGCCCTATGCCGTCATACGTACTAAACCGCAGTAAACTTCGTCTAAAACTCAGGAGAAACGTTTCCTTGAAACTGCTCTGCTGTGCGTTCGTTCACCAAGGAAAGTTGAATCTATGTTGAGATTCAGCAAGTCAGAAACACGTTTCTTCTAGGAGCTGCGTTGGGATATTCCCTAGTGAATGGGACCATAGGCTGTATAGAGAAATATCTGCTTCTAAAACCAAAACGGAGCTATCTAACTGAATGGTTGTCAATGTGTGCATTCAACTAACAGAGTTAAACTCACGTGTGAATTCAGCGGTTTGCAAACCCTTTCTGTGCAGAATCCCAAAACCGGCATTTCCAGCCCAATCCCGGCATACGTACTAAACAGCAGGAAACTTCGTCTAAAAGTCAGGAGAAACGTTTCCTTCAAACTACTCTGCTGTGCGTTCATTCACCTAAGAGAGGTGTATCTATGTTGAGATTCAGCGAGTCAAAAACACGTTTCTTCTAGGAGCTGCGTTGGGATATTTCCGAGTGAATGGGACCATAGGCTGTACAGAGAATTATCTGCTTCTAAAACCAAAACGGAGCTATCTAACTGAATGGTTGTCAATGTGTGCATTCAACTGACAGAGGTAAACTCACGTGTGGATTCAGCGGTTTGCAAAACATTTCTGTGCAGAATCCCAAAACCGGTATTTCCAGCCCAATGACGGCATACGTACTAAACAGCAGGAAACTTCGTCTAAAATTCAGGAGAAACGTTTCCTTGAAACTGCTCTGCTGTGCGTTCGTTCACCTAAGAGAGGTGAATCTATGTTGAGATTCAGCGAGTCAGAAACACGTTTCTTCTAGGAGCTGCCTTGGGATATTCCTGAGTGAATGGGACCATAGGCTGTACAGAGAAATATCTGCTTCTAAAACCAAAACGGAGCTATCTAACTGAATGGTTGTCAATGTGTGCATTCAACTGACAGAGGTAAACTCACGTGTGGATTCAGCGGTTTGCAAACCCTTTCTGTGCAGAATCCCAAAACCGGTATTTCCAGCCCTATGCCGTCATACGTACTAAACCGCAGTAAACTTCGACTAAAACTCAGGAGAAACGTTTCCTTGAAACTGCTCTGCTGTGCGTTCGTTCACCTAAGAGAGGTGAATCTATGTTGAGATTCAGCGAGTCAGAAACACGTTTCTTCTAGGAGCTGCGTTGGGATATTCCCGAGTGAATGGGACCATAGGCTGTACAGAGAAATATCTGCTTCAAAAAGCAAAACGGAGCTATCTAACTGAATGGTTGTCAATGTGTGCATTCAACTGACAGAGGTAAACTCACGTGTGGATTCAGCGGTTTGCAACCCTTTCTGTGCAGAATCCCAAAACCGGTATTTACAGCCCAATGCCGGCATACGTACTAAACAGCAGGGAACTTCGTCTAAAACTCAGGAGAAACGTTTCCTTGAAACTGCTCTGCTGTGCGTTCGTTCACCTAAGAGAGTTGAATCTACGTTGAGATTCAGCGAGTCAGAAACACGTTTCTTCTAGGAGCTGCCTTGGGATATTGCCGAGTGAAAGGATCCAAAGGCTGTGCAGAGAAATATCTGCTCCTAAAACCAAAACGGAGGTATCGAACTGAATGGTTGTCAATGTGTGCATTCAATTGACAGAGTTAAACTCACGTGTGGATTCAGCGGTTCGGAAACCCTTTCTGTGCAGAATACCAAAACCGGTATTTCCAGCCCAATGCCGTCATACGTACTAAACCGCAGTAAACTTCGTCTAAAACTCAGGAGAAACGTTTCCTTGAAACTGCTCTGCTGTGCGTTCGTTCACCAAGGAAAGTTGAATCTATGTTGAGATTCAGCAAGTCAGAAACACGTTTCTTCTAGGAGCTGCGTTGGGATATTCCCTAGTGAATGGGACCATAGGCTGTACAGAGAAATATCTGCTTCTAAAACCAAAAAGGAGCTATCTAACTGAATGGTTGTCAATGTGTGCATTCAACCAACAGAGTTAAACTCACGTGTGAATTCAGCGGTTTGCAAACCCTTTCTGTGCAGAATCCCAAAACCGGCATTTCCAGCCCAATCCCGGCATACGTACTAAACAGCAGGAAACTTCGTCTAAAAGTCAGGAGAAACGTTTCCTTCAAACTACTCTGCTGTGCGTTCATTCACCTAAGAGAGGTGTATCTATGTTGAGATTCAGCGAGTCAAAAACACGTTTCTTCTAGGAGCTGCGTTGGGATATTCCCGAGTGAATGGGACCATAGGCTGTACAGAGAAATATCTGCTTCTAAAACCAAAACGGAGCTATCTAACTGTATGGTTGTCAATGTGTGCACTCAACTGATAGAGTTAAACTCACGTGTGGATTCGGCGTTTCGCAAACCCTTTCTGTGCAGAATCCCAAAACCGGTATTTCCAGCCCAATGCCGGCATACGTACTAAACCGCAGTAAACTTCGTCTAAAACTCAGGAGAAACGTTTCCGTGAAACGGCTCTGCTGTGCGTTCGTTCACCTAAGAGAGGTGAATCTATGTTGAGATTCAGCGAGTCAGAAACACGTTTCTTCTTGGAGTTGCGTTGGGATATTTCCGAGTGAATGGGACCATAGGCTATACAGAGAATTATCTGCTTCTAAAACCAAAACGGAGCTATCTAACTGAATGGTTGTCAATGTGTGCATTCAACTGACAGAGGTAAACTCACGTGTGGATTCAGCGGTTTGCAAACCGTTTCTGTGCAGAATCCCAAAACCGGTATTTCCAGCCCAATGCCGGCATACGTACTAAACAGCAGGAAACTTCGTCTAAAATTCAGGAGAAACGTTTCCTTGAAACTGCTCTGCTGTGCGTTCGTTCACCTAAGAGAGGTGAATCTATGTTGAGATTCAGCGAGTCAGAAACACGTTTCTTCTAGGAGCTGCCTTGGGATATTGCCGAGTGAATGGGACCATAGGCTGTACAGAGAAATATCTGCTTCTAAAACCAAAACGGAGCTATCTAACTGAATGGTTGTCAATGTGTGCATTCAACTGACAGAGTTAAACTCACGTGTGGATTCAGCGGTTTGCAAACCCTTTCTGTGCAGAATCCCAAAACCGGTATTTCCAGCCCTATGCCGTCATACGTACTAAACCGCAGTAAACTTCGTCTAAAACTCAGGAGAAACGTTTCCTTGAAACTGCTCTGCTGTGCGTTCGTTCACCAAGGAAAGTTGAATCTATGTTGAGATTCAGCATGTCAGAAACACGTTTCTTCTAGGAGCTGCGTTGGGATATTCCCTAGTGAATGGGACCATAGGCTGTACAGAGAAATATCTGCTTCTAAAACCAAAACGGAGCTATCTAACTGAATGGTTGTCAATGTGTGCATTCAACTAACAGAGTTAAACTCACGTGTGAATTCAGCGGTTTGCAAACCCTTTCTGTGCAGAATCCCAAAACCGGCATTTCCAGCCCAATCCCGGCATACGTACTAAACAGCAGGAAACTTCGTCTAAAAGTCAGGAGAAACGTTTCCTTCAAACTACTCTGCTGTGCGTTCATTCACCTAAGAGAGGTGTATCTATGTTGAGATTCAGCGAGTCAAAAACACGTTTCTTCTAGGAGCTGCGTTGGGATATTCCCGAGTGAATGGGACCATAGGCTGTTCAGAGAAATATCTGTTTCTAAAACCAAAACGGAGCTATCTAACTGAATGGTTTTCAATGTGTGCATTCAACTGACAGAGTTAAACTCACGTGTGGATTCAGCGGTTTGCAAACCCTTTCTGTGCAGAATCCCAAAACCGGTATTTCCAGCCCAATGCCGGCATACGTACTAAACAGCAGGAAACTTCGTCTAAAATTCAGGAGAAACGTTTCCTTGAAACTGCTCTGCTGTGCGTTCGTTCACCTAAGAGAGTAGAATCTATGTTGAGATTCAGCGAGTCAGAAACACGTTTCTTCTAGGAGCTGCCTTGGGATATTGCCGAGTGAATGGAACCATAGGCTGTACAGAGAAATATCTACTCCTAAAACCAAAACGGAGCTATTTAACTGAATAGTTGTCAATGTGTGCATTCAATTGACAGAGTTAAACTCACGTGTGGATTCAGCGGTTCGCAAACCCTTTCTGTGCAGATTCCCAAAACCGGTATTTCCAGCCCAATGCCGGCATACGTACTAAACAGCAGGAAACTTCGTCTAAAACTCAGGAGAATCGTTTCCTTGAAACTGCTCTGCTGTGTGTTCGTTCACCTAAGAGAGGTGAATCTATGTTGAGATTCAGCGAGTCAGAAACACGTTTCTTCTAGGAGCTGCGTTGGGATATTCCCGAGTGAATGGGACCATAGGCTGTACAGAGAAATATCTGCTTCTAAAACCAAAACGGAGCTATCTAACTGAATGGTTGTCAATGTGTGCATTCAACTGACAGAGTTAAACTCACGTGTGGTTTCAGCGGTTTGCAAACCCTTTCTGTGCAGAATCCCAAAACCGGTATTTCCAGCCCAATGCCGGCATACGTACTAAACAGCAGGAAACTTCGTCTAAAACTCAGGAGAAACGTTTCCTTGAAACGGCTCTGCAGTGCGTTCGTTCACCTAAGAGAGTTGAATCTATGTTGAGATTCAGCGAGTCAGAAACACGTTTCTTCTAGGAGCTGCTTTGGGATATTCCCGAGTGAATGGGACCACAGGCTGTACAGAGAAATATCTGCTTCTAAAACCAAAACGGAGCTATCTAACTGAATGGTTGCCAATGTGTGCATTCAACTGACAGAGTTAAACTCACGTGTGGATTCAGCGGTTTGCAAACCCTTTCTGTGCAGAATCCCAAAACCGGTATTTCCAGCCCTATGCCGTCATACGTACTAAACCGCAGTAAACTTCGTCTAAAACTCAGGAGAAACGTTTCCTTGAAACTGCTCTGCTGTGCGTTCGTTCACCAAGGAAAGTTGAATCTATGTTGAGATTCAGCAAGTCAGAAACACGTTTCTTCTAGGAGCTGCGTTGGGATATTCCCTAGTGAATGGGACCATAGGCTGTACAGAGAAATATCTGCTTCTAAAACCAAAACGGAGCTATCTAACTGAATGGTTGTCAATGTGTGCATTCAACTAACAGAGTTAAACTCACGTGTGAATTCAGCGGTTTGCAAACCCTTTCTGTGCAGAATCCCAAAACCGGCATTTCCAGCCCAATCCCGGCATACGTACTAAACAGCAGGATACTTCGTCTAAAAGTCAGGAGAAACGTTTCCTTCAAACTACTCTGCTGTGCGTTCATTCACCTAAGAGAGGTGTATCTATGTTGAGATTCAGCGAGTCAAAAACACGTTTCTTCTAGGAGCTGCGTTGGGATATTCCCGAGTGAATGGGACCATAGGCTGTACAGAGAAATATCTGCTTCTAAAACCAAAACGGAGCTATCTAACTGTATGGTTGTCAATGTGTGCACTCAACTGATAGAGTTAAACTCACGTGTGGACTCAGCGGTTCGCAAACCCTTTCTGTGCAGAATCCCAAAACCGGTATTTCCAGCCCAATGCCGGCATACGTACTAAACCGCAGTAAACTTCGTCTAAAACTCAGGAGAAACGTTTCCGTGAAACGGCTCTGCTGTGCCTTCGTTCACCTAAGAGAGGTGAATCTATGTTGAGATTCAGCGAGTCAGAAACACGTTTCTTCTTGGAGTTGCGTTGGGATATTTCCGAGTGAATGGGACCATAGGTTGTACAGAGAATTATCTGCTTCTAAAACCAAAACGGAGCTATCTAACTGAATGGTTGTCAATGTGTGCATTCAACTGACAGAGGTAAACTCACGTGTGGATTCAGCGGTTTGCAAAACATTTCTGTGCAGAATCCCAAAACCGGTATTTCCAGCCCAATGCCGGCATACGTACTAAACAGCAGGAAACTTCGTCTAAAATTCAGGAGAAACGTTTCCTTGAAACGGCTCTGCTGTGTGTTCGTTCACCTAAGAGAGTTGAATCTATGTTGTGATTCAGCGAGTCAGAAACACGTTTCTTCTAGTAGATGCGTTGGGATATTCCCGAGTGAATGGGACCACAGGCTATAGAGACAAATATCTGCTTCTAAAACCAAAACGGAGCTATCTAACTGAATGGTTGTCAATGTATGCATTCAACTGACAGAGTTAAACTCACGTGTGGATTCAGCAGTTTGCAAACCCTTTTTGTGCAGAATCCCAAAACCGGTATTTCCAGCCCAATGCCGGCATACGTACTAAACAGCAGGAAACTTCGTCTAAAACTCAGGAGAAACGTTTCCTTGAAACTGCTCTGCTGTGCGTTCGTTCACCTAAGAGAGGTGAATCTATGTTGAGATTCAGCGAGTCAGAAACACGTTTCTTCTTGGAGCTGCATTGTGATATTGCCGAGTGAATGTCACCATAGGCTGTACAGAGAAATATGTGCTTCTAAAACCAAAACGGAGCTATCCAACTGAATGGTTGTCAATGTGTGCATTCAACTGACAGAGTTAAACTCACGTGTGTATTCAGCGGTTTGCAAACCCTTTCTGTGCAGAATCCCAAAACCGGTAATTCCAGACCAATGCCGGCATACGTACTAAACAACAAGAAACTTCATGTAAAACTCAGGAGAAACATTTCCTTGAAACTGCTCTGCTGTGCGTTCGTTCACCTAAGAGAGTTGAATCCATGTTGAGATTCAGCGAGTCAGAAACACGTTTCTTCTAGGAGCTGTGTTGGGATATTCCCAAGTGAATGGGACCATAGGCTGTACAGAGAAATATCGGCTTCTAAAACCAAAACGGAGCTATCTAACTGAATGGTTGTCAATGTGTGCATTCAACTGATAGAGTTAAACTAACGTGTGGATTCAGCGGTTTGCAAAATCTTTCTGTGCATAATCCCAAAACCGGTATTTCCAGCCCAATGCCGGCATACGTACTAAACAGCAGGAAACTTCGTCTAAAACTCAGGAGAAACGTTTCCTTGAAACGGCTCTGCAGTGCGTTCGTTCACCTAAGAGAGTTGAATCTATGTTGAGATTCAGCGAGTCAGAAACACGTTTCTTCTAGGAGCTGCGTTGGGATATTCCCGAGTGAATGGGACCATAGGCTGTACAGAGAAATATCTGCCTCTAAAACCAAAACGGAGCTATCTAACTGAATGGTTGTCATTGTGTGCATTCAACTGACAGAGTTAAACTCACGTGTGGATTCAGCGGTTTGCAAACCCTTTCTGTGCAGAATCCCAAAACCGGTATTTCCAGCCCTATGCCGTCATACGTACTAAACCGCAGTAAACTTCGTCTAAAACTCAGGAGAAACGTTTCCTTGAAACTGCTCTGCTGTGCGTTCGTTCACCAAGGAAAGTTGAATCTATGTTGAGATTCAGCAAGTCAGAAACACGTTTCTTCTAGGAGCTGCGTTGGGATATTCCCTAGTGAATGGGACCATAGGCTGTACAGAGAAATATCTGCTTCTAAAACCAAAACGGAGCTATCTAACTGAATGGTTGTCAATGTGTGCATTCAACTAACAGAGTTAAACTCACGTGTGAATTCAGCGGTTTGCAAACCCTTTCTGTGCAGAATCCCAAAACCGGCATTTCCAGCCCAATCCCGGCATACGTACTAAACAGCAGGAAACTTCGTCTAAAAGTCAGGAGAAACGTTTCCTTCAAACTACTCTGCTGTGCGTTCACTCACCTAAGAGAGGTTTATCTATGTTGAGATTCAGCGAGTCAAAAACACGTTTCTTCTAGGAGCTGCGTTGGGATATTCCCGAGTGAATGGGACCATAGGCTGTACAGAGAAATATCTGCTTCTAAAACCAAAACGGAGCGATCTAACTGTATGGTTGTCAATGTGTGCACTCAACTGATAGAGTTAAACTCACGTGTGGACTCAGCGGTTCGCAAACCCTTTCTGTGCAGAATCCCAAAACCGGTATTTCCAGCCCAATGCCGGCATACGTACTAAACCGCAGTAAACTTCGTCTAAAACTCAGGAGAAACGTTTCCGTGAAACGGCTCTGCTGTGCGTTCGTTCACCTAAGAGAGTTAAATCTATGTTGAGATTCAGTGAGTCAGAAACACGTTTCTTCTAGGAGCTGCGTTGGGATATTCTCGAGTGAATGGGACCATAGGCTGTACAGAGAAATATCTGCTTCTAAAACCAAAACGGAGCTATCTAACTGAATGGTTGTCAATGTGTGCATTCAACTGACAGAGTTAAACTCACGTGTGGATTCAGCAGTTTGCAAACCCTTTTTGTGCAGAATCCCAAAACCGGTATTTCCAGCCCAATGCCGGCATACGTACTAAACAGCAGGAAACTTCGTCTAAAACTCAGGAGAAACGTTTCCTTGAAACTGCTCTGCTGTGCGTTCGTTCACCTAAGAGAGGTGAATCTATGTTGAGATTCAGCGAGTCAGAAACACGTTTCTTCTTGGAGCTGCATTGTGATATTGCCGAGTGAATGTCACCATAGGCTGTACAGAGAAATATGTGCTTCTAAAACCAAAACGGAGCTATCCAACTGAATGGTTGTCAATGTGTGCATTCAACTGACAGAGTTAAACTCACGTGTGTATTCAGCGGTTTGCAAACCCTTTCTGTGCAGAATCCCAAAACCGGTAATTCCAGACCAATGCCGGCATACGTACTAAACAACAAGAAACTTCGTGTAAAACTCAGGAGAAACATTTCCTTGAAACTGCTCTGCTGTGCGTTCGTTCACCTAAGAGAGTTGAATCCATGTTGAGATTCAGCGAGTCAGAAACACGTTTCTTCTAGGAGCTGCGTTGGGATATTCCCAAGTGAATGGGACCATAGGCTGTACAGAGAAATATCGGCTTCTAAAACCAAAACGGAGCTATCTAACTGAATGGTTGTCAATGTGTGCATTCAACTGATAGAGTTAAACTAACTTGTGGATTCAGCGGTTTGCAAACCCTTTCTGTGCATAATCCCAAAACCGGTATTTCCAGCCCAATGCCGGCATACGTACTAAACAGCAGGAAACTTCGTCTAAAACTCAGGAGAAACGTTTCCTTGAAACGGCTCTGCAGTGCGTTCGTTCACCTAAGAGAGTTGAATCTATGTTGAGATTCAGCGAGTCAGAAACACGTTTCTTCTAGGAGCTGCGTTGGGATATTCCCGAGTGAATGGGACCATAGGCTGTACAGAGAAATATCTGCCTCTAAAACCAAAACGGAGCTATCTAACTGAATGGTTGTCATTGTGTGCATTCAACTGACAGAGTTAAACTCACGTGTGGATTCAGCGGTTTGCAAACCCTTTCTGTGCAGAATCCCAAAACCGGTATTTCCAGCCCTATGCCGTCATACGTACTAAACCGCAGTAAACTTCGTCTAAAACTCAGGAGAAACGTTTCCTTGAAACTGCTCTGCTGTGCGTTCGTTCACCAAGGAAAGTTGAATCTATGTTGAGATTCAGCAAGTCAGAAACACGTTTCTTCTAGGAGCTGCGTTGGGATATTCCCTAGTGAATGGGACCATAGGCTGTATAGAGAAATATCTGCTTCTAAAACCAAAACGGAGCTATCTAACTGAATGGTTGTCAATGTGTGCATTCAACTAACAGAGTTAAACTCACGTCTGAATTCAGCGGTTTGCAAACCCTTTCTGTGCAGAATCCCAAAACCGGCATTTCCAGCCCAATCCCGGCATACGTACTAAACAGCAGGAAACTTCGTCTAAAAGTCAGGAGAAACGTTTCCTTCAAACTACTCTGCTGTGCGTTCATTCACCTAAGAGAGGTGTATCTATGTTGAGATTCAGCGAGTCAAAAACACGTTTCTTCTAGGAGCTGCGTTGGGATATTTCCGAGTGAATGGGACCATAGGCTGTACAGAGAATTATCTGCTTCTAAAACCAAAACGGAGCTATCTAACTGAATGGTTGTCAATGTGTGCATTCAACTGACAGAGGTAAACTCACGTGTGGATTCAGCGGTTTGCAAAACATTTCTGTGCAGAATCCCAAAACCGGTATTTCCAGCCCAATGACGGCATACGTACTAAACAGCAGGAAACTTCGTCTAAAATTCAGGAGAAACGTTTCCTTGAAACTGCTCTGCTGTGCGTTCGTTCACCTAAGAGAGGTGAATCTATGTTGAGATTCAGCGAGTCAGAAACACGTTTCTTCTAGGAGCTGCCTTGGGATATTCCTGAGTGAATGGGACCATAGGCTGTACAGAGAAATATCTGCTTCTAAAACCAAAACGGAGCTATCTAACTGAATGGTTGTCAATGTGTGCATTCAACTGACAGAGGTAAACTCACGTGTGGATTCAGCGGTTTGCAAACCCTTTCTGTGCAGAATCCCAAAACCGGTATTTCCAGCCCTATGCCGTCATACGTACTAAACCGCAGTAAACTTCGTCTAAAACTCAGGAGAAACGTTTCCTTGAAACTGCTCTGCTGTGCGTTCGTTCACCTAAGAGAGGTGAATCTATGTTGAGATTCAGCGAGTCAGAAACACGTTTCTTCTAGGAGCTGCGTTGGGATATTCCCGAGTGAATGGGACCATAGGCTGTACAGAGAAATATCTGCTTCAAAAAGCAAAACGGAGCTATCTAACTGAATGGTTGTCAATGTGTGCATTCAACTGACAGAGGTAAACTCACGTGTGGATTCAGCGGTTTGCAACCCTTTCTGTGCAGAATCCCAAAACCGGTATTTACAGCCCAATGCCGGCATACGTACTAAACAGCAGGGAACTTCGTCTAAAACTCAGGAGAAACGTTTCCTTGAAACTGCTCTGCTGTGCGTTCGTTCACCTAAGAGAGTTGAATCTACGTTGAGATTCAGCGAGTCAGAAACACGTTTCTTCTAGGAGCTGCCTTGGGATATTGCCGAGTGAAAGGATCCAAAGGCTGTGCAGAGAAATATCTGCTTCTAAAACCAAAACGGAGCTATCTAACTGTATGGTTGTCAATGTGTGCACTCAACTGATAGAGTTAAACTCACGTGTGGATTCGGCGTTTCGCAAACCCTTTCTGTGCAGAATCCCAAAACCGGTATTTCCAGCCCAATGCCGGCATACGTACTAAACCGCAGTAAACTTCGTCTAAAACTCAGGAGAAACGTTTCCGTGAAACGGCTCTGCTGTGCGTTCGTTCACCTAAGAGAGGTGAATCTATGTTGAGATTCAGCGAGTCAGAAACACGTTTCTTCTTGGAGTTGCGTTGGGATATTTCCGAGTGAATGGGACCATAGGCTATACAGAGAATTATCTGCTTCTAAAACCAAAACGGAGCTATCTAACTGAATGGTTGTCAATGTGTGCATTCAACTGACAGAGGTAAACTCACGTGTGGATTCAGCGGTTTGCAAACCGTTTCTGTGCAGAATCCCAAAACCGGTATTTCCAGCCCATTGCCGGCATACGTACTAAACAGCAGGAAACTTCGTCTAAAATTCAGGAGAAACGTTTCCTTGAAACTGCTCTGCTGTGCGTTCGTTCACCTAAGAGAGGTGAATCTATGTTGAGATTCAGCGAGTCAGAAACACGTTTCTTCTAGGAGCTGCCTTGGGATATTGCCGAGTGAATGGGACCATAGGCTGTACAGAGAAATATCTGCTTCTAAAACCAAAACGGAGCTATCTAACTGAATGGTTGTCAATGTGTGCATTCAACTGACAGAGTTAAACTCACGTGTGGATTCAGCGGTTTGCAAACCCTTTCTGTGCAGAATCCCAAAACCGGTATTTCCAGCCCTATGCCGTCATACGTACTAAACCGCAGTAAACTTCGTCTAAAACTCAGGAGAAACGTTTCCTTGAAACTGCTCTGCTGTGCGTTCGTTCACCAAGGAAAGTTGAATCTATGTTGAGATTCAGCATGTCAGAAACACGTTTCTTCTAGGAGCTGCGTTGGGATATTCCCTAGTGAATGGGACCATAGGCTGTACAGAGAAATATCTGCTTCTAAAACCAAAACGGAGCTATCTAACTGAATGGTTGTCAATGTGTGCATTCAACTAACAGAGTTAAACTCACGTGTGAATTCAGCGGTTTGCAAACCCTTTCTGTGCAGAATCCCAAAACCGGCATTTCCAGCTCAATCCCGGCATACGTACTAAACAGCAGGAAACTTCGTCTAAAAGTCAGGAGAAACGTTTCCTTCAAACTACTCTGCTGTGCGTTCATTCACCTAAGAGAGGTGTATCTATGTTGAGATTCAGCGAGTCAAAAACACGTTTCTTCTAGGAGCTGCGTTGGGATATTCCCGAGTGAATGGGACCATAGGCTGTACAGAGAAATATCTGCTTCTAAAACCAAAACGGAGCTATCTAACTGTATGGTTGTCAATGTGTGCACTCAACTGATAGAGTTAAACTCACGTGTGGATTCGGCGTTTCGCAAACCCTTTCTGTGCAGAATCCCAAAACCGGTATTTCCAGCCCAATGCCGGCATACGTACTAAACCGCAGTAAACTTCGTCTAAAACTCAGGAGAAACGTTTCCGTGAAACGGCTCTGCTGTGCGTTCGTTCACCTAAGAGAGGTGAATCTATGTTGAGATTCAGCGAGTCAGAAACACGTTTCTTCTTGGAGTTGCGTTGGGATATTTCCGAGTGAATGGGACCATAGGCTATACAGAGAATTATCTGCTTCTAAAACCAAAACGGAGCTATCTAACTGAATGGTTGTCAATGTGTGCATTCAACTGACAGAGGTAAACTCACGTGTGGATTCAGCGGTTTGCAAACCGTTTCTGTGCAGAATCCCAAAACCGGTATTTCCAGCCCATTGCCGGCATACGTACTAAACAGCAGGAAACTTCGTCTAAAATTCAGGAGAAACGTTTCCTTGAAACTGCTCTGCTGTGCGTTCGTTCACCTAAGAGAGGTGAATCTATGTTGAGATTCAGCGAGTCAGAAACACGTTTCTTCTAGGAGCTGCCTTGGGATATTGCCGAGTGAATGGGACCATAGGCTGTACAGAGAAATATCTGCTTCTAAAACCAAAACGGAGCTATCTAACTGAATGGTTGTCAATGTGTGCATTCAACTGACAGAGTTAAACTCACGTGTGGATTCAGCGGTTTGCAAACCCTTTCTGTGCAGAATCCCAAAACCGGTATTTCCAGCCCTATGCCGTCATACGTACTAAACCGCAGTAAACTTCGTCTAAAACTCAGGAGAAACGTTTCCTTGAAACTGCTCTGCTGTGCGTTCGTTCACCAAGGAAAGTTGAATCTATGTTGAGATTCAGCATGTCAGAAACACGTTTCTTCTAGGAGCTGCGTTGGGATATTCCCTAGTGAATGGGACCATAGGCTGTACAGAGAAATATCTGCTTCTAAAACCAAAACGGAGCTATCTAACTGAATGGTTGTCAATGTGTGCATTCAACTAACAGTGTTAAACTCACGTGTGAATTCAGCGGTTTGCAAACCCTTTCTGTGCAGAATCCCAAAACCGGCATTTCCAGCTCAATCCCGGCATACGTACTAAACAGCAGGAAACTTCGTCTAAAAGTCAGGAGAAACGTTTCCTTCAAACTACTCTACTGTGCGTTCATTCACCTAAGAGAGGTGTATCTATGTTGAGATTCAGCGAGTCAAAAACACGTTTCTTCTAGGAGCTGCGTTGGGATATTCCCGAGTGAATGGGACCATAGGCTGTTCAGAGAAATATCTGTTTCTAAAACCAAAACGGAGCTATCTAACTGAATGGTTTTCAATGTGTGCATTCAACTGACAGAGTTAAACTCACGTGTGGATTCAGCGGTTTGCAAACCCTTTCTGTGCAGAATCCCAAAACCGGTATTTCCAGCCCAATGCCGGCATACGTACTAAACAGCAGGAAACTTCGTCTAAAACTCAGGAGAAACGTTTCCTTGAAACTGCTCTGCTGTGCGTTCGTTCACCTAAGAGAGTAGAATCTATGTTGAGATTCAGCGAGTCAGAAACACGTTTCTTCTAGGAGCTGCCTTGGGATATTGCCGAGTGAATGGAACCATAGGCTGTACAGAGAAATATCTACTCCTAAAACCAAAACGGAGCTATTTAACTGAATAGTTGTCAATGTGTGCATTCAATTGACAGAGTTAAACTCACGTGTGGATTCAGCGGTTCGCAAACCCTTTCTGTGCAGATTCCCAAAACCGGTATTTCCAGCCCAATGCCGGCATACGTACTAAACAGCAGGAAACTTCGTCTAAAACTCAGGAGAATCGTTTCCTTGAAACTGCTCTGCTGTGTGTTCGTTCACCTAAGAGAGGTGAATCTATGTTGAGATTCAGCGAGTCAGAAACACGTTTCTTCTAGGAGCTGCGTTGGGATATTCCCGAGTGAATGGGACCATAGGCTGTACAGAGAAATATCTGCTTCTAAAACCAAAACGGAGCTATCTAACTGAATGGTTTTCAATGTGTGCATTCAACTGACAGAGTTAAACTCACGTGTGGATTCAGCGGTTCGCAAACCCTTTCTGTGCAGAATTCGAAATCCGGTATTTCCAGCCCAAAGTCGGCATACGTACTAAACAGCGGGTAACTTCGTTTAAAACTCAGGAGAAACGTTTCCTTGAAACTGCGCTGCTGTGCTTTCGTTCACCTAAGTGAGTTGAATCTATGTTGAGATTCAGCGAGTCAGAAACACGTTTCTTCTAGGAGCTGCGTTGGGATATTCCCGAGTGAATGGGACCATAGGCTATACAGAGAAATATCTGCTTCTAAAACCAAAACGGAGCTATCTAACTGAATGGTTGTCAATGTGTGCATTCAACTGACAGAGTTAAACTCACGTGTGGATTCAACGGTTTGCAAACCCTTTCTGTGCAGAATCCCAAAACCGGTATTTCCAGACCAATGCCAGCATACGTACTAAACAGCAGGAAACTTCGTCTAATACTGAGGAGAAACGTTTCCTTGAAACGGCTCTGCAGTGTGTTCGTTCACCTAAGAGAGTTGAATCTATGTTGAGATTCAGGGAGTCAGAAACACGTTTCTTCTAGGAGCTGCGTTGGGATATTCCCGAGTGAATGGGACCATAGGCTGTTCAGAGAAATATCTGTTTCTAAAACCAAAACGGAGCTATCTAACTGAATGGTTGTCAATGGGTGCATTCAACTGACAGAGTTAAACTCACGTGTGGATTCAGCGGTTTGCAAACCCTTTCTGTGCAGAATCCCAAAACCGGTATTTCCAGCCGTATGCCGGCATACGTACTAAACCGCAGTAAACTTCGTCTAAAACTCAGGAGAAACGTTTCTTTGAAACTGCTCTGCTGTGTCTTCGTTCACCTAAGAGAGGTGAATCTATGTTGAGATTCAGCGAGTCAGAAACACGTTTCTTCTAGGAGCTGCGTTGGGATATTCCCGAGTGAATGGGACCATAGGCTGTACAGAGAAATATCTGCTTCTAAAACCAAAACGGAGCTATCTAACTGAATGGTTGTCAATGTGTGCATTCAACTGACAGAGTTAAACTCACTTGTGGATTCAGCGGTTCGCAAACCCTTTCTGTGCAGAATCCCAAAACCGGTATTTCCAGCCCTATGCCGGCATACGTACTAAACCGCAGTAAACTTCGTCTAAATCTCAGGAGAAACGTTTCCTTGAAACGGCTCTGCTGTGCATTCGTTCACCTAAGAGAGGTGAATCTATATTGAGATTCAGCGAGTCAGAAACACGTTTCTTCTAGGAGCTGCATTGTGATATTGCCGAGTGAATGGAACCATAGGCTGTACAGAGAAATATCTGCTCCTAAAACCAATACGGAGCTATCTAACTTAATGGTTGTCAATGTCTGCATTCAACTGACAGAGTTAAACTCACGTGTGGATTCAGCGGTTCGCAAACCCTTTCTGTGCAGAATCCCAAAACCGGTATTTCCAGCCCAATGCCGGCATACGTACTAAACCGCAGTAAACTTCGTCTAAAACTCAGGAGAAACATTTCTTTGAAACTGCTCTGCTGTGCGTTCGTTCACCTAAGAGAGTTGAATCTATGTTGAGATTCAGGGAGTCAGAAACACGTTTCTTCTAGGAGCTGCGTTGGGATATTCCCGAGTGAATGGGACCATAGGCTGTACAGAGAAATATCTGCTTCTAAAACCAAAACGGAGCTATCTAACTGAATGGTTGTCAATGTGTGCATTCAACTGACAGAGTTAAACTCACGTGTGGATTCAGCGGTTCGCAAACCCTTTCTGTGCAGAATCCCAAAACCGGTATTTCCAGCCCAATGCCGGCATACGTACTAAACCGCAGTAAACTTCGTCTAAAACTCAGGAGAAAGGTTTCTTTGAATCTGCTCTGCTGTGCGTTCGTTCACCTTAGAGAGTTGAATCTATGTTGAGATTCAGCGAGTCAGAAACACGTTTCTTCTAGGAGCTGCGTTGGGATATTCCCGAGTGATTGGGACCACAGGCTGTAGAGACAAATATCTGCTTCTAAAACCAAAACGGAGCTTTCTACCTGAATGGTTTTCAATGTGTGCATTCAACTGACAGAGGTAAACTCACGTGTGGATTCAACGGTTTGCAAAGCCTTTCTGTGCAGAATCCCAAAACCGGTATTTCCAGTCCAAGGCCGGCCTACGTTCTAAACAGCAGGAAACTTCGTCTAAAACTCAGGAGGAACGATTACTTGAAACTGCTCTGCTGTGCCTTCGTTCACCTAAGAGAGTTGAATCAACGTTGAGATTCAGCGAGTCAGAAACACGTTTCTTCTAGGAGCTGCGTTGGGATATTCCCGAGTGAATGGGACCATAGGCTGTACAGAGAAATATCTGCTTCTGAAACCAAAACGGAGCTATCTAACTGAATGGTTATCAATGTGTGCATTCAACTGACAGAGTTAAACTCACGTGTGGATACAGGGGTTTGCAAACCCTTTCTGTGCAGAATCCCAAAACCGGTATTTCCAGGCCAATGCCGGCATACATACTAAACAGCAGGAAACTTCGTCTAAAACTCAGGAGAAACGGTTCCTTGAAACTGCTCTGCTGTGTGTTCGTTCACCTAAGAGAGTTGAATCTATGTTGAGATTCAGCGAGTCAGAAACACGTTTCTTC
Source organism: Aotus nancymaae (assembly GCF_030222135.1). Taxonomy (NCBI): domain Eukaryota; kingdom Metazoa; phylum Chordata; class Mammalia; order Primates; family Aotidae; genus Aotus; species Aotus nancymaae. The sequence goes on along the minus strand of NW_026988517.1, from coordinate 6,497,672 downwards.
TAGAAACTGCGTTGGCATATTCCCGAGTGAATGGGACCATAGGCTGTACAGAGAAATATCTGCTTCGAAAACCAAAACGGAGCTATCTAACTGAATGGTTTTCAATGTGTGCATTCAACTGACAGAGGTAAACTCACGTGTGGTTTCAGCGGTTTGCAAATCCTTTCTGTGCAGACTCCCAAAACCGGTATTTCCAGACCAATGCCGGCAAACGTACTAAACAGCAGGAAACTTCGTCTAAAACTCAGGGAAACGTTTCCTTGAAACGGCTCTACTGGGCCTTCGTTCACCTAAGAGAGTTGAATCTATGTTGAGATTCAGCGAGTCAGAAACACGTTTCTTCTAGGAGCTGCGTTGGGATATTCCCGAGTGAATGGGACCATAGGCTGTACAGAGAAATATCTGCTCCTAAAACCAAAACGGAGCTATCTAACTGTATGGTTGTCAATGTGTGCACTCAAGTGATAGAGTTAAACTCACGTGTGGATTCAGCGGTTCGCAAACCCTTTCTGTGCAGAATCCCAAAACCGGTATTTCCAGCCCAATGCCGGCATACGTACTAAACCGCAGTAAACTTCGTCTAAAACTCAGGAGAAACGTTTCCGTGAAACGGCTCTTCTGTGCGTTCGTTCACCTAAGAGAGGTGAATCTATGTTGAGATTCAGCGAGTCAGAAACACGTTTCTTCTTGGAGCTGCGTTGGGATATTCCCGAGTGAATGGGACCATAGGCTGTACAGAAAATTATCTGCTTCTAAAACCGAAACGGAGGTATCTAACTGAATGGTTGTCAATGTGTGCATTCAACTGACAAAGGTAAACTCACGTGTGGATTCAGCGGTTTGCAAACCCTTTCTGTGCAGAATCCCAAAACCGGTATTTCCAGCCCAATGCCGGCATACGTACTAAACAGCAGGAAACTTCGTCTAAAATTCAGGAGAAACGTTTCCTTGAAACTGCTCTGCTGTGCGCTCGTTCACCTAAGAGAGGTGAATCTATGTTGAGATTCAGCGAGTCAGAAACACGTTTCTTCTAGGAGCTGCCTTGGGATATTGCCGAGTGAATGGAACCATAGGCTGTACAGAGAAATATCTACTCCTAAAACCAAAACGGAGCTATCTAACTGAATAGTTGTCAATGTGTGCATTCAACTGACAGAGTTAAACTCACGTGTGGATTCAGCGGTTTGCAAACCCTTTCTGTGCAGAATCCCAAAACCGGTATTTCCAGCCCAATGCCGGCATACGTACTAAACAGCAGGAAACTTCGTCTAAAACTCAGGAGAAACGTTTCCTTGAAACTGCTCTGCAGTGCGTTCGTTCACCTAAGACAGTTGAATCTATTTTGAGATTCAGCAAGTCAGAAACACATTTCTTCTAGGAGCTGCGTTGGGATATTCCCGAGTGAATGGGACCATAGGCTGTACAGAGAAATATCTGCTTCTAAAACCAAAACGGAGCTATGTAACTGAATGGTTGTCAATGTGTGCATTCAACTGACAGAGGAAAACTCACTTGTGGATCCATCGGTTTGCAAACCCTTTCTGTGCAGAATCCCAAAACCGGTATTTCCAGACCAATGCCAGCATACGTACTAAACAGCAGGAAACTTCGTGTAAAACTCAGGAGAAACGTTTCCTTGAAACGGCTCTGCAGTGCGTTCGTTCACCTAAGAGAGTTGAAACTATGTTGAGATTCAGCGAGTCAGAAACACGTTTCTTCTAGGAGCTGCGTTGGGATATTCCCGAGTGAATGGGACCATAGGCTGTACAGAGAAATATCTGCTTCTAAAACCAAAACGGAGCTATCTAAGTGAATGGTTGTCAATGTGTGCATTCAACTGACAGAGTTAAACTCACGTGTGGATTCAGCGGTTTGCAAACCCTTTCTGTGCAGAATCCCAAAACCGGTATTTCCAGCCCTATGCCGGCATACGTACTAAACCGAAGAAAACTTCGTCTAAAACTCAGGAGAAACGTTTCCTTGAAACTGCTCTGCTGTGCGTTCCTTCACCAAGGAAAGTTGAATGTATGTTGAGATTCAGCGAGTCAGAAACACGTTTCTTCTAGCAGCTGCGCTGGGATATTCCCTAGTGAATGGGACCATAGGCTGTACAGAGAAATATCTGCTTCTAAAACCAAAACGGAGCTATCTAACTGAATGGTTGTCAATGTGTGCATTCAACTAACAGAGTTAAACTCACGTGTGGATTCAGCGGTTCGCAAACCCTTTCTGTGCAGAATCCCAAAACCGACATTTCCAGCCCAATGCCGGCATGCGTACTAAACAGCAGGAAACTTCGTCTAAAACTCAGGAGAAACGTTTCCTTCAAACTACTCTGCTGTGCGTTCATTCACCTAAGAGAGGTGTATCTATGTTGAGATTCAGCGAGTCAAAAACACGTTTCTTCTAGGAGCTGCGTTGGGATATTCCCGAGTGAATGGGACCATAGGCTGTACAGAGAAATATCTGCTTCTAAAACCAAAACGGAGCTATCTAACTGTATGGTTGTCAATGTGTGCACTCAACTGATAGAGTTAAACTCACGTGTGGATTCAGCGGTTCGCAAACCCTTTCTGTGCAGAATCCCAAAACCGGTATTTCCAGCCCAATGCCGGCATACGTACTAAACCGCAGTAAACTTCGTCTAAAACTCAGGAGAAACGTTTCCGTGAAACGGCTCTGCTGTGCGTTCGTTCACCTAAGAGAGGTGCATCTATGTTGAGATTCAGCGAGTCAGAAACACGTTTCTTCTTGGAGCTGCGTTGGGATATTCCCGAGTGAATGGGACCATAGGCTGTACAGAGAATTACCTGCTTCTAAAACCAAAACGGAGCTATCTAACTTGATGGTTGTCAATGTGTGCATTCAACTGACAGAGGTAAACTCACGTGTGAATTCAGCGGTTTGCAAACCCTTTCTGTGTAGAATCCCAAAACCGGTATTTCCAGCCCAATGCCGGCATACGTACTAAACATCAGGAAACTTCGTCTAAAATTCAGGAGAAACGTTTCCTTGAAACTGCTCTGCTGTGCGTTCGTTCACCTAAGAGAGGTGAATCTATGTTGAGATTCAGGGAGTCAGAAACACGTTTCTTCTAGGAGCTGCCTTGGGATATTGCCGAGTGAATGGAACCGTAGGCTGTACAGAGAAATATCTATTCCTAAAACCAAAACGGAGCTATCTAGCTGAATAGTTGTCAATGTGTGCATTCAATTGACAGAGTTAAACTCACGTGTGGATTCAGCGGTTTGCAAAACCTTTCTGTGCAGAATCCCAAAACCGGTATTTCCAGCCCAATGCCGGCATACGTACTAAACAGCAGGAAACTTCGTCTAAAACTCAGGAGAAACGTTTCTTTGAAACTGCGCTGCTGTGCTTTCGTTCACCTAAGTGAGTTGAATCTATATTGAGATTCAGCGAGTCAGAAACACGTTTCTTCTAGGAGCTGCATTGGGATATTCCCGAGTGAATGGTACCATAGTCTATACAGAGAAATATCTGCTTCTAAAACCAAAACGGAGCTATCTAACTGAATGATTGTCAATGTGTGCATTCAACTGACAGAGTTAAACTCACGTGTGGATTCAACGGTTTGCAAACCCTTTCTGTGCAGAATCCCAAAACCGGTATTTCCAGACCAATGCCAGCATACGTACTAAACAGCAGGAAACTTCGTCTAATACTCAGGAGAAACGTTTCCTTGAAACGGCTCTGCAGTGCGTTCGTTCACCTAAGAGAGTTTAATCTATGTTGAGATTCAGGGAGTCAGAAACACGTTTCTTCTAGGAGCTGCGTTGGGATATTCCCGAGTGAATGGGACCATAGGCTGTACAGAGAAATATCTGCTTCTAAAACCAAAACGTAGCTATCTAACTGAATGGTTGTCAATGGGTGCATTCAACTGACAGAGTTAAACTCACGTGTGGATTCAGCGGTTTGCAAACCCTTTCTGTGCAGAATCCCAAAACCGGTATTTCCAGCCCTATGCCGGCATACGTACTAAACCGCAGTAAACTTCGTCTAAAACTCAGGAGAAACGTTTCCTTGAAACTGCTCTGCTGTGTGTTCGTTCACCTAAGAGAGGTGAATCTATGTTGAGATTCAGCGAGTCAGAAACACGTTTCTTCTAGGAGCTGCGTTGGGATATTCCCGAGTGAATGGGACCATAGGCTGTACAGAGAAATATCTGCTTCTAAAACCAAAACGGAGCTATCTAACTGAATGGTTGTCAATGTGTGCATTCAACTGATAGAGTTAAACTCACGTGTGGATTCAGCGGTTTGCAAACCCTTTCTGTGCAGAATCCCAAAACCGGAATTTCCAGCCCAATGCCGGCATACGTACTAAACAGCAGGAAACTTCGTCTAAAACTCAGGAGAAACGTTTCCTTGAAACGGCTCTGCAGTGCGTTCGTTCACCTAAGAGAGTTGAATCTATGTTGAGATTCAGCGAGTCAGAAACACGTTTCTTCTAGGAGCTGCAATGGGATATTTCCGAGTGCATGGAACCATAGGCTGTACAGAGAAATATCTGCTCCTAAAACCAAAACGGAGCTATCTAACTGAATGGTTGTCAATGTGTGCATTCAACTGACAGAGTTAAACTCACGTGTGGATTCAGCGGTTCGCAAACCCTTTCTGTGCAGAATCCCAAAACCGGTATTTCCAGCCCAATGCCTGCATATGTACTAAACTGCAGTAAACATCGTCTAAAACTCAGGAGAAACGTTTCCTTGAAACTGCGCTGCTGTGCGTTCGTTCACCTAAGAGAGTTGAATCTATCTTGAGATTCAGCGAGACAGAAACACGTTTCTTCTAGAAGCTGCGTTGGGATATTCCCGAGTGAATGGGACCATAGGCTGTACAGAGAAATATCTGCTTCTAAAACCAAAACGGAGCTATCTAACTGAATGGTTTTCAATGTGTGCATTCAACTGACAGAGTTGAACTCACGTGTGGTTTCAGCGGTTTGCAAATCCTTTCTGTGCAGAATCCCAAAACCGGTATTTCCAGACCAATGCCGGCAAACGTACTAAACAGCAGGAAACTTCGTCTAAAACTCAGGGAAACGTTTCCTTGAAACGGCTCTACTGGGCCTTCGTTCACCTAAGAGAGTTGAATCTATGTTGAGATTCAGCGAGTCAGAAACACGTTTCTTCTAGGAGCTGCGTTGGGATATTCCCGAGTGAATGGGACCATAGGCTGTACAGAGAAATATCTGCTTCTAAAACCAAAACGGAGCTATCTAACTGAATGGTTGTCAATGTGTGCATTCAACTGACAGAGGTAAACTCACTTGTGGATCCATCGGTTTGCAAACCCTTTCTGTGCAGAATCCCAAAACCTTTATTTCCAGACCAATGCCAGCATACGTACTAAACAGCAGGAAACTTCGTGTAAAACTCAGGAGAAACGTTTCCTTGAAACTGCTCTGCTGTGCGTTCGTTCAGCAAGGAAAGTTGAATCTATGTTGAGATTCAGCGAGTCAGAAACACGTTTCTTCTAGGAGCTGCGTTGGGATATTCCCGAGTGAATGGGACCATAGGCTGTACAGAGAAATATCTGCTTCTAAAACCAAAACGGAGCTATCTAACTGAATGGTTGTCAATGTGTGCATTCAACTGACAGAGTTAAACTCACTTGTGGATTCAGCGGTTTGCAAACCCTTTCTGTGCAGAATCCCAAAACCGGTATTTCCAGTCCAATGCCAGCATACGTGCTAAACAGCAGGAAACTTCGTATAAAACTCAGGAGAAACGTTTCCTTGAAACGGCTCTGCAGTGCGTTCGTTCAACTAAGAGAGTTGAATCTATGTTGAGATTCAGCGAGTCAGAAACACGTTTCTTCTAGGAGCTGCGTTGGGATATTCCCGAGTGAATGGGACCATAGGCTGTACAGAGAAATATCTGCTTCTAAAACCAAAACGGAGCTATCTAACTGTATGGTTGTCAATGTGTGCACTCAACTGATAGAGTTAAACTCACGTGTGGATTCAGCGGTTCGCAAACCCTTTCTGCGCAGAATCCCAAAACCGGTATTTCCAGCCCAATGCCGGCATACGTACTAAACAGCAGGAAACTTCGTCTAAAATTCAGGAGAAACGTTTCCTTGAAACTGCTCTGCTGTGCGTTCGTTCACCTAGGAGAGTTGAATCTATGTTGAGATTCAGCGAGTCAAAAACACGTTTCTTCTAGGAGCTGCATTGGGATATTGCTGAGTGAATGGAACCGTAGGCTGTACAGAGAAATATCTGCTCCTAAAACCAAAACGGAGCTATCTAACTGAATGGTTGTCAATGTGTGCATTCAACTGACAGAGTTAAACTCACGTGTGGATTCAGCGGTTCGCAAAACCTTTCTGTGCAGAATCCCAAAACCAGTATTTCCAGCCCAATGCCGGCATAGGTACTAAACCGCAGTAAACTTCGTCTAAAACTCAGGAGAAACGTTTCCTTGAAACTGCTCTGCTGTGCGTTCGTTCACCTAGGAGAGTTGAATCTATGTTGAGATTCAGCGAGTCAGAAACACGTTTCTTCTAGGAGCTGCGTTGGGATATTCCCGAGTGAATGGGACCATAGGCTGTACAGAGAAATATCTGCTTCTAAAACCAAAACGGAGCTTTCTAACTGTATGGTTGTCAATGTTTGCACTCAACTGATAGAGTTAAACTCACGTGTGGATTCAGCGGTTCGCAAACCCTTTCTGTGCAGAATCCCAAAACCGGTATTTCCAGCCCAATGCCGGCATACGTACTAAACAGCAGGAAACTTCGTCTAAAACTCAGGGAAACTTTTCCTTGAAACGGCTCTACTGGGCCTTCATTCACCTAAGAGAGTTGAATCTATGTTGAGATTCAGCGAGTCAGAAACACGTTTCTTCTAGGAGCTGCGTTGGGATATTCCCGAGTGAATGGGACCATAGGCTGTACAGAGAAATATCTGCTTCTAAAACCAAAACGGAGCTATCTAACTGAATGGTTGTCAATGTGTGCATTCAACTGACAGAGTTAAACTCACGTGTGGATTCAACTGTTCGCAAACCCTTTCTGTGCAGAATCCCAAAACCGATATTTCCAGCCAAATTCCGGCATACGTACTAAGCCGCAGTAAACTTCGACTAAAACTCAGGAGAAACGTTTCCTTGAAACTGCGCTGCTGTGCTTTCGTTCACCTAAGTGAGGTGAATCTATGTTGACATTCAGCGAGTCAGAAACACGTTTCTTCTAGGAGCTGCGTTGGGATATTCCCGAGTGAACGGGACCATAGGCTGTACAGAGAAATATCTGCTTCTAAAACCAAAACGGAGCTATCTAACTGAATGGTTGCCAACGTATGCATTCAACTGACAGAGTGGAACTCACGTGTGGGTCCAGCGGTTTGCAAACCCTTTCTGTGCAGAATCCCAAAACCGGTATTTCCAGACCAATGCCGGCATACGTAGTAAACAGCAGGAAACTTCGTCTAAAACTCAGGGAAACGTTTCTTGAAACGGCTCTACTGGGCCTTCGTTCACCTAAGAGAGTTGAATCTATGTTGAGATTCATCGAGTCCGAAACACGTTTCTTCTAGGAGCTGCGTTGGGATATTCCCGAGTGAATGGGACCATAGGCTGTACAGACAAATATCTGCTCCTAAAACCAAAACGGAGCTATCTAACTGAATGGTTGTCAATGTGTGCATTCAACTGACAGAGTTAAACTCACGTGTGGATTCAGCGCTTCGCAAGCCCTTTCTGTGCAGAATCCCAAAACCTTTATTTCCAGACCAATGCCAGCATACGTACTAAACAGCAGGAAACTTCGTGTAAAACTCAGGAGAAACGTTTCCTTGAAACTGCTCTGCTGTGCGTTCGTTCAGCAAGGAAAGTTGAATCTATGTTGAGATTCAGCGAGTCAGAAACACGTTTCTTCTAGGAGCTGCGTTGGGATATTCCCGAGTGAATGGGACCATAGGCTGTACAGAGAAATATCTGCTTCTAAAACCAAAACGGAGCTATCTAACTGAATGGTTGTCAATGTGTGCATTCAACTGACAGAGTTAAACTCACTTGTGGATTCAGCGGTTTGCAAACCCTTTCTGTGCAGAATCCCAAAACCGGTATTTCCAGTCCAATGCCAGGATACGTGCTAAACAGCAGGAAACTTCGTATAAAACTCAGGAGAAACGTTTCCTTGAAACGGCTCTGCAGTGCGTTCGTTCAACTAAGAGAGTTGAATCTATGTTGAGATTCAGCGAGTCAGAAACACGTTTCTTCTAGGAGCTGCGTTGGGATATTCCCGAGTGAATGGGACCATAGGCTGTACAGAGAAATATCTGCTTCTAAAACCAAAACGGAGCTATCTAACTGTATGGTTGTCAATGTGTGCACTCAACTGATAGAGTTAAACTCACGTGTGGATTCAGCGGTTCGCAAACCCTTTCTGCGCAGAATCCCAAAACTGGTATTTCCAGCCCAATGCCGGCATACGTACTAAACAGCAGGAAACTTCGTCTAAAATTCAGGAGAAACGTTTCCTTGAAACTGCTCTGCTGTGCGTTCGTTCACCTAGGAGAGTTGAATCTATGTTGAGATTCAGCGAGTCAAAAACACGTTTCTTCTAGGAGCTGCATTGGGATATTGCTGAGTGAATGGAACCGTAGGCTGTACAGAGAAATATCTGCTCCTAAAACCAAAACGGAGCTATCTAACTGAATGGTTGTCAATGTGTGCATTCAACTGACAGAGTTAAACTCACGTGTGGATTCAGCGGTTCGCAAAACCTTTCTGTGCAGAATCCCAAAACCAGTATTTCCAGCCCAATGCCGGCATAGGTACTAAACCGCAGTAAACTTCGTCTAAAACTCAGGAGAAACGTTTCCTTGAAACTGCTCTGCTGTGCGTTCGTTCACCTAGGAGAGTTGAATCTATGTTGAGATTCAGCGAGTCAGAAACACGTTTCTTCTAGGAGCTGCGTTGGGATATTCCCGAGTGAATGGGACCATAGGCTGTACAGAGAAATATCTGCTTCTAAAACCAAAACGGAGCTATCTAACTGAATGGTTGTCAATGTGTGCATTCAACTGACAGAGTTAAACTCACGTGTGGATTCAACTGTTCGCAAACCCTTTCTGTGCAGAATCCCAAAACCGATATTTCCAGCCAAATTCCGGCATACGTACTAAGCCGCAGTAAACTTCGACTAAAACTCAGGAGAAACGTTTCCTTGAAACTGCGCTGCTGTGCTTTCGTTCACCTAAGTGAGGTGAATCTATGTTGACATTCAGCGAGTCAGAAACACGTTTCTTCTAGGAGCTGCGTTGGGATATTCCCGAGTGAACGGGACCATAGGCTGTACAGAGAAATATCTGCTTCTAAAACCAAAACGGAGCTATCTAACTGAATGGTTGCCAACGTATGCATTCAACTGACAGAGTGGAACTCACGTGTGGGTCCAGCGGTTTGCAAACCCTTTCTGTGCAGAATCCCAAAACCGGTATTTCCAGACCAATGCCGGCATACGTAGTAAACAGCAGGAAACTTCGTCTAAAACTCAGGGAAACGTTTCTTGAAACGGCTCTACTGGGCCTTCGTTCACCTAAGAGAGTTGAATCTATGTTGAGATTCATCGAGTCCGAAACACGTTTCTTCTAGGAGCTGCGTTGGGATATTCCCGAGTGAATGGGACCATAGGCTGTACAGACAAATATCTGCTCCTAAAACCAAAACGGAGCTATCTAACTGAATGGTTGTCAATGTGTGCATTCAACTGACAGAGTTAAACTCACGTGTGGATTCAGCGCTTCGCAAGCCCTTTCTGTGCAGAATCCCAAAACCGGTATTTCCAGCCCAATGCCGGCATACGTACTAAACAGCAGGAAACTTCGTCTAAAACTCAGGAGAAACGTTTCCTTGAAACTGCTCTGCTGTGCGTTCGTTCACCTAAGAGAGTTGAATCTATGTTGAGATTCAGCGAGTCAGAAACACGTTTCTTCTACGAGCTGCATTGGGATATTCCCGAGTGAATGGGACCATAGGCTGTACAGAGAAAAATCTGCTTCTAAAACCAAAACGGAGGTATCTAACTGAATGGTTGTCAATGTGTGCATTCAAGTGACAGAGTTAAACTCACATGTGGATTCAGCGGTTTGCAAATCCTTTCTGTGCAGAATCCCAAAACCGGTATTTCCAGCCCAATTCCGGCATGCGTATTAAACAGCAGGAAACTTCGTCTAAAACTCAGGAGGAACGATTCCTTGAAACTGCTCTGCTGTTCCTTCCTTCACCTAAGAGAGTTGAATCTATGTTGAGATTCAGCGAGTCAGAAACACGTTTTTTCTAGGAGCTGCGTTGGAATATTCCCTAATGAATGGGACCATAGGCTCTACAGAGAAATATCTGCTTCTAAAACCAAAACGGAGCTATCTAACTGAATGGTTGTCAATGTGTGCATTCAACTAACAGAGTTAAACTCACGTGTGGATTCAGCGGTTCGCAAACCCTTTCTGTGCAGAATCCCAAAACCGGCGTTTCCAGCCCAATGCCGGCATATGTACTAAACCGCAGTAAGCTTCGTCTAAAACTCAGGAGAAACGTTTCCTTGAAACTGCGCTGCTGTGCTTTCGTTCACCTAAGTGAGTTGAATCTATCTTGAGATTCAGCGAGTCAGAAACACGTTTCTTCTAGGAGCTGCGTTGGGATATTCCCGAGTGAATGGGACCATAGGCTGTACAGAGAAATATCTGCTTCTAAAACCAAAACGGAGCTATCTAACTGAATGGTTTTCAATGTGTGCATTCAACTGACAGGGTTAAACTCACGTGTGGTTTCAGCGGTTTGCAAATCCTTTCTGTGCAGAATCCCAAAACCGGAATTTCCAGACCAATGCCGCCATACATACTAAACAGCAGGAAACTTCGTCTAAAACTCAGGGAAACGTTTCCTTGAAACGGCTCTACGGGGCCTTCGTTCACCTAAGAGAGTTGAATCTATGTTGAGATTCAGCGAGTCAGAAACACGTTTCTTCTAGGAGCTGTGTTGGGATATTCCCGAGTGAATGGGACCATAGTCTGTACAGACAAATATCTGCTCCTAAAACCAAAACGGAGCTATCTAACTGAATGGTTGTCAATGTGGGCATTCAACTGACAGAGATAAACTCACGAGTGGATTCAACTGTTCGCAAACCCTTTCTGTGCAGAATCCCAAAACCGATATTTCCAGCCCAATGCCGGCATACGTACTAAACCGCAGTAAACTTCGTCTAAAACTCAGGTGAAACGTTTCCTTGAAACTGCGCTGCTGTGCTTTCGTTCACCTAAGTGAGTTGAATCTATGTTGAGATTCAGCGAGTCAGAAACACGTTTCTTCTAGGAGCTGCGTTGGGATATTCCCGAGTGAATGGGACCATAGGCTGTACAGAGAAATATCTGCTTCTAAAACCAAAACGGAGCTATGTAACTGAATGGTTGTCAATGTGTGCATTCAACTGACAGAGTTAAACTCACGTGTGGATTCAGCGGTTTGCAAACCCTTTCTGTGCAGAATCCCAAAACCGGTATTTCCAGTCCAATGCCAGCATACGTGCTAAACAGCAGGAAACTTCGTATAAAACTCAGGAGAAACATTTCCTTGAAACGGCTCTGCAGTGCGTTCGTTCAACTAACAGAGTTGAATCTATGTTGAGATTCAGCGAGTCAGAAACACGTTTCTTCTAGGAGCTGCATTGGGATATTCCCGAGTGAATGGGACCATAGGCTGTACAGAGAAATATCTGCTTCTAAAACCAAAACGGAGTTATCTAACTGTATGGTTGTCAATGTGCGCACTCAACTGATAGAGTTAAACTCACGTGTGGATTCAGCGGTTCGCAAACCCTCTCTGCGCAGAATCCCAAAACCGGTATTTCCAGCCCAATGCCGGCATACGTACTAAACAGCAGGAAACTTCGTCTAAAATTCAGGAGAAACGTTTCCTTGAAACTGCTCTGCTGTGCGTTCGTTCACCTAGGAGAGTTGAATCTATGTTGAGATTCAGCGAGTCAAAAACACGTTTCTTCTAGGAGCTGCATTGGGATATTGCTGAGTGAATGGAACCGTAGGCTGTACAGAGAAATATCTGCTCCTAAAACCAAAACGGAGCTATCTAACTGAATGGTTGTCAATGTGTGCATTCAACTGACAGAGTTAAACTCACGTGTGGATTCAGCGGTTCGCAAACCCTTTCTGTGCAGAATCCCAAAACAGGTATTTCCAGCCCAATGCCGGCATAGGTACTAAACCGCAGTAAACTTCGTCTAAAACTCAGGAGAAACGTTTCCTTGAAACTGCTCTGCTGTGCGTTCGTTCACCTAGGAGAGTTGAATCTATGTTGAGATTCAGCGAGTCAGAAACACGTTTCTTCTAGGAGCTGCGTTGGGATATTCCCGAGTGAATGGGACCATAGGCTGTACAGAGAAATATCTGCTTCTAAAACCAAAACGGAGCTATCTAACTGAATGGTTGTCAATGTGTGCATTCAACTGACAGAGGTAAACTCACGTGTGGATTCAACTGTTCGCAAACCCTTTCTGTGCAGAATCCCAAAACCGATATTTCCAGCCAAATGACGGCAAACGTACTAAACCGCAGTAAACTTCGTCTAAAACTCAGGAGAAACGTTTCCTTGAAACTGCGCTGCTGTGCTTTCGTTCACCTAGGAGAGTTGAATCTATGTTGACATTCAGCGAGTCAGAAACACGTTTCTTCTAGGAGCTGCGTTGGGATATTCCCGAGTGAACGGGACCATAGGCTGTACAGAGAAATATCTGCTTCTAAAAGCAAAAGGGAGCTATCTAACTGAATGGTTGCCAATGTATGCATTCAACTGACAGAGTGGAACTCACGTGTGGGTCCAGCGGTTTGCAAACCCTTTCTGTGCAGAATCCCAAAACCGGTATTTCCAGACCAATGCCGGCATACGTAGTAAACAGCAGGAAACTTCGTCTAAAACTCAGGGAAACGTTTCCTTGAAACGGCTCTACTGGGCCTTCGTTCACCTAGGAGAGTTGAATCTATTTTGAGATTCAGCGAGTCAGAAACACGTTTCTTCTACGAGCTGCGTTGGGATATTCCCGAGTGAATGGGACCATAGGCTGTACAGAGAAGTATCTGCTTCTAAAACCAAAACGGAGCTATCTAACTGAATGGTTGTCAATGTGTGCATTCATCTGACAGAGTTAAACTCACTTGTGGATTCAGCGGTTTGCAAACCCTCTCTGTGCAGAATCCCAAAACCGGTATTTCCAGCCCCATTCCGGCATACGTATTAAACAGCAGGAAACTTCGTCTAAAACTCAGGAGGAACGATTCCTTGAACCTGCTCTGCTCCTCCTTCCTTCACCTAAGAGAGTTGAATCTATGTTGAGATTCAGCGAGTCAGAAACACGTTTCTTCTAGGAGCTGCGTTGGGATATTCCCGAGTGAATGGGACCATTTGTTGTACAGAGAAATATCTGCTTCTAAAACCAAAACGGAGCTATCTAACTGAATGGTTGTCAATGTGTGCATTCAACTGACAGAGTTAAACTCACGTGCGGATTCAGCGGTTTGCAAACCCTTTCTGTGCAGAATCCCAAAACCGGTATTTCCAGACCAATGCCAGCATATGTACTAAACAGCAGGAAACTTCGTCTAAAACTCAGGAGAAACGTTTCCTTGAAACGGCTCTGCAGTGCGTTCGTTCACCTAAGAGAGTTGAATCTATGTTGAGATTCAGCGAGTCAGAAACACGTTTCTTCTAGGAGCTGCGTTGGGATATTCTCGAGTGAATGGGACCATAGGCTGTACAGAGAAATATCTGCTTCTAAAACCAAAACGGAGCTATCTAACTGAATGGTTGTCAATGTGTGCATTCAACTGACAGAGTTAAACTCACGTGTGGATTCAGCGGTTCGCAAGCCCTTTCTGTGCAGAATCCCAAAACCGGTATTTCCAGCCCAATGCCGGCATACGTACTAAACTGCAGGAAACTTCGTCTAAAACTCAGGAGAAACGTTTCCTTGAAACTGCTCTGCTGTGCGTTCGTTCACCTAGGAGAGTTGAATCTATGTTGAGATTCAGCGAGTCAGAAACACGTTTCTTCTAGGAGCTGCGTTGGGATATTCCCGAGTGAATGGGACCATAGGCTGTACAGAGAAATATCTGCTTCTAAAACCAAAACGGAGCTATCTAACTGAATGGTTGTCAATGTGTGCATTCAACTGACAGAGTTAAACTCACGTGTGGATTCAACTGTTCGCAAACCCTTTCTGTGCAGAATCCCAAAACCGATATTTCCAGCCAAATGCCGGCATACGTACTAAACCGCAGTAAACTTCGTCTAAAACTCAGGAGAAACGTTTCCTTGAAACTGCGCTGCAGTGCTTTCGTTCACCTAAGTGAGTTGAATCTATGTTGAGATTCAGCGAGTCAGAAACACGTTTCTTCTGCGAGCTGCGTTGGGATATTCCCGAGTGAATGGGACCATAGGCTGTACAGAGAAGTATCTGCTTCTAAAACCAAAACGGAGCTATCTAACTGAATGGTTGTCAATGTGTGCATTCATCTGACAGAGTTAAACTCACATGTGGATTCAGCGGTTTGCAAACCCTCTCTGTGCAGAATCCCAAAACCGGTATTTCCAGCCCCATTCCGGCATACGTATTAAACAGCAGGAAACTTCGTCTAAAACTCAGGAGGAACGATTCCTTGAACCTGCTCTGCTGTTCCTTCCTTCACCTAAGAGAGTTGAATCTATGTTGAGATTCAGCGAGTCAGAAACACGTTTCTTCTAGGAGCTGCGTTGGGATATTCCGGAGTGAATGGGACCATTTGTTGTACAGAGAAATATCTGCTTCTAAAACCAAAACGGAGCTATCTATCTGAATGGTTGTCAATGTGTGCATTCAACTGACAGAGTTAAACTCACGTGTGGATTCAGCGGTTTGCAAACCCTTTCTGTGCAGAATCCCAAAACCGGCATTTCCAGCCCAATGACGGCATACGTACTAAACAGCAGGAAACTTCGTGTAAAACTCAGGAGAAACGTTTCCTTCAAACTACTCTGCTGTGCGTTCATTCACCTAAGAGAGGTGAATCTATGTTGAGATTCAGCGAGTCAAAAACACGTTTCTTCTAGGAGCTGCATTGGGATATTGCTGAGTGAATGGAACCATAGGCTGTACAGAGAAATATCTGCTCCTAAAACCAAAACGGAGCTTTCTAACTGAATGGTTGTCAATGTGTGCATTCAACTGACAGAGTTAAACTCACGTGTGGATTCAGCGGTTCGCAAACACTTTCTGTGCAGAATCCCAAAACCGGTATTTCCAGCCCATTGCCGGCATACGTACTAAACCGCAGTAAACTTCATCTAAAACTCAGGAGAAACGTTTCCTTGAAACTGCTCTGCTGTGCGTTCGTTCACCTAGGAGAGTTGAATCTATGTTGAGATTCAGCGAGTCAGAAACACGTTTCTTCTAGGAGCTGCAGTGGGATATTCGCGAGTGAATGGGACCATAGGCTGTACAGAGAAATATCTGCTTCTAAAACCAAAACGGAGCTATCTAACTGTATGGTTGTCAATGTGTGCACTCAACTGACAGAGTTAAACTCACGTGTGGATTCAGCGGTTCGCAAACCCTTTCTGTGCAGAATCCCAAAACCGGTATTTCCAGCCCAATGCCGGCATACGTACTAAACAGCAGGAAACTTCGTCTAAAACTCAGGAGAAACGTTTCCTTGAAACTGCTCTGCTGTGCGTTCGTTCATCTAAGTGAGTTGAATCTATGTTGAGATTCAGCGAGTCAGAAACACGATTCTTCTAGGAGCTGTGTTGAGATATTCCCTAGTGAAAGGGACCATAGACTGTACAGAGAAATATCTGCTTCTAAAACCAAAACGGAGCTATCTAACTGAATGGTTGTCAATGTGTGCATTCAACTGACAGAGTTAAACTCACGTGTGGATTCAGCGGTTCGCAAGACCTTTCTGTGCAGAATCCCAAACCCGGTATTTCCAGCCCAATGCCGGCATACGTACTAAACAGCAGGAAACTTCGTCTAAAACTCAGGGAAACGTTTCCTTGAAACGGATCTACTGGGCCTTCGTTCACCTAAGAGAGTTGAATCTATGTTGAGATTCAGCGAGTCAGAAACACGTTTCTTCTAGGAGCTGCGTTGGGATATTCCCGAGTGAATGGGACCATAGGCTGTACAGAGAAATATCTGCTCCTAAAACCAAAACGGAGCTATCTAACTGAATGGTTGTCAATGTGTGCATTCAACTGACAGAGTTAAACTCACGTGTGGATTCAGCGGTTCGCAAACCCTTTCTGTGCAGAATCCCAAAACCGATATTTCCAGCCAAATGCCGGCATACGTACTAAACCGCAGTAAACTTCGTCTAAAACTCAGGAGAAACGTTTCCGTGAAACTGCGCTGCTGTGCTTTCGTTCACCTAAGTGAGTTGAATCCATGTTGAGATTCAGCGAGTCAGAAACACGTTTCTTCTAGGAGCTGCGTTGGGATATTCCCGAGTGAACGGGACCATAGGCTGTATAGAGAAATATCTGCTTCTAAAACCAAAACGGAGCTATCTAACTGAATGGTTGCCAATTTATGCATTCAACTGACAGAGTGGAACTCACGTGTGGATCCAGCGGTTTGCAAACCCTTTCTGTGCAGAATCCCAAAACCGGTATTTCCAGACCAATGCCTGCATACGTACTAAACAGCAGGAAACTTCGTCTAAAACTCAGGGAAACGTTTCCTTGAAACGGCTCTACTGGGACTTCGTTCACCTAAGAGAGTTGAATCTATGTTGAGATTCAGCGAGTCAGAAACACGTTTCTTCTAGGAGCTGCGTTGGGATATTCCCGAGTGAATGGGACCATAGGCTGTACAGACAAATATCTGCTCCTAAAACCAAAACGGAGCTATCTAACTGAATGGTTGTCAATGTGTGCATTCAACTGACAGAGTTAAACTCACGTGTGGATTCAGCGCTTCGCAAGCCCTTTCTGTGCAGAATCCCAAAACCGGTATTTCCAGCCCAATGCCGGCATACGTACTAAACAGCAGGAAACTTCGTCTAAAACTCAGGAGAAACGTTTCCTTCAAACTGCTCTGCTGTGCGTTCGTTCACCTAGGAGAGTTGAATCTATGTTGAGATTCAGCGAGTCAGAAACACGTTTCTTCTACGAGCTGCGTTGGGATATTCCCGAGTGAATGGGACCATAGGCTGTACAGAGAAGTATCTGCTTCTAAAACCAAAACGGAGCTATCTAACTGAATGGTTGTCAATGTGTGCATTCATCTGACAGAGTTAAACTCACATGTGGATTCAGCGGTTTGCAAACCCTCTCTGTGCAGAATCCCAAAACCGGTATTTCCAGCCCCATTCCGGCATACGTATTAAACAGCAGGAAACTTCGTCTAAAACTCAGGAGGAACGATTCTTTGAACCTGCTCTGCTGTTCCTTCCTTCACCTAAGAGAGTTGAATCTATGTTGAGATTCAGCGAGTCAGAAACACATTTCTTCTAGGAGCTGCGTTGGGATATTCCCGAGTGAATGGGACAATTTGTTGTACAGAGAAATATCTGCTTCTAAAACCAAAACGGAGCTATCTATCTGAATGGTTGTCAATGTGTGCATTCAACTGACAGAGTTAAACTCACGTGTGGATTCAGCGGTTCGCAAGACCTTTCTGTGCAGAATCCCAAAACCGGCATTTCCAGCCCAATGACGGCATACGTACTAAACAGCAGGAAACTTCGTGTAAAACTCAGGAGAAACGTTTCCTTCAAACTACTCTGCTGTGCGTTCATTCACCTAAGAGAGGTGAATCTATGTTGAGATTCAGCGAGTCAAAAACACGTTTCTTCTAGGAGCTGCATTGGGATATTGCTGAGTGAATGGAACCATAGGCTGTACAGAGAAATATCTGCTCCTAAAACCAAAACGGAGCTTTCTAACTGAATGGTTGTCAATGTGTGCATTCAACTGACAGAGTTAAACTCACGTGTGGATTCAGCGGTTCGCAAACACTTTCTGTGCAGAATCCCAAAACCGGTATTTCCAGCCCATTGCCGGCATACGTACTAAACCGCAGTAAACTTCATCTAAAACTCAGGAGAAACGTTTCCTTGAAACTGCTCTGCTGTGCGTTCGTTCACCTAGGAGAGTTGAATCTATGTTGAGATTCAGCGAGTCAGAAACACGTTTCTTCTAGGAGCTGCGTTGGGATATTCGCGAGTGAATGGGACCATAGGCTGTACAGAGAAATATCTGCTTCTAAAACCAAAACGGAGCTATCTAACTGTATGGTTGTCAATGTGTGCACTCAACTGACAGAGTTAAACTCACGTGTGGATTCAGCGGTTCGCAAACCCTTTCTGTGCAGAATACCAAAACCGGTATTTCCAGCCCAATGCCGGCATACGTACTAAACAGCAGGAAACTTCGTCTAAAACTCAGGAGAAACGTTTCCTTGAAACTGCTCTGCTGTGCGTTCGTTCATCTAAGAGAGTTGAATCTATGTTGAGATTCAGCGAGTCAGAAACACGTTTCTTCTAGGAGCTGTGTTGGGATATTCCCTAGTGAAAGGGACCATAGACTGTACAGAGAAATATCTGCTTCTAAAACCAAAACGGAGCTATCTAACTGAATGGTTGTCAATGTGTGCATTCAACTGACAGAGTTAAACTCACGTGTGGATTCAGCGGTTCGCAAACCCTTTCTGTGCAGAATCCCAAAACCGGTATTTAAAGCCCAATGCCTGCATACGTAATAAACAGCAGGAAACTTCGTCTAAAACTCAGGAGAAACGTTTCCTTGAAACTGCTCTGCTGTGCGTTCGTTCACCTAGGAGAGTTGAATCTATGTTGAGATTCAGCGAGTCAGAAACACGTTTCTTCTAGGAGCTGCGTTGGGATATTCCCGAGTGAATGGGACCATAGGCTGTACAGAGAAGTATCTGCTTCTAAAACCAAAACGGAGTTATCTAACTGAATGGTTGTCAATGTGTGCATTCAACTGACAGAGTTAAACTCACATGTGGATTCAGCGGTTTGCAAACCCTTTCTGTGCAGAATCCCAAAACCGGAATTTCCAGCCCCATTCCGGCATACGTATTAAACACCAGGAAACTTCGTCTAAAACTCAGGAGGAACGATTCCTTGAACCTGCTCTGCTGTTCCTTCCTTCACCTAAGAGAGTTGAATATATGTTGAGATTCAGCGAGTCAGAAACACGTTTCTTCTAGGAGCTGCGTTGGGATATTCCCGAGTGAATGGGACCATTTGTTGTACAGAGAAATATCTGCTTCTAAAACCAAAACGGAGCTATCTAACTGAATGGTTGTCAATGTGTGCATTCAACTGACAGAGGTAAACTCACGTTTGGATTCAGCGGTTTGCAAACCCTTTCTGTGCAGAATCCCAAAACCGGCATTTCCAGCCCAATGACGGCATACGTACTAAACAGCAGGAAACTTCGTCTAAAACTCAGGAGAAACGGTCCTTCAAACTACGCTGCTGTGCGTTCATTCACCTAAGAGAGGTGAATCTATGTTGAGATTCAGCGAGTCAAAAACACGTTTCTTCTAGGAGCTGCATTGGGATATTGCTGAGTGAATGGAACCATAGGCTGTACAGAGAAATATCTGCTTCTAAAACCAAAACGGAGCTACCTAACTGAATGGTTTTCAATGTGTGCATTCAACTGACAGTGTTAAACTCACGTGTGGTTTCAGCGGTTTGCAAATCCTTTCTGTGCAGAATCCCAAACCGGTATTTCCAGACCAATGCCGGCATACGTAGTAAACAGCAGGAAACTTCGTCTAAAACTCAGGGAAACGTTTCCTTGAAACGGCTCTACTGGGCCTTCCTTCACCTAAGAGAGTTGAATCTATGTTGAGATTCAGCGAGTCAGAAACACGTTTCTTCTAGGAGCTGCGTTGGGATATTCCCTAGTGAATGGGACAATAGGCTCTACAGAGAAATATCTGCTTCTAAAACCAAAACGGAGCTATCTAACTGAATGGTTGTCAATGTGTGCGTTCAACTAACAGAGTTAAACTCACGTGTGGATTCAGCGGTTCGCAAACCCTTTCTGTGCAGAATCCCAAAACCGGCATTTCCAGCCCAATGCCGGCATATGTACTAAACCGCAGTAAGCTTCGTCTAAAACTCAGGAGAAACGTTTCCTTGAAACTGCGCTGCTGTGCTTTAGTTCAGCTAAGTGAGTTGAATCTATGTTGAGATTCAGCGAGTCAGAAACACGTTTCTTCTAGGAGCTGCGTTGGGATATTCCCGAGTGAATGGGACCATAGGCTGTACAGAGAAATATCTGCTTCTAAAACCAAAACGGAGCTATCTAACTGAATGGTTGTCAATGTGTGCATTCAACTGACAGAGTTAAACTCACGTGTGGATTCAGCGGTTTGCAAACCCTTTCTGTGCAGAATACCAAAACCGGTATTTCCAGTCCAATGCCAGCATACGTGCTAAACAGCAGGAAACTTCGTATAAAACTCAGGAGAAACGTTTCCTTGAAACGGCTCTGCAGTGCGTTCGTTCAACTAAGAGAGTTGAATCTATGTTGAGATTCAGCGAGTCAGAAACACGTTTCTTCTAGGAGCTGCGTTGGGATATTCCCGAGTGAATGGGACCATAGGCTGTACAGAGAAATATCTGCTTCTAAAACCAAAACGGAGCTATCTAACTGTATGGTTGTCAATGTGCGCACTCAACTGATAGAGTTAAACTCACGTGTGGATTCAGCGGTTCGCAAACCCTCTCTGCGCAGAATCCCAAAACCGGTATTTCCAGCCCAATGCCGGCATACGTACTAAACAGCAGGAAACTTCGTCTAAAATTCAGGAAAAACGTTTCCTTGAAACTGCTCTGCTGTGCGTTCGATCACCTAGGAGAGTTGAATCTATGTTGAGATTCAGCGAGTCAAAAACACGTTTCTTCTAGGAGCTGCATTGGGATATTGCTGAGTGAATGGAACCGTAGGCTGTACAGAGAAATATCTGCTCCTAAAACCAAAACGGAGCTATCTAACTGAATGGTTGTCAATGTGTGCATTCAACTGACAGAGTTAAACTCACGTGTGGATTCAGCGGTTCGCAAACCCTTTCTGTGCAGAATCCCAAAACAGGTATTTCCAGCCCAATGCCGGCATAGGTACTAAACCGCAGTAAACTTCGTCTAAAACTCAGGAGAAACGTTTCCTTGAAACTGCTCTGCTGTGCGTTCGTTCACCTAGGAGAGTTGAATCTATGTTGAGATTCAGCGAGTCAGAAACACGTTTCTTCTAGGAGCTGCGTTGGGATATTCCCGAGTGAATGGGACCATAGGCTGTACAGAGAAATATCTGCTTCTAAAACCAAAACGGAGCTTTCTAACTGTATGGTTGTCAATGTTTGCACTCAACTGATAGAGTTAAACTCACGTGTGGATTCAGCGGTTCGCAAACCCTTTCTGTGCAGAATCCCAAAACCGGTATTTCCAGCCCAATGCCGGCATACGTACTAAACAGCAGGAAACTTCGTCTAAAACTCAGGGAAACTTTTCCTTGAAACGGCTCTACTGGGCCTTCGTTCACCTAAGAGAGTTGAATCTATGTTGAGATTCAGCGAGTCAGAAACACGTTTCTTCTAGGAGCTGCGTTGGGATATTCCCGAGTGAATGGGACCATAGGCTGTACAGAGAAATATCTGCTTCTAAAACCAAAACGGAGCTATCTAACTGAATGGTTGTCAATGTGTGCATTCAACTGACAGAGGTAAACTCACGTGTGGATTCAACTGTTCGCAAACCCTTTCTGTGCAGAATCCCAAAACCGATATTTCCAGCCAAATGACGGCAAACGTACTAAACCGCAGTAAACTTCGTCCAAAACTCAGGAGAAACGTTTCCTTGAAACTGCGCTGCAGTGCTTTCGTTCACCTAAGTGAGTTGAATCTATGTTGAGATTCAGCGAGTCAGAAACACGTTTCTTCTGCGAGCTGCGTTGGGATATTCCCGAGTGAATGGGACCATAGGCTGTACAGAGAAGTATCTGCTTCTAAAACCAAAACGGAGCTATCTAACTGAATGGTTGTCAATGTGTGCATTCATCTGACAGAGTTAAACTCACATGTGGATTCAGCGGTTTGCAAACCCTCTCTGTGCAGAATCCCAAAACCGGTATTTCCAGCCCCATTCCGGCATACGTATTAAACAGCAGGAAACTTCGTCTAAAACTCAGGAGGAACGATTCTTTGAACCTGCTCTGCTGTTCCTTCCTTCACCTAAGAGAGTTGAATCTATGTTGAGATTCAGCGAGTCAGAAACACATTTCTTCTAGGAGCTGCGTTGGGATATTCCCGAGTGAATGGGACCATTTGTTGTACAGAGAAATATCTGCTTCTAAAACCAAAACGGAGCTATCTAACTGAATGGTTGTCAATGTGTGCATTCAACTGACAGAGTTAAACTCACGTGTGGATTCAGCGGTTCGCAAGACCTTTCTGTGCAGAATCCCAAAACCGGCATTTCCAGCCCAATGACGGCATACGTACTAAACAGCAGGTAACTTCGTGTAAAACTCAGGAGAAACGTTTCCTTCAAACTACTCTGCTGTGCGTTCATTCACCTAAGAGAGATGAATCTATGTTGAGATTCAGCGAGTCAAAAACACGTTTCTTCTAGGAGCTGCATTGGGATATTGCTGAGTGAATGGAACCATAGGCTGTACAGAGAAATATCTGCTCCTAAAACCAAAACGGAGCTTTCTAACTGAATGGTTGTCAATGTGTGCATTCAACTGACAGAGTTAAACTCACGTGTGGATTCAGCGGTTCGCAAACACTTTCTGTGCAGAATCCCAAAACCGGTATTTCCAGCCCATTGCCGGCATACGTACTAAACCGCAGTAAACTTCTACTAAAACTCAGGAGAAACGTTTCCTTGAAACTGCTCTGCTGTGCGTTCGTTCACCTAGGAGAGTTGAATCTATGTTGAGATTCAGCGAGTCAGAAACACGTTTCTTCTAGGAGCTGCGTTGGGATATTCGCGAGTGAATGGGACCATAGGCTGTACAGAGAAATATCTGCTTCTAAAACCAAAACGGAGCTATCTAACTGTATGGTTGTCAATGTGTGCACTCAACTGACAGAGTTAAACTCACGTGTGGATTCAGCGGTTCGCAAACCCTTTCTGTGCAGAATACCAAAACCGGTATTTCCAGCATAATGCCGGCATACGTACTAAACAGCAGGAAACTTCGTCTAAAACTCAGGAGAAACGTTGCCTTGAAACTGCTCTGCTGTGCGTTCGTTCATCTAAGAGAGTTGAATCTATGTTGAGATTCAGCGAGTCAGAAACACGTTTCTTCTAGGAGCTGTGTTGGGATATTCCCTAGTGAAAGGGACCATAGACTGTACAGAGAAATATCTGCTTCTAAAACCAAAACGGAGCTATCTAACTGAATGGTTGTCAATGTGTGCATTCAACTGACAGAGTTAAACTCACGTGTGGATTCAGCGGTTCGCAAGACCTTTCTGTGCAGAATCCCAAAACCGGTATTTCCAGCCCAATGCCGGCATACGTACTAAACAGCAGGAAACTTCGTCTAAAACTCAGGGAAACGTTTCCTTGAAACGGATCTACTGGGCCTTCGTTCACCTAAGAGAGTTGAATCTATGTTGAGATTCAGCGAGTCAGAAACACGTTTCTTCTAGGAGCTGCGTTGGGATATTCCCGAGTGAATGGGACCATAGGCTGTACAGAGAAATATCTGCTCCTAAAACCAAAACGGAGCTATCTAACTGAATGGTTGTCAATGTGTGCATTCAACTGACAGAGGTAAACTCACGTTTGGATTCAGCGGTTTGCAAACCCTTTCTGTGCAGAATCCCAAAACCGGCATTTCCAGCCCAATGACGGCATACGTACTAAACAGCAGGAAACTTCCTCTAAAACTCAGGAGAAACGGTCCTTCAAACTACTCTGCTGTGCGTTCATTCACCTAAGAGAGGTGAATCTATGTTGAGATTCAGCGAGTCAAAAACACGTTTCTTCTAGGAGCTGCATTGGGATATTGCTGAGTGAATGGAACCATAGGCTATACAGAGAAATATCTGCTTCTAAAACCAAAACGGAGCTACCTAACTGAATGGTTTTCAATGTGTGCATTCAACTGACAGAGTTAAACTCACGTGTGGATTCAGCGGTTCGCAAACACTTTCTGTGCAGAATCCCAAAACCGGTATTTCCAGCCCATTGCCGGCATACGTACTAAACCGCAGTAAACTTCATCTAAAACTCAGGAGAAACGTTTCCTTGAAACTGCTCTGCTGTGCGTTCGTTCACCTAGGAGAGTTGAATCTATGTTGAGATTCAGCGAGTCAGAAACACGTTTCTTCTAGGAGCTGCAGTGGGATATTCGCGAGTGAATGGGACCATAGGCTGTACAGAGAAATATCTGCTTCTAAAACCAAAACGGAGCTATCTAACTGTATGGTTGTCAATGTGTGCACCCAACTGACACAGTTAAACTCACGTGTGGATTCAGCGGTTCGCAAACCCTTTCTGTGCAGAATCCCAAAACCGGTATTTCCAGCCCAATGCCGGCATACGTACTAAACAGCAGGAAACTTCGTCTAAAACTCAGGAGAAACGTTTCCTTGAAACTGCTCTGCTGTGCGTTCGTTCATCTAAGAGAGTTGAATCTATGTTGAGATTCAGCGAGTCAGAAACACGTTTCTTCTTGGAGCTGTGTTGAGATATTCCCTAGTGAAAGGGACCATAGACTGTACAGAGAAATATCTGCTTCTAAAACCAAAACGGAGCTATCTAACTGAATGGTTGTCAATGTGTGCATTCAACTGACAGAGTTAAACTCACGTGTGGATTGAGCGGTTCGCAAGACCTTTCTGTGCAGAATCCCAAAACCGGTATTTCCAGCCCAATGCCGGCATACGTACTAAACAGCAGGAAACTTCGTCTAAAACTCAGGGAAACGTTTCCTTGAAACGGATCTACTGGGCCTTCGTTCACCTAAGAGAGTTGAATCTATGTTGAGATTCAGCGAGTCAGAAACACGTTTCTTCTAGGAGCTGCGTTGGGATATTCCCGAGTGAATGGGACCATAGGCTGTACAGAGAAATATCTGCTCCTAAAACCAAAACGGAGCTATCTAACTGAATGGTTGTCAATGTGTGCATTCAACTGACAGAGTTAAACTCACGTGTGGATTCAGCGGTTCGCAAACCCTTTCTGTGCAGAATCCCAAAACCGGCATTTCCAGCCCAATGCCGGCATACGTACTAAACAGCAGGAAACTTCGTGTAAAACTCAGGAGAAACGTTTCCTTCAAACTACTCTGCTGTGCGTTCATTCACCTAAGAGAGGTGAATCTATGTTGAGATTCAGCGAGTCAAAAACACGTTTCTTCTAGGAGCTGCATTGGGATATTGCTGAGTGAATGGAACCATAGGCTGTACAGAGAAATATCTGCTCCTAAAACCAAAACGGAGCTTTCTAACTGAATGGTTGTCAATGTGTGCATTCAACTGACAGAGTTAAACTCACGTGTGGATTCAGCGGTTCGCAAACACTTTCTGTGCAGAATCCCAAAACCGGTATTTCCAGCCCATTGCCGGCATACGTACTAAACAGCAGTAAACTTCATCTAAAACTCAGGAGAAACGTTTCCTTGAAACTGCTCTGTTGTGCGTTCGTTCACCTAGGAGAGTTGAATCTATGTTGAGATTCAGCGAGTCAGAAACACGTTTCTTCTAGGAGCTGCGTTGGGATATTCGCGAGTGAATGGGACCATAGGCTGTACAGAGAAATATCTGCTTCTAAAACCAAAACGGAGCTATCTAACTGTATGGTTGTCAATGTGTGCACTCAACTGACAGAGTTAAACTCACGTGTGGATTCAGCGGTTCGCAAACCCTTTCTGTGCAGAATCCCAAAACCGGTATTTCCAGCCCAATGCCGGCATACGTACTAAACAGCAGGAAACTTCGTCTAAAACTCAGGAGAAACGTTTCCTTGAAACTGCTCTGCTGTGCGTTCGTTCATCTAAGAGAGTTGAATCTATGTTTAGATTCAGCGAGTCAGAAACACGTTTCTTCTAGGAGCTGTGTTGAGATATTCCCTAGTGAAAGGGACCATAGACTGTACAGAGAAATATCTGCTTCTAAAACCAAAACGGAGCTATCTAACTGAATGGTTGTCAATGTGTGCATTCAACTGACAGAGTTAAACTCACGTGTGGATTCAGCGGTTCGCAAGACCTTTCTGTGCAGAATCCCAAAACCGGTATTTCCAGCCCAATGCCGGCATACGTACTAAACAGCAGGAAACTTCGTCTAAAACTCAGGGAAACGTTTCCTTGAAACGGATCTACTGGGCCTTCGTTCACCTAAGAGAGTTGAATCTATGTTGAGATTCAGCGAGTCAGAAACACGTTTCTTCTAGGAGCTGCGTTGGGATATTCCCGAGTGAATGGGACCATAGGCTGTACAGAGAAATATCTGCTCCTAAAACCAAAACGGAGCTATCTAACTGAATGGTTGTCAATGTGTGCATTCAACTGACAGAGTTAAACTCACGTGTGGATTCAGCGGTTCGCAAACCCTTTCTGTGCAGAATCCCAAAACCGATATTTCCAGCCAAATGCCGGCATACGTACTAAACCGCAGTAAACTTCGTCTAAAACTCAGGAGAAACGTTTCCTTGAAACTGCGCTGTTGTGCTTTCGTTCACCTAAGTGAGTTGAATGCATGTTGAGATTCAGCCAGTCAGAAACACGTTTCTTCTAGGAGCTGCGTTGGGATATTCCCGAGTGAACGGGACCATAGGCTGTATAGAGAAATATCTGCTTCTAAAACCAAAACGGAGCTATCTAACTGAATGGTTGCCAATTTATGCATTCAACTGACAGAGTGGAACTCACGTGTGGATCCAGCGGTTTGCAAACCCTTTCTGTGCAGAATCCCAGAACCGGTATTTCCAGACCAATGCCTGCATACGTACTAAACAGCAGGAAACTTCGTCTAAAACTCAGGGAAACGTTTCCTTGAAACGGCTCTACTGGGACTTCGTTCACCTAAGAGAGTTGAATCTATGTTGAGATTCAGCGATTCAGAAACACGTTTCTTCTAGGAGCTGCGTTGGGATATTCCCGAGTGAATGGGACCATAGGCTGTACAGACAAATATCTGCTCCTAAAACCAAAACGGAGCTATCTAACTGAATGGTTGTCAATGTGTGCATTCAATTGACAGAGTTAAACTCAAGTGTGGATTCAGCGCTTCGCAAGCCCTTTCTGTGCAGAATCCCAAAACCGGTATTTCCAGCCCAATGCCGGCATACGTACTAAACAGCAGGAAACTTCGTCTAAAACTCAGGAGAAACGTTTCCTTCAAACTGCTCTGCTGTGCGTTCGTTCACCTAGGAGAGTTGAATCTATGTTGAGATTCAGCGAGTCAGAAACACGTTTCTTCTACGAGCTGCGTTGGGATATTCCCGAGAGAATGGGACCATAGGCTGTACAGAGAAGTATCTGCTTCTAAAACCAAAACGGAGCTATCTAACTGAATGGTTGTCAATGTGTGCATTCATCTGACAGAGTTAAACTCACATGTGGATTCAGCGGTTTGCAAACCCTCTCTGTGCAGAATCCCAAAACCGGTATTTCCAGCCCCATTCCGGCATACGTATTAAACAGCAGGAAACTTCGTCTAAAACTCAGGAGGAACGATTCTTTGAACCTGCTCTGCTGTTCCTTCCTTCACCTAAGAGAGTTGAATCTATGTTGAGATTCAGCGAGTCAGAAACACATTTCTTCTAGGAGCTGCGTTGGGATATTCCCGAGTGAATGGGACCATTTGTTGTACAGAGAAATATCTGCTTCTAAAACGAAAACGGAGCTATCTAACTGAATGGTTGTCAATGTGTGCATTCAACTGACAGAGTTAAACTCACGTGTGGACTCAGCGGTTCGCAAGACCTTTCTGTGCAGAAACCCAAAACCGGCATTTCCAGCCCAATGACGGCATACGTACTAAACAGCAGGAAACTTCGTGTAAAACTCAGGAGAAACGTTTCCTTCAAACTACTCTGCTGTGCGTTCATTCACCTAAGAGAGCTGAATCTATGTTGAGATTCAGCGAGTCAAAAACACGTTTCTTCTAGGAGCTGCATTGGGATATTGCTGAGTGAATGGAACCATAGGCTGTACAGAGAAATATCTGCTCCTAAAACCAAAACGGAGCTTTCTAACTGAATGGATGTCAATGTGTGCATTCAACTGACAGAGTTAAACTCACGTGTGGATTCAGCGGTTCGCAAACACTTTCTGTGCAGAATCCCAAAACCGGTATTTCCAGCCCATTGCCGGCATACGTACTAAACCGCAGTAAACTTCATCTAAAACTCAGGAGAAACGTTTCCTTGAAACTGCTCTGCTGTGCGTTCGTTCACCTAGGAGAGTTGAATCTATGTTGAGATTCAGCGAGTCAGAAACACGTTTCTTCTAGGAGCTGCAGTGGGATATTCGCGAGTGAATGGGACCATAGGCTGTACAGAGAAATATCTGCTTCTAAAACCAAAACGGAGCTATGTAACTGTATGGTTGTCAATGTGTGCACTCAACTGACAGAGTTAAACTCACGTGTGGATTCAGCGGTTCGCAAACCCTTTCTGTGCAGAATACCAAAACCGGTATTTCCAGCCCAATGCCGGCATACGTACTAAACAGCAGGAAACTTCGTCTAAAACTCAGGAGAAACGTTTCCTTGAAACTGCTCTGCTGTGCGTTCGTTCATCTAAGAGAGTTGAATCTATGTTGAGATTCAGCGAGTCAGAAACACGTTTCTTCTAGGAGCTGTGTTGAGATATTCCCTAGTGAAAGGGACCATAGACTGTACAGAGAAATATCTGCTTCTAAAACCAAAACGGAGCTATCTAACTGAATGGTTGTCAATGTGTGCATTCAACTGACAGAGTTAAACTCACGTGTGGATTCAGCGGTTCGCAAGACCTTTCTGTGCAGAATCCCAAAACCGGTATTTCCAGCCCAATGCCGGCATACGTACTAAACAGCAGGAAACTTCGTCTAAAACTCAGGGAAACGTTTCCTTGAAACGGATCTACTGGGCCTTCGTTCACCTAAGAGAGTTGAATCTATGTTGAGATTCAGCGAGTCAGAAACACGTTTCTTCTAGGAGCTGCGTTGGGATATTCCCGAGTGAATGGGACCATAGGCTGTACAGAGAAATATCTGCTCCTAAAACCAAAACGGAGCTATCTAACTGAATGGTTGTCAATGTGTGCATTCAACTGACAGAGTTAAACTCACGTGTGGATTCAGCGGTTCGCAAACCCTTTCTGTGCAGAATCCCAAAACCGGCATTTCCAGCCCAATGCCGGCATACGTACTAAACAGCAGGAAACTTCGTGTAAAACTCAGGAGAAACGTTTCCTTCAAACTACTCTGCTGTGCGTTCATTCACCTAAGAGAGGTGAATCTATGTTGAGATTCAGCGAGTCAAAAACACGTTTCTTCTAGGAGCTGCATTGGGATATTGCTGAGTGAATGGAACCATAGGCTGTACAGAGAAATATCTGCTCCTAAAACCAAAACGGAGCTTTCTAACTGAATGGTTGTCAATGTGTGCATTCAACTGACAGAGTTAAACTCACGTGTGGATTCAGCGGTTCGCAAACACTTTCTGTGCAGAATCCCAAAACCGGTATTTCCAGCCCATTGCCGGCATACGTACTAAACAGCAGTAAACTTCATCTAAAACTCAGGAGAAACGTTTCCTTGAAACTGCTCTGTTGTGCGTTCGTTCACCTAGGAGAGTTGAATCTATGTTGAGATTCAGCGAGTCAGAAACACGTTTCTTCTAGGAGCTGCGTTGGGATATTCGCGAGTGAATGGGACCATAGGCTGTACAGAGAAATATCTGCTTCTAAAACCAAAACGGAGCTATCTAACTGTATGGTTGTCAATGTGTGCACTCAACTGACAGAGTTAAACTCACGTGTGGATTCAGCGGTTCGCAAACCCTTTCTGTGCAGAATCCCAAAACCGGTATTTCCAGCCCAATGCCGGCATACGTACTAAACAGCAGGAAACTTCGTCTAAAACTCAGGAGAAACGTTTCCTTGAAACTGCTCTGCTGTGCGTTCGTTCATCTAAGAGAGTTGAATCTATGTTTAGATTCAGCGAGTCAGAAACACGTTTCTTCTAGGAGCTGTGTTGAGATATTCCCTAGTGAAAGGGACCATAGACTGTACAGAGAAATATCTGCTTCTAAAACCAAAACGGAGCTATCTAACTGAATGGTTGTCAATGTGTGCATTCAACTGACAGAGTTAAACTCACGTGTGGATTCAGCGGTTCGCAAGACCTTTCTGTGCAGAATCCCAAAACCGGTATTTCCAGCCCAATGCCGGCATACGTACTAAACAGCAGGAAACTTCGTCTAAAACTCAGGGAAACGTTTCCTTGAAACGGATCTACTGGGCCTTCGTTCACCTAAGAGAGTTGAATCTATGTTGAGATTCAGCGAGTCAGAAACACGTTTCTTCTAGGAGCTGCGTTGGGATATTCCCGAGTGAATGGGACCATAGGCTGTACAGAGAAATATCTGCTCCTAAAACCAAAACGGAGCTATCTAACTGAATGGTTGTCAATGTGTGCATTCAACTGACAGAGTTAAACTCACGTGTGGATTCAGCGGTTCGCAAACCCTTTCTGTGCAGAATCCCAAAACCGATATTTCCAGCCAAATGCCGGCATACGTACTAAACCGCAGTAAACTTCGTCTAAAACTCAGGAGAAACGTTTCCTTGAAACTGCGCTGTTGTGCTTTCGTTCACCTAAGTGAGTTGAATCCATGTTGAGATTCAGCCAGTCAGAAACACGTTTCTTCTAGGAGCTGCGTTGGGATATTCCCGAGTGAACGGGACCATAGGCTGTATAGAGAAATATCTGCTTCTAAAACCAAAACGGAGCTATCTAACTGAATGGTTGCCAATTTATGCATTCAACTGACAGAGTGGAACTCACGTGTGGATCCAGCGGTTTGCAAACCCTTTCTGTGCAGAATCCCAGAACCGGTATTTCCAGACCAATGCCTGCATACGTACTAAACAGCAGGAAACTTCGTCTAAAACTCAGGGAAACGTTTCCTTGAAACGGCTCTACTGGGACTTCGTTCACCTAAGAGAGTTGAATCTATGTTGAGATTCAGCGATTCAGAAACACGTTTCTTCTAGGAGCTGCGTTGGGATATTCCCGAGTGAATGGGACCATAGGCTGTACAGACAAATATCTGCTCCTAAAACCAAAACGGAGCTATCTAACTGAATGGTTGTCAATGTGTGCATTCAATTGACAGAGTTAAACTCAAGTGTGGATTCAGCGCTTCGCAAGCCCTTTCTGTGCAGAATCCCAAAACCGGTATTTCCAGCCCAATGCCGGCATACGTACTAAACAGCAGGAAACTTCGTCTAAAACTCAGGAGAAACGTTTCCTTCAAACTGCTCTGCTGTGCGTTCGTTCACCTAGGAGAGTTGAATCTATGTTGAGATTCAGCGAGTCAGAAACACGTTTCTTCTACGAGCTGCGTTGGGATATTCCCGAGAGAATGGGACCATAGGCTGTACAGAGAAGTATCTGCTTCTAAAACCAAAACGGAGCTATCTAACTGAATGGTTGTCAATGTGTGCATTCATCTGACAGAGTTAAACTCACATGTGGATTCAGCGGTTTGCAAACCCTCTCTGTGCAGAATCCCAAAACCGGTATTTCCAGCCCCATTCCGGCATACGTATTAAACAGCAGGAAACTTCGTCTAAAACTCAGGAGGAACGATTCTTTGAACCTGCTCTGCTGTTCCTTCCTTCACCTAAGAGAGTTGAATCTATGTTGAGATTCAGCGAGTCAGAAACACATTTCTTCTAGGAGCTGCGTTGGGATATTCCCGAGTGAATGGGACCATTTGTTGTACAGAGAAATATCTGCTTCTAAAACGAAAACGGAGCTATCTAACTGAATGGTTGTCAATGTGTGCATTCAACTGACAGAGTTAAACTCACGTGTGGACTCAGCGGTTCGCAAGACCTTTCTGTGCAGAAACCCAAAACCGGCATTTCCAGCCCAATGACGGCATACGTACTAAACAGCAGGAAACTTCGTGTAAAACTCAGGAGAAACGTTTCCTTCAAACTACTCTGCTGTGCGTTCATTCACCTAAGAGAGCTGAATCTATGTTGAGATTCAGCGAGTCAAAAACACGTTTCTTCTAGGAGCTGCATTGGGATATTGCTGAGTGAATGGAACCATAGGCTGTACAGAGAAATATCTGCTCCTAAAACCAAAACGGAGCTTTCTAACTGAATGGATGTCAATGTGTGCATTCAACTGACAGAGTTAAACTCACGTGTGGATTCAGCGGTTCGCAAACACTTTCTGTGCAGAATCCCAAAACCGGTATTTCCAGCCCATTGCCGGCATACGTACTAAACCGCAGTAAACTTCATCTAAAACTCAGGAGAAACGTTTCCTTGAAACTGCTCTGCTGTGCGTTCGTTCACCTAGGAGAGTTGAATCTATGTTGAGATTCAGCGAGTCAGAAACACGTTTCTTCTAGGAGCTGCAGTGGGATATTCGCGAGTGAATGGGACCATAGGCTGTGCAGAGAAATATCTGCTTCTAAAACCAAAACGGAGCTGTGTAACTGTATGGTTGTCAATGTGTGCACTCAACTGACAGAGTTAAACTCACGTGTGGATTCAGCGGTTCGCAAACCCTTTCTGTGCAGAATACCAAAACCGGTATTTCCAGCCCAATGCCGGCATACGTACTAAACAGCAGGAAACTTCGTCTAAAACTCAGGAGAAACGTTTCCTTGAAACTGCTCTGCTGTGCGTTCGTTCATCTAAGAGAGTTGAATCTATGTTGAGATTCAGCGAGTCAGAAACACGTTTCTTCTAGGAGCTGTGTTGAGATATTCCCTAGTGAAAGGGACCATAGACTGTACAGAGAAATATCTGCTTCTAAAACCAAAACGGAGCTATCTAACTGAATGGTTGTCAATGTGTGCATTCAACTGACAGAGTTAAACTCACGTGTGGATTCAGCGGTTCGCAAGACCTTTCTGTGCAGAATCCCAAAACCGGTATTTCCAGCCCAATGCCGGCATACGTACTAAACAGCAGGAAACTTCGTCTAAAACTCAGGGAAACGTTTCCTTGAAACGGATCTACTGGGCCTTCGTTCACCTAAGAGAGTTGAATCTATGTTGAGATTCAGCGAGTCAGAAACACGTTTCTTCTAGGAGCTGCGTTGGGATATTCCCGAGTGAATGGGACCATAGGCTGTACAGAGAAATATCTGCTCCTAAAACCAAAACGGAGCTATCTAACTGAATGGTTGTCAATGTGTGCATTCAACTGACAGAGTTAAACTCACGTGTGGATTCAGCGGTTCGCAAACCCTTTCTGTGCAGAATCCCAAAACCGATATTTCCAGCCAAATGCCGGCATACGTACTAAACCGCAGTAAACTTCGTCTAAAACTCAGGAGAAACGTTTCCTTGAAACTGCGCTGCTGTGCTTTCGTTCACCTAAGTGAGTTGAATCCATGTTGAGATTCAGCGAGTCAGAAACACGTTTCTTCTAGGAGCTGCGTTGGGATATTCCCGAGTGAACGGGACCATAGGCTGTATAGAGAAATATCTGCTTCTAAAACCAAAACGGAGCTATCTAACTGAATGGTTGCCAATTTATGCATTCAACTGACAGAGTGGAACTCACGTGTGGATCCAGCGGTTTGCAAACCCTTTCTGTGCAGAATCCCAAAACCGGTATTTCCAGACCAATGCCTGCATACGTACTAAACAGCAGGAAACTTCGTCTAAAACTCAGGGAAACGTTTCCTTGAAACGGCTCTACTGGGACTTCGTTCACCTAAGAGAGTTGAATCTATGTTGAGATTCAGCGAGTCAGAAACACGTTTCTTCTAGGAGCTGCGTTGGGATATTCCCGAGTGAATGGGACCATAGGCTGTACAGACAAATATCTGCTCCTAAAACCAAAACGGAGCTATCTAACTGAATGGTTGTCAATGTGTGCATTCAACTGACAGAGTTAAACTCACGTGTGGATTCAGCGCTTCGCAAGCCCTTTCTGTGCAGAATCCCAAAACCGGTATTTCCAGCCCAATGCCGGCATACGTACTAAACAGCAGGAAACTTCGTCTAAAACTCAGGAGAAACGTTTCCTTGAAACTGCTCTGCTGTGCGTTCGTTCACCTAGGAGAGTTGAATCTATGTTGAGATTCAGCGAGTCAGAAACACGTTTCTTCTAGGAGCTGCGTTGGGATATTCGCGAGTGAATGGGACCATAGGCTGTACAGAGAAATATCTGCTTCTAAAACCAAAACGGAGCTATCTAACTGTATGGTTGTCAATGTGTGCACTCAACTGACAGAGTTAAACTCACGTGTGGATTCAGCGGTTCGCAAACCCTTTCTGTGCAGAATACCAAAACCGGTATTTCCAGCCCAATGCCGGCATACGTACTAAACAGCAGGAAACTTCGTCTAAAACTCAGGAGAAACGTTTCCTTGAAACTGCTCTGCTGTGCGTTCGTTCATCTAAGAGAGTTGAATCTATGTTGAGATTCATCGAGTCAGAAACACGTTTCTTCTAGGAGCTGTGTTGGGATATTCCCTAGTGAAAGGGACCATAGACTGTACAGAGAAATATCTGCTTCTAAAACCAAAACGGAGCTATCTAACTGAATGGTTGTCAATGTGTGCATTCAACTGACAGAGTTAAACTCACGTGTGGATTCAGCGGTTCGCAAACCCTTTCTGTGCAGAATCCCAAAACCGGTATTTAAAGCCCAATGCCTGCATACGTAATAAACAGCAGGAAACTTCGTCTAAAACTCAGGAGAAACTTTTCCTTGAAACTGCTCTGCTGTGCGTTCGTTCACCTAGGAGAGTTGAATCTATGTTGAGATTCAGCGAGTCAGAAACACGTTTCTTCTAGGAGCTGCGTTGGGATATTCCCGAGTGAATGGGACCATAGGCTGTACAGAGAAGTATCTGCTTCTAAAACCAAAACGGAGCTATCTAACTGAATGGTTGTCAATGTGTGCATTCAACTGACAGAGTTAAACTCACATGTGGATTCAGCGGTTTGCAAACCCTTTCTGTGCAGAATCCCAAAACCGGAATTTCCAGCCCCATTCCGGCATACGTATTAAACACCAGGAAACTTCGTCTAAAACTCAGGAGGAACGATTCCTTGAACCTGCTCTGCTGTTCCTTCCTTCACCTAAGAGAGTTGAATCTATGTTGAGATTCAGCGAGTCAGAAACACGTTTCTTCTAGGAGCTGCGTTGGGATATTCCCGAGTGAATGGGACCATTTGTTGTACAGAGAAATATCTGCTTCTAAAACCAAAACGGAGCTATCTAACTGAATGGTTGTCAATGTGTGCATTCAACTGACAGAGGTAAACTCACGTTTGGATTCAGCGGTTTGCAAACCCTTTCTGTGCAGAATCCCAAAACCGGCATTTCCAGCCCAATGACGGCATACGTACTAAACAGCAGGAAACTTCGTCTAAAACTCAGGAGAAACGGTCCTTCAAACTACGCTGCTGTGCGTTCATTCACCTAAGAGAGGTGAATCTATGTTGAGATTCAGCGAGTCAAAAACACGTTTCTTCTAGGAGCTGCATTGGGATATTGCTGAGTGAATGGAACCATAGGCTGTACAGAGAAATATCTGCTTCTAAAACCAAAACGGAGCTACCTAACTGAATGGTTTTCAATGTGTGCATTCAACTGACAGTGTTAAACTCACGTGTGGTTTCAGCGGTTTGCAAATCCTTTCTGTGCAGAATCCCAAACCGGTATTTCCAGACCAATGCCGGCATACGTAGTAAACAGCAGGAAACTTCGTCTAAAACTCAGGGAAACGTTTCCTTGAAACGGCTCTACTGGGCCTTCCTTCACCTAAGAGAGTTGAATCTATGTTGAGATTCAGCGAGTCAGAAACACGTTTCTTCTAGGAGCTGCGTTGGGATATTCCCTAGTGAATGGGACCATAGGCTCTACAGAGAAATATCTGCTTCTAAAACCAAAACGGAGCTACCTAACTGAATGGTTGTCAATGTGTGCGTTCAACTAACAGAGTTAAACTCACGTGTGGATTCAGCGGTTCGCAAACCCTTTCTGTGCAGAATCCCAAAACCGGCATTTCCAGCCCAATGCCGGCATATGTACTAAACCGCAGTAAGCTTCGTCTAAAACTCAGGAGAAACGTTTCCTTGAAACTGCGCTGCTGTGCTTTCGTTCAGCTAAGTGAGTTGAATCTATGTTGAGATTCAGCGAGTCAGAAACACGTTTCTTCTAGGAGCTGCGTTGGGATATTCCCGAGTGAATGGGACCATAGGCTGTACAGAGAAATATCTGCTTCTAAAACCAAAACGGAGCTATCTAACTGAATGGTTGTCAATGTGTGCATTCAACTGACAGAGTTAAACTCACGTGTGGATTCAGCGGT
Organism: Aotus nancymaae; assembly: GCF_030222135.1. Classification (NCBI taxonomy): domain Eukaryota; kingdom Metazoa; phylum Chordata; class Mammalia; order Primates; family Aotidae; genus Aotus; species Aotus nancymaae. Next base: position 6,461,083 of record NW_026988517.1, on the reverse strand, counting down.
TTGCAAACCGTTTCTGTGCAGAATCCCAAAACCGGTATTTCCAGTCCAATGCCAGCATACGTGCTAAACAGCAGGAAACTTCGTATAAAACTCAGGAGAAACGTTTCCTTGAAACGGCTCTGCAGTGCGTTCGTTCAACTAAGAGAGTTGAATCTATGTTGAGATTCAGCGAGTCAGAAACACGTTTCTTCTAGGAGCTGCGTTGGGATATTCCCGAGTGAATGGGACCATAGGCTGTACAGAGAAATATCTGCTTCTAAAACCAAAACGGAGCTATCTAACTGTATGGTTGTCAATGTGCGCACTCAACTGATAGAGTTAAACTCACGTGTGGATTCAGCGGCCCGCAAACCCTCTCTGCGCAGAATCCCAAAACCGGTATTTCCAGCCCAATGCCGGCATACGTACTAAACAGCAGGAAACTTCGTCTAAAATTCAGGAAAAACGTTTCCTTGAAACTGCTCTGCTGTGCGTTCGTTCACCTAGGAGAGTTGAATCTATGTTGAGATTCAGCGAGTCAAAAACACGTTTCTTCTAGGAGCTGCATTGGGATATTGCTGAGTGAATGGAACCGTAGGCTGTACAGAGAAATATCTGCTCCTAAAACCAAAACGGAGCTATCTAACTGAATGGTTGTCAATGTGTGCATTCAACTGACAGAGTTAAACTCACGTGTGGATTCAGCGATTCGCAAACCCTTTCTGTGCAGAATCCCAAAACAGGTATTTCCAGCCCAATGACGGCATAGGTACTAAACCGCAGTAAACTTCGTCTAAAACTCAGGAGAAACGTTTCCTTGAAACTGCTCTGCTATGCGTTCGTTCACCTAGGAGAGTTGAATCTATGTTGAGATTCAGCGAGTCAGAAACACGTTTCTTCTAGGAGCTGCGTTGGGATATTCCCGAGTGAATGGGACCTTAGGCTGTACAGAGAAATATCTGCTTCTAAAACCAAAACGGAGCTTTCTAACTGTATGGTTGTCAATGTTTGCACTCAACAGATAGAGTTAAACTCACGTGTGGATTCAGCGGTTCGCAAACCCTTTCTGTGCAGAATCCCAAAACCGGTATTTCCAGCCCAATGCCGGCATACGTACTAAACAGCAGGAAACTTCGTCTAAAACTCAGGGAAACTTTTCCTTGAAACGGCTCTACTGGGCCTTCGTTCACCTAAGAGAGTTGAATCTATGTTGAGATTCAGCGAGTCAGAAACACGTTTCTTCTAGGAGCTGCGTTGGGATATTCCCGAGTGAATGGGACCATAGGCTGTACAGAGAAATATCTGCTTCTAAAACCAAAACGGAGCTATCTAACTGAATGGTTGTCAATGTGTGCATTCAACTGACAGAGGTAAACTCACGTGTGGATTCAACTGTTCGCAAACCCTTTCTGTGCAGAATCCCAAAACCGATATTTCCAGCCAAATGACGGCAAACGTACTAAACCGCAGTAAACTTCGTCTAAAACTCAGGAGAAACGTTTCCTTGAAACTGCGCTGCTGTGCTTTCGTTCACCTAAGTGAGTTGAATGTATGTTGACATTCAGCGAGTCAGAAACACGTTTCTTCTAGGAGCTGCGTTGGGATATTCCCGAGTGAACGGGACCATAGGCTGTACAGAGAAATATCTGCTTCTAAAACCAAAAGGGAGCTATCTAACCGAATGGTTGCCAATGTATGCATTCAACTGACAGAGTGGAACTCACGTGTGGGTCCAGCGGTTTGCAAACCCTTTCTGTGCAGAATCCCAAAACCGGCATTTCCAGCCCAATGCCGGCATATGTACTAAACCGCAGTAAGCTTCGTCTAAAACTCAGGAGAAACGTTTCCTTGAAACTGCGCTGCTGTGCTTTCGTTCACCTAAGTGAGTTGAATCTATGTTGAGACTCAGCGAGTCAGAAACACGTTTCTTCTAGGAGCTGCGTTGGGATATTCCCGAGTGAATGGGACCATAGGCTGTACAGAGAAATATCTGCTTCTAAAACCAAAACGGAGCTATCTAACTGAATGGTTGCCAATGTGTGCATTCAACTGACAGAGTGGAACTCACGTGTGGATCCAGCGGTTTGCAAACCCTTTCTGTGCAGAATCCCAAAACCGGCATTTCCAGCCCAATGCCGGCATATGTACTAAACCGCAGTAAGCTTCGTCTAAAACTCAGGAGAAACGTTTCCTTGAAACTGCGCTGCTGTGCTTTCGTTCAGCTAAGTGAATTGAATCTATGTTGAGATTCAGCGAGTCAGAAACACGTTTCTTCTAGGAGCTGCGTTGGGATATTCCCGAGTGAATGGGACCATAGGCTGTACAGAGAAATATCTGCTTCTAAAACCAAAACGGAGCTATCTAACTGAATGGTTGTCAATGTGTGCATTCAACTGACAGAGTTAAACTCACGTGTGGATTCAGCGGTTTGCAAACCCTTTCTGTGCAGAATCCCAAAACCGGTATTTCCAGTCCAATGCCAGCATACGTGCTAAACAGCAGGAAACTTCGTATAAAACTCAGGAGAAACGTTTCCTTGAAACGGCTCTGCAGTGCGTTCGTTCAACTAAGAGAGTTGAATCTATGTTGAGATTCAGCGAGCCAGAAACACGTTTCTTCTAGGAGCTGCGTTGGGATATTCCCGAGTGAATGGGACCATAGGCTGTACAGAGAAATATCTGCTTCTAAAACCAAAAGGGAGCTATCTAACCGAATGGTTGCCAATGTATGCATTCAACTGACAGAGTGGAACTCACGTGTGGGTCCAGCGGTTTGCAAACCCTTTCTGTGCAGAATCCCAAAACCGGCATTTCCAGCCCAATGCCGGCATATGTACTAAACCGCAGTAAGCTTCGTCTAAAACTCAGGAGAAACGTTTCCTTGAAACTGCGCTGCTGTGCTTTCGTTCACCTAAGTGAGTTGAATCTATGTTGAGACTCAGCGAGTCAGAAACACGTTTCTTCTAGGAGCTGCGTTGGGATATTCCCGAGTGAATGGGACCATAGGCTGTACAGAGAAATATCTGCTTCTAAAACCAAAACGGAGCTATCTAACTGAATGGTTGTCAATGTGTGCATTCAACTGACAGAGGTAAACTCACGTGTGGATTCAGCGGTTTGCAAACCCTTTCTGTGCAGAATCCCAAAACCGGTATTTCCAGCCCAATGCCGGCATACGTACTAAACAGCAGGAAACTTCGTCTAAAACTCAGGAGAAACGTTTCCTTGAAACTGCTCTGCTGTGCGTTCGTTCTCCTAAGAGAGGTGAATCTATGTTGAGATTCAGCGAGTCAGAAACACGTTTCTTCTAGGAGCTGCCTTGGGATATTGCCGAGTGAATGGAACCATAGGCTGTACAGAGAAATATGTGCTCCTAAAACCAAAACGGAGCTATCTAACTGAATGGTTGTCAATGTGTGCATTCAATTGACAGAGTTAAACTCACGTGTGGATTCAGCGGTTCGCAAACTCTTTCTGTGCAGAATCCCAAAACTGGTATTTCCAGCCCAATGCCGGCATACGTACTAAATCGCAGTAAGCTTCGTCTAAAACTCAGGAGAACCTTTTCCTTGAAACTGCGCTGCTGTGCCTTCGTTCACCTACGAGAGTAGAATCTATGTTGAGATTCAGCGAGTCAGAAACACGTTTCTTCTAGGAGCTGCGTTGGGATATTCCCGAGTGAATGGGACCATAGGCTGTACAGAGAAATATCTGCTTCTAAAACCAAAACGGAGCTATCTAACTGAATGGTTGTCAATGTGTTCATTCAACTGAGAGAGTTAAACTCACGTGTGGATTCAGCGGTTCGCAAACCCTTTCTGTGCAGAATCCCAAAACCGGTGTTTCCAGCCCAATGAGGGCATACGTACTAAACAGCAAGAAACTTCGTCTAAAACTCAGGAGAAACGTTTCCATGAAACTGCTCTGCTGTGCGTTCGTTCACCTAAGAGAGTTGAATCCATGTTGAGATTCAGCGAGTCAGAAACGTTTCTTCTAGTAGCTGCATTGGGATATTCCCTAGTGAATAGGACCATAGGTTGTACAGAGAAATATATGCTTCTAAAACCAAAACGGAGCTATCTAACTGAATGGTATTCAATGTGTGCATTCAACTGACATAGTTAAACTCACGTGTGCATTCAGCGGTTTGCAAACCCTTTCTGTACAGAATCCCAAAACCGGTATTTCCAGCCCCAATCCGGCATACGTACTAAACAGCAGGAAACTTCGTCTAAAACTCAGGAGAAACGTTTCCTTGAAACGGCTCTGCAGTGCGTTCGTTCACCTAAGAGAGTTGAATCTATGTTGAGATTCAGCGAATCAGAAACACGTTTGTTCTAGGAGCTGCGTTGGGATATTCCCTAGTGAATGGGACCATAGGCTGTACAGAGAAATGTCTGCTTCTAAAACCAAAACGGAGCTATCTAACTGAATGGTTGTCAATGTGTGCATTCAACTAACAGAGATAAACTCACGTGTGGATTCAGCGGTTCGCAAACCCATTCTGTGCAGAATCCCAAAACCGGCATTTCCAGCCCAATGCCGGCATACGTACTAAACAGCAGGAAACTTCGTCTAAAACTCAGGAGAAACGTTTCCTTCAAACTGCTCTGCTGTGCGTTCGTTCACCTAGGAGAGTTGAATCTATGTTGAGATTCAGCGAGTCAGAAACACGTTTCTTCTACGAGCTGCGTTGGGATATTCCCGAGTGAATGGGACCATAGGCTGTACAGAGAAGTATCTGCTTCTAAAACCAAAACGGAGCTATCTAACTGAATGGTTGTCAATGTGTGCATTCATCTGACAGAGTTAAACTCACATGTGGATTCAGCGGTTTGCAAACCCTTGCTGTGCAGAATCCCAAAACCGGTATTTCCAGCCCCATTCCGGCATACGTATTAAACAGCAGGAAACTTCGTCTAAAACTCAGGAGGAACGATTCCTTGAACCTGCTCTGCTGTTCCTTCCTTCACCTAAGAGAGTTGAATCTATGTTGCGATTCAGCGAGTCAGAAACACGTTTCTTCTAGGAGCTGCGTTGGGATATTCCCGAGTGAATGGGACCATTTGTTGTACAGAGAAATATCTGCTTCTAAAACCAAAACGGAGCTATCTAACTGAATGGTTGTCAATGTGTGCATTCAACTGACAGAGGTAAACTCACGTGTGGATTCAGCGGTTTGCAAACCCTTTCTGTGCAGAATCCCAAAACCGGCATTTCCAGCCCAATGACGGCATACGTACTAAACAGCAGGAAACTTCGTCTAAAACTCAGGAGAAACGGTCCTTCAAACTACTCTGCTGTGCGTTCATTCACCTAAGAGAGGTGAATCTATGTTGAGATTCAGCGAGTCAAAAACACGTTTCTTCTAGGAGCTGCATTGGGATATTGCTGAGTGAATGGAACCATAGGCTGTACTGAGAAATATCTGCTTCTAAAACCAAAACGGAGCTACCTAACTGAATGGTTTTCAATGTGTGCATTCAACTGACAGTGTTAAACTCACGTGTGGTTTCAGCGGTTTTCAAATCCTTTCTGTGCAGAATCCCAAAACCGGTATTTCCAGACCAATGCCGGCATACGTACTAAACAGCAGGAAACTTCGTCTAAAACTCAGGGAAACGTTTCCTTGAAACGGCTCTACTGGGCCTTCCTTCACCTAAGAGAGTTGAATCTATGTTGACATTCAGCGAGTCAGAAACACGTTTCTTCTAGGAGCTGCGTTGGGATATTCCCTAGTGAATGGGACCATAGGCTCTACAGAGAAATATCTGCTTCTAAAACCAAAACGGAGCTATCAAACTGAATGGTTGTCAATGTGTGCGTTCAATTAACAGAGTTAAACTCACGTGTGGATTCAGCGGTTCGCAAACCCTTTCTGTGCAGAATCCCAAAACCGGCATTTCCAGCCCAATGCCGGCATATGTACTAAACCGCAGTAAGCTTCGTCTAAAACTCAGGAGAAACGTTTCCTTGAAACTGCGCTGCTGTGCTTTCGTTCACCTAAGTGAGTTGAATCTATGTTGAGATTCAGCGAGTCAGAAACACGTTTCTTCTAGGAGCTGCATTGGGATATTCCCGAGTGAACGGGACCATAGGCTGTACAGAGAAATATCTGCTTCTAAAACCAAAATGGAGCTATCTAGCTGAATGGTTGCCAATGTGTGCATTCAACTGACAGAGTTGAACTCACGTGTGGATCCAGCGGTTTGCAAACCCTTTCTGTGCAGAATCCCAAAACCGGTATTTCCAGACCAATGCCAGCATACGTACTAAACAGCAGGAAACTTCGTATAAAACTCAGGAGAAACGTTTCCTTGAAACGGCTCTGCAGTTCGTTCGTTCAACTAAGAGAGTTGAATCTATGTTGAGATTCAGCGAGTCAGAAACACGTTTCTTCTAGGAGCTGCGTTGGGATATTCCCGAGTGAATGGGACCATAGGCTGTACAGAGAAATATCTGCTTCTAAAACCAAAACGGAGCTATCTAACTGAATGGTTGTCAATGTGTGCATTCAACTGACAGAGTTAAACTCACGTGTGGATTCAACTGTTCGCAAACCCTTTCTGTTCAGAATCCCAAAACCGATATTTCCAGCCCATTGCCGGCATACGTACTAAACCGCAGTAAACTTCGTCTAAAACTCAGGAAAAACGTTTCCTTGAAACTGCGCTGCTGTGCTTTCGTTCACCTAAGTGAGTTGAATCTATGTTGAGATTCAGCGAGTCAGAAACACGTTTCTTCTAGGAGCTGCGTTGGGATATTCCCGAGTGAATGGGACCATAGGCTGTACAGAGAAATATCTGCTTCTAAAACCAAAACGGAGCTATCTAACTGAATGGTTGCCAATGTGTGCATTCAACTGACAGAGTGGAACTCACGTGTGGATCCAGCGGTTTGCAAACCCTTTCTGTGCAGAATCCCAAAACCGGTATTTCCAGACCAATGCCGGCATATGTACTAAACAGCAGGAAACTTCGTCTAAAACTCAGGGAAACGTTTCGCTGAAACGGCTCTACTGGGCCTTCGTTCACCTAAGAGAGTTGAATCTATGTTGAGATTCAGCGAGTCAGAAACACGTTTCTTCTAGGAGCTGCGTTGGGATATTCCCGAGTGAATGGGACCATAGGCTGTACAGACAAATATCTGCTCCTAAATCCAAAACGGAGCTATCTAACTGAATGGTTGTCAATGTGTGCATTCAACTGACAGAGTTAAACTCACGTGTGGATTCTGCGGTTCGCAAGCCCTTTCTGTGCAGAATCCCAAAACCGGTATTTCCAGCCCAATGCCGGCATACGTACTAAACAGAAGGAAACTTCGTCTAAAACTCAGGGAAACGTTTCCTTGAAACGGATCTACTGGGCCTTCGTTCACCTAAGAGAGTTGAATCTATGATGAGATTCAGCGAGTCAGAAACACGTTTCTTCTAGGAGCTGCGTTGGGATATTCCCGAGTGAATGGGACCATAGGCTGTACAGAGAAATATCTGCTCTTAAAACCTAAACGGAGCTATCTAACTGAATGGTTGTCAATGTGTGCATTCAACTGACAGAGTTAAACTCACGTGTGGATTCAGCGGTTCGCAAACCCTTTCTGTGCAGAATCCCAAAACCGGTATTTCCAGCCCAATGCCGGCATACGTACTAAACAGAAGGAAACTTCGTCTAAAACTCAGGAGAAACGTTTCCTTGAAACTGCTCTGCTGTGCGTTCGTTCACCTAGGAGAGTTGAATCTATGTTGAGATTCAGCGAGTCAGAAACACGTTTCTTCTACGAGCTGCGTTGGGATATTCCCGAGTGAATGGGACCATAGGCTGTACAGAGAAGTATCTGCTTCTAAAACCAAAACGGAGCTATCTAACTGAATGGTTGTCAATGTGTGCATTCAACTGACAGAGTTAAACTCACATGTGGATTCAGCGGTTTGCAAACCCTTTCTGTGCAGAATCCAAAAAACCAGTATTTCCAGCCCCATTCCGGCATACGTATTAAACAGCAGGAATCTTCGTCTAAAACTCAGGAGGAACGATTCCTTGAACCTGCTCTGCTGTTCCTTCCTTCACCTAAGAGAGTTGAATCTATGTTGAGATTCAGCGAGTCAAAAACACGTTTCTTCTAGGAGCTGCATTGGGATATTCCCGAGTGAATGGGACCATAGGCTGTACAGAGAAATATCTGCTTCTAAAACCAAAACGGAGCTATCTAACTGTATGGTTGTCAATGTGTGCACTCAACTGATAGAGTTAAACTCACGTGTGGATTCAGCGGTTCACAAACCCTTTCTGTGCAGAATCCCAAAACCGGTATTTCCAGCCCAATGCCGGCATACGTACTAAACAGCAGGAAACTTCGTCTAAAACTCAGGAGAAACGTTTCCTTGAAACTGCTCTGCTGTGCGTTCGTTCACCTAGGAGAGTTGAATCTATGTTGAGATTCAGCGAGTCAAAAACACGTTTCTTCTAGGAGATGCATTGGGATATTGCTGAGTGAATGGAACCGTAGGCTGTACAGAGAAATATCTGCTCCTAAAACCAAAACGGAGCTTTCTAACTGAATGGTTGTCAATGTGTGCATTCAACTGACAGAGTTAAACTCACGTGTGGATTCAGCGGTTCGCAAACCCTTTCTGTGCAGAATCCCAAAACCGGTATTTCCAGCCCAATGCCGGCATACGTACTAAACAGCAGGAAACTTCGTCTAAAACTCAGGGAAACGTTTCCTTGAAACTGCTCTGCTGTGCGTTCGTTCACCTAGGAGAGTTGAATCTATGTTGAGATTCAGCGAGTCAGAAACACGTTTCTTCTAGGAGCTGCGTTGCGATATTCCCGAGTGAATGGGACCATAGGCTGTACAGAGAAATATCTGCTTCTAAAACCAAAACGGAGCTATCTAACTGTATGGTTGTCAATGTGTGCACTCAACTGACAGAGTTAAACTCACGTGTGTATTCAGCGGTTCGCAAGCCCTTTCTGTGCAGAATCCCAAAACCGGCATTTCCAGCCCAATGCCGGCATATGTACTAAACCGCAGTAAGCTTCGTCTAAAACTCAGGAGAAACGTTTCCTTGAAACTGCGCTGCTGTGCTTTCGTTCACCTAAGTGAGTTGAATCTATGTTGAGATTCAGCGAGTCAGAAACACGTTTCTTCTAGGAGCTGCGTTGGGATATTCCCGAGTGAATGGGACCATAGGCTGTACAGACAAATATCTGCTCCTAAAACCAAAACGGAGCTATCTAACTGAATGGTTGTCAATGTGTGCATTCAACTGACAGAGTTAAACTCACGTGTGGATTCAGCGGTTCGCAAGCCCTTTCTGTGCAGAATCCCAAAACCGGTATTTCCAGCCCAATGCCGGCATACGTACTAAACAGAAGGAAACTTCGTCTAAAACTCAGGGAAACGTTTCCTTGAAACGGATCTACTGGGCCTTCGTTCACCTAAGAGAGTTGAATCTATGATGAGATTCAGCGAGTCAGAAACACGTTTCTTCTAGGAGCTGCGTTCGGATATTCCCGAGTGAATGGGACCATAGGCTGTACAGAGAAATATCTGCTCCTAAAACCAAAACGGAGCTATCTAACTGAATGGTTGTCAATGTGTGCATTCAACTGACAGAGTTAAACTCACGTGTGGATTCAGCGGTTCGCAAACCCTTTCTGTGCAGAATCCCAAAACCGGTATTTCCAGCCCAATGCCGGCATACGTACTAAACAGAAGGAAACTTCGTCTAAAACTCAGGAGAAACGTTTCCTTGAAACTGCTCTGCTGTGCGTTCGTTCACCTAGGAGAGTTGAATCTATGTTGAGATTCAGCGAGTCAGAAACACGTTTCTTCTACGAGCTGCGTTGGGATATTCCCGAGTGAATGGGACCATAGGCTGTACAGAGAAGTATCTGCTTCTAAAACCAAAACGGAGCTATCTAACTGAATGGTTGTCAATGTGTGCATTCAACTGACAGAGTTAAACTCACATGTGGATTCAGCGGTTTGCAAACCCTTTCTGTGCAGAATCCAAAAAACCAGTATTTCCAGCCCCATTCCGGCATACGTATTAAACAGCAGGAATCTTCGTCTAAAACTCAGGAGGAACGATTCCTTGAACCTGCTCTGCTGTTCCTTCCTTCACCTAAGAGAGTTGAATCTATGTTGAGATTCAGCGAGTCAAAAACACGTTTCTTCTAGGAGCTGCATTGGGATATTCCCGAGTGAATGGGACCATAGGCTGTACAGAGAAATATCTGCTTCTAAAACCAAAACGGAGCTATCTAACTGTATGGCTGTCAATGTGTGCACTCAACTGATAGAGTTAAACTCACGTGTGGATTCAGCGATTCACAAACCCTTTCTGTGCAGAATCCCAAAACCGGTATTTCCAGCCCAATGCCGGCATACGTACTAAACAGCAGGAAACTTCGTCTAAAACTCAGGAGAAACGTTTCCTTGAAACTGCTCTGCTGTGCGTTCGTTCACCTAGGAGAGTTGAATCTATGTTGAGATTCAGCGAGTCAAAAACACGTTTCTTCTAGGAGCTGCATTGGGATATTGCTGAGTGAATGGAACCGTAGGCTGTACAGAGAAATATCTGCTCCTAAAACCAAAACGGAGCTTTCTAACTGAATGGTTGTCAATGTGTGCATTCAACTGACAGAGTTAAACTCACGTGTGGATTCAGCGGTTCGCAAACCCTTTCTGTGCAGAATCCCAAAACCGGTATTTCCAGCCCAATGCCGGCATACGTACTAAACAGCAGGAAACTTCGTCTAAAACTCAGGGAAACGTTTCCTTGAAACTGCTCTGCTGTGCGTTCGTTCACCTAGGAGAGTTGAATCTATGTTGAGATTCAGCGAGTCAGAAACACGTTTCTTCTAGGAGCTGCGTTGTGATATTCCCGAGTGAATGGGACCATAGGCTGTACAGAGAAATATCTGCTTCTAAAACCAAAACGGAGCTATCTAACTGTATGGTTGTCATTGTGTGCACTCAACTGACAGAGTTAAACTCACGTGTGGATTCAGCGGTTCGCAAGCCCTTTCTGTGCAGAATCCCAAAACCGGCATTTCCAGCCCAATGCCGGCATATGTACTAAACCGCAGTAAGCTTCGTCTAAAACTCAGGAGAAACGTTTCCTTGAAACTGCGCTGCTGTGCTTTCGTTCACCTAAGTGAGTTGAATCTATGTTGAGATTCAGCGAGTCAGAAACACGTTTCTTCTAGGAGCTGCGTTGGGATATTCCCGAGTGAATGGGACCATAGGCTGTACAGAGAAATATCTGCTTCTAAAACCAAAACGGAGCTATCTAACTGAATGGTTGCCAATGTGTGCATTCAACTGACAGAGTTGAACTCACGTGTGGATCCAACGGTTTGCAAACCCTTTCTGTGCAGAATCCCAAAACCGGTATTTCCAGACCAATGCCAGCATACGTACTAAACAGCAGGAAACTTCGTATAAAACTCAGGAGAAACGTTTCCTTGAAACGGCTCTGCTGTGCGTTCGTTCACCTAGGAGAGTTGAATCTATGTTGAGATTCAGCGAGTCAGAAACACGTTTCTTCTAGGAGCTGCGTTGGGATATTCGCGAGTGAATGGGACCATAGGCTGTACAGAGAAATATCTGCTTCTAAAACCAAAACGGAGCTATCTAACTGTATGGTTGTCAATGTGTGCACTCAACTGACAGAGTTAAACTCACGTTTGGATTCAGCGGTTCGCAAGCCCTTTCTGTGCAGAATCCCAAAACCGGCATTTCCAGCCCAATGCCGGCATATGTACTAAACCGCAGTAAGCTTCGTCTAAAACTCAGGAGAAACGTTTCCTTGAAACTGCGCTGCTGTGCTTTCGTTCACCTAAGTGAGTTGAATCTATGTTGAGATTCAGCGAGTCAGAAACACGTTTCTTCTAGGAGCTGCGTTGGGATATTCCCGAGTGAATGGGACCATAGGCTGTACAGACAAATATCTGCTCCTACAACCAAAACGGAGCTATCTAACTGAATGGTTGTCAATGTGTTCATTCAACTGACGGAGTTAAACTCACGTGTGGATTCAGCGGTTCGCAAGCCCTTTCTGTGCAGAATCCCAAAACCGGTATTTCCAGCCCAATGCCGGCATACGTACTAAACAGCAGGAAACTTCGTCTAAAACTCAGGGAAACGTTTCCTTGAAACGGATCTACTGGGCCTTCGTTCACCTAAGAGAGTTGAATATATGTTGAGATTCAGCGAGTCAGAAACACGTTTCTTCTAGGAGCTGCCTTGGGATATTCCCGAGTGAATGGGACCATAGGCTGTACAGAGAAATATCTGCTCCTAAAACCAAAACGGAGCTATCTAACTGAATGGTTGTCAATGTGTGCATTCAACTGACAGAGTTAAACTCACGTGTGGATTCAGCGGTTCGCAAACACTTTCTGTGCAGAATTCCAAAACCGGTATTTCCAGCCAAATGCCGGCATACGTAAGAAAGAGCAGGAAACTTCGTCTAAAACTCAGGAGAAACGTTTCCTTGAAACTGCTCTGCTGTGCGTTCGTTCACCTAGGAGAGTTGAATCTATGTTGAGATTCAGCGAGTCAGAAACACGTTTCTTCTACGAGCTGCGTTGGGATATTCCCGAGTGACTGGGACCATAGGCTGTACAGAGAAGTATCTGCTTCTAAAACCAAAACGGAGCTATCTAACTGAATGGTTGTCAATGTGTGCATTCAACTGACAGAGTTAAACTCACATGTGGATTCAGCGGTTTGCAAAACCTTTCTGTGCAGAATCCCAAAACCGGTATTTCCAGCCCCATTCCGGCATACGTACTAAACAGCAGGAAACTTCGTCTAAAACTCAGGAGGAACGATTCCTTCAAACTACTCTGCTGTGCGTTCATTCACCTAAGAGAGGTGAATCTATGTTGAGATTCAGCGAGTCAAAAACACGTTTCTTCTAGGAGCTGCACTGGGATATTTCTGAGTGAACGGAACCATAGGCTGTACAGAGAAATATCTGCTCCTAAAACCAAAACGGAGCTTTCTAACTGAATGGTTGTCAATGTGTGCATTCACCTGACAGAGTTAAACTCACGTGTGGATTCAGCGGTTCGCAAACACTTTCTGTGCAGAATCCCAAAACCGGTATTTCCAGCCCAATGCCGGCATACGTACTAAACCGCAGTAAACTTCGTCTAAAACTCAGGAGAAACGTTTCCTTGAAACTGCTCTGCTGTGCGTTCGTTCACCTAGGAGAGTTGAATCTATGTTGAGATTCAGCGAGTCAGAAACACGTTTCTTCTAGGAGCTGCGTTGCGATATTCCCGAGTGAATGGGACCATAGGCTGTACAGAGAAATATCTGCTTCTAAAACCAAAACGGAGCTATCTAACTGTATGGTTGTCAATGTGTGCACTCAACTGACAGAGTTAAACTCACGTGTGGATTCAGCGGTTCGCAAGCCCTTTCTGTGCAGAATCCCAAAACCGGCATTTCCAGCCCAATGCCGGAATATGTACTAAACCGCAGTAAGCTTCGTCTAAAACTCAGGAGAAACGTTTCCTTGAAACTGCGCTGCTGTGCTTTCGTTCACCTAAGTGAGTTGAATCTATGTTGAGATTCAGCGAGTCAGAAACACGTTTCTTCTAGGAGCTGCGTTGGGATATTCCCGAGTGAATGGGACCATACGCTGTACAGAGAAATATCTGTTTCTAAAACCAAAACGGAGCAATCTAACTGAATGGTTGCCAATGTGTGCATTCAACTGACAGAGTGGAACTCACGTGTGGATTCAGCGGTTTGCAAACCCTTTCTTTGCAGAATCCCAAAACCGGTATTTCCAGACCAATGCCGGCATACATACTAAACAGCAGGAAACTTCGTCTAAAACTCAGGAGAAACGTTTCCTTGAAACGGCTCTACTGGGCCTTCGTTCACCTAAGAGAGTTGAATCTATGTTGAGATTCAGCGAGTCAGAAACACGTTTCTTCTAGGAGCTGCGTTGGGATATTCCCGAGTGAATGGGACCATAGGCTGTACAGACAAATATCTGCTCCTAAAACCAAAACGGAGCTATCTAACAGAATGGTTGTCAATGTGTGCATTCAACTGACACAGTTAAACTCACGTGTGGATTCAGCAGTTCGCAAGCCCTTTCTGTGCAGAATCCCAAAACCAGTATTTCCAGCCCAATGCCGGCATACGTACTAAACAGCAGGAAACTTCGTCTAAAACTCAGGGAAACGTTTCCTTGAAACGGATCTACTGGGCCTTCGTTCAACTAAGAGAGTTGAATCTATGTTGAGATTCAGCGAGTCAGAAACCCGTTTCTTCTAGGAGCTGCGTTGGGATATTCCCGAGTGAATGGGACCATAGGCTGTTCAGAGAAATATCTGCTCCTAAAACCAAAACGGAGCTAACTAACTGAATGGTTGTCAATGTGTGCATTCAACTAACAGAGATAAACTCACGTGTGGATTCAGCGGTTCGCACACCCTTTCTCTGCAGAATCCCAAAACCGGCATTTCCAGCCAAATGCCGGCATACGTACTAAACCGCAGTAAACTTCGTCTAAAACTCAGGAGAAACGTTTCCTTGAAACTGCGCTGCTGTGCCTTCGTTCACCTAAGAGAGTAGAATCGATGTTGAGATTCAGCGAGTCAGAAACACGTTTCTTCTAGGAGCTGCGTTATGATATTCCCGAGTGAATCGTACCCTAGGCTGTACAGAGAAATATCTGCTTCTAAAACCAAAACGGAGCTATCTAACTGAATGGTTTTCAATGTGTGCATTCAACTGACAGAGTTAAACTCACGTGTGTTTTCAGCGGTTTGCAAATCCTTTCTGTGCAGAATCCCAAAACCGGTATTTTCAGACCAATGCCGGCATACGTACTAAACAGCAGGAAACTTCGTCTAAAACTCAGGGAAACGTTTCCTTGAAACGGCTCTACTTGGCCTTCGTTCACCTAAGAGAGTTGAATCTATGTTGAGATTCAGCGAGTCAGAAACACGTTTCTTCTAGGAGCTGCGTTGGGATATTCCCGAGTGAATGGGACCATAGGCTGTACAGAGAAACATCTGCTTCTAAAACCAAAATGGAGCTATCTAACTGAATGGTTGCCAATGTGTGCATTCAACTGACAGAGTTGAACTCACGTGTGGATCCAACGGTTTGCAAACCCTTTCTGTGCAGAATCCCAAAACCGGTATTTCCAGACCAATGCCAGCATACGTACTAAACAGCAGGAAACTTCGTATAAAACTCAGGAGAAACGTTTCCTTGAAACGGCTCTGCAGTGCGTTCGTTCAACTAAGAGAGTTGAATCTATGTTGAGATTCACCGAGTCAGAAACACGTTTCTTCTAGGAGCTGCGTTGGGATATTCCCGAGTGAATGGGACCATAGGCTGTACAGAGAAATATCTGCTTCTAAAACCAAAACGGAGCTATCTAACTGTATGGTTGTCAATGTGTGCACTCAACTGATAGAGTTAAACTCACGTGTGGATTCAGCGGTTCACAAACCCTTTCTGTGCAGAATCCCAAAATCGGTATTTCCAGCCCAATGCCGGCATACGTACTAAACAGCAGGAAACTTCGTCTAAAACTCAGGAGAAACGTTTCCTTGAAACTGCTCTGCTGTGCGTTCGTTCACCTAGGAGAGTTGAATCTATGCTGAGATTCAGCGAGTCAAAAACACGTTTCTTCTAGGATCTGCATTGGGATATTGCTGAGTGAATGGAACCGTAGGCTGTACAGAGAAATATCTGCTCCTAAAACCAAAACGGAGCTATCTAACTGAATGGTTGTCAATGTGTGCATTCAACTGACAGAGATAAACTCACGTGTGGATTCAGCGGTTCGCAAACCCTTTCTGTGCAGAATCCCAAAACTGGTATTTCCAGCCCAATGCCGGCATACGTACTAAACAGCAGGAAACTTCGTCTAAAACTCAGGGAAACGTTTCCTTGAAACGGATCTACTGGGCCTTCGTTCACCTAAGAGAGTTGAATCTATGTTGAGATTCAGCGAGTCAGAAACACGTTTCTTCTAGGAGCTGCGTTGGGATATTCGCGAGTGAATGGGACCATAGGCTGTACAGAGAAATATCTGCTTCTAAAACCAAAACGGAGCTATCTAACTGAATGGTTGTCAATGTGTGCATTCAACTGACAGAGTTAAACTCACGTGTGGATTCAGCGGTTCGCAAACCCTTTCTGTGCAGAATCCCAAAACTGGAATTTCCAGCCCAATGCCGGCATACGTACTAAACAGCAGGAAACTTCGTCTAAAACTCAGGAGAAACGTTTCCTTGAATCTGCTCTGCTGTGCGTTCGTTCACCTAGGAGAGTTGAATCTATGTTGAGATTCAGCGAGTCAGAAACACGTTTCTTCTACGAGCTGCGTTGGGATATTCCCGAGTGAATGGGACCATAGTCTGTACAGAGAAGTATCTGCTTCTAAAACCAAAACGGAGCTATCTAACTGAATGGTTGTCAATGTGTGCATTCAACTGACAGAGTTAAACTCACATGTGGATTCAGCGGTTTGCAAACCCTTTCTGTGCAGAATCCCAAAACCGGTATTTCCAGCCCCATTACGGCATACGTATTAAACAGCAGGAAACTTCGTGTAAAACTCAGAAGGAACGATTCCTTGAACCTGCTCTGCTGTTCCTTCCTTCACCTAAGAGAGTTGAATCTATGTTGAGATTCAGCGAGTCAGAAACACGTTTCTTCTAGGAGCTGCATTGGGATATTCCCGAGTGAATGGGAGCATTTGCTGTACAGAGAAATATCTGCTTCTAAAACCAAAACGGAGCTATCTAACTGAATGGTTGTCAATGTGTGCATTCAACTGACAGAGTTAAACTCACGTGTGGATTCAGCGGTTTGCAAACCATTTCTGTGCAGAATCCCAAAACCGGCATTTCCAGACCAATGCCAGCATACGTAGTAAACAGCAGGAAACTTCGTCTAAAACTCAGGAGAAACGTTTCCTTCAAACTACTCTGCTGTGCGTTCATTCACCTAAGAGAGGTGAATCTATGTTGAGATTCAGCGAGTCAAAACCACGTTTCTTCTAGGAGCTGCATTGGGATATTGCTGAGTGAATGGAACCATAGGCTTTACAGAGAAATATCTGCTCCTAAAACCAAAACGGAGCTTTCTAACTGAATGGTTGTCAATGTGTGCATTCAACTGACAGAGTTAAACTCACGTGTGGATTCAGCGGTTCGCAAACACTTTCTGTGCAGAATCCCAAAACCGGTATTTCCAGCCCAATGCCGGCATACATACTAAACCGCAGTAAACTTCGTCTAAAACTCAGGAGAAACGTTTCCTTGAAACTGCTCTGCTGTGCGTTCGTTCACCTAGGAGAGTTGAATCTATGTTGAGATTCAGCGAGTCAGAAACACGATTCTTCAAGGAGCTGCGTTGGGATATTCCCGAGTGAATAGGACCATAGGCTGTACAGAGAAATATCTGCTTCTAAAACCAAAACGGAGCTATCTAACTGTATGGTTGTCAATGTGTGCACTCAACTGACAGAGTTAAACTCACGTGTGGATTCAGCGGTTCGCAAGCCCTTTCTGTGCAGAATCCCAAAACCGGCATTTCCAGCCCAATGCCGGCATATGTACTAAACCGCAGTAAGCTTCGTCTAAAACTCAGGAGAAACGTTTCCTTGAAACTGCGCTGCTGTGCTTTCGTTCACCTAAGTGAGTTGAATCTATGTTGAGATTCAGCGAGTCAGAAACACGTTTCTTCTAGGAGCTGCGTTGGGATATTCCCGAGTGAATGGGACCATAGGCTGTACAGACAAATATCTGCTCCTAAAACCAAAACGGAGCTATCTAACTGAATGGTTGTCAATGTGTGCATTCAACTGACAGAGTTAAACTCACGTGTGGATTCAGCGGTTCGCAAGCCCTTTCTGTGCAGAATCCCAAAACCGGTATTTCCAGCCCAATGCCGGCATACGTACTAAACAGCAGGAAACTTCGTCTAAAACTCAGGGAAACGTTTCCTTGAAACGGATCTACTGGGCCTTCGTTCACCTAAGAGAGTTGAATATATGTTGAGATTCAGCGAGTCAGAAACACGTTTCTTCTAGGAGCTGCCTTGGGATATTCCCGAGTGAATGGGACCATAGGCTGTACAGAGAAATATCTGCTCCTAAAACCAAAACGGAGCTATCTAACTGAATGGTTGTCAATGTGTGCATTCAACTGACAGAGTTAAACTCACGTGTGGATTCAGCGGTTCGCAAACCCTTTCTGTGCAGAATCCCAAAACCGGTATTTCCAGCCAAATGCCGGCATACGTAAGAAAGAGCAGGAAACTTCGTCTAAAACTCAGGAGAAACGTTTCCTTGAAACTGCTCTGCTGTGAGTTCGTTCACCTAGGAGAGTTGAATCTATGTTGAGATTCAGCGAGTCAGAAACACGTTTCTTCTACGAGCTGCGTTGGGATATTCCCGAGTGAATGGGACCATAGGCTGTACAGAGAAGTATCTGCTTCTAAAACCAAAACGGAGCTATCTAACTGAATGGTTGTCAATGTGTGCAATCAACTGACAGAGTTAAACTCACATGTGGATTCAGCGGTTTGCAAAACCTTTCTGTGCAGAATCCCAAAACCGGTATTTCCAGCCCCATTCCGGCATACGTACTAAACAGCAGGAAACTTCGTCTAAAACTCAGGAGGAACGATTCCTTCAAACTACTCTGCTGTGCGTTCATTCACCTAAGAGAGGTGAATCTATGTTGTGATTCAGCGAGTCAAAAACACGTTTCTTCTAGGAGCTGCACTGGGATATTGCTGAGTGAACGGAACCATAGGCTGTACAGAGAAATATCTGCTCCTAAAACCAAAACGGAGCTTTCTAACTGAATGGTTGTCAATGTGTGCATTCAACTGACAGAGTTA
Source organism: Aotus nancymaae (assembly GCF_030222135.1). NCBI lineage: Eukaryota > Metazoa > Chordata > Mammalia > Primates > Aotidae > Aotus > Aotus nancymaae. Next base: position 6,442,199 of record NW_026988517.1, on the reverse strand, counting down.
AACTCACTTGTGGATTCAGCGGTTCGCAAGCCCTTTCTGTGCAGAATCCCAAAACCGGCATTTCCAGCCCAATGCCGGCATATGTACTAAACCGCAGTAAGCTTCGTCTAAAACTCAGGAGAAACGTTTCCTTGAAACTGCGCTGCTGTGCCTTCGTTCACCTAAGAGAGTAGAATCGATGTTGAGATTCAGCGAGTCAGAAACACGTTTCTTCTAGGAGCTGCGTTATGATATTCCCGAGTGAATCGTACCCTAGGCTGTACAGAGAAATATCTGCTTCTAAAACCAAAACGGAGCTATCTAACTGAATGGTTTTCAATGTGTGCATTCAACTGACAGAGTTAAACTCACGTGTGTTTTCAGCGGTTTGCAAATCCTTTCTGTGCAGAATCCCAAAACCGGTATTTTCAGACCAATGCCGGCATACGTACTAAACAGCAGGAAACTTCGTCTAAAACTCAGGGAAACGTTTCCTTGAAACGGCTCTACTTGGCCTTCGTTCACCTAAGAGAGATGAATCTATGTTGAGATTCAGCGAGTCAGAAACACGTTTCTTCTAGGAGCTGCGTTGGGATATTCCCTAGTGAATGGGACCATATGCTCTACAGAGAAATATCTGCTTCTAAAACCAAAACGGAGCTATCTAACTGAATGGTTGTCAATGTGTGCATTCAACTAACAGAGTTAAACTCACGTGTGGATTCAGCGGTTCGCAAACCCTTTCTGTGCAGAATCCCAAAACCGGCATTTCCAGCCCAATGCCGGCATATGTACTAAACCGCAGTAAGCTTCGTCTAAAACTCAGGAGAAACGTTTCCTTGAAACTGCGCTGCTGTGCGTTCGTTCACCTAGGAGAGTTGAATCTATGTTGAGATTCAGCGAGTCAAAAACACGTTTCTTCTAGGAGCTGCATTGGGATATTGCTGAGTGAATGGAACCGTAGGCTGTACAGAGAAATATCTGCTCCTAAAACCAAAACGGAGCTATCTAACTGAATGGTTGTCAATGTGTGCATTCAACTGACAGAGATAAACTCACGTGTGGATTCAGCGGTTCGCAAACCCTTTCTGTGCAGAATCCCAAAACTGGTATTTCCAGCCCAATGCCGGCATACGTACTAAACAGCAGGAAACTTCGTCTAAAACTCAGGGAAACGTTTCCTTGAAACGGATCTACTGGGCCTTCGTTCACCTAAGAGAGTTGAATCTATGTTGAGATTCAGCGAGTCAGAAACACGTTTCTTCTAGGAGCTGCGTTGGGATATTCGCGAGTGAATGGGACCATAGGCTGTACAGAGAAATATCTGCTTCTAAAACCAAAACGGAGCTATCTAACTGAATGGTTGTCAATGTGTGCATTCAACTGACAGAGTTAAACTCACGTGTGGATTCAGCGGTTCGCAAACCCTTTCTGTGCAGAATCCCAAAACTGGAATTTCCAGCCCAATGCCGGCATACGTACTAAACAGCAGGAAACTTCGTCTAAAACTCAGGAGAAACGTTTCCTTGAATCTGCTCTGCTGTGCGTTCGTTCACCTAGGAGAGTTGAATCTATGTTGAGATTCAGCGAGTCAGAAACACGTTTCTTCTACGAGCTGCGTTGGGATATTCCCGAGTGAATGGGACCATAGTCTGTACAGAGAAGTATCTGCTTCTAAAACCAAAACGGAGCTATCTAACTGAATGGTTGTCAATGTGTGCATTCAACTGACAGAGTTAAACTCACATGTGGATTCAGCGGTTTGCAAACCCTTTCTGTGCAGAATCCCATAACCGGTATTTCCAGCCCCATTACGGCATACGTATTAAACAGCAGGAAACTTCGTGTAAAACTCAGAAGGAACGATTCCTTGAACCTGCTCTGCTGTTCCTTCCTTCACCTAAGAGAGTTGAATCTATGTTGAGATTCAGCGAGTCAGAAACACGTTTCTTCTAGGAGCTGCATTGGGATATTCCCGAGTGAATGGGAGCATTTGCTGTACAGAGAAATATCTGCTTCTAAAACCAAAACGGAGCTATCTAACTGAATGGTTGTCAATGTGTGCATTCAACTGACAGAGTTAAACTCACGTGTGGATTCAGCGGTTTGCAAACCATTTCTGTGCAGAATCCCAAAACCGGCATTTCCAGACCAATGCCAGCATACGTAGTAAACAGCAGGAAACTTCGTCTAAAACTCAGGAGAAACGTTTCCTTCAAACTACTCTGCTGTGCGTTCATTCACCTAAGAGAGGTGAATCTATGTTGAGATTCAGCGAGTCAAAACCACGTTTCTTCTAGGAGCTGCATTGGGATATTGCTGAGTGAATGGAACCATAGGCTTTACAGAGAAATATCTGCTCCTAAAACCAAAACGGAGCTTTCTAACTGAATGGTTGTCAATGTGTGCATTCAACTGACAGAGTTAAACTCACGTGTGGATTCAGCGGTTCGCAAACACTTTCTGTGCAGAATCCCAAAACCGGTATTTCCAGCCCAATGCCGGCATACATACTAAACCGCAGTAAACTTCGTCTAAAACTCAGGAGAAACGTTTCCTTGAAACTGCTCTGCTGTGCGTTCGTTCACCTAGGAGAGTTGAATCTATGTTGAGATTCAGCGAGTCAGAAACACGATTCTTCAAGGAGCTGCGTTGGGATATTCCCGAGTGAATAGGACCATAGGCTGTACAGAGAAATATCTGCTTCTAAAACCAAAACGGAGCTATCTAACTGTATGGTTGTCAATGTGTGCACTCAACTGACAGAGTTAAACTCACGTGTGGGTTAAGCGGTTCGCAAGCCCTTTCTGTGCAGAATCCCAAAACCGGCATTTCCAGCCCAATGCCGGCATATGTACTAAACCGCAGTAAGCTTCGTCTAAAACTCAGGAGAAACGTTTCCTTGAAACTGCGCTGCTGTGCTTTCGTTCACCTAAGTGAGTTGAATCTATGTTGAGATTCAGCGAGTCAGAAACACGTTTCTTCTAGGAGCTGCGTTGGGATATTCCCGAGTGAATGGGACCATAGGCTGTACAGACAAATATCTGCTCCTAAAACCAAAACGGAGCTATCTAACTGAATGGTTGTCAATGTGTGCATTCAACTGACAGAGTTAAACTCACGTGTGGATTCAGCGGTTCGCAAGCCCTTTCTGTGCAGAATCCCAAAACCGGTATTTCCAGCCCAATGCCGGCATACGTACTAAACAGCAGGAAACTTCGTCTAAAACTCAGGGAAACGTTTCCTTGAAACGGATCTACTGGGCCTTCGTTCACCTAAGAGAGTTGAATATATGTTGAGATTCAGCGAGTCAGAAACACGTTTCTTCTAGGAGCTGCCTTGGGATATTCCCGAGTGAATGGGACCATAGGCTGTACAGAGAAATATCTGCTCCTAAAACCAAAACGGAGCTATCTAACTGAATGGTTGTCAATGTGTGCATTCAACTGACAGAGTTAAACTCACGTGTGGATTCAGCGGTTCGCAAACCCTTTCTGTGCAGAATCCCAAAACCGGTATTTCCAGCCAAATGCCGGCATACGTAAGAAAGAGCAGGAAACTTCGTCTAAAACTCAGGAGAAACGTTTCCTTGAAACTGCTCTGCTGTGAGTTCGTTCACCTAGGAGAGTTGAATCTATGTTGAGATTCAGCGAGTCAGAAACACGTTTCTTCTACGAGCTGCGTTGGGATATTCCCGAGTGAATGGGACCATAGGCTGTACAGAGAAGTATCTGCTTCTAAAACCAAAACGGAGCTATCTAACTGAATGGTTGTCAATGTGTGCAATCAACTGACAGAGTTAAACTCACATGTGGATTCAGCGGTTTGCAAAACCTTTCTGTGCAGAATCCCAAAACCGGTATTTCCAGCCCCATTCCGGCATACGTACTAAACAGCAGGAAACTTCGTCTAAAACTCAGGAGGAACGATTCCTTCAAACTACTCTGCTGTGCGTTCATTCACCTAAGAGAGGTGAATCTATGTTGTGATTCAGCGAGTCAAAAACACGTTTCTTCTAGGAGCTGCACTGGGATATTGCTGAGTGAACGGAACCATAGGCTGTACAGAGAAATATCTGCTCCTAAAACCAAAACGGAGCTTTCTAACTGAGTGGTTGTCAATGTGTGCATTCAACTGACAGAGTTAAACTCACTTGTGGATTCAGCGGTTCGCAAGCCCTTTCTGTGCAGAATCCCAAAACCGGCATTTCCAGCCCAATGCCGGCATATGTACTAAACCGCAGTAAGCTTCGTCTAAAACTCAGGAGAAACGTTTCCTTGAAACTGCGCTGCTGTGCCTTCGTTCACCTAAGAGAGTAGAATCGATGTTGAGATTCAGCGAGTCAGAAACACGTTTCTTCTAGGAGCTGCGTTATGATATTCCCGAGTGAATCGTACCCTAGGCTGTACAGAGAAATATCTGCTTCTAAAACCAAAACGGAGCTATCTAACTGAATGGTTTTCAATGTGTGCATTCAACTGACAGAGTTAAACTCACGTGTGTTTTCAGCGGTTTGCAAATCCTTTCTGTGCAGAATCCCAAAACCGGTATTTTCAGACCAATGCCGGCATACGTACTAAACAGCAGGAAACTTCGTCTAAAACTCAGGGAAACGTTTCCTTGAAACGGCTCTACTTGGCCTTCGTTCACCTAAGAGAGATGAATCTATGTTGAGATTCAGCGAGTCAGAAACACGTTTCTTCTAGGAGCTGCGTTGGGATATTCCCTAGTGAATGGGACCATATGCTCTACAGAGAAATATCTGCTTCTAAAACCAAAACGGAGCTATCTAACTGAATGGTTGTCAATGTGTGCATTCAACTAACAGAGTTAAACTCACGTGTGGATTCAGCGGTTCGCAAACCCTTTCTGTGCAGAATCCCAAAACCGGCATTTCCAGCCCAATGCCGGCATATGTACTAAACCGCAATAAGCTTCGTCTAAAACTCAGGAGAAACGTTTCCTTGAAACTGCGCTGCTGTGCGTTCGTTCACCTAGGAGAGTTGAATCTATGTTGAGATTCAGCGAGTCAAAAACACGTTTCTTCTAGGAGCTGCATTGGGATATTGCTGAGTGAATGGAACCGTAGGCTGTACAGAGAAATATCTGCTCCTAAAACCAAAACGGAGCTATCTAACTGAATGGTTGTCAATGTGTGCATTCAACTGACAGAGATAAACTCACGTGTGGATTCAGCGGTTCGCAAACCCTTTCTGTGCAGAATCCCAAAACTGGTATTTCCAGCCCAATGCCGGCATACGTACTAAACAGCAGGAAACTTCGTCTAAAACTCAGGGAAACGTTTCCTTGAAACATATCTACTGGGCCTTCGTTCACCTAAGAGAGTTGAATCTATGTTGAGATTCAGCGAGTCAGAAACACGTTTCTTCTAGGAGCTGCGTTGGGATATTCGCGAGTGAATGGGACCATAGGCTGTACAGAGAAATATCTGCTTCTAAAACCAAAACGGAGCTATCTAACTGAATGGTTGTCAATGTGTGCATTCAACTGACAGAGTTAAACTCACGTGTGGATTCAGCGGTTCGCAAACCCTTTCTGTGCAGAATCCCAAAACTGGAATTTCCAGCCCAATGCCGGCATACGTACTAAACAGCAGGAAACTTCGTCTAAAACTCAGGAGAAACGTTTCCTTGAATCTGCTCTACTGTGCGTTCGTTCACCTAGGAGAGTTGAATCTATGTTGAGATTCAGCGAGTCAGAAACACGTTTCTTCTACGAGCTGCGTTGGGATATTCCCGAGTGAATGGGACCATAGTCTGTACAGAGAAGTATCTGCTTCTAAAACCAAAACGGAGCTATCTAACTGAATGGTTGTCAATGTGTGCATTCAACTGACAGAGTTAAACTCACATGTGGATTCAGCGGTTTGCAAACCCTTTCTGTGCAGAATCCCATAACCGGTATTTCCAGCCCCATTACGGCATACGTATTAAACAGCAGGAAACTTCGTGTAAAACTCAGAAGGAACGATTCCTTGAACCTGCTCTGCTGTTCCTTCCTTCACCTAAGAGAGTTGAATCTATGTTGAGATTCAGCGAGTCAGAAACACGTTTCTTCTAGGAGCTGCATTGGGATATTCCCGAGTGAATGGGAGCATTTGCTGTACAGAGAAATATCTGCTTCTAAAACCAAAACGGAGCTATCTAACTGAATGGTTGTCAATGTGTGCATTCAACTGACAGAGTTAAACTCACGTGTGGATTCAGCGGTTTGCAAACCATTTCTGTGCAGAATCCCAAAACCGGCATTTCCAGACCAATGCCAGCATACGTAGTAAACAGCAGGAAACTTCGTCTAAAACTCAGGAGAAACGTTTCCTTCAAACTACTCTGCTGTGCGTTCATTCACCTAAGAGAGGTGAATCTATGTTGAGATTCAGCGAGTCAAAACCACGTTTCTTCTAGGAGCTGCATTGGGATATTGCTGAGTGAATGGAACCATAGGCTTTACAGAGAAATATCTGCTCCTAAAACCAAAACGGAGCTTTCTAACTGAATGGTTGTCAATGTGTGCATTCAACTGACAGAGTTAAACTCACGTGTGGATTCAGCGGTTCGCAAACACTTTCTGTGCAGAATCCCAAAACCGGTATTTCCAGCCCAATGCCGGCATACATACTAAACCGCAGTAAACTTCGTCTAAAACTCAGGAGAAACGTTTCCTTGAAACTGCTCTGCTGTGCGTTCGTTCACCTAGGAGAGTTGAATCTATGTTGAGATTCAGCGAGTCAGAAACACGATTCTTCAAGGAGCTGCGTTGGGATATTCCCGAGTGAATAGGACCATAGGCTGTACAGAGAAATATCTGCTTCTAAAACCAAAACGGAGCTATCTAACTGTATGGTTGTCAATGTGTGCACTCAACTGACAGAGTTAAACTCACGTGTGGATTCAGCGGTTCGCAAGCCCTTTCTGTGCAGAATCCCAAAACCGGCATTTCCAGCCCAATGCCGGCATATGTACTAAACCGCAGTAAGCTTCGTCTAAAACTCAGGAGAAACGTTTCCTTGAAACTGCGCTGCTGTGCTTTCGTTCACCTAAGTGAGTTGAATCTATGTTGAGATTCAGCGAGTCAGAAACACGTTTCTTCTAGGAGCTGCGTTGGGATATTCCCGAGTGAATGGGACCATAGGCTGTACAGACAAATATCTGCTCCTAAAACCAAAACGGAGCTATCTAACTGAATGGTTGTCAATGTGTGCATTCAACTGACAGAGTTAAACTCACGTGTGGATTCAGCGGTTCGCAAGCCCTTTCTGTGCAGAATCCCAAAACCGGTATTTCCAGCCCAATGCCGGCATACGTACTAAACAGCAGGAAACTTCGTCTAAAACTCAGGGAAACGTTTCCTTGAAACGGATCTACTGGGCCTTCGTTCACCTAAGAGAGTTGAATATATGTTGAGATTCAGCGAGTCAGAAACACGTTTCTTCTAGGAGCTGCCTTGGGATATTCCCGAGTGAATGGGACCATAGGCTGTACAGAGAAATATCTGCTCCTAAAACCAAAACGGAGCTATCTAACTGAATGGTTGTCAATGTGTGCATTCAACTGACAGAGTTAAACTCACGTGTGGATTCAGCGGTTCGCAAACCCTTTCTGTGCAGAATCCCAAAACCGGTATTTCCAGCCAAATGCCGGCATACGTAAGAAAGAGCAGGAAACTTCGTCTAAAACTCAGGAGAAACGTTTCCTTGAAACTGCTCTGCTGTGAGTTCGTTCACCTAGGAGAGTTGAATCTATGTTGAGATTCAGCGAGTCAGAAACACGTTTCTTCTACGAGCTGCGTTGGGATATTCCCGAGTGAATGGGACCATAGGCTGTACAGAGAAGTATCTGCTTCTAAAACCAAAACGGAGCTATCTAACTGAATGGTTGTCAATGTGTGCAATCAACTGACAGAGTTAAACTCACATGTGGATTCAGCGGTTTGCAAAACCTTTCTGTGCAGAATCCCAAAACCGGTATTTCCAGCCCCATTCCGGCATACGTACTAAACAGCAGGAAACTTCGTCTAAAACTCAGGAGGAACGATTCCTTCAAACTACTCTGCTGTGCGTTCATTCACCTAAGAGAGGTGAATCTATGTTGTGATTCAGCGAGTCAAAAACACGTTTCTTCTAGGAGCTGCACTGGGATATTGCTGAGTGAACGGAACCATAGGCTGTACAGAGAAATATCTGCTCCTAAAACCAAAACGGAGCTTTCTAACTGAATGGTTGTCAATGTGTGCATTCAACTGACAGAGTTAAACTCACTTGTGGATTCAGCGGTTCGCAAGCCCTTTCTGTGCAGAATCCCAAAACCGGCATTTCCAGCCCAATGCCGGCATATGTACTAAACCGCAGTAAGCTTCGTCTAAAACTCAGGAGAAACGTTTCCTTGAAACTGCGCTGCTGTGCCTTCGTTCACCTAAGAGAGTAGAATCGATGTTGAGATTCAGCGAGTCAGAAACACGTTTCTTCTAGGAGCTGCGTTATGATATTCCCGAGTGAATCGTACCCTAGGCTGTACAGAGAAATATCTGCTTCTAAAACCAAAACGGAGCTATCTAACTGAATGGTTTTCAATGTGTGCATTCAACTGACAGAGTTAAACTCACGTGTGTTTTCAGCGGTTTGCAAATCCTTTCTGTGCAGAATCCCAAAACCGGTATTTTCAGACCAATGCCGGCATACGTACTAAACAGCAGGAAACTTCGTCTAAAACTCAGGGAAACGTTTCCTTGAAACGGCTCTACTTGGCCTTCGTTCACCTAAGAGAGATGAATCTATGTTGAGATTCAGCGAGTCAGAAACACGTTTCTTCTAGGAGCTGCGTTGGGATATTCCCTAGTGAATGGGACCATATGCTCTACAGAGAAATATCTGCTTCTAAAACCAAAACGGAGCTATCTAACTGAATGGTTGTCAATGTGTGCATTCAACTAACAGAGTTAAACTCACGTGTGGATTCAGCGGTTCGCAAACCCTTTCTGTGCAGAATCCCAAAACCGGCATTTCCAGCCCAATGCCGGCATATGTACTAAACCGCAGTAAGCTTCGTCTAAAACTCAGGAGAAACGTTTCCTTGAAACTGCGCTGCTGTGCGTTCGTTCACCTAGGAGAGTTGAATCTATGTTGAGATTCAGCGAGTCAAAAACACGTTTCTTCTAGGAGCTGCATTGGGATATTGCTGAGTGAATGGAACCGTAGGCTGTACAGAGAAATATCTGCTCCTAAAACCAAAACGGAGCTATCTAACTGAATGGTTGTCAATGTGTGCATTCAACTGACAGAGATAAACTCACGTGTGGATTCAGCGGTTCGCAAACCCTTTCTGTGCAGAATCCCAAAACTGGTATTTCCAGCCCAATGCCGGCATACGTACTAAACAGCAGGAAACTTCGTCTAAAACTCAGGGAAACGTTTCCTTGAAACGGATCTACTGGGCCTTCGTTCACCTAAGAGAGTTGAATCTATGTTGAGATTCAGCGAGTCAGAAACACGTTTCTTCTAGGAGCTGCGTTGGGATATTCGCGAGTGAATGGGACCATAGGCTGTACAGAGAAATATCTGCTTCTAAAACCAAAACGGAGCTATCTAACTGAATGGTTGTCAATGTGTGCATTCAACTGACAGAGTTAAACTCACGTGTGGATTCAGCGGTTCGCAAACCCTTTCTGTGCAGAATCCCAAAACTGGAATTTCCAGCCCAATGCCGGCATACGTACTAAACAGCAGGAAACTTCGTCTAAAACTCAGGAGAAACGTTTCCTTGAATCTGCTCTGCTGTGCGTTCGTTCACCTAGGAGAGTTGAATCTATGTTGAGATTCAGCGAGTCAGAAACACGTTTCTTCTACGAGCTGCGTTGGGATATTCCCGAGTGAATGGGACCATAGTCTGTACAGAGAAGTATCTGCTTCTAAAACCAAAACGGAGCTATCTAACTGAATGGTTGTCAATGTGTGCATTCAACTGACAGAGTTAAACTCACATGTGGATTCAGCGGTTTGCAAACCCTTTCTGTGCAGAATCCCATAACCGGTATTTCCAGCCCCATTACGGCATACGTATTAAACAGCAGGAAACTTCGTGTAAAACTCAGAAGGAACGATTCCTTGAACCTGCTCTGCTGTTCCTTCCTTCACCTAAGAGAGTTGAATCTATGTTGAGATTCAGCGAGTCAGAAACACGTTTCTTCTAGGAGCTGCATTGGGATATTCCCGAGTGAATGGGAGCATTTGCTGTACAGAGAAATATCTGCTTCTAAAACCAAAACGGAGCTATCTAACTGAATGGTTGTCAATGTGTGCATTCAACTGACAGAGTTAAACTCACGTGTGGATTCAGCGGTTTGCAAACCATTTCTGTGCAGAATCCCAAAACCGGCATTTCCAGACCAATGCCAGCATACGTAGTAAACAGCAGGAAACTTCGTCTAAAACTCAGGAGAAACGTTTCCTTCAAACTACTCTGCTGTGCGTTCATTCACCTAAGAGAGGTGAATCTATGTTGAGATTCAGCGAGTCAAAACCACGTTTCTTCTAGGAGCTGCATTGGGATATTGCTGAGTGAATGGAACCATAGGCTTTACAGAGAAATATCTGCTCCTAAAACCAAAACGGAGCTTTCTAACTGAATGGTTGTCAATGTGTGCATTCAACTGACAGAGTTAAACTCACGTGTGGATTCAGCGGTTCGCAAACACTTTCTGTGCAGAATCCCAAAACCGGTATTTCCAGCCCAATGCCGGCATACATACTAAACCGCAGTAAACTTCGTCTAAAACTCAGGAGAAACGTTTCCTTGAAACTGCTCTGCTGTGCGTTCGTTCACCTAGGAGAGTTGAATCTATGTTGAGATTCAGCGAGTCAGAAACACGATTCTTCAAGGAGCTGCGTTGGGATATTCCCGAGTGAATAGGACCATAGGCTGTACAGAGAAATATCTGCTTCTAAAACCAAAACGGAGCTATCTAACTGTATGGTTGTCAATGTGTGCACTCAACTGACAGAGTTAAACTCACGTGTGGGTTAAGCGGTTCGCAAGCCCTTTCTGTGCAGAATCCCAAAACCGGCATTTCCAGCCCAATGCCGGCATATGTACTAAACCGCAGTAAGCTTCGTCTAAAACTCAGGAGAAACGTTTCCTTGAAACTGCGCTGCTGTGCTTTCGTTCACCTAAGTGAGTTGAATCTATGTTGAGATTCAGCGAGTCAGAAACACGTTTCTTCTAGGAGCTGCGTTGGGATATTCCCGAGTGAATGGGACCATAGGCTGTACAGACAAATATCTGCTCCTAAAACCAAAACGGAGCTATCTAACTGAATGGTTGTCAATGTGTGCATTCAACTGACAGAGTTAAACTCACGTGTGGATTCAGCGGTTCGCAAGCCCTTTCTGTGCAGAATCCCAAAACCGGTATTTCCAGCCCAATGCCGGCATACGTACTAAACAGCAGGAAACTTCGTCTAAAACTCAGGGAAACGTTTCCTTGAAACGGATCTACTGGGCCTTCGTTCACCTAAGAGAGTTGAATATATGTTGAGATTCAGCGAGTCAGAAACACGTTTCTTCTAGGAGCTGCCTTGGGATATTCCCGAGTGAATGGGACCATAGGCTGTACAGAGAAATATCTGCTCCTAAAACCAAAACGGAGCTATCTAACTGAATGGTTGTCAATGTGTGCATTCAACTGACAGAGTTAAACTCACGTGTGGATTCAGCGGTTCGCAAACCCTTTCTGTGCAGAATCCCAAAACCGGTATTTCCAGCCAAATGCCGGCATACGTAAGAAAGAGCAGGAAACTTCGTCTAAAACTCAGGAGAAACGTTTCCTTGAAACTGCTCTGCTGTGAGTTCGTTCACCTAGGAGAGTTGAATCTATGTTGAGATTCAGCGAGTCAGAAACACGTTTCTTCTACGAGCTGCGTTGGGATATTCCCGAGTGAATGGGACCATAGGCTGTACAGAGAAGTATCTGCTTCTAAAACCAAAACGGAGCTATCTAACTGAATGGTTGTCAATGTGTGCAATCAACTGACAGAGTTAAACTCACATGTGGATTCAGCGGTTTGCAAAACCTTTCTGTGCAGAATCCCAAAACCGGTATTTCCAGCCCCATTCCGGCATACGTACTAAACAGCAGGAAACTTCGTCTAAAACTCAGGAGGAACGATTCCTTCAAACTACTCTGCTGTGCGTTCATTCACCTAAGAGAGGTGAATCTATGTTGTGATTCAGCGAGTCAAAAACACGTTTCTTCTAGGAGCTGCACTGGGATATTGCTGAGTGAACGGAACCATAGGCTGTACAGAGAAATATCTGCTCCTAAAACCAAAACGGAGCTTTCTAACTGAGTGGTTGTCAATGTGTGCATTCAACTGACAGAGTTAAACTCACTTGTGGATTCAGCGGTTCGCAAGCCCTTTCTGTGCAGAATCCCAAAACCGGCATTTCCAGCCCAATGCCGGCATATGTACTAAACCGCAGTAAGCTTCGTCTAAAACTCAGGAGAAACGTTTCCTTGAAACTGCGCTGCTGTGCCTTCGTTCACCTAAGAGAGTAGAATCGATGTTGAGATTCAGCGAGTCAGAAACACGTTTCTTCTAGGAGCTGCGTTATGATATTCCCGAGTGAATCGTACCCTAGGCTGTACAGAGAAATATCTGCTTCTAAAACCAAAACGGAGCTATCTAACTGAATGGTTTTCAATGTGTGCATTCAACTGACAGAGTTAAACTCACGTGTGTTTTCAGCGGTTTGCAAATCCTTTCTGTGCAGAATCCCAAAACCGGTATTTTCAGACCAATGCCGGCATACGTACTAAACAGCAGGAAACTTCGTCTAAAACTCAGGGAAACGTTTCCTTGAAACGGCTCTACTTGGCCTTCGTTCACCTAAGAGAGATGAATCTATGTTGAGATTCAGCGAGTCAGAAACACGTTTCTTCTAGGAGCTGCGTTGGGATATTCCCTAGTGAATGGGACCATATGCTCTACAGAGAAATATCTGCTTCTAAAACCAAAACGGAGCTATCTAACTGAATGGTTGTCAATGTGTGCATTCAACTAACAGAGTTAAACTCACGTGTGGATTCAGCGGTTCGCAAACCCTTTCTGTGCAGAATCCCAAAACCGGCATTTCCAGCCCAATGCCGGCATATGTACTAAACCGCAATAAGCTTCGTCTAAAACTCAGGAGAAACGTTTCCTTGAAACTGCGCTGCTGTGCGTTCGTTCACCTAGGAGAGTTGAATCTATGTTGAGATTCAGCGAGTCAAAAACACGTTTCTTCTAGGAGCTGCATTGGGATATTGCTGAGTGAATGGAACCGTAGGCTGTACAGAGAAATATCTGCTCCTAAAACCAAAACGGAGCTATCTAACTGAATGGTTGTCAATGTGTGCATTCAACTGACAGAGATAAACTCACGTGTGGATTCAGCGGTTCGCAAACCCTTTCTGTGCAGAATCCCAAAACTGGTATTTCCAGCCCAATGCCGGCATACGTACTAAACAGCAGGAAACTTCGTCTAAAACTCAGGGAAACGTTTCCTTGAAACATATCTACTGGGCCTTCGTTCACCTAAGAGAGTTGAATCTATGTTGAGATTCAGCGAGTCAGAAACACGTTTCTTCTAGGAGCTGCGTTGGGATATTCGCGAGTGAATGGGACCATAGGCTGTACAGAGAAATATCTGCTTCTAAAACCAAAACGGAGCTATCTAACTGAATGGTTGTCAATGTGTGCATTCAACTGACAGAGTTAAACTCACGTGTGGATTCAGCGGTTCGCAAACCCTTTCTGTGCAGAATCCCAAAACTGGAATTTCCAGCCCAATGCCGGCATACGTACTAAACAGCAGGAAACTTCGTCTAAAACTCAGGAGAAACGTTTCCTTGAATCTGCTCTACTGTGCGTTCGTTCACCTAGGAGAGTTGAATCTATGTTGAGATTCAGCGAGTCAGAAACACGTTTCTTCTACGAGCTGCGTTGGGATATTCCCGAGTGAATGGGACCATAGTCTGTACAGAGAAGTATCTGCTTCTAAAACCAAAACGGAGCTATCTAACTGAATGGTTGTCAATGTGTGCATTCAACTGACAGAGTTAAACTCACATGTGGATTCAGCGGTTTGCAAACCCTTTCTGTGCAGAATCCCATAACCGGTATTTCCAGCCCCATTACGGCATACGTATTAAACAGCAGGAAACTTCGTGTAAAACTCAGAAGGAACGATTCCTTGAACCTGCTCTGCTGTTCCTTCCTTCACCTAAGAGAGTTGAATCTATGTTGAGATTCAGCGAGTCAGAAACACGTTTCTTCTAGGAGCTGCATTGGGATATTCCCGAGTGAATGGGAGCATTTGCTGTACAGAGAAATATCTGCTTCTAAAACCAAAACGGAGCTATCTAACTGAATGGTTGTCAATGTGTGCATTCAACTGACAGAGTTAAACTCACGTGTGGATTCAGCGGTTTGCAAACCATTTCTGTGCAGAATCCCAAAACCGGCATTTCCAGACCAATGCCAGCATACGTAGTAAACAGCAGGAAACTTCGTCTAAAACTCAGGAGAAACGTTTCCTTCAAACTACTCTGCTGTGCGTTCATTCACCTAAGAGAGGTGAATCTATGTTGAGATTCAGCGAGTCAAAACCACGTTTCTTCTAGGAGCTGCATTGGGATATTGCTGAGTGAATGGAACCATAGGCTTTACAGAGAAATATCTGCTCCTAAAACCAAAACGGAGCTTTCTAACTGAATGGTTGTCAATGTGTGCATTCAACTGACAGAGTTAAACTCACGTGTGGATTCAGCGGTTCGCAAACACTTTCTGTGCAGAATCCCAAAACCGGTATTTCCAGCCCAATGCCGGCATACATACTAAACCGCAGTAAACTTCGTCTAAAACTCAGGAGAAACGTTTCCTTGAAACTGCTCTGCTGTGCGTTCGTTCACCTAGGAGAGTTGAATCTATGTTGAGATTCAGCGAGTCAGAAACACGATTCTTCAAGGAGCTGCGTTGGGATATTCCCGAGTGAATAGGACCATAGGCTGTACAGAGAAATATCTGCTTCTAAAACCAAAACGGAGCTATCTAACTGTATGGTTGTCAATGTGTGCACTCAACTGACAGAGTTAAACTCACGTGTGGATTCAGCGGTTCGCAAGCCCTTTCTGTGCAGAATCCCAAAACCGGCATTTCCAGCCCAATGCCGGCATATGTACTAAACCGCAGTAAGCTTCGTCTAAAACTCAGGAGAAACGTTTCCTTGAAACTGCGCTGCTGTGCTTTCGTTCACCTAAGTGAGTTGAATCTATGTTGAGATTCAGCGAGTCAGAAACACGTTTCTTCTAGGAGCTGCGTTGGGATATTCCCGAGTGAATGGGACCATAGGCTGTACAGACAAATATCTGCTCCTAAAACCAAAACGGAGCTATCTAACTGAATGGTTGTCAATGTGTGCATTCAACTGACAGAGTTAAACTCACGTGTGGATTCAGCGGTTCGCAAGCCCTTTCTGTGCAGAATCCCAAAACCGGTATTTCCAGCCCAATGCCGGCATACGTACTAAACAGCAGGAAACTTCGTCTAAAACTCAGGGAAACGTTTCCTTGAAACGGATCTACTGGGCCTTCGTTCACCTAAGAGAGTTGAATATATGTTGAGATTCAGCGAGTCAGAAACACGTTTCTTCTAGGAGCTGCCTTGGGATATTCCCGAGTGAATGGGACCATAGGCTGTACAGAGAAATATCTGCTCCTAAAACCAAAACGGAGCTATCTAACTGAATGGTTGTCAATGTGTGCATTCAACTGACAGAGTTAAACTCACGTGTGGATTCAGCGGTTCGCAAACCCTTTCTGTGCAGAATCCCAAAACCGGTATTTCCAGCCAAATGCCGGCATACGTAAGAAAGAGCAGGAAACTTCGTCTAAAACTCAGGAGAAACGTTTCCTTGAAACTGCTCTGCTGTGAGTTCGTTCACCTAGGAGAGTTGAATCTATGTTGAGATTCAGCGAGTCAGAAACACGTTTCTTCTACGAGCTGCGTTGGGATATTCCCGAGTGAATGGGACCATAGGCTGTACAGAGAAGTATCTGCTTCTAAAACCAAAACGGAGCTATCTAACTGAATGGTTGTCAATGTGTGCAATCAACTGACAGAGTTAAACTCACATGTGGATTCAGCGGTTTGCAAAACCTTTCTGTGCAGAATCCCAAAACCGGTATTTCCAGCCCCATTCCGGCATACGTACTAAACAGCAGGAAACTTCGTCTAAAACTCAGGAGGAACGATTCCTTCAAACTACTCTGCTGTGCGTTCATTCACCTAAGAGAGGTGAATCTATGTTGTGATTCAGCGAGTCAAAAACACGTTTCTTCTAGGAGCTGCACTGGGATATTGCTGAGTGAACGGAACCATAGGCTGTACAGAGAAATATCTGCTCCTAAAACCAAAACGGAGCTTTCTAACTGAATGGTTGTCAATGTGTGCATTCAACTGACAGAGTTAAACTCACTTGTGGATTCAGCGGTTCGCAAGCCCTTTCTGTGCAGAATCCCAAAACCGGCATTTCCAGCCCAATGCCGGCATATGTACTAAACCGCAGTAAGCTTCGTCTAAAACTCAGGAGAAACGTTTCCTTGAAACTGCGCTGCTGTGCCTTCGTTCACCTAAGAGAGTAGAATCGATGTTGAGATTCAGCGAGTCAGAAACACGTTTCTTCTAGGAGCTGCGTTATGATATTCCCGAGTGAATCGTACCCTAGGCTGTACAGAGAAATATCTGCTTCTAAAACCAAAACGGAGCTATCTAACTGAATGGTTTTCAATGTGTGCATTCAACTGACAGAGTTAAACTCACGTGTGTTTTCAGCGGTTTGCAAATCCTTTCTGTGCAGAATCCCAAAACCGGTATTTTCAGACCAATGCCGGCATACGTACTAAACAGCAGGAAACTTCGTCTAAAACTCAGGGAAACGTTTCCTTGAAACGGCTCTACTTGGCCTTCGTTCACCTAAGAGAGATGAATCTATGTTGAGATTCAGCGAGTCAGAAACACGTTTCTTCTAGGAGCTGCGTTGGGATATTCCCTAGTGAATGGGACCATATGCTCTACAGAGAAATATCTGCTTCTAAAACCAAAACGGAGCTATCTAACTGAATGGTTGTCAATGTGTGCATTCAACTAACAGAGTTAAACTCACGTGTGGATTCAGCGGTTCGCAAACCCTTTCTGTGCAGAATCCCAAAACCGGCATTTCCAGCCCAATGCCGGCATATGTACTAAACCGCAGTAAGCTTCGTCTAAAACTCAGGAGAAACGTTTCCTTGAAACTGCGCTGCTGTGCTTTCGTTCACCTAAGTGAGTTGAATCTATGTTGAGATTCAGCGAGTCAGAAACACGTTTCTTCTAGGAGCTGCGTTGGGATATTCCCGAGTGAATGGGACCATAGGCTGTACAGAGAAATATCTGCTTCTAAAACCAAAATGGAGCTATCTAACTGAATGGTTGCCAATGTGTGCATTCAACTGACAGAGTTGAACTCACGTGTGGATCCAACGGTTTGCAAACCCTTTCTGTGCAGAATCCCAAAACCGGTATTTCCAGACCAATGCCAGCATACGTACTAAACAGCAGGAAACTTCGTATAAAACTCAGGAGAAACGTTTCCTTGAAACGGCTCTGCAGTGCGTTCGTTCAACTAAGAGAGTTGAATCTATGTTGAGATTCAGCGAGTCAGAAACACGTTTCTTCTAGGAGCTGCGTTGGGATATTCCCGAGTGAATGGGACCATAGGCTGTACAGAGAAATATCTGCTTCTAAAACCAAAACGGAGCTATCTAACTGTATGGTTGTCAATGTGTGCACTCAACTGATAGAGTTAAACTCACGTGTGGATTCAGCGGTTCACAAACCCTTTCTGTGCAGAATCCCAAAATCGGTATTTCCAGCCCAATGCCGGCATATGTACTAAACAGCAGGAAACTTCGTCTAAAACTCAGGAGAAACGTTTCCTTGAAACTGCTCTGCTGTGCGTTCGTTCACCTAGGAGAGTTGAATCTATGTTGAGATTCAGCGAGTCAAAAACACGTTTCTTCTAGGAGCTGCATTGGGATATTGCTGAGTGAATGGAACCGTAGGCTGTACAGAGAAATATCTGCTCCTAAAACCAAAACGGAGCTATCTAACTGAATGGTTGTCAATGTGTGCATTCAACTGACAGAGATAAACTCACGTGTGGATTCAGCGGTTCGCAAACCCTTTCTGTGCAGAATCCCAAAACTGGTATTTCCAGCCCAATGCCGGCATACGTACTAAACAGCAGGAAACTTCGTCTAAAACTCAGGGAAACGTTTCCTTGAAACGGATCTACTGGACCTTCGTTCACCTAAGAGAGTTGAATCTATGTTGAGATTCAGCGAGTCAGAAACACGTTTCTTCTAGGAGCTGCGTTGGGATATTCCCGAGTGACTGGGACCATAGGCTGTACAGAGAAATATCTGCTTCTAAAACCAAAACGGAGCTATCTAACTGAATGGTTGTCAATGTGTGCATTCAACTGACAGAGTTAAACTCACGTGTGGATTCAGCGGTTCGCAAACCCTTTCTGTGCAGAATCCCAAAACCGGTATTTCCAGCCCAATGCCGGCATACGTACTAAACAGCAGGAAACTTCGTCTAAAACTCAGGAGAAACGTTTCCTTGAATCTGCTCTGCTGTGCGTTCGTTCACCTAGGAGAGTTGAATCTATGTTGAGATTCAGCGAGTCAGAAACACGTTTCTTCTACGAGCTGCGTTGGGATATTCCCGAGTGAATGGGACCATAGTCTGTACAGAGAAGTATCTGCTTCTAAAACCAAAACGGAGCTATCTAACTGAATGGTTGTCAATGTGTGCATTCAACTGACAGAGTTAAACTCACATGTGGATTCAGCGGTTTGCAAACCCTTTCTGTGCAGAATCCCAAAACCGGTATTTCCAGCCCCATTACGGCATACGTATTAAACAGCAGGAAACTTCGTGTAAAACTCAGAAGGAACGATTCCTTGAACCTGCTCTGCTGTTCCTTCCTTCACCTAAGAGAGTTGAATCTATGTTGAGATTCAGCGAGTCAGAAACACGTTTCTTCTAGGAGCTGCATTGGGATATTCCCGAGTGAATGGGAGCATTTGCTGTACAGAGAAATATCTGCTTCTAAAACCAAAACGGAGCTATCTAACTGAATGGTTGTCAATGTGTGCATTCAACTGACAGAGTTAAACACACGTGTGGATTCAGCGGTTTGCAAACCCTTTCTGTGCAGAATCCCAAAACCGGCATTTCCAGACCAATGCCAGCATACGTACTAAACAGCAGGAAACTTCGTCTAAAACTCAGGAGAAACGTTTCCTTCAAACTACTCTGCTGTGCGTTCATTCACCTAAGAGAGGTGAATCTATGTTGAGATTCAGCGAGTCAAAACCACGTTTCTTCTAGGAGCTGCATTGGGATATTGCTGAGTGAATGGAACCATAGGCTGTACAGAGAAATATCTGCTCCTAAAACCAAAACGGAGCTTTCTAACTGAATGGTTGTCAATGTGTGCATTCAACTGACAGAGTTAAACTCACGTGTGGATTCAGCGGTTCGCAAACACTTTCTGTGCAGAATCCCAAAACCGGTATTTACAGCCCAATGCCGGCATACGTACTAAACCGCAGTAAACTTCGTCTAAAACTCAGGAGAAACGTTTCCTTGAAATTGCTCTGCTGTGCGTTCGTTCACCTAGGAGAGTTGAATCTATGTTGAGATTCAGCGAGTCAGAAACACGTTTCTTCTAGGAGCTGCGTTGGGATATTCCCGAGTGAATGGGACCATAGGCTGTACAGAGAAATATCTGCTTCTAAAACCAAAACGGAGCTATCTAACTGTATGGTTGTCAATGTGTGTACTCAACTGACAGAGTTAAACTCACGTGTGGATTCAGCGGTTCGCAAGCCCTTTCTGTGCAGAATCCCAAAACCGGCATTTCCAGCCCAATGCCGGCATATGTACTAAACCGCAGTAAGCTTCGTCTAAAACTCAGGAGAAACGTTTCCTTGAAACTGCGCTGCTGTGCTTTCGTTCACCTAAGTGAGTTGAATCTATGTTGAGATTCAGCGAGTCAGAAACACGTTTCTTCTAGGAGCTGCGTTGGGATATTCCCGAGTGAATGGAACCATAGGCTGTACAGAGAAATATCTGCTCCTAAAACCAAAACGGAGCTTTCTAACTGAATGGTTGTCAATGTGTGCATTCAACTGACAGAGTTAAACTCACGTGTGGATTCAGCGGTTCGCAAGCCCTTTCTGTGCAGAATCCCAAAACCGGTATTTCCAGCCCAATGCCGGAATACGTACTAAACAGCAGGAAACTTCGTCTAAAACTCAGGGAAACGTTTCCTTGAAACGGATCTACTGGGCCTTCGTTCACCTAAGAGAGTTGAATATATGTTGAGATTCAGCGAGTCAGAAACACGTTTCTTCTAGGAGCTGCGTTATGATATTCCCGAGTGAATCGTACCCTAGGCTGTACAGAGAAATATCTGCTTCTAAAACCAAAACGGAGCTATCTAACTGAATGGTTTTCAATGTGTGCATTCAACTGACAGAGTTAAACTCACGTGTGTTTTCAGCGGTTTGCAAATCCTTTCTGTGCAGAATCCCAAAACCGGTATTTTCAGACCAATGCCGGCATACGTACTAAACAGCAGGAAACTTCGTCTAAAACTCAGGGAAACGTTTCCTTGAAACGGCTCTACTTGGCCTTCGTTCACCTAAGAGAGTTGAATCTATGTTGAGATTCAGCGAGTCAGAAACACGTTTCTTCTAGGAGCTGCGTTGGGATATTCCCTAGTGAATGGGACCATATGCTCTACAGAGAAATATCTGCTTCTAAAACCAAAACGGAGCTATCTAACTGAATGGTTGTCAATGTGTGCATTCAACTAACAGAGTTAAACTCACGTGTGGATTCAGCGGTTCGCAAACCCTTTCTGTGCAGAATCCCAAAACCGGCATTTCCAGCCCAATGCCGGCATATGTACTAAACCGCAGTAAGCTTCGTCTAAAACTCAGGAGAAACGTTTCCTTGAAACTGCGCTGCTGTGCTTTCGTTCACCTAAGTGAGTTGAATCTATGTTGAGATTCAGCGAGTCAGAAACACGTTTCTTCTAGGAGCTGCGTTGGGATATTCCCGAGTGAATGGGACCATAGGCTGTACAGAGAAATATCTGCTTCTAAAACCAAAATGGAGCTATCTAACTGAATGGTTGCCAATGTGTGCATTCAACTGACAGAGTTGAACTCACGTGTGGATCCAACGGTTTGCAAACCCTTTCTGTGCAGAATCCCAAAACCGGTATTTCCAGACCAATGCCAGCATACGTACTAAACAGCAGGAAACTTCGTATAAAACTCAGGAGAAACGTTTCCTTGAAACGGCTCTGCAGTGCGTTCGTTCAACTAAGAGAGTTGAATCTATGTTGAGATTCAGCGAGTCAGAAACACGTTTCTTCTAGGAGCTGCGTTGGGATATTCCCGAGTGAATGGGACCATAGGCTGTACAGAGAAATATCGGCTTCTAAAACCAAAACGGAGCTATCTAACTGAATGGTTGTCAATGTGTCCACTCAACTGATAGAGTTAAACTCACGTGTGGATTCAGCGGTTCACAAAAACTTTCTGTGCAGAATCCCAAAATCGGTATTTCCAGCCCAATGCCGGCATACGTACTAAACAGCAGGAAACTTCGTCTAAAACTCAGGAGAAACGTTTCCTTGAAACTGCTCTGCTGTGCGTTCGTTCACCTAGGAGAGTTGAATCTATGTTGAGATTCAGCGAGTCAAAAACACGTTTCTTCTAGGAGCTGCATTGGGATATTGCTGAGTGAATGGAACCGTAGGCTGTACAGAGAAATATCTGCTCCTAAAACC
The DNA here is from genome assembly GCF_030222135.1 of Aotus nancymaae. Lineage (NCBI taxonomy): Eukaryota > Metazoa > Chordata > Mammalia > Primates > Aotidae > Aotus > Aotus nancymaae. Next base: position 6,420,256 of record NW_026988517.1, on the reverse strand, counting down.
AAAACGGAGCTATCTAACTGAATGGTTGTCAATGTGTGCATTCAACTGACAGAGATAAACTCACGTGTGGATTCAGCGGTTCGCAAACCCTTTCTGTGCAGAATCCCAAAACCGGTATTTCCAGCCCAATGCCGGCATACGTACTAAACAGCAGGAAACTTCGTCTAAAACTCAGGGAAACGTTTCCTTGAAACGGATCTACTGGACCTTCGTTCACCTAAGAGAGTTGAATCTATGTTGAGATTCAGCGAGTCAGAAACACGTTTCTTCTAGGAGCTGCGTTGGGATATTCCCGAGTGAATGGGACCATAGGCTGTACAGAGAAATATCTGCTCCTAAAACAAAAACGGAGCTAACTAACTGAATGATTGTCAATGTGTGCATTCAACTGACAGAGTTAAACTCACGAGTGGATTCAGCGGTTCGCAAACCCTTTCTGTGCAGAATCCCAAAACCGGTATTTTCAGACCAATGCCGGCATACGTACTAAACAGCAGGAAACTTCGTCTAAAACTCAGGGAAACGTTTCCTTGAAACGGCTCTACTTGGCCTTCGTTCACCTAAGAGAGTTGAATCTATGTTGAGATTCAGCGAGTCAGAAACACGTTTCTTCTAGGAGCTGCGTTGGGATATTCCCTAGTGAATGGGACCATATGCTCTACAGAGAAATATCTGCTTCTAAAACCAAAACGGAGCTATCTAACTGAATGGTTGTCAATGTGTGCATTCAACTAACAGAGTTAAACTCACGTGTGGATTCAGCGGTTCGCAAACCCTTTCTGTGCAGAATCCCAAAACCGGCATTTCCAGCCCAATGCCGGCATATGTACTAAACCGCAGTAAGCTTCGTCTAAAACTCAGGAGAAACATTTCCTTGAAACTGCGCTGCTGTGCTTTCGTTCACCTAAGTGAGTTGAATCTATGTTGAGATTCAGCGAGTCAGAAACACGTTTCTTCTACGAGCTGCGTTGGGATATTGCCGAGTGAATGGGACCATAGTCTGTACAGAGAAGTATCTGCTTCTAAAACCAAAACGGAGCTATCTAACTGAATGGTTGTCAATGTGTGCATTCAACTGACAGAGTTAAACTCACATGTGGATTCAGCGGTTTGCAAACCCTTTCTGTGCAGAATCCCAAAACCGGTATTTCCAGCCCCATTACGGCATACGTATTAAACAGCAGGAAACTTCGTGTAAAACTCAGAAGGAACGATTCCTTGAACCTGCTCTGCTGTTCCTTCCTTCACCTAAGAGAGTTGAATCTATGTTGAGATTCAGCGAGTCAGAAACACGTTTCTTCTAGGAGCTGCATTGGGATATTCCCGAGTGAATGGGAGCATTTGCTGTACAGAGAAATATCTGCTTCTAAAACCAAAACGGAGCTATCTAACTGAATGGTTGTCAATGTGTGCATTCAACTGACAGAGTTAAACTCACGTGTGGATTCAGCGGTTTGCAAACCCTTTCTGTGCAGAATCCCAAAACCGGCATTTCCAGACCAATGCCAGCATACGTACTAAACAGCAGGAAACTTCGTCTAAAACTCAGGAGAAACGTTTCCTTCAAACTACTCTGCTGTGCGTTCATTCACCTAAGAGAGGTGAATCTATGTTGAGATTCAGCGAGTCAAAACCACGTTTCTTCTAGGAGCTGCATTGGGATATTGCTGAGTGAATGGAACCATAGGCTGTACAGAGAAATATCTGCTCCTAAAACCAAAACGGAGCTTTCTAACTGAATGGTTGTCAATGTGTGCATTCAACTGACAGAGTTAAACTCACGTGTGGATTCAGCGGTTCGCAAACACTTTCTGTGCAGAATCCCAAAACCGGTATTTCCAGCCCAATGCCGGCATACGTACTAAACTGCAGTAAACTTCGTCTAAAACTCAGGAGAAACGTTTCCTTGAAACTGCTCTGCTGTGCGTTCGTTCACCTAGGAGAGTTGAATCTATGTTGAGATTCAGCGAGTCAGAAACACGTTTCTTCTAGGAGCTGCGTTGGGATATTCCCGAGTGAATGGGACCATAGGCTGTACAGAGAAATATCTGCTTCTAAAACCAAAACGGAGCTATCTAACTGTATGGTTGTCAATGTGTGCACTCAACTGACAGAGTTAAACTCACGTGTGGATTCAGCGGTTCGCAAGCCCTTTCTGTGCAGAATCCCAAAACCGGCATTTCCAGCCCAATGCCGGCATATGTACTAAACCGCAGTAAGCTTCGTCTAAAACTCAGGAGAAACGTTTCCTTGAAACTGCGCTGCTGTGCTTTCGTTCACCTAAGTGAGTTGAATCTATGTTGAGATTCAGCGAGTCAGAAACACGTTTCTTCTAGGAGCTGCGTTGGGATATTCCCGAGTGAATGGGACCATAGGCTGTACAGAGAAATATCTGCTTCTAAAACCAAAACGGAGCTATCTAACTGAATGGTTGCCAATTTGTGCATTCAACTGACAGAGTGGAACTCACGTGTGGATCCAGCGGTTTGCAAACCCTTTCTTTGCAGAATCCCATAACCGGTATTTCCAGACCAATGCCGGCATACGTACTAAACAGCAGGAAACTTCGTCTAAAACTCAGGGAAACGTTTCCTTGAAACGGCTCTACTGGGCCTTCGTTCACCTAAGAGAGTTGAATCTATGTTGAGATTCAGCGAGTCAGAAACACGTTTCTTCTATGAGCTGCGTTGGGATATTCCCGAGTGAATGGGACCATAGGCTGTACAGACAAATATCTGCTCCTAAAACCAAAACGGAGCTATCTAACTGAATGGTTGTCAATGTGTGCATTCAACTGACAGAGTTAAACTCACGTGTGGATTCAGCGGTTCGCAAGCCCTTTCTGTGCAGAATCCCAAAACCGGTATTTCCAGCCCAATGCCGGCATACGTACTAAACAGCAGGAAACTTCGTCTAAAACTCAGGGAAACGTTTCCTTGAAACGGATCTACTGGGCCTTCGTTCACCTAAGAGAGTTGAATCTATGTTGAGATTCAGCGAGTCAGAAACACGTTTCTTCTAGGAGCTGCGTTGGGATATTCCCGAGTGAATGGGACCATAGGCTGTACAGAGAAATATCTGCTCCTAAAACCAAAACGGAGCTAACTAACTGAATGGTTGTCAATGTGTGCATTCAACTGACAGAGTTAAACTCACGTGTGGATTCAGCGGTTCGCAAACCCTTTCTGTGCAGAATCCCAAAACCGGTATTTCCAGCCCAATGCCGGCATACGTACTAAACAGCAGGAAACTTCGTCTAAAACTCAGGAGAAACGTTTCCTTGAAACTGCTCTGCTGTGCGTTCGTTCACCTAGGAGAGTTGAATCTATGTTGAGATTCAGCGAGTCAGAAACACGTTTCTTCTACGAGCTGCGTTGGGATATTCCCGAGTGAATGGGACCATAGGCTGTACAGAGAAGTATCTGCTTCTAAAACCAAAAAGGAGCTATCTAACTGAATGGTTGCCAATGTGTGCATTCAACTGACAGAGTTAAACTCACATGTGAATTCAGCGGTTTGAAATCCTTTCTGTGCAGAATCCCAAAACCTTCATTTCCAGTCGAATGACGGTATACGTACTAAACAGCAGGAAACTTCGTCTAAAACTCAGGAGAAACGTTTCCTTCAAACTACTCTGCTGTGCGTTCATTCACCTAAGAGAGGTGAATCTATGTTGAGATTCAGCGAGTCAAAAACACGTTTCTTCTAGGAGCTGCACTGGGATATTGCTGAGTGAATGGAACCATAGGCTGTACAGAGAAATATCTGCTCCTAAAACCAAAACGGAGCTTTCTAACTGAATGGTTGTCAATGTGTGCATTCAACTGACAGAGTTAAACTCACGTGTGGATTCAGCGGTTCGCAAACACTTTCTGTGCAGAATCCCAAAACCGGTATTTCCAGCCCAATGCCGGCATACGTACTAAACCGCAGTAAACTTCGTCTAAAACTCAGGAGAAACGTTTCCTTGAAACTGCTCTGCTGTGCGTTCGTTCACCTAGGAGAGTTGAATCTATGTTGAGATTCAGCGAGTCAGAAACACGTTTCTTCAAGGAGCTGCGTTGGGATATTCCCGAGTGAATGGGACCATAGGCTGTACAGAGAAATATCTGCTTCTAAAACCAAAACGGAGCTATCTAACTGTATGGTTGTCAATGTGTGCACTCAACTGACAGAGTTAAACTCACGTGTGGATTCAGCGGTTCGCAAGCCCTTTCTGTGCAGAATCCCAAAACCGGCATTTCCAGCCCAATGCCGGCATATGTACTAAACCGCAGTAAGCTTCGTCTAAAACTCAGGAGAAACGTTTCCTTGAAACTGCGCTGCTGTGCTTTCGTTCACCTAAGTGAGTTGAATCTATGTTGAGATTCAGCGAGTCAGAAACACGTTTCTTCTAGGAGCTGCGTTGGGATATTCCCGAGTGAATGGGACCATAGGCTGTACAGAGAAATATCTGCTCCTAAAACAAAAACGGAGCTAACTAACTGAATGATTGTCAATGTGTGCATTCAACTGACAGAGTTAAACTCACGAGTGGATTCAGCGGTTCGCAAACCCTTTCTGTGCAGAATCCCAAAACCGGTATTTCCAGCCCAATGCCGGCATACGTACTAAACAGCAGGAAACTTCGTCTAAAACTCAGGGAAACGTTTCCTTGAAACGGCTCTACTGGGCCTTCGTTCACCTAAGAGAGTTGAATCTATGTTGAGATTCAGCGAGTCAGAAACACGTTTCTTCTAGGAGCTGCGTTGGGATATTCCCGAGTGAATGGGACCATAGGCTGTACAGACAAATATCTGCTTCTAAAACCAAAACGGAGCTATCTAACTGAATGGTTGTCAATGTGTGCATTCAACTGACAGAGTTAAACTCACGTGTGGACTCAGCGGTTCGCAAGCCCTTTCTGTGCAGAATCCCAAAACCGGTATTTCCAGCCCAATGCCGGCATACGTACTAAACAGCAGGAAACTTCGTCTAAAACTCAGGGAAACGTTTCCTTGAAACGGATCTACTGGGCCTTCGTTCACCTAAGAGAGTTGAATCTATGTTGAGATTCAGCGAGTAAGAAACACGTTTCTTCTAGGAGCTGCGTTGGGATATTCCCGAGTGAATGGGACCAAAGGCTGTACAGAGAAATATCTGCTCCTAAAACCAAAACGGAGCTAACTAACTGAATGGTTGTCAATGTGTGCATTCAACTGACAGAGTTAAACTCACGTGTGGATTCAGCGGATCGCAAACCCTTTCTGTGCAGAATCCCAAAACCGGTATTTCCAGCCCAATGCCGGCATACGTACTAAACAGCAGGAAACTTCGTCGAAAACTCAGGAGAAACGTTTCCTTGAAACTGCTCTGCTGTGCGTTCGTTCACCTAGGAGAGTTGAATCTATGTTGAGATTCAGCGAGTCAGAAACACGTTTCTTCTACGAGCTGCGTTGGGATATTCCCGAGTGAATGGGACCATAGGCTGTACAGAGAAGTATCTGCTTCTAAAACCAAAACGGAGCTATCTAACTGAATGGTTGTCAATGTGTGCATTCAAATGACAGAGTTAAACTCACATGTGGATTCAGCGGTTTGCAAAACCTTTCTGTGCAGAATCCCAAAACCGGTATTTCCAGCCCCATTCCGGCATACGTATTAAACAGCAGGAAACTTCGTCTAAAACTCAGGAGGAACGATTCCTTGAACCTGCTCTGCTGTTCCTTCCTTCACCTAAGAGAGTTGAATCTATGTTGAGATTCAGCGAGTCAGAAACACGTTTCTTCTAGGAGCTGCATTGGGATATTCCCGAGTGAATGGGACCATTTGCTGTACAGAGAAATATCTGCTTCTAAAACCAAAACGGAGCTATCTAACTGAATGGTTGTCAATGTGTGCATTCAACTGACAGAGTTAAACTCACTTGTGGATTCAGCGGTTTGCAAACCCTTTCTGTGCAGAATCCCAAAACCGGCATTTCCAGCCGAATGACGGTATACGTACTAAACAGCAGGAAACTTCGTCTAAAACTCAGGAGAAACGTTTCCTTCAAACTACTCTGCTGTGCGTTCATTCACCTAAGAGAGGTGAATCTATGTTGAGATTCAGCGAGTCAAAAACACGTTTCTTCTAGGAGCTGCACTGGGATATTGCTGAGTGAATGGAACCATAGGCTGTACAGAGAAATATCTGCTCCTAAAACCAAAACGGAGCTTTCTAACTGAATGGTTGTCAATGTGTGCATTCAACTGACAGAGTTAAACTCACGTGTGGATTCAGCGGTTCGCAAACACTTTCTGTGCAGAATCCCAAAACCGGTATTTCCAGCCCAATGCCGGCATACGTACTAAACCGCAGTAAACTTCGTCTAAAACTCAGGAGAAACGTTTCCTTGAAACTGCTCTGCTGTGCGTTCGTTCACCTAGGAGAGTTGAATCTATGTTGAGATTCAGCGAGTCAGAAACACGTTTCTTCAAGGAGCTGCGTTGGGATATTCCCGAGTGAATGGGACCATAGGCTGTACAGAGAAATATCTGCTTCTAAAACCAAAACGGAGCTATCTAACTGTATGGTTGTCAATGTGTGCACTCAACTGACAGAGTTAAACTCACGTGTGGATTCAGCGGTTCGCAAGCCCTTTCTGTGCAGAATCCCAAAACCGGCATTTCCAGCCCAATGCCGGCATATGTACTAAACCGCAGTAAGCTTCGTCTAAAACTCAGGAGAAACGTTTCCTTGAAACTGCGCTGCTGTGCTTTCGTTCACCTAAGTGAGTTGAATCTATGTTGAGATTCAGCGAGTCAGAAACACGTTTCTTCTAGGAGCTGCGTTGGGATATTCCCGAGTGAATGGGACCATAGGCTGTACAGAGAAATATCTGCTCCTAAAACAAAAACGGAGCTAACTAACTGAATGATTGTCAATGTGTGCATTCAACTGACAGAGTTAAACTCACGAGTGGATTCAGCGGTTCGCAAACCCTTTCTGTGCAGAATCCCAAAACCGGTATTTCCAGCCCAATGCCGGCATACGTACTAAACAGCAGGAAACTTCGTCTAAAACTCAGGGAAACGTTTCCTTGAAACGGCTCTACTGGGCCTTCGTTCACCTAAGAGAGTTGAATCTATGTTGAGATTCAGCGAGTCAGAAACACGTTTCTTCTAGGAGCTGCGTTGGGATATTCCCGAGTGAATGGGACCATAGGCTGTACAGACAAATATCTGCTCCTAAAACCAAAACGGAGCTATCTAACTGAATGGTTGTCAATGTGTGCATTCAACTGACAGAGTTAAACTCACGTGTGGACTCAGCGGTTCGCAAGCCCTTTCTGTGCAGAATCCCAAAACCGGTATTTCCAGCCCAATGCCGGCATACGTACTAAACAGCAGGAAACTTCGTCTAAAACTCAGGGAAACGTTTCCTTGAAACGGATCTACTGGGCCTTCGTTCACCTAAGAGAGTTGAATCTATGTTGAGATTCAGCGAGTAAGAAACACGTTTCTTCTAGGAGCTGCGTTGGGATATTCCCGAGTGAATGGGACCAAAGGCTGTACAGAGAAATATCTGCTCCTAAAACGAAAACGGAGCTAACTAACTGAATGGTTGTCAATGTGTGCATTCAACTGACAGAGTTAAACTCACGTGTGGATTCAGCGGATCGCAAACCCTTTCTGTGCAGAATCCCAAAACCGGTGTTTCCAGCCCAATGCCGGCATACGTACTAAACAGCAGGAAACTTCGTCGAAAACTCAGGAGAAACGTTTCCTTGAAACTGCTCTGCTGTGCGTTCGTTCACCTAGGAGAGTTGAATCTATGTTGAGATTCAGCGAGTCAGAAACACGTTTCTTCTACGAGCTGCGTTGGGATATTCCCGAGTGAATGGGACCATAGGCTGTACAGAGAAGTATCTGCTTCTAAAACCAAAACGGAGCTATCTAACTGAATGGTTGTCAATGTGTGCATTCAAATGACAGAGTTAAACTCACATGTGGATTCAGCGGTTTGCAAAACCTTTCTGTGCAGAATCCCAAAACCGGTATTTCCAGCCCCATTCCGGCATACGTATTAAACAGCAGGAAACTTCGTCTAAAACTCAGGAGGAACGATTCCTTGAACCTGCTCTGCTGTTCCTTCCTTCACCTAAGAGAGTTGAATCTATGTTGAGATTCAGCGAGTCAGAAACACGTTTCTTCTAGGAGCTGCATTGGGATATTCCCGAGTGAATGGGACCATTTGCTGTACAGAGAAATATCTGCTTCTAAAACCAAAACGGAGCTATCTAACTGAATGGTTGTCAATGTGTGCATTCAACTGACAGAGTTAAACTCACTTGTGGATTCAGCGGTTTGCAAACCCTTTCTGTGCAGAATCCCAAAACCGGCATTTCCAGCCGAATGACGGTATACGTACTAAACAGCAGGAAACTTCGTCTAAAACTCAGGAGAAACGTTTCCTTCAAACTACTCTGCTGTGCGTTCATTCACCTAAGAGAGGTGAATCTATGTTGAGATTCAGCGAGTCAAAAACACGTTTCTTCTAGGAGCTGCACTGGGATATTGCTGAGTGAATGGAACCATAGGCTGTACAGAGAAATATCTGCTCCTAAAACCAAAACGGAGCTTTCTAACTGAATGGTTGTCAACGTGTGCATTCAACTGACAGAGTTAAACTCACGTGTGGATTCAGCGGTTCGCAAACACTTTCTGTGCAGAATCCCAAAACCGGTATTTCCAGCCCAATGCCGGCATACGTACTAAACCGCAGTAAACTTCGTCTAAAACTCAGGAGAAACGTTTCCTTGAAACTGCTCTGCTGTGCGTTCGTTCACCTAGGAGAGTTGAATCTATGTTGAGATTCAGCGAGTCAGAAACACGTTTCTTCTAGGAGCTGCGTTGGGATATTCCCGAGTGAATGGGACCATAGGCTGTACAGAGAAATATCTGCTTCTAAAACCAAAACGGAGCTATCTAACTGTATGGTTGTCAATGTGTGCACTCAACTGACAGAGTTAAACTCACGTGTGGATTCAGCGGTTCGCAAGCCCTTTCTGTGCAGAATCCCAAAACCGGCATTTCCAGCCCAATGCCGGCATATGTACTAAACCGCAGTAAGCTTCGTCTAAAACTCAGGAGAAACGTTTCCTTGAAACTGCGCTGCTGTGCTTTCGTTCACCTAAGTGAGTTGAATCTATGTTGAGATTCAGCGAGTCAGAAACACGTTTCTTCTAGGAGCTGCGTTGGGATATTCCCGAGTGAATGGGACCATAGGCTGTACAGAGAAATATCTGCTCCTAAAACAAAAACGGAGCTAACTAACTGAATGATTGTCAATGTGTGCATTCAACTGACAGAGTTAAACTCACGAGTGGATTCAGCGGTTCGCAAACCCTTTCTGTGCAGAATCCCAAAACCGGTATTTCCAGCCCAATGCCGGCATACGTACTAAACAGCAGGAAACTTCGTCTAAAACTCAGGGAAACGTTTCCTTGAAACGGCTCTACTGGGCCTTCGTTCACCTAAGAGAGTTGAATCTATGTTGAGATTCAGCGAGTCAGAAACACGTTTCTTCTAGGAGCTGCGTTGGGATATTCCCGAGTGAATGGGACCATAGGCTGTACAGACAAATATCTGCTCCTAAAACCAAAACGGAGCTATCTAACTGAATGGTTGTCAATGTGTGCATTCAACTGACAGAGTTAAACTCACGTGTGGACTCAGCGGTTCGCAAGCCCTTTCTGTGCAGAATCCCAAAACCGGTATTTCCAGCCCAATGCCGGCATACGTACTAAACAGCAGGAAACTTCGTCTAAAACTCAGGGAAACGTTTCCTTGAAACGGATCTACTGGGCCTTCGTTCACCTAAGAGAGTTGAATCTATGTTGAGATTCAGCGAGTAAGAAACACGTTTCTTCTAGGAGCTGCGTTGGGATATTCCCGAGTGAATGGGACCAAAGGCTGTACAGAGAAATATCTGCTCCTAAAACGAAAACGGAGCTAACTAACTGAATGGTTGTCAATGTGTGCATTCAACTGACAGAGTTAAACTCACGTGTGGATTCAGCGGATCGCAAACCCTTTCTGTGCAGAATCCCAAAACCGGTATTTCCAGCCCAATGCCGGCATACGTACTAAACAGCAGGAAACTTCGTCGAAAACTCAGGAGAAACGTTTCCTTGAAACTGCTCTGCTGTGCGTTCGTTCACCTAGGAGAGTTGAATCTATGTTGAGATTCAGCGAGTCAGAAACACGTTTCTTCTACGAGCTGCGTTGGGATATTCCCGAGTGAATGGGACCATAGGCTGTACAGAGAAGTATCTGCTTCTAAAACCAAAACGGAGCTATCTAACTGAATGGTTGTCAATGTGTGCATTCAAATGACAGAGTTAAACTCACCTGTGGATTCAGCGGTTTGCAAAACCTTTCTGTGCAGAATCCCAAAACCGGTATTTCCAGCCCCATTCCGGCATACGTATTAAACAGCAGGAAACTTCGTCTAAAACTCAGGAGGAACGATTCCTTGAACCTGCTCTGCTGTTCCTTCCTTCACCTAAGAGAGTTGAATCTATGTTGAGATTCAGCGAGTCAGAAACACGTTTCTTCTAGGAGCTGCATTGGGATATTCCCGAGTGAATGGGACCATTTGCTGTACAGAGAAATATCTGCTTCTAAAACCAAAACGGAGCTATCTAACTGAATGGTTGTCAATGTGTGCATTCAACTGACAGAGTTAAACTCACTTGTGGATTCAGCGGTTTGCAAACCCTTTCTGTGCAGAATCCCAAAACCGGCATTTCCAGCCGAATGACGGTATACGTACTAAACACCAGGAAACTTCGTCTAAAACTCAGGAGAAACGTTTCCTTCAAACTACTCTGCTGTGCGTTCATTCACCTAAGAGAGGTGAATCTATGTTGAGATTCAGCGAGTCAAAAACACGTTTCTTCTAGGAGCTGCACTGGGATATTGCTGAGTGAATGGAACCATAGGCTGTACAGAGAAATATCTGCTCCTAAAACCAAAACGGAGCTTTCTAACTGAATGGTTGTCAATGTGTGCATTCAACTGACAGAGTTAAACTCACGTGTGGATTCAGCGGTTCGCAAACACTTTCTGTGCAGAATCCCAAAACCGGTATTTCTAGCCCAATGCCGGCATACGTACTAAACCGCAGTAAACTTCGTCTAAAACTCAGGAGAAACGTTTCCTTGAAACTGCTCTGCTGTGCGTTCGTTCACCTAGGAGAGTTGAATCTATGTTGAGATTCAGCGAGTCAGAAACACGTTTCTTCAAGGAGCTGCGTTGGGATATTCCCGAGTGAATGGGACCATAGGCTGTACAGAGAAATATCTGCTTCTAAAACCAAAACGGAGCTATCTAACTGTATGGTTGTCAATGTGTGCACTCAACTGACAGAGTTAAACTCACGTGTGGATTCAGCGGTTCGCAAGCCCTTTCTGTGCAGAATCCCAAAACCGGCATTTCCAGCCCAATGCCGGCATATGTACTAAACCGCAGTAAGCTTCGTCTAAAACTCAGGAGAAACGTTTCCTTGAAACTGCGCTGCTGTGCTTTCGTTCACCTAAGTGAGTTGAATCTATGTTGAGATTCAGCGAGTCAGAAACACGTTTCTTCTAGGAGCTGCGTTGGGATATTCCCGAGTGAATGGAACCATAGGCTGTACAGACAAATATCTGCTCCTAAAACCAAAACGGAGCTATCTAACTGAATGGTTGTCAATGTGTGCATTCAACTGACAGAGTTAAACTCACGTGTGGATTCAGCGGTTCGCAAGCCCTTTCTGTGCAGAATCCCAAAACCGGTATTTCCAGCCCAATGCCGGCATACGTACTAAACAGCAGGAAACTTCGTCTAAAACTCAGGGAAACGTTTCCTTGAAACGGATCTACTGGGCCTTCGTTCACCTAAGAGAGTTGAATCTATGTTGAGATTCAGCGAGTCAGAAACACGTTTCTTCTAGGAGCTGCGTTGGGATATTCCCGAGTGAATGGGACCATAGGCTGTACAGAGAAATATCTGCTCCTAAAACCAAAACGGAGCTAACTAACTGAATGGTTGTCAATGTGTGCATTCAACTGACAGTGTTAAACTCACATGTGGATTCAGCGGTTTGCAAACCCTTGCTGTGCAGAATCCCAAAACCGGTATTTCCAGCCCCATTCCGGCATACGTATTAAACAGCAGGAAACTTCGTCTAAAACTCAGGAGGAACGATTCCTTGAACCTGCTCTGCTGTTCCTTCCTTCACCTAAGAGAGTTGAATCTATGTTGAGTTTCAGCGAGTCAGAAACACGTTTCTTCTAGGAGCTGCGTTGGGATATTCCCGAGTGAATGGGACCATTTGCTGTACAGAGAAATATCTACTTCTAAAACCAAAACGGAGCTATCTAACTGAATGGTTGTCAATGTGTGCATTCAACTGACACAGTTAAACTCACGTGTGGATTCAGCGGTTTGCAAACCCTTTCTGTGCAGAATCCCAAAACCGGCATTTCCAGCCCAATGACGGCATACGTACTAAACAGCAGGAAACTTCGTCTAAAACTCAGGAGAAACGTTTCCTTCAAACTACTCTGCTGTGCGTTCATTCACCTAAGAGAGGTGAATCTATGTTGAGATTCAGCGAGTCAGAAACACGTTTCTTCTAGGAGCTGCATTGGGATATTGCTGAGTGAATGGAACCATAGGCTGTGCAGAGAAATATCTGCTCCTAAAACCAAAACGGAGCTTTCTAACTGAATGGTTGTCAATGTGTGCATTCAACTGACAGAGTTAAACTCACGTGTGGATTCAACGGTTCGCAAACCCTTTCTGTGCAGAATCCCAAAACCGGTATTTCCAGCCCAATGCCGGCATACGTACTAAACCGCAGTAAGCTTCGTCTAAAACTCAGGAGAACCTTTTCGTTGAAACTGCGCTGCTGTGCCTTCGTTCACCTAAGAGAGTAGAATCTATGTTGAGATTCAGCGAGTCAGAAACACGTTTCTTCTTGGAGCTGCGTAGGGATATTCCCTAGTGAATGGGACCATAGGCTGTACAGAGAAATGTCTGCTTCTAAAACCAAAACGGAGATATCTAACTGAATGGTTGTCAATGTGTGCATTCAACTGACAGAGATAAACTCACGTGTGGATTCAGCGGTTCGCAAATCCTTTCTGTGCAGAATCCCAAAACCGGCATTTCCAGCCAAATGCCGGCATACGTACTAAACCCCAGTAAACTTCGTCTAAAACTCAGGAGAAACGTTTCCTTGAAACTGCGCTGCTGTGACTTCGTTCACCTAAGAGAGTAGAATCGATGTTGAGATTCAGCGAGTCAGAAACACGTTTCTTCTAGGAGCTGCGTTGGTATATTCCCGAGTGAATCGGACCCTAGGCTGTACAGAGAAATATCTGCTTCTAAAACCAAAACGGAGCTATCTAACTGAATGGTTTTCAATGTGTGCATTCAATTGACAGAGTTAAACTCACGTGTGGTTTCAGCGGTTTGCAAATCCTTTCTGTGCAGAATCGCCAAACCGGTATTTCCAGCCCAATGCCGGCATACGTACTAAACAGCAGGAAACTTCGTCTAAAACTCAGGGAAACGTTTCCTTGAAACGGCTCTACTGGGCCTTCGTTCACCTAAGAGAGTTGAATCTATGTTGAGATTCAGCGAGTCAGAAACACGTTTCTTCTAGGAGCTGCGTTGGGATATTCCCGAGTGAATGGGACCATAGGCTGTACAGACAAATATCTGCTCCTAAAACCAAAACGGAGCTAACTAACTGAATGGTTGTCAATGTGTGCATTCAACTGACAGTGTTAAACTCACGTGTGGATTCAGCGGTTCGCAAGCCCTTTCTGTGCAGAATCCCAAAACCGGTATTTCCAGCCCAATGCCGACATACGTACTAAACAGCAGGAAACTTCGTCTAAAACTCAGGGAAACGTTTCCTTGAAACGGCTCTACTGGGCCTTCGTTCACCTAAGAGAGTTGAATCTACGTTGAGATTCAGCGAGTCAGAAACACGTTTCTTCTAGGAGCTGCCTTGGGATATTCCCGAGTGAATGGGACCATAGGCTGTACAGAGAAATATCTGCTCCTAAAACCAAAACGGAGCTATCTAACTGAATGGTTGTCAATGTGTGCATTCAACTAACAGAGTTAAACTCACGTGTGGATTCAGCGGTTTGCAAACCCTTTCTGTGAAGAATCCCAAAACCGGCATTTCCAGCCCAATGACGGCATACGTACTAAACAGCAGGAAACTTCGTCTAAAACTCAGGAGAAACGTTTCCTTCAAACTACTCTGCTGTGCGTTCATTCACCAAAGAGAGGTGAATCGATGTTGAGATTCAGCGAGTCAAAAACACGTTTCTTCTAGGAGCTGCATTGGGATACTGCTGAGTGAATGGAACCATAGGCTGTACAGAGAAATATCTGCTCCTAAAACCAAAACGGAGCTTTCTAACTGAATGGTTGTCAATGTGTGCATTCAACTGACAGAGTTAAACTCACGTGTGGATTCAGCGGTTCGCAAACACTTTCTGTGCAGAATCCCAAATCCGGTATTCCCAGCCCAATGCCGGCATACGTACTAAACCGCAGTAAACTTCGTCTAAAACTCAGGAGAAACGTTTCCTTGAAACTGCTCTGCTGTGCGTTCGTTCACCTAGGAGAGTTGAATCTATGTTGAGATTCAGCGAGTCAGAAACACGTTTCTTCTAGGAGATGCGTTGGGATATTCCCGAGTGAATGGGACCATAGGCTGTACAGAGAAATATCTGCTTCTAAAACCAAAACGGAGCTATCTAACTATATGGTTGTCAATGTGTGCACTCAACTGACAGAGTTAAACTCACGTGTGGATTCAGCGGTTCGCAAACCCTTTCTGTGCAGAATCCCAAAACCGGTATTTCCAGCCCAATGCCGGCATACGTACTAAACAGCAGGAAACTTCGTCTAAAACACAGGAGAAACGTTTCCTTGAAACTGCTCTGCTGTGCCTTCGTTCACCTAAGAGAGTTGAATCTATGTTGAGATTCAGCGAGTCAGAAACACGTTTCTTCTGGAGCTGCGTTGGGATATTCCCTAGTGAAAGGGACCATAGGCTGTACAGAGAAATATCTGCTTCTACAACCAAAGCGGAGCTATCTAACTGAATGGTTGTCAATGTGTGCATTCAACTGACAGAGGAAAACTCACGTGTGGATTCAGCGGTTTGCAAACCCTTTCTGTGCAGAATCCCAAAACCGGTATTTCCAGCCCAATGCCGGCATACGAACTAAACAGCAGGAAACTTCGTCTAAATCTCAGGAGAAACGTTTCCTTGAAACTGCGCTGCTGTGCTTTCGTTCACCTAAGTGAGTTGAATCTATGTTGAGATTCAGCGAGTCAGAAACACGTTTCTTCTAGGAGCTGCGTTGGGATATTCCCGAGTGAATGGGACCATAGGCTGTACAGAGAAATATCTGCTTCTAAAACCAAAATGGAGCTATCTAACTGAATGGTTGCCAATGTGTGCATTCAACTGACAGAGTTGAACTCACGTGTGGATCCAACGGTTTGCAAACCCTTTCTGTGCAGAATCCCAAAACCGGTATTTCCAGACCAATGCCAGCATACGTACTAAACAGCAGGAAACTTCGTATAAAACTCAGGAGAAACGTTTCCTTGAAACGGCTCTGCAGTGCGTTCGTTCAACTAAGAGAGTTGAATCTATGTTGAGATTCAGCGAGTCAGAAACACGTTTCTTCTAGGAGCTGCGTTGGGATATTCCCGAGTGAATGGGACCATAGGCTGTACAGAGAAATATCTGCTTCTAAAACCAAAACGGAGCTATCTAACTGTATGGTTGTCAATGTGTGCACTCAACTGATAGAGTTAAACTCACGTGTGGATTCAGCGGTTCACAAACCCTTTCTGTGCAGAATCCCAAAATCGGTATTTCCAGCCCAATGCCGGCATACGTACTAAACAGCAGGAAACTTCGTCTAAAACTCAGGAGAAACGTTTCCTTGAAACTGCTCTGCTGTGCGTTCGTTCACCTAGGAGAGTAGAATCTATGTTGAGATTCAGCGAGTCAAAAACACGTTTCTTCTAGGAGCTGCATTGGGATATTGCTGAGTGAATGGAACCGTAGGCTGTACAGAGAAATATCTGCTCCTAAAACCAAAACGGAGCTATCTAACTGAATGGTTGTCAATGTGTGCATTCAACTGACAGAGATAAACTCACGTGTGGATTCAGCGGTTCGCAAACCCTTTCTGTGCAGAATCCCAAAACCGGTATTTCCAGCCCAATGCCGGCATACGTACTAAACAGCAGGAAACTTCGTCTAAAACTCAGGGAAACGTTTCCTTGAAACGGATCTACTGGACCTTCGTTCACCTAAGAGAGTTGAATCTATGTTGAGATTCAGCGAGTCAGAAACACGTTTCTTCTAGGAGCTGCGTTGGGATATTCCCGAGTGACTGGGACCATAGGCTGTACAGAGAAATATCTGCTTCTAAAACCAAAACGGAGCTATCTAACTGAATGGTTGTCAATGTGTGCATTCAACTGACAGAGTTAAACTCACGTGTGGATTCAGCGGTTCGCAAACCCTTTCTGTGCAGAATCCCAAAACCGGTATTTCCAGCCCAATGCCGGCATACGTACTAAACAGCAGGAAACTTCGTCTAAAACTCAGGAGAAACGTTTCCTTGAATCTGCTCTGCTGTGCGTTCGTTCACCTAGGAGAGTTGAATCTATGTTGAGATTCAGCGAGTCAGAAACACGTTTCTTCTACGAGCTGCGTTGGGATATTCCCGAGTGAATGGGACCATAGTCTGTACAGAGAAGTATCTGCTTCTAAAACCAAAACGGAGCTATCTAACTGAATGGTTGTCAATGTGTGCATTCAACTGACAGAGTTAAACTCACATGTGGATTCAGCGGTTTGCAAACCCTTTCTGTGCAGAATCCCAAAACCGGTATTTCCAGCCCCATTACGGCATACGTATTAAACAGCAGGAAACTTCGTGTAAAACTCAGAAGGAACGATTCCTTGAACCTGCTCTGCTGTTCCTTCCTTCACCTAAGAGAGTTGAATCTATGTTGAGATTCAGCGAGTCAGAAACACGTTTCTTCTAGGAGCTGCATTGGGATATTCCCGAGTGAATGGGAGCATTTGCTGTACAGAGAAATATCTGCTTCTAAAACCAAAACGGAGCTATCTAACTGAATGGTTGTCAATGTGTGCATTCAACTGACAGAGTTAAACTCACGTGTGGATTCAGCGGTTCGCAAACTCTTTCTGTGCAGAATCCCAAAACCGGTATTTCCAGCCCAATGCCGGCATACGTACTAAACAGCAGGAAACTTCGTCTAAAACTCAGGAGAAACGTTTCCTTGAATCTGCTCTGCTGTGCGTTCGTTCACCTAGGAGAGTTGAATCTATGTTGAGATTCAGCGAGTCAGAAACACGTTTCTTCTACGAGCTGCGTTGGGATATTCCCGAGTGAATGGGACCATAGTCTGTACAGAGAAGTATCTGCTTCTAAAACCAAAACGGAGCTATCTAACTGAATGGTTGTCAATGTGTGCATTCAACTGACAGAGTTAAACTCACATGTGGATTCAGCGGTTTGCAAACCCTTTCTGTGCAGAATCCCAAAACCGGTATTTCCAGCCCCATTACGGCATACGTATTAAACAGCAGGAAACTTCGTGTAAAACTCAGAAGGAACGATTCCTTGAACCTGCTCTGCTGTTCCTTCCTTCACCTAAGAGAGTTGAATCTATGTTGAGATTCAGCGAGTCAGAAACACGTTTCTTCTAGGAGCTGCATTGGGATATTCCCGAGTGAATGGGAGCATTTGCTGTACAGAGAAATATCTGCTTCTAAAACCAAAACGGAGCTATCTAACTGAATGGTTGTCAATGTGTGCATTCAACTGACAGAGTTAAACTCACGTGTGGATTCAGCGGTTTGCAAACCCTTTCTGTGCAGAATCCCAAAACCGGCATTTCCAGACCAATGCCAGCATACGTACTAAACAGCAGGAAACTTCGTCTAAAACTCAGGAGAAACGTTTCCTTCAAACTACTCTGCTGTGCGTTCATTCACCTAAGAGAGGTGAATCTATGTTGAGATTCAGCGAGTCAAAACCACGTTTCTTCTAGGAGCTGCATTGGGATATTGCTGAGTGAATGGAACCATAGGCTGTACAGAGAAATATCTGCTCCTAAAACCAAAACGGAGCTTTCTAACTGAATGGTTGTCAATGTGTGCATTCAACTGACAGAGGTAAACTCACGTGTGGATTCAGCGATTCGCAAACACTTTCTGTGCAGAATCCCAAAACCGGTATTTCCAGCCCAATGCCGGCATACGTACTAAACCGCAGTAAACTTCGTCTAAAACTCAGGAGAAACGTTTCCTTGAAACTGCTCTGCTGTGCGTTCGTTCACCTAGGAGAGTTGAATCTATGTTGAGATTCAGCGAGTCAGAAACACGTTTCTTCTAGGAGCTGCGTTGGGATATTCCCGAGTGAATGGGACCATAGGCTGTACAGAGAAATATCTGCTTCTAAAACCAAAACGGAGCTATCTAACTGTATGGTTGTCAATGTGTGTACTCAACTGACAGAGTTAAACTCACGTGTGGATTCAGCGGTTCGCAAGCCCTTTCTGTACAGAATCCCAAAACCGGCATTTCCAGCCCAATGCCGGCATATGTACTAAACCGCAGTAAGCTTCGTCTAAAACTCAGGAGAAACGTTTCCTTGAAACTGCGCTGCTGTGCTTTCGTTCACCTAAGTGAGTTGAATCTATGTTGAGATTCAGCGAGTCAGAAACACGTTTCTTCTAGGAGCTGCGTTGGGATATTCCCGAGTGAATGGAACCATAGGCTGTACAGAGAAATATCTGCTCCTAAAACCAAAACGGAGCTTTCTAACTGAATGGTTGTCAATGTGTGCATTCAACTGACAGAGTTAAACTCACGTGTGGATTCAGCGGTTCGCAAGCCCTTTCTGTGCAGAATCCCAAAACCGGTATTTCCAGCCCAATGCCGGCATACGTACTAAACAGCAGGAAACTTCGTCTAAAACTCAGGGAAACGTTTCCTTGAAACGGATCTACTGGGCCTTCGTTCACCTAAGAGAGTTGAATATATGTTGAGATTCAGCGAGTCAGAAACACGTTTCTTCTAGGAGCTGCCTTGGGATATTCCCGAGAGAATGGGACCATAGGCTGTACAGAGAAATATCTGCTCCTAAAACCAAAACGGAGCTATCTAACTGAATGGTTGTCAATGTGTGCATTCAACTGACAGAGTTAAACTCACGTGTGGATTCAGCGGTTCGCAAACCCTTTCTGTGCAGAATCCCAAAACCGGTATTTCCAGCCAAATGCCGGCATACGTAAGAAAGAGCAGGAAACTTCGTCTAAAACTCAGGAGAAACGTTTCCTTGAAACTGCTCTGCTGTGCGTTCGTTCACCTAGGAGAGTTGAATCTATGTTGAGATTCAGCGAGTCAGAAACACGTTTCTTCTACGAGCTGCGTTGGGATATTCCCGAGTGAATGGGACCATAGGCTGTACAGAGAAGTATCTGCTTCTAAAACCAAAACGGAGCTATCTAACTGAATGGTTGTCAATGTGTGCAATCAACTGACAGAGTTAAACTCACATGTGGATTCAGCGGTTTGCAAAACCTTTCTGTGCAGAATCCCAAAACCGGTATTTCCAGCCCCATTCCGGCATAGGTACTAAACAGCAGGAAACTTCGTCTAAAACTCAGGAGGAACGATTCCTTCAAACTACTCTGCTGTGCGTTCATTCACCTAAGAGAGGCGAATCTATGTTGAGATTCAGCGAGTCAAAAACACGTTTCTTCTAGGAGCTGCACTGGGATATTGCTGAGTGAACGGAACCATAGGCTGTACAGAGAAATATCTGCTCCTAAAACCAAAACGGAGCTTTCTAACTGAATGGTTGTCAATGTGTGCATTCAACTGACAGAGTTAAACTCACTTGTGGATTCAGCGGTTCGCAAGCCCTTTCTGTGCAGAATCCCAAAACCGGCATTTCCAGCCCAATGCCGGCATATGTACTAAACCGCAGTAAGCTTCGTCTAAAACTCAGGAGAAACGTTTCCTTGAAACTGCGCTGCTGTGCCTTCGTTCACCTAAGAGAGTAGAATCGATGTTGAGATTCAGCGAGTCAGAAACACGTTTCTTCTAGGAGCTGCGTTGGGATATTCCCTAGTGAATGGGACCATATGCTCTACAGAGAAATATCTGCTTCTAAAACCAAAACGGAGCTATCTAACTGAATGGTTGTCAATGTGTGCATTCAACTAACAGAGTTAAACTCACGTGTGGATTCAGCGGTTCGCAAACCCTTTCTGTGCAGAATCCCAAAACCGGCATTTCCAGCCCAATGCCGGCATATGTACTAAACCGCAGTAAGCTTCGTCTAAAACTCAGGAGAAACGTTTCCTTGAAACTGCGCTGCTGTGCTTTCGTTCACCTAAGTGAGTTGAATCTATGTTGAGATTCAGCGAGTCAGAAACACGTTTCTTCTAGGAGCTGCGTTGGGATATTCCCGAGTGAATGGGACCATAGGCTGTACAGAGAAATATCTGCTTCTAAAACCAAAATGGAGCTATCTAACTGAATGGTTGCCAATGTGTGCATTCAACTGACAGAGTTGAACTCACGTGTGGATCCAACGGTTTGCAAACCCTTTCTGTGCAGAATCCCAAAACCGGTATTTCCAGACCAATGCCAGCATACGTACTAAACAGCAGGAAACTTCGTATAAAACTCAGGAGAAACGTTTCCTTGAAACGGCTCTGCAGTGCGTTCGTTCAACTAAGAGAGTTGAATCTATGTTGAGATTCAGCGAGTCAGAAACACGTTTCTTCTAGGAGCTGAGTTGGGATATTCCCGAGTGAATGGGACCATAGGCTGTACAGAGAAATATCTGCTTCTAAAACCAAAACGGAGCTTTCTAACTGTATGGTTGTCAATGTGTGCACTCAACTGATAGAGTTAAACTCACGTGTGGATTCAGCGGTTCACAAACCCTTTCTGTGCAGAATCCCAAAATCGGTATTTCCAGCCCAATGCCGGCATACGTACTAAACAGCAGGAAACTTCGTCTAAAACTCAGGAGAAACGTTTCCTTGAAACTGCTCTGCTGTGCGTTCGTTCACCTAGGAGAGTTGAATCTATGTTGAGATTCAGCGAGTCAAAAACACGTTTCTTCTAGGAGCTGTATTGGGATATTGCTGAGTGAATGGAACCGTAGGCTGTACAGAGAAATATCTGCTCCTAAAACCAAAACGGAGCTATCTAACTGAATGGTTGTCAATGTGTGCATTCAACTGACAGAGATAAACTCACGTGTGGATTCAGCGGTTCGCAAACCCTTTCTGTGCAGAATCCCAAAACCGGTATTTCCAGCCCAATGCCGGCATACGTACTAAACAGCAGGAAACTTCGTCTAAAACTCAGGGAAACGTTTCCTTGAAACGGATCTACTGGACCTTCGTTCACCTAAGAGAGTTGAATCTATGTTGAGATTCAGCGAGTCAGAAACACGTTTCTTCTAGGAGCTGCGTTGGGATATTCCCGAGTGACTGGGACCATAGGCTGTACAGAGAAATATCTGCTTCTAAAACCAAAGCGGAGCTATCTAACTGAATGGTTGTCAATGTGTGCATTCAACTGACAGAGTTAAACTCACGTGTGGATTCAGCGGTTCGCAAACCCTTTCTGTGCAGAATCCCAAAACCGGTATTTCCAGCCCAATGCCGGCATACGTACTAAACAGCAGGAAACTTCGTCTAAAACTCAGGAGAAACGTTTCCTTGAATCTGCTCTGCTGTGCGTTCGTTCACCTAGGAGAGTTGAATCTATGTTGAGATTCAGCGAGTCAGAAACACGTTTCTTCTACGAGCTGCGTTGGGATATTGCCGAGTGAATGGGACCATAGTCTGGACAGAGAAGTATCTGCTTCTAAAACCAAAACGGAGCTATCTAACTGAATGGTTGTCAATGTGTGCATTCAACTGACAGAGTTAAACTCACATGTGGATTCAGCGGTTTGCAAACCCTTTCTGTGCAGAATCCCAAAACCGGTATTTCCAGCCCCATTACGGCATACGTAGTAAAGAGCAGGAAACTTCGTGTAAAACTCAGAAGGAACGATTCCTTGAACCTGCTCTGCTGTTCCTTCCTTCACCTAAGAGAGTTGAATCTATGTTGAGATTCAGCGAGTCAGAAACACGTTTCTTCTAGGAGCTGCATTGGGATATTCCCGAGTGAATGGGAGCATTTGCTGTACAGAGAAATATCTGCTTCTAAAACCAAAACGGAGCTATCTAACTGAATGGTTGTCAATGTGTGCATTCAACTGACAGAGTTAAACTCACGTGTGGATTCAGCGGTTTGCAAACCCTTTCTGTGCAGAATCCCAAAACCGGCATTTCCAGACCAATGCCAGCATACGTACTAAACAGCAGGAAACTTCGTCTAAAACTCAGGAGAAACGTTTCCTTCAAACTACTCTGCTGTGCCTTCATTCACCTAAGAGAGGTGAATCTATGTTGAGATTCAGCGAGTCAAAACCACGTTTCTTCTAGGAGCTGCATTGGGATATTGCTGAGTGAATGGAACCATAGGCTGTACAGAGAAATATCTGCTCCTAAAACCAAAACGGAGCTTTCTAACTGAATGGTTGTCAATGTGTGCATTCAACTGACAGAGTTAAACTCACGTGTGGATTCAGCGGTTCGCAAACACTTTCTGTGCAGAATCCCAAAACCGGTATTTCCAGCCCAATGCCGGCATACGTACTAAACCGCAGTAAACTTCGTCTAAAACTCAGGAGAAACGTTTCCTTGAAACTGCTCTGCTGTGCGTTCGTTCACCTAGGAGAGTTGAATCTATGTTGAGATTCAGCGAGTCAGAAACACGTTTCTTCTAGGAGCTGCGTTGGGATATTCCCGAGTGAATGGGACCATAGGCTGTACAGAGAAATATCTGCTTCTAAAACCAAAACGGAGCTATCTAACTGTATGGTTGTCAATGTGTGCACTCAACTGACAGAGTTAAACTCACGTGTGGATTCAGCGGTTCGCAAGCCCTTTCTGTGCAGAATCCCAAAACCGGCATTTCCAGCCCAATGCCGGCATATGTACTAAACCGCAGTAAGCTTCGTCTAAAACTCAGGAGAAACGTTTCCTTGAAACTGCGCTGCTGTGCTTTCGTTCACCTAAGTGAGTTGAATCTATGTTGAGATTCAGCGAGTCAGAAACACGTTTCTTCTAGGAGCTGCGTTGGGATATTTCCGAGTGAATGGGACCATAGGCTGTACAGAGAAATATCTGCTTCTAAAACCAAAACGGAGCTATCTAACTGAATGGTTGCCAATTTGTGCATTCAACTGACAGAGTGGAACTCACGTGTGGATCCAGCGGTTTGCAAACCCTTTCTTTGCAGAATCCCAAAACCGGTATTTCCAGACCAATGCCGGCATACGTACTAAACAGCAGGAAACTTCGTCTAAAACTCAGGGAAACGTTTCCTTGAAACGGCTCTACTGGGCCTTCGTTCACCTAAGAGAGTTGAATCTATGTTGAGATTCAGCGAGTCAGAAACACGTTTCTTCTATGAGCTGCGTTGGGATATTCCCGAGTGAATGGGACCATAGGCTGTACAGACAAATATCTGCTCCTAAAACCAAAACGGAGCTATCTAACTGAATGGTTGTCAATGTGTGCATTCAACTGACAGAGTTAAACTCACGTGTGGATTCAGCGGTTCGCAAGCCCTTTCTGTGCAGAATCCCAAAACCGGTATTTCCAGCCCAATGCCGGCATACGTACTAAACAGCAGGAAACTTCGTCTAAAACTCAGGGAAACGTTTCCTTGAAACGGATCTACTGGGCCTTCGTTCACCTAAGAGAGTTGAATCTATGTTGAGATTCAGCGAGTCAGAAACACGTTTCTTCTAGGAGCTGCGTTGGGATATTTCCGAGTGAATGGGACCATAGGCTGTACAGAGAAATATCTGCTCCTAAAACCAAAACGGAGCTAACTAACTGAATGGTTGTCAATGTGTGCATTCAACTGACAGAGTTAAACTCACGTGTGGATTCAGCGGTTCGCAAACCCTTTCTGTGCAGAATCCCAAAACCGGTATTTCCAGCCCAATGCCGGCATACGTACTAAACAGCAGGAAACTTCGTCTAAAACTCAGGAGAAACGTTTCCTTGAAACTGCTCTGCTGTGCGTTCGTTCACCTAGGAGAGTTGAATCTATCTTGAGATTCAGCGAGTCAGAAACACGTTTCTTCTACGAGCTGCGTTGGGATATTCCCGAGTGAATGGGACCATAGGCTGTACAGAGAAGTATCTGCTTCTAAAACCAAAACGGAGCTATCTAACTGAATGGTTGCCAATGTGTGCATTCAACTGACAGAGTTAAACTCACATGTGAATTCAGCGGTTTGAAAACCTTTCTGTGCAGAATCCCAAAACCGGCATTTCCAGACCAATGCCAGCATACGTACTAAACAGCAGGAAACTTCGTCTAAAACTCAGGAGAAACGTTTCCTTCAAACTACTCTGCTGTGCGTTCATTCACCTAAGAGAGGTGAATCTATGTTGAGATTCAGCGAGTCAAAAACACGTTTCTTCTAGGAGCTGCACTGGGATATTGCTGAGTGAATGGAACCATAGGCTGTACAGAGAAATATCTGCTCCTAAAACCAAAACGGAGCTTTCTAACTGAATGGTTGTCAATGTGTGCATTCAACTGACAGAGTTAAACTCACGTGTGGATTCAGCGGTTCGCAAACACTTTCTGTGCAGAATCCCAAAACCGGTATTTCCAGCCCAATGCCGGCATACGTACTAAACCGCAGTAAACTTCGTCTAAAACTCAGGAGAAACGTTTCCTTGAAACTGCTCTGCTGTGCGTTCGTTCACCTAGGAGAGTTGAATCTATGTTGAGATTCAGCGAGTCAGAAACACGTTTCTTCTAGGAGCTGCGTTGGGATATTCCCGAGTGAATGGGACCATAGGCTGTACAGAGAAATATCTGCTTCTAAAACCAAAACGGAGCTATCTAACTGTATGGTTGTCAATGTGTGCACTCAACTGACAGAGTTAAACTCACGTGTGGATTCAGCGGTTCGCAAGCCCTTTCTGTGCAGAATCCCAAAACCGGCATTTCCAGCCCAACGCCGGCATATGTACTAAACCGCAGTAAGCTTCGTCTAAAACTCAGGAGAAACGTTTCCTTGAAACTGCGCTGCTGTGCTTTCGTTCACCTAAGTGAGTTGAATCTATGTTGAGATTCAGCGAGTCAGAAACACGTTTCTTCTAGGAGCTGCGTTGGGATATTCCCGAGTGAATGGGACCATAGGCTGTACAGAGAAATATCTGCTCCTAAAACAAAAACGGAGCTAACTAACTGAATGATTGTCAATGTGTGCATTCAACTGACAGAGTTAAACTCACGAGTGGATTCAGCGGTTCGCAAACCCTTTCTGTGCAGAATCCCAAAACCGGTATTTCCAGCCCAATGCCGGCATACGTACTAAACAGCAGGAAACTTCGTCTAAAACTCAGGGAAACGTTTCCTTGAAACGGCTCTACTGGGCCTTCGTTCACCTAAGAGAGTTGAATCTATGTTGAGATTCAGCGAGTCAGAAACACGTTTCTTCTAGGAGCTGCGTTGGGATATTCCCGAGTGAATGGGACCATAGGCTGTACAGACAAATATCTGCTCCTAAAACCAAAACGGAGCTATCTAACTGAATGGTTGTCAATGTGTGCATTCAACTGACAGAGTTAAACTCACGTGTGGACTCAGCGGTTCGCAAGCCCTTTCTGTGCAGAATCCCAAAACCGGTATTTCCAGCCCAATGCCGGCATACGTACTAAACAGCAGGAAACTTCGTCTAAAACTCAGGGAAACGTTTCCTTGAAACGGATCTACTGGGCCTTCGTTCACCTAAGAGAGTTGAATCTATGTTGAGATTCAGCGAGTAAGAAACACGTTTCTTCTAGGAGCTGCGTTGGGATATTCCCGAGTGAATGGGACCAAAGGCTGTACAGAGAAATATCTGCTCCTAAAACGAAAACGGAGCTAACTAACTGAATGGTTGTCAATGTGTGCATTCAACTGACAGAGTTAAAATCACGTGTGGATTCAGCGGATCGCAAACCCTTTCTGTGCAGAATCCCAAAACCGGTATTTCCAGCCCAATGCCGGCATACGTACTAAACAGCAGGAAACTTCGTCGAAAACTCAGGAGAAACGTTTCCTTGAAACTGCTCTGCTGTGCGTTCGTTCACCTAGGAGAGTTGAATCTATGTTGAGATTCAGCGAGTCAGAAACACGTTTCTTCTACGAGCTGCGTTGGGATATTCCCGAGTGAATGGGACCATAGGCTGTACAGAGAAGTATCTGCTTCTAAAACCAAAACGGAGCTATCTAACTGAATGGTTGTCAATGTGTGCATTCAAATGACAGAGTTAAACTCACATGTGGATTCAGCGGTTTGCAAAACCTTTCTGTGCAGAATCCCAAAACCGGTATTTCCAGCCCCATTCCGGCATACGTATTAAACAGCAGGAAACTTCGTCTAAAACTCAGGAGGAACGATTCCTTGAACCTGCTCTGCTGTTCCTTCCTTCACCTAAGAGAGTTGAATCTATGTTGAGATTCAGCGAGTCAGAAACACGTTTCTTCTAGGAGCTGCATTGGGATATTCCCGAGTGAATGGGACCATTTGCTGTACAGAGAAATATCTGCTTCTAAAACCAAAACGGAGCTATCTAACTGAATGGTTGTCAATGTGTGCATTCAACTGACAGAGTTAAACTCACTTGTGGATTCAGCGGTTTGCAAACCCTTTCTGTGCAGAATCCCAAAACCGGCATTTCCAGCCGAATGACGGTATACGTACTAAACAGCAGGAAACTTCGTCTAAAACTCAGGAGAAACGTTTCCTTCAAACTACTCTGCTGTGCGTTCATTCACCTAAGAGAGGTGAATCTGTGTTGAGATTCAGCGAGTCAAAAACACGTTTCTTCTAGGAGCTGCACTGGGATATTGCTGAGTGAATGGAACCATAGGCTGTACAGAGAAATATCTGCTCCTAAAACCAAAACGGAGCTTTCTAACTGAATGGTTGTCAATGTGTGCATTCAACTGACAGAGTTAAACTCACGTGTGGATTCAGCGGTTCGCAAACACTTTCTGTGCAGAATCCCAAAACCGGTATTTCTAGCCCAATGCCGGCATACGTACTAAACCGCAGTAAACTTCGTCTAAAACTCAGGAGAAACGTTTCCTTGAAACTGCTCTGCTGTGCGTTCGTTCACCTAGGAGAGTTGAATCTATGTTGAGATTCAGCGAGTCAGAAACACGTTTCTTCAAGGAGCTGCGTTGGGATATTCCCGAGTGAATGGGACCATAGGCTGTACAGAGAAATATCTGCTTCTAAAACCAAAACGGAGCTATCTAACTGTATGGTTGTCAATGTGTGCACTCAACTGACAGAGTTAAACTCACGTGTGGATTCAGCGGTTCGCAAGCCCTTTCTGTGCAGAATCCCAAAACCGGCATTTCCAGCCCAATGCCGGCATATGTACTAAACCGCAGTAAGCTTCGTCTAAAACTCAGGAGAAACGTTTCCTTGAAACTGCGCTGCTGTGCTTTCCTTCACCTAAGTGAGTTGAATCTATGTTGAGATTCAGCGAGTCAGAAACACGTTTCTTCTAGGAGCTGCGTTGGGATATTCCCGAGTGAATGGGACCATAGGCTGTACAGACAAATATCTGCTCCTAAAACCAAAACGGAGCTATCTAACTGAATGGTTGTCAATGTGTGCATTCAACTGACAGAGTTAAACTCACGTGTGGATTCAGCGGTTCGCAAGCCCTTTCTGTGCAGAATCCCAAAACCGGTATTTCCAGCCCAATGCCGGCATACGTACTAAACAGCAGGAAACTTCGTCTAAAACTCAGGGAAACGTTTCCTTGAAACGGATCTACTGGGCCTTCGTTCACCTAAGAGAGTTGAATCTATGTTGAGATTCAGCGAGTCAGAAACACGTTTCTTCTAGGAGCTGCGTTGGGATATTCCCGAGTGAATGGGACCATAGGCTGTACAGAGAAATATCTGCTCCTAAAACCAAAACGGAGCTAACTAACTGAATGGTTGTCAATGTGTGCATTCAACTGACAGTGTTAAACTCACATGTGGATTCAGCGGTTTGCAAACCCTTGCTGTGCAGAATCCCAAAACCGGTATTTCCAGCCCCATTCCGGCATACGTATTAAACAGCAGGAAACTTCGTCTAAAACTCAGGAGGAACGATTCCTTGAACCTGCTCTGCTGTTCCTTCCTTCACCTAAGAGAGTTGAATCTATGTTGAGATTCAGCGAGTCAGAAACACGTTTCTTCTAGGAGCTGCGTTGGGATATTCCCGAGTGAATGGGACCATTTGCTGTACAGAGAAATATCTACTTCTAAAACCAAAACGGAGCTATCTAACTGAATGGTTGTCAATGTGTGCATTCAACTGACAGAGTTAAACTCACGTGTGGATTCAGCGGTTTGCAAACCCTTTCTGTGCAGAATCCCAAAACCGGTATTTCCAGCCCAATGACGGCATACGTACTAAACAGCAGGAAACTTCGTCTAAAACTCAGGAGAAACGTTTCCTTCAAACTACTCTGCTGTGCGTTCATTCACCTAAGAGAGGTGAAACTATGTTGAGATTCAGCGAGTCAGAAACACGTTTCTTCTAGGAGCTGCATTGGGATATTGCTGAGTGAATGGAACCATAGGCTGTGCAGAGAAATATCTGCTCCTAAAACCAAAACGGAGCTTTCTAACTGAATGGTTGTCAATGTGTGCATTCAACTGACAGAGTTAAACTCACGTGTGGATTCAACGGTTCGCAAACCCTTTCTGTGCAGAATCCCAAAACCGGTATTTCCAGCCCAATGCCGGCATACGTACTAAACCGCAGTAAGCTTCGTCTAAAACTCAGGACAACCTTTTCGTTGAAACTGCGCTGCTGTGCCTTCGTTCACCTAAGAGAGTAGAATCTATGTTGAGATTCAGCGAGTCAGAAACACGTTTCTTCTAGGAGCTGCGTAGGGATATTCCCTAGTGAATGGGACCATAGGCTGTACAGAGAAATGTCTGCTTCTAAAACCAAAACGGAGATATCTAACTGAATGGTTGTCAATGTGTGCATTCAACTGACAGAGATAAACTCACGTGTGGATTCAGCGGTTCGCCAATCCTTTCTGTGCAGAATCCCAAAACCGGCATTTCCAGCCAAATGCCGGCATACGTACTAAACCCCAGTAAACTTCGTCTAAAACTCAGGAGAAACGTTTCCTTGAAACTGCGCTGCTGTGACTTCGTTCACCTAAGAGAGTAGAATCGATGTTGAGATTCAGCGAGTCAGAAACACGTTTCTTCTAGGAGCTGCGTTGGTATATTCCCGAGTGAATCGGACCCTAGGCTGTACAGAGAAATATCTGCTTCTAAAACCAAAACGGAGCTATCTAACTGAATGGTTTTCAATGTGTGCATTCAATTGACAGAGTTAAACTCACGTGTGGTTTCAGCGGTTTGCAAATCCTTTCTGTGCAGAATCCCCAAACCGGTATTTCCAGCCCAATGCCGGCATACGTACTAAACAGCAGGAAACTTCGTCTAAAACTCAGGGAAACGTTTCCTTGAAACGGCTCTACTGGGCCTTCGTTCACCTAAGAGAGGTGAATCTATGTTGAGATTCAGCGAGTCAGAAACACGTTTCTTCTAGGAGCTGCGTTGGGATATTCCCGAGTGAATGGGACCATAGGCTGTACAGACAAATATCTGCTCCTAAAACCAAAACGGAGCTAACTAACTGAATGGTTGTCAATGTGTGCATTCAACTGACAGTGTTAAACTCACGTGTGGATTCAGCGGTTCGCAAGCCCTTTCTGTGCAGAATCCCAAAACCGGTATTTCCAGCCCAATGCCGACATACGTACTAAACAGCAGGAAACTTCGTCTAAAACTCAGGGAAACGTTTCCTTGAAACGGCTCTACTGGGCCTTCGTTCACCTAAGAGAGTTGAATCTACGTTGAGATTCAGCGAGTCAGAAACACGTTTCTTCTAGGAGCTGCCTTGGGATATTCCCGAGTGAATGGGACCATAGGCTGTACAGAGAAATATCTGCTTCTAAAACCAAAACGGAGCTATCTAACTGTATGGTTGTCAATGTGTGCACTCAACTGACAGAGTTAAACTCACGTGTGGATTCAGCGGTTCGCAAACCCTTTCTGTGCAGAATACCAAAACCGGTATTTCCAGCCCAATGCCGGCATACGTACTAAACAGCAGGAAACTTCGTCTAAAACTCAGGAGAAACGTTTCCTTGAAACTACACTGCTGTGCGTTCGTTCACCTAAGAGAATTGAATCTATGTTGAGATTCAGCGAGTCAGAAACACGTTTCTTCTATGAGCTGCGTTGGGATATTCCCGAGTGAATGGGACCATAGGCTGTACAGAGAAATATCTGCTTCTAAAACCAAAACGGAACTATCTAACTGAATGGTTGACAATGTGTGAATTCAACTGACAGAGTTAAACTCACGTGTGGATTCAGCGGTTTGCAAACCCTTTCTGTGCAGAATCCCAAAACCGGTATTTACAGACCAATGAGGGCATACGTACTAAACAGCAAGAAACTTCGTGTAAAACTCAGGAGAAACGTTTCCATGAAACTGCTCTGCTGTGCTTTCGTTCACCTAAGAGAGGTGAATCTATGCTGAGATTCAGCGAGTCAGAAACACGTTTCTTCTAGGAGCTGCATTGGGATATTGCCGAGTGAATGGAACCATTGGCTGTACAGAGAAATATCTGCTCCTAAAACCAAAACGGAGCTTTCTAACTGAATGGTTGTCAATGTGTGCATTCAATTGACAGAGTTAAACTCACGTGTGGATTCAGCGGTTCGCAAACCCTTTCTGTGCAGAATCCCAAAACCGGAATTTCCAGCCCAATGCCGGCATACGTACTAAACAGCAGGAAACTTCGTCTAAAACTCAGGAGAAACGTTTCCTTGAAACTGCTCTGCTGTGCGTTCGTTCACCTAAGAGAGTTGAATCTATGTTGAGATTCAGCGAGTCAGAAACACGTTTCTTCTAGGAGCTGCGTTGGGATATTCCCGAGTGATTGGGACCATAGGCTGTACAGAGAAATATCTGCTTCTAAAACCAAAACGGAGCTATCTAACTGAATGGTTGTCAATGTTTGTATTCAACTGACAGAGTTAAACTCACGTGTGGTTTCAGCGGTTTGCAAATCCTTTCTGTGCAGAATCCCAAAACCGTTATTTCCAGACCAATGCCGGCATACGTACTAAACAGCAGGAAACCTCGTCTACAACTCAGGGAAACGTTTCCTTGAAACGGCTCTACTGGGGCTACGTTCACCTAAGAGAGTTGAATCTATGTTGAGATTCAGCGAGTCAGAAACACGTTTCTTCTAGGAGCTGCGTTGGGATATTCCCGAGTGAATGGGACCATAGGCTGTACAGACAAATATCTGCTCCTAAAATCAAAACGGATCTATCTAACTGAATGGTTGTCAATGTGTGCATTCAACTGACAGAGTTAAACTCACGTGTGGATTCAACTGTTCGCAAACCCTTTCTGTGCAGAATCCCAAAACCGATATTTTCAGCCCAATTCCGGCATACGTACTAAACCGCAGTAAACTTCGTCTAAAACTCAGGAGAAACGTTTCCTTGAAACTGCGCTGCTGTGCTTTCGTTCACCTAAGTGAGTTGAATCTACGTTGAGATTCAGCGAGTCAGAAACACGTTTCTTCAAGGAGCTGCGTTGGGATATTCCCGAGTGAATGGTACCATAGGCTGTACAGAGAAATATCTGCTGCTAAAACCAAAACGGAGCTATCTAACTGTATGGTTATCAATGTGTGCAGTCAACTGACAGAGTTAAACTCACGTGTGGATTCAGCGGTTCGCAAGCCCTTTCTGTTCAGAATCCCAAAACCGGTATTTCCAGCCCAATGCCGGCATACGTACTAAACAGCAGGTAACTTCGTCTAAAACTCAGGAGAAACGTTTCCTTGAAACTGCTCTGCTGTGCCTTCGTTCACCTAAGAGAGTAGAATCTATGTTGAGATTCAGCGAATCAGAAACACGTTTCTTCTAGGAGCTGCGTTGGGATATTCCCGAGTGAATGGGACCTTAGGGTGTACAGAGAAATATCTGCTTCTAAAACCAAAACGGAGCTATCTAACTGAATGGTTGTCAATGTGTGAATTCAACTGACAGAGTTAAACTCACGTGTGGATTCAGCGGTTTGCAAACCCTTTCTGTGCAGAATCCCAAAACCGGTAGTTACAGACCAATGAGGGCAAACGTACTAAACAGCAAGAAACTTCGTGTAAAACTCAGGAGAAACGTTTCCATGAAACTGCTCTGCTGTGCGTTCGTTCACCTAAGAGAGTTGAATCTATGTTGAGATTCAGCGAGTCAGAAACACGTTTCTTCTAGGAGCTGCGTTGGGATATTCCCGAGTGAAAGGGACCATAGGCTGTACAGAGAAATATCTGCTTCTAAAACCAAAACGGAGCTATCTAACTGAATGGTTGTCAATGTGTGCATTCAACTGACAGAGGTAAACTCACGTGTGGATTCAGCGGTTTGCAAACCCTTTCTGTGCAGAATCCCAAAACCGGTATTTCCAGCCCAATGGCGGCATCCGTACTAAACAGCAGGAAACTTCGTCTAAAACTCAGGAGAAACGTTTCCTTGAACTGCTCTGCTGTGCGTTCGTTCACCTAAGAGAGGTGAATCTATGCTGAGATTCAGCGAGTCAGAAACACGTTTCTTCTAGGAGCTGCATTGGGATATTTCCGAGTGAATGGAACCATTGGCTGTACAGAGAAATATCTGCTCCTAAAACCAAAACGGAGCTATCTAACTGAACGGTTGTCAATGTGTGCATTCAATTGACAGAGTTAAACTCACGTGTGGATTCAGCGGTTCGCAAACCCTTTCTGTGCAGAATCCCAAAACCGGAATTTCCAGCCCAATGCCGGCATACGTACTAAACAGCAGGAAACTTCGTCTAAAACTCAGGAGAAACGTTTCGTTGAAACTGCTCTGCTGTGCGTTCGTTCACCTAAGAGAGGTGAATCTATGTTGAGATTCAGCGAGTCAGAAACACGTTTCTTCTAGGAGCTGCATTGGGATATTCCCGAGTGAATGGGACCATAGGCTGTACAGAGAAATATCTGCTCCTAAAACAAAACGGAGCTATCTAACTGAAAGGTTGTCAATGTGTGCATTCAACTTACCGAGTTAAACTCACGTGTGGATTCAGCGGTTTGTAAACGCTTTCTGTGCAGAATCCCAAAACCGGAATTTCCAGCCCAATGCCGGCATACGTACTAAACAGCAGGAAACTTCGTCTAAAACTCAGGAGGAACGATTCCTTGAACCTGCTCTGCTGTTCCTTCGTTCATCTAAGAGAGTTGAAACTATGTTGAGATTCAGCGAGTCAGAAACACGTTTCTTCTAGGAGCTGCGTTGGGATATTCCCGAGTGAAATGGACCATAGGCTGTACAGAGAAATATCTGCTTCTAAAACCAAAACGGAGCTATCTAACTGAATGGTTGTCAATGTGTGCATTCAACTGACAGAGGTAAACTCTCGTGTGGATTCAGCGGTTTGCAAACCCTTTCTTTGCAGAATCCCAAAACCGATATTTTCAGCCCAATGCCGGCATACGTTCTAAACCGCAGTAAACTTCGTCTAAAACTCAGGAGAAACGTTTCCTTGAAACTGCGCTGCTGTGCTTTCGTTCACCTAAGTGAGTTGAATCTATGTTGAGATTCAGCGAGTCAGAAACACGTTTCTTCAAGGAGCTGCGTTGGGATATTCCCGAGTGAATGGTACCATAGGCTGTACAGAGAAATATCTGCTGCTAAAACCAAAACGGAGCTATCTAACTGTATGGTTATCAATGTGTGCAGTCAACTGACAGAGTTAAACTCACGTGTGGATTCAGCGGTTCGCAAGCCCTTTCTGTGCAGAATCCCAAAACCGGTATTTCCAGCCCAATGCCGGCATACGTACTAAACAGCAGGAAACTTCGTCTAAAACTCAGGAGAAACGTTTCCTTGAAACTGCTCTGCTGTGCCTTCGTTCACCTAAGAGAGTAGAATCTATGTTGAGATTCAGCGAATCAGAAACACGTTTCTTCTAGGAGCTGCGTTGGGATATTCCCGAGTGAATGGGACCTTAGGGTGTACAGAGAAATATCTGCTTCTAAAACCAAAACGGAGCTATCTAACTGAATGGTTGTCAATGTGTGAATTCAACTGACAGAGTTAAACTCACGTGTGGATTCAGCGGTTTGCAAACCCTTTCTGTGCAGAATCCCAAAACCGGTATTTACAGATCAATGAGGGCAAACGTACTAAACAGCAAGAAACTTCGTGTAAAACTCAGGAGAAACGTTTCCATGAAACTGCTCTGCTGTGCGTTCGTTCACCTAAGAGAGTTGAATCTATGTTGAGATTCAGCGAGTCAGAAACACGTTTCTTCTAGGAGCTGCGTTGGGATATTCCCGAGTGAATGGGACCATAGGCTGTACAGAGAAATATCTGCTTCTAAAACCAAAACGGAGCTATCTAACTGTATGGTTGTCAATGTGTGCACTCAACTGACAGAGTTAAACTCACGTGTGGATTCAGCGGTTCGCAAACCCTTTCTGTGCAGAATACCAAAACCGGTATTTCCAGCCCAATGCCGGCATACGTACTAAACAGCAGGAAACTTCGTCTAAAACTCAGGAGAAACGTTTCCTTGAAACTACACTGCTGTGCGTTCGTTCACCTAAGAGAATTGAATCTATGTTGAGATTCAGCGAGTCAGAAACACGTTTCTTCTATGAGCTGCGTTGGGATATTCCCGAGTGAATGGGACCATAGGCTGTACAGAGAAATATCTGCTTCTAAAACCAAAACGGAACTATCTAACTGAATGGTTGACAATGTGTGAATTCAACTGACAGAGTTAAACTCACGTGTGGATTCAGCGGTTTGCAAACCCTTTCTGTGCAGAATCCCAAAACCGGTATTTACAGACCAATGAGGGCATACGTACTAAACAGCAAGAAACTTCGTGTAAAACTCAGGAGAAACGTTTCCATGAAACTGCTCTGCTGTGCTTTCGTTCACCTAAGAGAGGTGAATCTATGCTGAGATTCAGCGAGTCAGAAACACGTTTCTTCTAGGAGCTGCATTGGGATATTGCCGAGTGAATGGAACCATTGGCTGTACAGAGAAATATCTGCTCCTAAAACCAAAACGGAGCTTTCTAACTGAATGGTTGTCAATGTGTGCATTCAATTGACAGAGTTAAACTCACGTGTGGATTCAGCGGTTCGCAAACCCTTTCTGTGCAGAATCCCAAAACCGGAATTTCCAGCCCAATGCCGGCATACGTACTAAACAGCAGGAAACTTCGTCTAAAACTCAGGAGAAACGTTTCCTTGAAACTGCTCTGCTGTGCGTTCGTTCACCTAAGAGAGTTGAATCTATGTTGAGATTCAGCGAGTCAGAAACACGTTTCTTCTAGGAGCTGCGTTGGGATATTCCCGAGTGAATGGGACCATAGGCTGTACAGAGAAATATCTGCTTCTAAAACCAAAACGGAGCTATCTAACTGAATGGTTGTCAATGTTTGTATTCAACTGACAGAGTTAAACTCACGTGTGGTTTCAGCGGTTTGCAAATCCTTTCTGTGCAGAATCCCAAAACCGTTATTTCCAGACCAATGCCGGCATACGTACTAAACAGCAGGAAACCTCGTCTACAACTCAGGGAAACGTTTCCTTGAAACGGCTCTACTGGGGCTACGTTCACCTAAGAGAGTTGAATCTATGTTGAGATTCAGCGAGTCAGAAACACGTTTCTTCTAGGAGCTGCGTTGGGATATTCCCGAGTGAATGGGACCATAGGCTGTACAGACAAATATCTGCTCCTAAAATCAAAACGGATCTATCTAACTGAATGGTTGTCAATGTGTGCATTCAACTGACAGAGTTAAACTCACGTGTGGATTCAACTGTTCGCAAACCCTTTCTGTGCAGAATCCCAAAACCGATATTTTCAGCCCAATTCCGGTATACGTACTAAACCGCAGTAAACTTCGTCTAAAACTCAGGAGAAACGTTTCCTTGAAACTGCGCTGCTGTGCTTTCGTTCACCTAAGTGAGTTGAATCTACGTTGAGATTCAGCGAGTCAGAAACACGTTTCTTCAAGGAGCTGCGTTGGGATATTCCCGAGTGAATGGTACCATAGGCTGTACAGAGAAATATCTGCTGCTAAAACCAAAACGGAGCTATCTAACTGTATGGTTATCAATGTGTGCAGTCAACTGACAGAGTTAAACTCACGTGTGGATTCAGCGGTTCGCAAGCCCTTTCTGTTCAGAATCCCAAAACCGGTATTTCCAGCCCAATGCCGGCATACGTACTAAACAGCAGGTAACTTCGTCTAAAACTCAGGAGAAACGTTTCCTTGAAACTGCTCTGCTGTGCCTTCGTTCACCTAAGAGAGTAGAATCTATGTTGAGATTCAGCGAATCAGAAACACGTTTCTTCTAGGAGCTGCGTTGGGATATTCCCGAGTGAATGGGACCTTAGGGTGTACAGAGAAATATCTGCTTCTAAAACCAAAACGGAGCTATCTAACTGAATGGTTGTCAATGTGTGAATTCAACTGACAGAGTTAAACTCACGTGTGGATTCAGCGGTTTGCAAACCCTTTCTGTGCAGAATCCCAAAACCGGTAGTTACAGACCAATGAGGGCAAACGTACTAAACAGCAAGAAACTTCGTGTAAAACTCAGGAGAAACGTTTCCATGAAACTGCTCTGCTGTGCGTTCGTTCACCTAAGAGAGTTGAATCTATGTTGAGATTCAGCGAGTCAGAAACACGTTTCTTCTAGGAGCTGCGTTGGGATATTCCCGAGTGAAAGGGACCATAGGCTGTACAGAGAAATATCTGCTTCTAAAACCAAAACGGAGCTATCTAACTGAATGGTTGTCAATGTGTGCATTCAACTGACAGAGGTAAACTCACGTGTGGATTCAGCGGTTTGCAAACCCTTTCTGTGCAGAATCCCAAAACCGGTATTTCCAGCCCAATGGCGGCATCCGTACTAAACAGCAGGAAACTTCGTCTAAAACTCAGGAGAAACGTTTCCTTGAACTGCTCTGCTGTGCGTTCGTTCACCTAAGAGAGGTGAATCTATGCTGAGATTCAGCGAGTCAGAAACACGTTTCTTCTAGGAGCTGCATTGGGATATTTCCGAGTGAATGGAACCATTGGCTGTACAGAGAAATATCTGCTCCTAAAACCAAAACGGAGCTATCTAACTGAACGGTTGTCAATGTGTGCATTCAATTGACAGAGTTAAACTCACGTGTGGATTCAGCGGTTCGCAAACCCTTTCTGTGCAGAATCCCAAAACCGGAATTTCCAGCCCAATGCCGGCATACGTACTAAACAGCAGGAAACTTCGTCTAAAACTCAGGAGAAACGTTTCGTTGAAACTGCTCTGCTGTGCGTTCGTTCACCTAAGAGAGGTGAATCTATGTTGAGATTCAGCGAGTCAGAAACACGTTTCTTCTAGGAGCTGCATTGGGATATTCCCGAGTGAATGGGACCATAGGCTGTACAGAGAAATATCTGCTCCTAAAACAAAACGGAGCTATCTAACTGAAAGGTTGTCAATGTGTGCATTCAACTTACCGAGTTAAACTCACGTGTGGATTCAGCGGTTTGTAAACGCTTTCTGTGCAGAATCCCAAAACCGGAATTTCCAGCCCAATGCCGGCATACGTACTAAACAGCAGGAAACTTCGTCTAAAACTCAGGAGGAACGATTCCTTGAACCTGCTCTGCTGTTCCTTCGTTCATCTAAGAGAGTTGAAACTATGTTGAGATTCAGCGAGTCAGAAACACGTTTCTTCTAGGAGCTGCGTTGGGATATCCCCGAGTGAAATGGACCATAGGCTGTACAGAGAAATATCTGCTTCTAAAACCAAAACGGACCTATCTAACTGAATGGTTGTCAATGTGTGCATTCAACTGACAGAGGTAAACTCTCGTGTGGATTCAGCGGTTTGCAAACCCTTTCTTTGCAGAATCCCAAAACCGATATTTTCAGCCCAATGCCGGCATACGTTCTAAACCGCAGTAAACTTCGTCTAAAACTCAGGAGAAACGTTTCCTTGAAACTGCGCTGCTGTGCTTTCGTTCACCTAAGTGAGTTGAATCTATGTTGAGATTCAGCGAGTCAGAAACACGTTTCTTCAAGGAGCTGCGTTGGGATATTCCCGAGTGAATGGTACCATAGGCTGTACAGAGAAATATCTGCTGCTAAAACCAAAACGGAGCTATCTAACTGTATGGTTATCAATGTGTGCAGTCAACTGACAGAGTTAAACTCACGTGTGGATTCAGCGGTTCGCAAGCCCTTTCTGTGCAGAATCCCAAAACCGGTATTTCCAGCCCAATGCCGGCATACGTACTAAACAGCAGGAAACTTCGTCTAAAACTCAGGAGAAACGTTTCCTTGAAACTGCTCTGCTGTGCCTTCGTTCACCTAAGAGAGTAGAATCTATGTTGAGATTCAGCGAATCAGAAACACGTTTCTTCTAGGAGCTGCGTTGGGATATTCCCGAGTGAATGGGACCTTAGGGTGTACAGAGAAATATCTGCTTCTAAAACCAAAACGGAGCTATCTAACTGAATGGTTGTCAATGTGTGAATTCAACTGAC
This sequence comes from Aotus nancymaae, assembly GCF_030222135.1. Classification (NCBI taxonomy): domain Eukaryota; kingdom Metazoa; phylum Chordata; class Mammalia; order Primates; family Aotidae; genus Aotus; species Aotus nancymaae. The sequence continues at coordinate 6,381,366 of NW_026988517.1, read as the reverse complement.
AGAGTTAAACTCACGTGTGGATTCAGCGGTTTGCAAACCCTTTCTGTGCAGAATCCCAAAACCGGTATTTACAGATCAATGAGGGCAAACGTACTAAACAGCAAGAAACTTCGTGTAAAACTCAGGAGAAACGTTTCCATGAAACTGCTCTGCTGTGCGTTCGTTCACCTAAGAGAGTTGAATCTATGTTGAGATTCAGCGAGTCAGAAACACGTTTCTTCTAGGAGCTGCGTTGGGATATTCCCGAGTGAAAGGGACCATAGGCTGTACAGAGAAATATCTGCTTCTAAAACCAAAACGGAGCTATCTAACTGAATGGTTGTCAATGTGTGCATTCAACTGACAGAGGTAAACTCACGTGTGGATTCAGCGGTTTGCAAACCCTTTCTGTGCAGAATCCCAAAACCGGTATTTCCAGCCCAATGGCGGCATATGTACTAAACAGCAGGAAACTTCGTCTAAAACTCAGGAGAAACGTTTCCTTGAAACTGCTCTGCTGTGCGTTCGTTCACCTAAGAGAGGTGAATCTATGCTGAGATTCAGCGAGTCAGAAACACGTTTCTTCTAGGAGCTGCATTGGGATATTGCCGAGTGAATGGAACCATTGGCTGTACAGAGAAATATCTGCTCCTAAAACCAAAACGGAGCTATCTAACTGAACGGTTGTCAATGTGTGCATTCAATTGACAGAGTTAAACTCACGTGTGGATTCAGCGGTTCGCAAACCCTTTCTGTGCAGAATCCCAAAACCGGAATTTCCAGCCCAATGCCGGCATACGTACTAAACAGCAGGAAACTTCGTCTAAAACTCAGGAGAAACGTTTCGTTGAAACTGCTCTGCTGTGCGTTCGTTCACCTAAGAGAGGTGAATCTATGTTGAGATTCAGCGAGTCAGAAACACGTTTCTTCTAGGAGCTGCAGTGGGATATTCCCGAGTGAATGGGACCATAGGCGGTACAGAGAAATATCTGCTCCTAAAACAAAACGGAGCTATCTAACTGAAAGGTTGTCAATGTGTGCATTCAACTTACCGAGTTAAATTCACGTGTGGATTCAGCGGTTTGCAAACGCTTTCTGTGCAGAATCCCAAAACCGGAATTTCCAGCCCAATGCCGGCATACGTACTAAACAGCAGGAAACTTCGTCTAAAACTCAGGAGGAACGATTCCTTGAAACTGCTCTGCTGTTCCTTCGTTCATCTAAGAGAGTTGAAACTATGTTGAGATTCAGCGAGTCAGAAACACGTTTCTTCTAGGAGCTGCGTTGGGATATTCCCGAGTGAAATGGACCATAGGCTGTACAGAGAAATATCTGCTTCTAAAACCAAAACGGAGCTATCTAACTGAATGGTTGTCAATGTGTGCATTCAACTGACAGAGGTAAACTCTCGTGTGGATTCAGCGGTTTGCAAACCCTTTCTTTGCAGAATCCCAAAACCGGTATTTCCAGCCCAACGGCGGCATACGTACTAAACAGCAGGAAACTTCTTCTAAAACTCAGGAGAAATATTTCCTTGAAACTGCTCTGCTGTGCGTTCGTTCACCTAGGAGAGTTGAATCTATGTTGAGATTCAGCAAGTCAGAAACACGTTTCTTCTAGGAGCTGCATTGGGATATTCCCGAGTGAATGGGACCATAGGCTGTACAGAGAAATATCTGCTGCTAAAACCAAAACGGAGCTATCTAACTGTATGGTTGTCAATGTGTGCACTCAACAGACAGAGTTAAACTCACGTGTGGATTCAGCGGTTCGCAAACCCTTTCTGTGCAGAATCCCAAAACCGGTATTTCCAGCCCAATGCCGGCATACGTACTAAACAGCAGGAAACTTCGTCTAAAACTCTGGAGAAACGTTTCCTTGAAACTGCTCTGCTGTGCGTTTGTTCACCTAGGAGAGTTGAATCTATGTTGAGATTCAGCGAGTCAAAAACACGTTTCTTCTAGGAGCTGCATTGGGATATTGCTGAGTGAATGGAACCATAGGCTGTACAGAGAAATATCTGCTCCTAAAACGAAAACGGAGCCATCTAACTGAATGGTTGTCAATGTGTGCATTCAACTGACAGAGTTAAACTCACGTGTGGATTCAGCGGTTCGCAAACCCTTTCTGTGCAGAATCCCAAAACCGGTATTTCCAGCCCAATGCCGGCATACGTACTAAACAGCAGGAAACTTCGTCTAAAACTCAGGAGAAACGTTTCCTTGAAACTGCTCTGCTGTGCGTTCGTTCAACCAGGAGAGTTGAATCTATGTTGAGATTCAGCGAGTCAGAAACACGTTTCTTCTAGGAGCTGCGTTGGGATATTCCCGAGTGAAAGGGACCATAGGCTGTACAGAGAAATATCTGCTCCTAAAACCAAAACGGAGCTATCTAACTGAATGGTTGTCAATGTGTGCATTCAACTGACAGAGGTAAACTCACGTGTGGATTCAGCGGTTTGCAAACCCTTTCTGTGCAGAATCCCAAAACTGGTATTTCCAGCCCAATGCCGGCATACGTACTAAACCGCAGTAAGCTTCGTCTAAAACTCAGGAGAACCTTTTCCTTGAAACTGCGCTGCTGTGCCTTCGTTCACCTAAGAGAGTAGAATCTATGTTGAGATTCAGCGAGTCAGAAACACGTTTCTTCTAGGAGCTGCGTTGGGATATTCCCGAGTGAATGGGACCATAGGCTGTACAGAGAAATATCTGCTCCTAAAATCAAAACGGAGCTATCTAACTGAATGGTTGTCAATGTGTGCATTCAACTGACAGAGGTAAACTCACGTGTGGATTCAGCGGTTCGCAAACCCTTTCTGTGCAGAATCCCAAAACCGGAATTTACAGACCAATGAGGGCATACGTACTAAACAGCAAGAAACTTCGTGTAAAACTCAGGAGAAACGTTTCCATGAAACTGCTCTGCTGTGTGTTCGTTCACCTAAGAGAGTTGAATCCATGTTGAGATTCAGCGAGTCAGAAACACGTTTCTTCTAGTAGCTGCATTGGGATATTCCCGAGTGAATGGGACCAAAGGCTGTACAGAGAAATATCTGCTTCTAAAACCAAAACGGAGCTATCTAACTGAATGGTTTTCAATGTGTGCATTCAACTGACAGAGCTAAACTCACGTGTGGATTCAGCGGTTCGCAAAACCTTTCTGTGCAGAATCCCAAAACTGGTATTTCCAGCCCAATGGCGGCATACGTACTAAACAGCAGGAAACTTCGTCTAAAACTCAGGAGAAACGTTTCCTTGAAACTGCTCTGCTGTTCATTCGTTCACCTAAGAGAGGTGAATCTATGCTGAGATTCAGCGAGTCAGAAACACGTTTCTTCTAGGAGCTGCATTGGGATATTGCCGAGTGAATGGAACCATTGGCTGTACAGAGAAATATCTGCTCCTAAAACCAAAACGGAGCTTTCTAACTGAATGGTTGTCAATGTGTGCATTCAATTGACAGAGTTAAACTCACGTGTGGATTCAGCGGTTCGCAAACCCTTTCTGTGCAGAATCCCAAAACCGGAATTTCCAGCCCAATGCCGGCATACGTACTAAACAGCAGGAAACTTCGTCTAAAACTCAGGAGAAACGTTTCCTTGAAACTGCTCTGCTGTGCGTTCGTTCACCTAAGAGAGTTGAATCTATGTTGAGATTCAGCGAGTCAGAAATACGTTTCTTCTAGGAGCTGCGTTTGGATATTCCCGAGTGAATGGGACCATAGGCTGTACAGAGAAATATCTGCTTCTAAAACCGAAACGGAGCTATCTAACTGAATGGTTGTCAATGTGTGCACTCAACTGACAGAGTTAAACTCACGTGTGGATTCAGCGGTTCGCAAACCCTTTCTGTGCAGAATCCCAAAACCGGTATTTCCAGCCCAATGCCGGCATACGTACTAAACAGCAGGAAACTTCGTCTAAAACTCAGGAGAAACGTTTCCTTGAAACGTCTCTGCTGTGCGTTCGTCCTCCTAAGAGAGGTGAATCTATGTTGAGATTCAGCGAGTCAGAAACACGTTTCTTCTAGGAGCTGCATTGGGATATTGCTGAGTGAATGGAACCATAGTCTGTACAGAGAAATATCTGCTCCTAAAACCAAAACGGAGCTATCTAACTGAATGGTTTTCAATGTGTCCATTCAACTGACAGAGTTAAACTCACGCGTGGATTCAGCGGTTCGCAAACCCTTTCTGTGCAGAATCCCAAAACCGGTATTTCCAGCCCAATGCCGGCATACGTACTAAACCGCAGTAAACTTCGTCTAAAACTCAGGAGAAACGTTTCCTTGAAACTGGGCTGCTGTGCGCTCGTTCACCTAGGGGAGATGAATCTATGTTGAGATTCAGCGAGTCAGAAACACGTTTCTTCTAAGAGCTGCGTTGGGATATTCCCGAGTGAATGGGACCATAGGCTGTACAGAGAAATATGTGCTTCTAAAACCAAAACGGAGCTATCTAACTGTATGGTTGTCAATGTGTGCACTCAACTGATAGAGTTAAACTCACGTGTGGATTCAGCGTTTCGCAAACCCTTTCTGTGCAGAATCCCAAAACCGGTATTTCCAGCCCAATGCCGGCATACGTACTAAACAGCAGGAAACTTCGTCTAAAACTCAGAAGAAACGTTTCGTTGAAACTGCTCTGCTGTGCGTTCGTTCACCTAAGAGAGGTGAATCTATGTTGAGATTCAGCGAGTCAGAAACACGTTTCTTCTAGGAGCTGCGTTGGGATATTCCCGAGTGAATGGGACCATAGGCTGTACAGAGAAATATCTGCTTCTAAAACCAAAACGGAGCTATCTGACTGAATGGTTGTCAATGTGTGCATTCAACTGACAGAGGTTAACTCACGTGTGGATTCAGCGGTTTGCAAACCCTTTCTGTGCAGAATCCCAAAACCGGTATTTCCAGCCCAATGCCGGCATACCTACTAAACCGCAGTAAGCTTCGTCTAAAACTCAGGAGAACCTTTTCCTTGAAACTGCGCTGCTGTGCCTTCGTTCACCTAAGAGAGTAGAATCTATGTTGAGATTCAGCGAGTCAGAAACACGTTTCTTCTAGGAGCTGCGTTGGGATATTCCCGAGTGAATGGGACCATAGGCTGTACAGAGAAATATCTGCTTCTAAAACCAAAACGGAGCTATCTAACTGAATGGTTGTCAATGTGTGAATTCAACTGACTGAGTTAAACTCACGTGTGGATTCAGCGGTTTGCAAACCCTTTCTGTGCAGAATCCCAAAACCGGTATTTACAGACCAATGAGGGCATACGTACTAAACAGCAAGAAACTTCGTGTAAAACTCAGGAGAAACGTTTCCATGAAACTGCTCTGCTGTGCGTTCATTCACCTAAGAGAGTGGAATCCATGTTGAGATTCAGCGAGTCAGAAACACGTTTCTTCTAGTAGCTGCATTGGGATATTCCCGAGTGAATGGGACCATAGGCTGTACAGAGAAATATCTGCTTCTAAAACCAAAACGGAGCTATCTAACTGAATGGTTTTCAATGTGGGCATTCAACTGACAGAGTTAAACTCACGTGTGGATTCAGCGGTTTCCAAACCCTTTCTGTTCAGAATCCCAAAACCGGTAATTCCAGCCCAATGCTGGCATACGTACTAAACAGCAGGATACTTCGTCTAAAACTCAGGGGAAACGTTTCCTTGAAACTGCTCTGCTGTGCGTTCGTTCACCTAAGAGAGTTGAATCTATGTTGAGATTCATCGAGTCAGAAACACGTTTCTTCTAGGAGCTGCGTTGGGATATTCCCTAGTGAATGGGACCATAGGCTGTACAGAGAAATGTCTGCTTCTAAAACCAAAACGGAGCTATCTAACTGAATGGTTGTCAATGTGTGCATTCAACTAACAGAGTTAAACTCACGTGTGCATTCAGCGGTTTGCAAACCCTTTCTGTGCAGAATCCCAAAACCGGCATTTCCAGCCCAATGCCGGCATACGTACTAAACAGCAGGAAACTTCGTCTAAAACTCAGGAGAAACGTTTCCTTCAAACTACTCTGCTGTGCGTTCATTCAACTAACAGAGGAGAATCTATGTTGAGATTCAGCGAGTCAGAAACACGTTTCTTCTAGGAGCTGCATTGGGATATTCCCGAGTGAATGGGACCATAGGCTGTACAGAGAAATATCTGCTCCTAAAACAAAACGGAGCTATCTAACTGAAAGGTTGTCAATGTGTGCATTCAACTTACCGAGTTAAACTCACGTGTGGATTCAGCGGTTTGCAAACGCTTTCTGTGCAGAATCCCAAAACCGGAATTTCCAGCCCAATGCCGGCATACGTACTAAACAGCAGGAAACTTCGTCTAAAACTCAGGAGGAACGATTCCTTGAAACTGCTCTGCTGTTCCTTCGTTCATCTAAGAGAGTTGAAACTATGTTGAGATTCAGCGAGTCAGAAACACGTTTCTTCTAGGAGCTGCGTTGGGATATTCCCGAGTGAAAGGGACCATAGGCTGCACAGAGAAATATCTGCTTCTAAAACCAAAACGGAGCTTTCTAACTGAATGGTTGTCAATGTGTGCATTCAACTGACAGAGGTAAACTCTCGTGTGGATTCAGCGGTTTGCAAACCCTTTCTTTGCAGAATCCCAAAACCGGTATTTCCAGCCCAATGGCGGCATACGTACTAAACAGCAGGAAACTTCGTCTAAAACTCAGGAGAAACGTTTCCTTGAAACTGCTCTGCTGTGCGTTCGTTCACCTAGGAGAGTTGAATCTATGTTGAGATTCAGCAAGTGAGAAACACGTTTCTTCTAGGAGCTGCATTGGGATATTCCCGAGTGAATGGGACCACAGGCTGTACAGAGAAATATCTGCTGCTAAAACCAAAACGGAGCTATCTAACTGTATGGTTGTCAATGTGTGCACTCAACAGACAGAGTTAAACTCACGTGTGGATTCAGCGGTTCGCAAACCCTTTCTGTGCAGAATCCCAAAACCGGTATTTCCAGCCCAATGCCGGCATACGTACTAAACAGCAGGAAACTTCCTCTAAAACTCTGGAGAAACGTTTCCTTGAAACTGCTCTGCTGTGCGTTTGTTCACCTAGGAGAGTTGAATCTATGTTGAGATTCAGCGATTCAAAAACACGTTTCTTCTAGGAGCTGCATTGGGATATTGCTGAGTGAATGGAACCATAGGCTGTACAGAGAAATATCTGCTCCTAAAACGAAAACGGAGCTATCTAACTGAATGGTTGTCAATGTGTGCATTCAACTGACAGAGTTAAACTCACGTGTGGATTCAGCGGTTCGCAAACCCTTTCTCTGCAGAATCCCAAAACCGGTATTTTCAGCCCAATGCCGGCATACGTACTAAACCGCAGTAAACTTCGTCTAAAACTCAGGAGAAACGTTTCCTTGAAACTGCGCTGCTGTGCGTTCGTTCAACTAGGAGAGTTGAATCTATGTTGAGATTCAGCGAGTCAGAAACACGTTTCTTCTAGGAGCTGCGTTGGGATATTCCCGAGTGAATGGGACCATAGGCTGTACAGAGAAATATCTGCTCCTAAAACCAAAACGGAGCTATCTAACTGAATGGTTGTCAATGTGTGCATTCAACTGACAGAGGTTAACTCACGTGTGGATTCAGCGGTTTGCAAACCCTTTCTGTGCAGAATCCCAAAACCGGTATTTCCAGCCCAATGCCGGCATACGTACTAAACCGCAGTAAGCTTCGTCTAAAACTCAGGAGAACCTTTTCCTTGAAACTGCGCTGCTGTGCCTTCGTTCACCTAAGAGAGTAGAATCTATGTTGAGATTCAGCGAGTCAGAAACACGTTTCTTCTAGGAGCTGCGTTGTGATATTCCCGAGTGAATGGGACCATAGGCTGTACAGAGAAATATCTGCTCCTAAAACCAAAACGGAGCTATCTAACTGAATGGTTGTCAATGTGTGCATTCAACTAACAGAGGTAAACTCACGTGTGGATTCAGCGGTTCGCAAACCCTTTCTGTGCAGAATCCCAAAACCGGTATTTACATACCAATGAGGGCATACGTACTAAACAGCAAGAAACTTCGTGTAAAACTCAGGAGAAACGTTTCCATGAAACTGCTCTGCTGTGTGTTCGTTCACCTAAGAGAGTTGAATCCATGTTGAGATTCAGCGAGTCAGAAACACGTTTCTTCTAGTAGCTGCATTGGGATATTCCCGAGTGAATGGGACCAAAGGCTGTACAGAGAAATATCTGCTTCTAAAACCAAAACGGAGCTATCTAACTGAATGGTTTTCAATGTGTGCATTCAACTGACAGAGTTAAACTCACGCGTGGATTCAGCGGTTCGCAAAACCTTTCTGTGCAGAATCCCAAAACCGGTATTTACAGCCCAATGGCGGCATACGTACTAAACAACAGGAAACTTCGTCTAAAACTCAGGAGAAACGTTTCCTTGAAACTGCTCTGCTGTTCGTTCGTTCACCTAAGAGAGGTGAATCTATGCTGAGATTCAGCGAGTCAGAAACACGTTTCTTCTAGGAGCTGCATTGGGATATTGCCGAGTGAATGGAACCATTGGCTGTACAGAGAAATATGTGCTCCTAAAACCAAAACGGAGCTTTCTAACTGAATGGTTGTCAATGTGTGCATTCAATTGACAGAGTTAAACTCACGTGTGGATTCAGCGGTTCGCAAACCCTTTCTGTGCAGAATCCCAAAACCGGAATTTCCAGCCCAATGCCGGCATACGTACTAAACAGCAGGAAACTTCGTCTAAAACTCAGGAGAAACGTTTTCTTGAAACTGCTCTGCTGTGCGTTCGTTCACCTAAGAGAGTTGAATCTATGTTGAGATTCAGCGAGTCAGAAATACGTTTCTTCTAGGAGCTGCGTTGGGATATTCCCGAGTGAATGGGACCATAGGCTGTACAGAGAAATATCTGCTTCTAAAACCGAAACGGAGCTATCTAACTGAATGGTTGTCAATGTGTGCACTCAACTGACAGAGTTAAACTCACGTGTGGATTCAGCGGTTCGCAAACCCTTTCTGTGCAGAATCCCAAAACCGGTATTTCCAGCCCAATGCCGACATACGTACTAAACAGCAGGAAACTTCGTCTAAAACTCAGGAGAAACGTTTCCTTGAAACGTCTCTGCTGTGCGTTCGTCCTCCTAAGAGAGGTGAATCTATGTTGAGATTCAGCGAGTCAGAAACACGTTTCTTCTAGGAGCTGCCTTGGGATATTGCCGAGTGAAGGGAACCATAGGCTGTACAGAGAAATATCTGCTCCTAAAACCAAAACGGAGCTATCTAACTGAATGGTTGTCAATGTGTACATTCAATTGACAGAGGTAAACTCACGTGTGGATTCAGCGGTTCGCAAACCGTTTCTGTGCACAATTCCAAAACCGGTATTTCCAGCCCAAGGCCGACATACGTACTAAACCGCAGTAAACTTCGTCTAAAACTCAGGAGAAACGTTTCCTTGAAACTGCGCTGCTGTGCTTTCGTACACCTAAGTGAGGTGAAACTATGTTGAGATTCAGCGAGTCAGAAACACGTTTCTTCTAGGAGCTGCGTTGGGATATTCCCGATTGAATGGGACCATAGGCTGTACAGAGAAATATCTGCTCCTAAAACCAAAACGGAGCTTTCTAACTGAATGGTTGTCAATGTGTGCATTCAATTGACAGAGTTAAACTCACGTGTGGATTCAGCGGTTCGCAAACCCTTTCTGTGCAGAATCCCAAAACCGGAATTTCCAGCCCAATGCCGGCATACGTACTAAACAGCAGGAAACTTCGTCTAAAACTCAGGAGAAACGTTTCCTTGAAACTGCTCTGCTGTGCGTTCGTTCACCTAAGAGAGTTGAATCTATGTTGAGATTCAGCGAGTCAGAAACACGTTTCTTCTAGGAGCTGCGTTGTGATATTCCCGAGTGAATGGGACCATAAGCTGTACAGAGAAATATCTGCTTCTAAAACCGAAACGGAGCTATCTTACTGAATGGTTGTCAATGTGTGCACTCAACTGACAGAGTTAAACTCACGTGTGGATTCAGCGGTTCGCAAACCCTTTCTGTGCAGAATCCCAAAACCGGTATTTCCAGCCCAATGCCGGCATACGTACTAAACAGCAGGAAACTTCGTCTAAAACTCAGGAGAAACGTTTCCTTGAAACGTCTCTGCTGTGCGTTCGTCCTCCTAAGAGAGGTGAATCTATGTTGAGATTCAGCGAGTCAGAAACACGTTTCTTCTAGGAGCTGCCTTGGGATATGGCCGAGTGAAGGGAACCATAGGCTGTACAGAGAAATATCTGCTCCTAAAACCAAAACGGAGCTATGTAACTGAATGGTTGTCAATGTGTGCATTCAATTGACAGAGTTAAACTCACGTGTGGATTCAGCGGTTCGCAAACCCTTTCTGTGCAGAATTCCAAAACCGGTATTTCCAGCCCAAGGCCGACATACGTACTAAACCGCAGTAAACTTCGTCTAAAACTCAGGAGAAACGTTTCCTTGAAACTGAGCTGCTGGGCTTTCGTTCACCTAAGAGAGTAGAATCTATGTTGAGATTCAGCGAGTCAGAAACACGTTTCTTCTAGGAGCTGCATTGGGATATTGCCGAGTGAATGGAACCATTGGCTGTACAGAGAAATATGTGCTCCTAAAACCAAAACGGAGCTTTCTAACTGAATGGTTGTCAATGTGTGCACTCAACTGACAGAGTTAAACTCACGTGTGGATTCAGCGGTTCGCAAACCCTTTCTGTGCAGAATCCCAAAACAGGTATTTCCAGCCCAATGCCGACATACGTACTAAACAGCAGGAAACTTCGTCTAAAACTCAGGAGAAACGTTTCCTTGAAACGTCTCTGCTGTGCGTTCGTCCTCCTAAGAGAGGTGAATCTATGTTGAGATTCAGCGAGTCAGAAACACGTTTCTTCTAGGAGCTGCCTTGGGATATTGCCGAGTGAAGGGAACCATAGGCTGTACAGAGAAATATCTGCTCCTAAAACCAAAACGGAGCTATCTAACTGAATGGTTGTCAACGTGTGCATTCAATTGACAGAGGTAAACTCACGTGTGGATTCAGCGGTTCGCAAACCGTTTCTGTGCACAATTCCAAAACCGGTATTTCCAGCCCAAGGCCGACATACGTACTAAACCGCAGTAAACTTCGTCTAAAACTCAGGAGAAACGTTTCCTTGAAACTGCGCTGCTGTGCTTTCGTACACCTAAGTGAGGTGAATCTATGTTGAGATTCAGCGAGTCAGAAACACGTTTCTTCTCGGAGCTGCGTTGGGATATTCCCGATTGAATGGGACCATAGGCTGTACAGAGAAATATCTGCTCCTAAAACCAAAACGGAGCTTTCTAACTGAATGGTTGTCAATGTGTGCATTCAATTGACAGAGTTAAACTCACGTGTGGATTCAGCGGTTCGCAAACCCTTTCTGTGCAGAATCCCAAAACCGGAATTTCCAGCCCAATGCCGGCATACGTACTAAACAGCAGGAAACTTCGTCTAAAACTCAGGAGAAACGTTTCCTTGAAACTGCTCTGCTGTGCGTTCGTTCACCTAAGAAAGTTGAATCTATGTTGAGATTCAGCGAGTCAGAAACACGTTTCTTCTAGGAGCTGCGTTGTGATATTCCCGAGTGAATGGGACCATAAGCTGTACAGAGAAATATCTGCTTCTAAATCCGAAACGGAGCTATCTAACTGAATGGTTGTCAATGTGTGCACTCAACTGACAGAGTTAAACTCACGTGTGGATTCAGCGGTTCGCAAACCCTTTCTGTGCAGAATCCCAAAACCGATATTTCCAGCCCAATGCCGGCATACGTACTAAACAGCAGGAAACTTCGTCTAAAACTCAGGAGAATCGTTTCCTTGAAACGTCTCTGCTGTGCGTTCGTCCTCCTAAGAGAGGTGAATCTATGTTGAGATTCAGCGAGTCAGAAACACGTTTCTTCTAGGAGCTGCCTTGGGATATTGCCGAGTGAAGGGAACCATAGGCTGTACAGAGAAATATCTGCTCCTAAAACCAAAACGGAGCTATGTAACTGAATGGTTGTCAATGTGTGCATTCAATTGACAGAGTTAAACTCACGTGTGGATTCAGCGGTTCGCAAACCCTTTCTGTGCAGAATTCCAAAACCGGTATTTCCAGCCCAAGGCCGACATACGTACTAAACCGCAGTAAACTTCGTCTAAAACTCAGGAGAAACGTTTCCTTGAAACTGAGCTGCTGGGCTTTCGTTCACCTAAGAGAGTTGAATCTATGTTGAGATTCAGCGAGTCAGAAACACGTTTCTTCTAGGAGCTGCATTGGGATATTGCTGAGTGAATGGAACCATAGGCTGTACAGAGAAATATCTGCTCCTAAAACCAAAACGAAGCTATCTAACTGAATGGTTGTCAATGTGTGCATTCAACTGACAGAGTTAAACTCACGTGTGGATTCGGCGGTTCGCAAACCCTTTCTGTGCAGAATCCCAAAACCGGTATTTCCAGCCCAATGCCGGCATATATACTAAAGAGCAGGAACCTTCGTCTAAAACTCTGGAGAAACGTTTCCTTGAAACTGCTCTGCTGTGCGTTCGTTCACCTACGAGAGGTGAATCTATGTTGAGATTCAGCGAGTCAGAAACACGTTTCTTCTAGGAGCTGCGATGGGATATTCCCGAGTGAATGGGACCATAGGCTGTACAGAGAAATATCTGCTCCTAAAACCAAAACGGAGCTTTCTAACTGAATGGTTGTCAATGTGTGCATTCAATTGACAGAGTTAAACTCACGTGTGGATTCAGCGGTTCGCAAACCCTTTCTGTGCAAAATCCCAAAACCGGAATTTCCAGCCCAATGCCGGCATATGTACTAAACAGCAGGAAACTTCGTCTAAAACTCAGGAGAAACGTTTCCTTGAAACGTCTCTGCTGTGCGTTCGTCCTCCTAAGAGAGGTGAATCTATGTTGAGATTCAGCGAGTCAGAAACACGTTTCTTCTAGGAGCTGCCTTGGGATATTGCCGAGTGAAGGGAACCATAGGCTGTACAGAGAAATATCTGCTCCTGAAACCAAAACGGAGCTATGTAACTGAATGGTTGTCAATGTGTGCATTCAATTGACAGAGTTAAACTCACGTGTGGATTCAGCGGTTCGCAAACCCTTTCTGTGCAGAATTCCAAAACCGGTATTTCCAGCCCAAGGCCGACATACGTACTAAACCGCAGTAAACTTCGTCTAAAACTCAGGAGAAACGTTTCCTTGAAACTGAGCTGCTGGGCTTTCGTTCACCTAAGAGAGTAGAATCTATGTTGAGATTCAGCGAGTCAGAAACACGTTTCTTCTAGGAGCTGCATTGGGATATTGCCGACTGAATGGAACCATTGGCTGTACAGAGAAATATGTGCTCCTAAAACCAAAACGGAGCTTTCTAACTGAATGGTTGTCAATGTGTGCATTCAATTGACAGAGTTAAACTCACGTGTGGATTCAGCGGTTCGCAAACCCTTTCTGTGCAGAATCCCAAAACCGGAATTTCCAGCCCAATGCCGGCATACGTACTAAACAGCAGGAAACTTCGTCTAAAACTCAGGAGAAACGTTTTCTTGAAACTGCTCTGCTGTGCGTTCGTTCACCTAAGAGAGTTGAATCTATGTTGAGATTCAGCGAGTCAGAAATACGTTTCTTCTAGGAGCTGCGTTGGGATATTCCCGAGTGAATGGGACCATAGGCTGTACAGAGAAATATCTGCTTCTAAAACCGAAACGGAGCTATCTAACTGAATGGTTGTCAATGTGTGCACTCAACTGACAGAGTTAAACTCACGTGTGGATTCAGCGGTTCGCAAACCCTTTCTGTGCAGAATCCCAAAACCGGTATTTCCAGCCCAATGCCGACATACGTACTAAACAGCAGGAAACTTCGTCTAAAACTCAGGAGAAACGTTTCCTTGAAACGTCTCTGCTGTGCGTTCGTCCTCCTAAGAGAGGTGAATCTATGTTGAGATTCAGCGAGTCAGAAACACGTTTCTTCTAGGAGCTGCATTGGGATATTCCCGAGTGAAGGGAACCATAGGCTGTACAGAGAAATATCTGCTCCTAAAACCAAAACGGAGCTATCTAACTGAATGGTTGTCAATGTGTGCATTCAATTGACAGAGGTAAACTCACGTGTGGATTCAGCGGTTCGCAAACCGTTTCTGTGCACAATTCCAAAACCGGTATTTCCAGCCCAAGGCCGACATACGTACTAAACCGCAGTAAACTTCGTCTAAAACTCAGGAGAAACGTTTCCTTGAAACTGCGCTGCTGTGCTTTCGTACACCTAAGTGAGGTGAATCTATGTTGAGATTCAGCGAGTCAGAAACACGTTTCTTCTAGGAGCTGCGTTGGGATATTCCCGATTGAATGGGACCATAGGCTGTACAGAGAAATATCTGCTCCTAAAACCAAAACGGAGCTTTCTAACTGAATGGTTGTCAATGTGTGCATTCAATTGACAGAGTTAAACTCACGTGTGGATTCAGCGGTTCGCAAACCCTTTCTGTGCAGAATCCCAAAACCGGTATTTCCAGCCCAATGCCGGCATACGTACTAAACAGCAGGAAACTTCGTCTAAAACTCAGGAGAAACGTTTCCTTGAAACGTCTCTGCTGTGCGTTCGTCCTCCTAAGAGAGGTGAATCTATGTTGAGATTCAGCGAGTCAGAAACACGTTTCTTCTAGGAGCTGCCTTGGGATATTGCCGAGTGAAGGGAACCTTAGGCTGTACAGAGAAATATCTGCTCCTAAAACCAAAACGGAGCTATGTAACTGAATGGTTGTCAATGTGTGCATTCAATTGACAGAGTTAAACTCACGTGTGGATTCAGCGGTTCGCAAACCCTTTCTGTGCAGAATTCCAAAACCGGTATTTCCAGCCCAAGGCCGACATACGTACTAAACCGCAGTAAACTTCGTCTAAAACTCAGGAGAAACGTTTCCTTGAAACTGAGCTGCTGGGCTTTCGTTCACCTAAGAGAGTAGAATCTATGTTGAGATTCAGCGAGTCAGAAACACGTTTCTTCTAGGAGCTGCGTTGGGATATTCCCGAGTGAATGGGACCATAGGGTGTACAGAGAAATATCTGCTTCTAAAACCAAAACGGAGCTATCTAACTGAATGGTTGTCAATGTGTGAATTCAACTGACAGAGTTAAACTCACGTGTGGATTCAGCGGTTTGCAAACCCTTTCTGTGCAGAATCCCAAAACCGGTATTTACAGACCAATGAGGGCATACGTACTAAACAACAAGAAACTTCGTGTAAAACTCATGAGAAACGTTTCCATGAAACTGCTCTGCTGTGAGTTCGTTCACCTAAGAGAGTTGAATCCATGTTGAGATTTAGCGAGTCAGAAACACGTTTCTTCTAGTAGCTGCATTGGGATATTCCCGAGTGAATGGGACCATAGGCTGTACAGAGAAATATCTGCTTCTAAAACCAAAACGGAGCTATCTAACTGAATGGTTTTCAATGTGTGCATTCAACTGACAGAGTTAAACTCACGTGTGGATTCAGCGGTTTGCAAACCCTTTCTGTTCAGAATCCCAAAACCGGTATTTCCAGCCCAATGCCGGCATACGTACTAAACAGCAGGAAACTTCGTCTAAAACTCAGGGGAAACGTTTCCTTGAAACTGCTCTGCTGTGCGTTCGTTCACCTAAGAGAGTTGAATCTATGTTGAGATTCAGCGAGTCAGAAACACGTTTCTTCTAGGAGCTGCCTTGGGATATTGCTGAGTGAATGGAACCATAGGCTGTACAGAGAAATATCTGCTCCTAAAACCAAAACGAAGCTATCTAACTGAATGGTTGTCAATGTGTGCATTCAACTGACAGAGTTAAACTCACGTGTGGATTCGGTGGTTCGCAAACCCTTTCTGTGCAGAATCCCAAAACCGGTATTTCCAGCCCAATGCCGGCATACATACTAAACAGCAGGAACCTTCGTCTAAAACTCTGGAGAAACGTTTCCTTGAAACTGCTCTGCTGTGCGTTCGTTCACCTACGAGAGGTGAATCTATGTTGAGATTCAGCGAGTCAGAAACACGTTTCTTCTAGGAGCTGCGATGGGATATTCCCGAGTGAATGGGACCATAGGCTGTACAGAGAAATATCTGCTTCTAAAACCAAAACGGAGCTATCTAACTGAATGGTTGTCAATGTGTGCATTCAACTGACAGAGTTAAACTCACATGTGGATTCAGCGGTTTGCAAAACCTTTCTGTGCAGAATCCCAAAACCGGTATTTCCAGCCCCATTCCGGCATATGTATTAAACAGCAGGAAACTTCGTCTAAAACTCAGGAGGAACGATTCCTTAAACCTGCTCTGCTGTTCCTTCCTTCACCTAAGAGAGTTGAATCTATGTTGAGATTCAGCGAGTCAGAAACACGTTTCTTCTAGGAGCTGCATTGGGATATTCCCTAGTGAATGGGACCATTTGCTGTACAGAGAAATATCTGCTTCTAAAACCAAAACGGAGCTATCTAACTGAATGGTTGTCAATGTGTGCATTCAACTGACAGAGTTAAACTCACTTGTGGATTCAGCGGTTTGCAAACCCTTTCTGTGCAGAATCCCAAAACCGGCATTTCCAGCCGAGTGACGGTATACGTACTAAACAGCAGGAAACTTCGTCTAAAACTCAGGAGAAACGTTTCCTTCAAACTATTCTGCTGTGCGTTCATTCACCTAAGAGAGGTGAATCTATGTTGAGATTCAGCGAGTCAAAACCACGTTTCTTCTAGGAGCTGCACTGGGATATTGCTGAGTGAATGGAACCATAGGCTGTACAGAGAAATATCTGCTCCTAAAACCAAAACGGAGCTTTCTAACTGAATGGTTGTCAATGTGTGCATTCAACTGACAGAGTTAAACTCACGTGTGGATTCAGCGGTTCGCAAACACTTTCTGTGCAGAATCCCAAAACCGGTATTTCCAGCCCAATGCCGGCATACGTACTAAACCGCAGTAAACTTCGTCTAAAACTCAGGAGAAACGTTTCCTTGAAACTGGTCTGCTGTGCGTTCGTTCACCTAGGAGAGTTGAATCTATGTTGAGATTCAGCGAGTCAGAAACACGTTTCTTCTAGGAGCTGCGTTGGGATATTCCCGAGTGAATGGGACCATAGGCTGTACAGAGAAATATCTGCTTCTAAAACCAAAATGGAGCTATCTAACTGTATGGTTGTCAATGTGTGCACTCAACTGACAGAGTTAAACTCACGTGTGGATTCAGCGGTTCGCAAGCCCTTTCTGTGCAGAATCCCAAAACCGGCATTTCCAGCCCAATGCCGGCATATGTACTAAACCGCAGTAAGCTTCGTCTAAAACTCAGGAGAAACGTTTCCTTGAAACTGCGCTGCTGTGCTTTCGTTCACCTAAGTGAGTTGAATCTATGTTTTGATTCAGCGAGTCAGAAACACGTTTCTTCTAGGAGCTGCGTTGGGATATTCCCGAGTGAATGGGACCATAGGCTGTACAGACAAATATCTGCTCCTAAAACCAAAACGGAGCTATCTAACTGAATGGTTGTCAATGTGTGCATTCAACTGACAGAGTTAAACTCACGTGTGGATTCAGCGGTTCGCAAGCCCTTTCTGTGCAGAATCCCAAAACCGGTATTTCCAGCCCAATGCCGGCATACGTACTAAACAGCAGGAAACTTCGTCTAAAACTCAGGGAAACGTTTCCTTGAAACGACTCTACTGGGCCTTCGTTCACCTAAGAGAGTTGAATCTACGTTGAGATTCAGCGAGTCAGAAACACGTTTCTTCTAGGAGTTGCCTTGGGATATTCCCGAGTGAATGGGACCATAGGCTGTACAGAGAAATATCTGCTCCTAAAACCAAAACGGAGCTATCGAACTGAATGGTTGTCAATGTGTGCATTCAACTAACAGAGTTAATCTCACGTGTGGATTCAGCGGTTTGCAAACCCTTTCTGTGAAGAATCCCAAAACCGGCATTTCCAGCCCAATGACGGCATACGTACTAAACAGCAGGAAACTTCGTCTAAAACTCAGGAGAAACGTTTCCTTCAAACTACTCTGCTGTGCGTTCATTCACCAAAGAGAGGTGAATCGATGTTGAGATTCAGCGAGTCAAAAACACGTTTCTTCTAGGAGCTGCATTGGGATATTGCTGAGTGAATGGAACCATAGGCTGTACAGAGAAATATCTGCTCCTAAAACCAAAACGGAGCTTTCTAACTGAATGGTTGTCAATGTGTGCATTCAACTGACAGAGTTAAACTCACGTGTGGATTCAGCGGTTCGCAAACACTTTCTGTGCAGAATCCCAAATCCGGTATTCCCAGCCCAATGCCGGCATACGTACTAAACCGCAGTAAACTTCGTCTAAAACTCAGGAGAAACGTTTCCTTGAAACTGCTCTGCTGTGCGTACGTTCACCTAGGAGAGTTGAATCTATGTTGAGATTCAGCGAGTCAGAAACACGTTTCTTCTAGGAGATGCGTTGGGATATTCCCGAGTGAATGGGACCATAGGCTGTACAGAGAAATATCTGCTTCTAAAACCAAAACGGAGCTATCTAACTGTATGGTTGTCAATGTGTGCACTCAACTGACAGAGTTAAACTCACGTGTGGATTCAGCGGTTCGCAAACCCTTTCTGTGCAGAATACCAAAACCGGTATTTCCAGCCCAATGCCGGCATACGTACTAAACAGCAGGAAACTTAGTCTAAAACTCAGGAGAAACTTTTCCTTGAAACTGCTCTGCTGTGCCTTCGTTCACCTAAGAGAGTTGAATCTATGTTGAGATTCAGCGAGTCAGAAACACGTTTCTTCTGGAGCTGCGTTGGGATATTCCCTAGTGAAAGGGACCATAGGCTGTACAGAGAAATATCTGCTTCTACAACCAAAACGGAGCTATCTAACTGAATGGTTGTCAATGTGTGCATTCAACTGACAGAGGAAAACTCACGTGTGGATTCAGCGGTTTGCAAACCCTTTCTGTGCAGAATCCCAAAACCGGTATTTCCAGCCCAATGCCGGCATACGAACTAAACAGCAGGAAACTTCGTCTAAAACTCAGGAGAAACGTTTCCTTGAAACTGCTCTGCTGTGCGTTCGTTCTCCTAAGAGAGGTGAATCTATGTTGAGATTCAGCGAGTCAGAAACACGTTTCTTCTAGGAGCTGCCTTGGGATATTGCCGAGTGAATGGAACCATAGGCTGTACAGAGAAATATGTGCTCCTAAAACCAAAACGGAGCTATCTAAGTGAATGGTTGTCAAGATGTGCATTCAATTGACAGAGTTAAACTCACGTGTGGATTCAGCGGTTCGCAAACCCTTTCTGTGCAGAATCCCAAAACCGGTATTTCCAGCCCAATACCGGCATACGTACTAAACCGCAGTAAGCTTCGTCTAAAACTCAGGAGAACCTTTCCCTTGAAACTGCGCTGCTGTGCCTTCGTTCACCTAAGAGAGTAGAATCTATGTTGAGATTCAGCGAGTCAGAAACACGTTTCTTCTAGGAGATGCGTTGGGATATTCCCGAGTGAATGGGACCCTAGGCTGTACAGAGAAATATCTGCTTCTAAAACCAAAACGGAGCTATCTAACTGTATGGTTGTCAATGTGTGCACTCAACTGACAGAGTTAAACTCACGTGTGGATTCAGCGGTTCGCAAACCCTTTCTGTGCAGAATACCAAAACCGGTATTTCCAGCCCAATGCCGGCATACGTACTAAACAGCAGGAAACTTCGTCTAAAACTCAGGAGAAACGTTTCCTTGAAACAGCACTGCTGTGCGTTCGTTCACCTAAGAGAATTGAATCTATGTTGAGATTCAGCGAGTCAGAAACACGTTTCTTCTAGGAGCTGCATTGGGATATTCCCGAGTGAATGGGACCATAGGCTGTACAGAGAAATATCTGCTTCTAAAACCAAAACGGAACTATCTAACTGAATGGTTGTCAATGTGTGAATTCAACTGACAGAGTTAAACTCACGTGTGGATTCAGCGGTTTGCAAACCCTTTCTGTGCAGAATCCCAAAACCGGTATTTACAGACCAATGAGGGCATACGAACTAAACAGCAAGAAACTTCGTGTAAAACTCAGGAGAAACGTTTCCATGAAACTGCTCTGCTGTGCTTTCGTTCACCTAAGAGAGTTGAATCTATGTTGAGATTCATCGAGTCAGAAACACGTTTCTTCTAGGAGCTGCGTTGGGATATTCCCGAGTGAAAGGGACCATAGGCTGTACAGAGAAATATCTGCTTCTAAAACCAAAACGGAGCTATCTAACTGAATGGTTGTCAATGTGTGCATTCAACTGACGGAGGTAAACTCACGTGTGGATTCAGCGGTTTGCAAACCCTTTCTGTGCAGAATCACAAAACCGGTATTTCCAGCCCAATGGCGGCATACGTACTAAACAGCAGGCAACTTCGTCTAAAACTCAGGAGAAACGTTTCCTTGAAACTGCTCTGCTGTGCGTTCGTTCACCTAAGAGAGGTGAATCTATGCTGAGATTCAGCGAGTCAGAAACACGTTTCTTCTAGGAGCTGCATTGGGATATTGCCGAGTGAATGGAACCATTGGCTGTACAGAGAAATATCTGCTCCTAAAACCAAAACGGAGCTTTCTAACTGAATGGTTGTCAATGTGTGCATTCAATTGACAGAGTTAAACTCACGTGTGGATTCAGCGGTTCGCAAACCCTTTCTGTGCAGAATCCCAAAACCGTTATTTCCAGCCCAATGCCGGCATACGTATTAAACAGCAGGAAACTTCGTCTAATACTCAGGAGAAACGTTTCCTTGAAACGGGACTGCTGTGCGTTCGTTCTCCTAAGAGAGGTGAATCTATGTTGAGATTCAGCGAGTCAGAAACACGTTTCTTCTAGGAGATGCCTTGGGATATTGCCGAGTGAATGGAACCATAGGCTGAACAGAGAAATATCTGCTCCTAAAACCAAAACGGAGCTATCTAACTGAATGGTTGTCAATGTGTGCATTCAATTGACAGAGTTAAACTCACGTGTGGATTCAGCGGTTCGCAAACCCTTTCTGTGCAGAATTCCCAAACCGGTATTTCCAGCCCAAGGCCGACATACGTACTAAACCGCAGTAAACTTCGTCTAAAACTCAGGAGAAACGTTTCCTTGAAACTGCGCTGCTGTGCTTTTGTTCACCTAAGTGAGTTGAATCTATGTTGAGATTCAGCGAGTCAGAAACACGTTTCTTCTAGGAGCTGCGTTGGCATATTCCCGAGTGAATGGGACCATAGGCTGTACAGAGAAATATCTGCTGCTAAAACCAAAACGGAGCTATCTAACTGAATGGTTGTCAATGTTTGTATTCAACTGACAGAGTTAAACTCACGTGTGGTTTCAGCGGTTTGCAAATCCTTTCTGTGCAGAATCCCAAAACCGGTATTTCCAGCCCAATGCCGGCATACGTACTAAACAGCAGGAAACTTCGTCTAAAACTCAGGGAAACGTTTCCTTGAAACGGCTCTACTGGGCCTTCGTTCACCTAAGAGAGTTGAATCTGTGTTGAGATTCAGCGAGTCAGAAACACGTTTCTTCTAGGAGCTGCGTTGGGATATTCCCGAGTGAATGGGACCTTAGGGTGTACAGAGAAATATCTGCTTCTAAAACCAAAACGGAGCTATCTAACTGAATGGTTTTCAATGTGTGAATTCAACTGACAGAGTTAAACTCACGTGTGGATTCAGCGGTTTGCAAACCCTTTCTGTGCAGAATCCCAAAACCGGTATTTACAGACCAATGAGGGCAAACGTACTAAACAGCAAGAAACTTCGTGTAAAACTCAGGAGAAACGTTTCCATGAAACTGCTCTGCTGTGCGTTCGTTCACCTAAGAGAGTTGAATCTATGTTGAGATTCAGCGAGTCAGAAACACGTTTCTTCTAGGAGCTGCGTTGGGATATTCCCGAGTGAAAGGGACCTTAGGCTGAACAGAGAAATATCTGCTTCTAAAACCAAAACGGAGCTATCTAACTGAATGGTTGTCAATGTGTGCATTTAACTGACAGAGGTAAACTCACGTGTGGATTCAGCGGTTTGCAAACCCTTTCTGTGCAGAATCCCAAAACCGGTATTTCCAGCCCAATGGCGGCATACGTACTAAACAGCAGGAAACTTCGTCTAAAACTCAGGAGAAACGTTTCCTTGAAACTGCTCTGCTGTGCGTTCGTTCACCTAAGAGAGGTGAATCTATGCTGAGATTCAGCGAGTCAGAAACACGTTTCTTCTAGGAGCTGCATTGGGATATTGCCGAGTGAATGGAACCATTGGCTGTACAGAGAAATATCTGCTCCTAAAACCAAAACGGAGCTATCTAACTGAACGGTTGTCAATGTGTGCACTCAACTGACAGAGTTAAACTCACGTGTGGATTCAGCGGTTCGCAAACCCTTTCTGTGCAGAATCCCAAAACCGGAATTTCCAGCCCAATGCCGGCATACGTACTAAACAGCAGGAAACTTCGTCTAAAACTCAGGGAAACGTTTCCTTGAAACGGCTCTACTGGGCCTTCGTTCACCTAAGAGAGTTGAATCTATATTGAGATTCAGCGAGTCAGAAACACGTTTCATCTAGGAGCTGCGCTGGGATATTCCCGAGTGAATGGGACCATAGGCTGTACAGACAAATATCTGCTCCTAAAACCAAAACGGATCTATCTAACTGAATGGTTGTCAATGTGTGCATTCAACTGACAGAGTTAAACTCACGTGTGGATTCAACCGTTCGCAAACCCTTTCTGTGCAGAATCCCAAAACCGATATTTCCAGCCCAATGCCGGCATACGTACTAAACGGCAGTAAACTTCGTCTAAAACTCAGGAGAAACGTTTCCTTGAAACTGCGCTGCTGTGCTTTCGTTCACCTAAGTGAGTTGAATCTATGTTGAGATTCAGCGAGTCAGAAACACGTTTCTTCAAGGAGCTGCGTTGGGATATTCCCGAGTGAATGGTACCATAGGCTGTACAGAGAAATATCTGCTGCTAAAACCAAAACGGAGCTATCTAACTGTATGGTTATCAATGTGTGCACTCAACTGACAGAGTTAAACTCACGTGTGGATTCAGCGGTTCGCAAGCCCTTTCTCTGCAGAATCCCAAAACCGGTATTTCCATCCCAATGCCGGCATACGTACTAAACAGCAGGAAACTTCGTCTAAAACTCAGGAGAAACGTTTCCTTGAAACTGCTCTGCTGTGCGTTCGTTCACCTAGGAGAGTTGAATCTATGTTGAGATTCAGCGAGTCAAAAACACGTTTCTTCTAGGAGCTGCATTGGGATATTGCTGAGTGAATGGAACCATAGACTGTACAGAGAAATATCTGCTCCTAAAACCAAAACGGAGCTATCTAACTGAATGGTTGTCAATGTGTGCATTCAACTGACAGAGGTAAACTCACGTGTGGATTCAGCGGTTCGCAAACCCTTTCTGTGCAGAATCCCAAAACCGGTATTTCCAGCCCAATGCCGGCATACGTACTAAACAGCAGGAAACTTCGTCTAAAACTCAGGAGAAACGTTTCGTTGAAACTGCTCTGCTGTGCATTCGTTCACCTAAGAGAGGTGAATCTATGTTGAGATTCAGCGAGTCAGAAACACGTTTCTTCTAGGAGCTGCGTTGGGATATTCCCGAGTGAATGGGACCATAGGCTGTACAGAGAAATATCTGCTTCTAAAACCAAAACGGAGCTATCTGACTGAATGGTTGTCAATGTGTGCATTCAACTGACAGAGGTTAACTCACGTGTGGATTCAGCGGTTTGCAAACCCTTTCTGTGCAGAATCCCAAAACCGGTATTTCCAGCCCAATGCCGGCATACGTACTAAACCGCAGTAAGCTTCGTCTAAAACTCAGGAGAACCTTTTCCTTGAAACTGCGCTGCTGTGCCTTCGTTCACCTAAGAGAGTAGAATCTATGTTGAGATTCAGCGAGTCAGAAACACGTTTCTTCTAGGAGCTGCGTTGGGATATTCCCGAGTGAATGGGACCATAGGCTGTACAGAGAAATATCTGCTTCTAAAACCAAAACGGAGCTATCTAACTGAATGGTTGTCAATGTGTGAATTCAACTGACAGAGTTAAACTCACGTGTGGATTCAGCGGTTTGCAAACCCTTTCTGTGCAGAATCCCAAAACCGGTATTTACAGACCAATGAGGGCATACGTACTAAACAGCAAGAAACTTCGTGTAAAACTCAGGAGAAACGTTTCCATGAAACTGCTCTGCTGTGCGTTCGTTCACCTAAGAGAGTGGAATCCATGTTGAGATTCAGCGAGTCAGAAACACGTTTCTTCTAGTAGCTGCATTGGGATATTCCCGAGTGAATGGGACCAAAGGCTGTACAGAGAAATATCTGCTTCTAAAACCAAAACGGAGCTATCTAACTGAATGGTTTTCAATGTGTGCATTCAACTGACAGAGTTAAACTCACGTGTGGATTCAGCGGTTCGCAAAACCTTTCTGTGCAGAATCCCAAAACCGGTACTTCCAGCCCAATGGCGGCATACGTACTAAACAGCAGGAAACTTCGTCTAAAACTCAGGAGAACGTTTCCTTGAAACTGCTCTGCTGTTCGTTCGTTCCCCTAAGAGAGGTGAATCTATGCTGAGATTCAGCGAGTCAGAAACACGTTTCTTCTAGGAGCTGCATTGGGATATTGCCGAGTGAATGGAACCATTGGCTGTACAGAGAAATATCTGCTCCTAAAACCAAAACGGAGCTTTCTAACTGAATGGTTGTCAATGTGTGCATTCAATTGACAGAGTTAAACTCACGTGTGGATTCAGCGGTTCGCAAACCCTTTCTGTGCAGAATCCCAAAACCGGAATTTCCAGCCCAATGCCGGCATACGTACTAAACAGCAGGAAACTTCGTCTAAAACTCAGGAGAAACGTTTCCTTGAAACTGCTCTGCTGTGCGTTCGTTCAACTAAGAGAATTGAATCTATGTTGAGATTCAGCGAGTCAGAAATACGTTTCTTCTAGGAGCTGCGTTGGGATATTCCCGAGTGAATGGGACCATAGGCTGTACAGAGAAATATCTGCTTCTAAAACCGAAACGGAGCTATCTAACTGAATGGTTGTCAATGTGTGCACTCAACTGACAGAGTTAAACTCACGTGTGGATTCAGCGGTTCGCAAACCCTTTCTGTGCAGAATCCCAAAACCGGTATTTCCAGCCCAATGCCGGCATACGTACTAAACAGCAGGAAACTTCGTCTAAAACTCAGGAGAAACGTTTCCTTGAAACGTCTCTGCTGTGCGTTCGTCCTCCTAAGAGAGGTGAATCTATGTTGAGATTCAGCGAGTCAGAAACACGTTTCTTCTAGGAGCTGCATTGGGATATTGCTGAGTGAATGGAACCATAGTCTGTACAGAGAAATATCTGCTCCTAAAACCAAAACGGAGCTATCTAACTGAATGGTTGTCAATGTGTCCATTCAACTGACAGAGTTAAACTCACTTGTGGATTCAGCGGTTCGCAAACCCTTTCTGTGCAGAATCCCAAAACCGGTATTTCCAGCCCAATGCCGGCATACGTACTAAACCGCAGTAAACTTCGTCTAAACCTCAGGAGAAACGTTTCCTTGAAACTGGGCTGCTGTGCGCTCGTTCACCTAGGGGAGTAGAATCTATGTTGAGATTCAGCGAGTCAGAAACACGTTTCTTCTAAGAGCTGCGTTGGGATATTCCCGAGTGAATGGGACCATAGGCTGTACAGAGAAATATCTGCTTCTAAAACCAAAACGGAGCTATCTAACTGTATGGTTGTCAATGTGTGCACTCAACTGATAGAGTTAAACTCACGTGTGGATTCAGCGTTTCGCAAACCCTTTCTGTGCAGAATCCCAAAACCGGTATTTCCAGCCCAATGCCGGCATACGTGCTAAACAGCAGGAAACTTCGTCTAAAACTCAGGAGAAACGTTTCCTTGAAACTGCTCTGCTGTGCGTTCGTTCACCTAAGAGAGGTGAATCTATGTTGAGATTCAGCGAGTCAGAAACACGTTTCTTCTAGGAGCTGCGTTGGGATATTCCCGAGTGAATGGGACATTAGGCTGTACAGAGAAATATCTGCTTCTAAAACCAAAACGGAGCTATCTGACTGAATGGTTGTCAATGTGTGCATTCAACTGACAGAGGTTAACTCACGTGTGGATTCAGCGGTTTGCAAACCCTTTCTGTGCAGAATCCCAAAACCGGTATTTCCAGCCCAATGCCGGCATACGTACTAAACAGCAGTAAGCTTCGTCTAAAACTCAGGAGAACCTTTTCCTTGAAACTGCGCTGCTGTGCCTTCGTTCACCTAAGAGAGTAGAATCTATGTTGAGATTCAGCGAGTCAGAAACACGTTTCTTCTAGGAGCTGCGTTGGGATATTCCCGAGTGAATGGGACCATAGGCTGTACAGAGAAATATCTGCTTCTAAAACCAAAACGGAGCTATCTAACTGAATGGTTGTCAATGTGTGAATTCAACTGACTGAGTTAAACTCACGTGTGGATTCAGCGGTTTGCAAACCCTTTCTGTGCAGAATCCCAAAACCGGTATTTACAAACCAATGAGGGCATACGTACTAAACAGCAAGAAACTTCGTGTAAAACTCAGGAGAAACGTTTCCATGAAACTGCTCTGCTGTGCGTTCGTTCACCTAAGAGAGTGGAATCCATGTTGAGATTCAGCGAGTCAGAAACACGTTTCTTCTAGTAGCTGCATTGGGATATTCCCGAGTGAATGGGACCAAAGGCTGTACAGAGAAATATCTGCTTCTAAAACCAAAACGGAGCTATCTAGCTGAATGGTTTTCAATGTGTGCATTCAACTGACAGAGTTAAACTCACGTGTGGATTCAGCGGTTCGCAAAACCTTTCTGTGCAGAATCCCAAAACCGGTACTTCCAGCCCAATGGCGGCATACGTACTAAACAGCAGGAAACTTCGTCTAAAACTCAGGAGAAACGTTTCCTTGAAACTGCTCTGCTGTTTGTTTGTTCACCTAAGAGAGGTGAATCTATGCTGAGATTCAGCGAGTCAGAAACACGTTTCTTCTAGGAGCTGCATTGGGATATTGCCGAGTGAATGGAACCATTGGCTGTACAGAGAAATATCTGCTCCTAAAACCAAAACGGAGCTTTCTAACTGAATGGTTGTCAATGTGTGCATTCAATTGACATAGTTAAACTCACGTGTGGATTCAGCGGTTCGCAAACCCTTTCTGTGCAGAATCCCAAAACCGGAATTTCCAGCCCAATGCCGGCATACGTACTAAACAGCAGGAAACTTCGTCTAAAACTCAGGAGAAACGTTTCCTTGAAACTGCTCTGCTGTGCGTTCGTTCAACTAAGAGAATTGAATCTATGTTGAGATTCAGCGAGTCAGAAATACGTTTCTTCTAGGAGCTGCGTTGGGATATTCCCGAGTGAATGGGAACATAGGCTGTACAGAGAAATATCTGCTTCTAAAACCGAAACGGAGCTCTCTAACTGAATGGCTGTCAATGTGTGCACTCAACTGACAGAGTTAAACTCACGTGTGGATTCAGCGGTTCGCAAACCCTTTCTGTGCAGAATCCCAAAACCGGTATTTCCAGCCCAATGCCGGCATACGTACTAAACAGCAGGAAACTTCGTCTAAAACTCAGGAGAAACGTTTCCTTGAAACGTCTCTGCTGTGCGTTCGTTCTCCTAAGAGAGGTGAATCTATGTTGAGATTCAGCGAGACAGAAACACGTTTCTTCTAGGAGCTGCATTGGGATATTGCTGAGTGAATGGAACCATAGTCTGTACAGAGAAATATCTGCTCCTAAAACCAAAACGGAGCTATCTAACTGAATGGTTGACAATGTGTCCATTCAACTGACAGAGTTAAACTCACTTGTGGATTCAGCGGTTCGCAAACCCTTTCTGTGCAGAATTCCAAAACCGGTATTTCCAGCCCAATGCCGGCATACGTACTAAACCGCAGTAAACTTCATCTAAAACTCAGGAGAAACGTTTCCTTGAAACTGGGCTGCTGTGCGCTCGTTCACCTAGGGGAGTAGAATCTATGTTGAGATTCAGCGAGTCAGAAACACGTTTCTTCTAAGAGCTGCGTTGGGATATTCCCGAGTGAATGGGACCATAGGCTGTACAGAGAAATATCTGCTTCTAAAACCAAAACGGAGCTATCTAACTGTATGGTTGTCAATGTGTGCACTCAACTGATAGAGTTAAACTCACGTGTGGATTCAGCGTTTCGCAAACCCTTTCTGTGCAGAATCCCAAAACCGGTATTTCCAGCCCAATGCCGGCATACGTACTAAACAGCAGGAAACTTCGTCTAAAACTCAGGAGAAACGTTTCCTTGAAACTGCTCTGCTGTGCGTTCGTTCACCTAAGAGAGGTGAATCTATGTTGAGATTCAGCGAGTCAGAAACACGTTTCTTCTAGGAGCTGCGTTGGGATATTCCCGAGTGAATGGGACCATAGGCTGTACAGAGAAATATCTGCTTCTAAAACCAAAACGGAGCTATCTGACTGAATGGTTGTCAATGTGTGCATTCAACTGACAGAGGTTAACTCACGTGTGGATTCAGCGGTTTGCAAACCCTTTCTGTGCAGAATCCCAAAACCGGTATTTCCAGCCCAATGCCGGCATACGTACTAAACAGCAGTAAGCTTCGTCTAAAACTCAGGAGAACCTTTTCCTTGAAACTGCGCTGCTGTGCCTTCGTTCACCTAAGAGAGTAGAATCTATGTTGAGATTCAGCGAGTCAGAAACACGTTTCTTCTAGGAGCTGCGTTGGGATATTCCCGAGTGAATGGGACCATAGGCTGTACAGAGAAATATCTGCTTCTAAAACCAAAACGGAGCTATCTAACTGAATGGTTGTCAATGTGTGAATTCAACTGACTGAGTTAAACTCACGTGTGGATTCAGCGGTTTGCAAACCCTTTCTGTGCAGAATCCCAAAACCGGTATTTACAGACCAATGAGGGCATACGTACTAAACAGCAAGAAACTTCGTGTAAAACTCAGGAGAAACGTTTCCATGAAACTGCTCTGCTGTGCGTTCGTTCACCTAAGAGAGTGGAATCCATGTTGAGATTCAGCGAGTCAGAAACTCGTTTCTTCTAGTAGCTGCATTGGGATATTCCCGAGTGAATGGGACCATAGGCTGTACAGAGAAATATCTGCTTCTAAAATCAAAACGTAGCTATCTAACTGAATGGTTTTCAATGTGGGCATTCAACTGACAGAGTTAAACTCACGTGTGGATTCAGCGGTTCGCAAACCCTTTCTGTGCAGAATCCCAAAACCGGCATTTCCAGCCCAATGCCGGCATACGTACTAAACAGCAGGAAACTTCGTCTATAACTCAGGAGAAACGTTTCCTTCAAACTACTCTGCTGTGCGTTCATTCACCTAAGAGAGGAGAATCTATGTTGAGATTCAGCGAGTCAGAAACACGTTTCTTCTAGGAGCTGCATTGGGATATTCCCGAGTGAATGGGACCATAGGCTGTACAGAGAAATATCTGCTCCTAAAACAAAACGGAGCTATCTAACTGAAAGGTTGTCAATGTGTGCATTCAACTTACCGAGTTAAACTCACGTGTGGATTCAGCGGTTTGCAAACGCTTTCTGTGCAGAATCCCAAAACCGGAATTTCCAGCCCAATGCCGGCATACGTACTAAACAGCAGGAAACTTCGTCTAAAACTCAGGAGGAACGATTCCGTGAAACTGCTCTGCTGTTCCTTCGTTCATCTAAGAGAGTTGAAACTATGTTGAGATTCAGCGAGTCAGAAACACGTTTCTTCTAGGAGCTGCGTTGGGATATTCCCGAGTGAAAGGGACCATAGGCTGTACAGAGAAATATCTGCTTCTAAAACCAAAACGGAGCTTTCTAACTGAATGGTTGTCAATGTGTGCATTCCACTGACAGAGGTAAACTCTCGTGTGGATTCAGCGGTTTGCAAACCCTTTCTTTGCAGAATCCCAAAACCGGTATTTCCAGCCCAATGGCGGCATACGTACTAAACAGCAGGAAACTTCGTCTAAAACTCAGGAGAAACGTTTCCTTGAAACTGCTCTGCTGTGCGTTCGTTCACCTAGGAGAGTTGAATCTATGTTGAGATTCAGCAAGTGAGAAACACGTTTCTTCTAGGAGCTGCAATGGGATATTCCCGAGTGAATGGCACCATAGGCTGTACAGAGAAATATCTGCTGCTAAAACCAAAACGGAGCTATCTAACTGTATGGTTGTCAATGTGTGCACTCAACAGACAAAGTTAAACTCACGTGTGGATTCAGCGGTTCGCAAACCCTTTCTGTGCAGAATCCCAAAACCGGTATTTCCAGCCCAATGCCGGCATACGTACTAAACAGCAGGAAACTTCCTCTAAAACTCTGGAGAAACGTTTCCTTGAAACTGCTCTGCTGTGCTTTTGTTCACCTAGGAGAGTTGAATCTATGTTGAGATTCAGCGAGTCAAAAACACGTTTCTTCTAGGAGCTGCACTGGGATATTGCTGAGTGAATGGAACCATAGGCTGTACAGAGAAATATCTGCTCCTAAAACGAAAACGGAGCTATCTAACTGAATGGTTGTCAATGTGTGCATTCAACTGACAGAGTTAAACTCACGTGTGGATTCAGCGGTTCGCAAACCCTTTCTGTGCAGAATCCCAAAACCGGTATTTCCAACCCAATGCCGGCATACGTACTAAACCGCAGTAAACTTCGTTTAAAACTCAGGAGAAACGTTTCCTTGAAACTGCTCTGCTGTGCGTTCGTTCAACTAGGAGAGTTGAATCTATGTTGAGATTCAGCGAGTCAGAAACACGTTTCTTCTAGGAGCTGCGTTGGGATATTCCCGAGTGAATGGGACCATAGGCTGTACAGAGAAATATCTGCTCCTAAAACCAAAACGGAGCTATCTAACTGAATGGTTGTCAATGTGTGCATTCAACTGACAGAGGTAAACCACGTGTGGATTTAGCGGTTTGCAAACCCTTTCTGTGCAGAATCCCAAAACCGGTATTTCCAGCCCAATTCCGGCATACGTACTAAACCGCAGTAAGATTCGTCTAAAACTCAGGAGAACCTTTTCCTTGAAACTGCGCTGCTGTGCCTTCGTTCACCTAAGAGAGTAGAATCTATGTTGAGATTCAGCGAGTCAGAAACACGTTTCTTCTAGGAGCTGCGTTGGGATATTCCCGAGTGAATGGGACCATAGGCTGTACAGAGAAATATCTGCTCCTAAAACCAAAACGGAGCTATCTAACTGAATGGTTGTCAATGTGTGCATTCAACTGACAGAGGTAAACTCACGTGTGGATTCAGCGGTTCGCAAACCCTTTCTGTGCAGAATCCCAAAACCGGTATTTACAGACCAATGAGGGCATACGTACTAAACAGCAAGAAACTTCGTGTAAAACTCAGGAGAAACGTTTCCATGAAACTGCTCTGCTGTGTGTTCGTTCACCTAAGAGAGTTGAATCCATGTTGAGATTCAGCGAGTCAGAAACACGTTTCTTCTAGTAGCTGCATTGGGATATTCCCGAGTGAATTGGACCAAAGGCTGTACAGAGAAATATCTGCTTCTAAAACCAAAACGGAGCTATCTAACTGAATGGTTTTCAATGTGTGCATTCAACTGACAGAGTTAAACTCACGTGTGGATTCAGCGGTTCGCAAAACCTTTCTGTGCAGAATCCCAAAACCGGTATTTACAGCCCAATGGCGGCATACGTACTAAACAGCAGGAAACTTCGTCTAAAACTCAGGAGAAACGTTTCCTTGAAACTGCTCTGCTGTTCGTTCGTTCACCTAAGAGAGGTGAATCTATGCTGAGATTCAGCGAGTCAGAAACACGTTTCTTCTAGGAGCTGCATTGGGATATTGCCGAGTGAATGGAACCATTGGCTGTACAGAGAAATATGTGCTCCTAAAACCAAAACGGAGCTTTCTAACTGAATGGTTGTCAATGTGTGCATTCAATTGACAGAGTTAAACTCACGTGTGGATTCAGCGGTTCGCAAACCCTTTCTGTGCAGAATCCCAAAACCGGAATTTCCAGCCCAATGCCGGCATACGTACTAAACAGCAGGAAACTTCGTCTAAAACTCAGGAGAAACGTTTCCTTGAAACTGCTCTGCTGTGCGTTCGTTCACCTAAGAGAGTTGAATCTATGTTGAGATTCAGCGAGTCAGAAATATGTTTCTTCTAGGAGCTGCGTTGGGATATTCCCGAGTGAATGGGACCATAGGCTGTACAGAGAAATATTTGCTTCTAAAACCGAAACGGAGCTATCTAACTGAATGGTTGTCAATGTGTGCACTCAACTGACAGAGCTAAACTCACGTGTGGATTCAGCGGTTCGCAAACCCTTTCTGTGCAGAATCCCAAAACCGGTATTTCCAGCCCAATGCCGGCATACGTACTAAACAGCAGGAAACTTCGTCTAAAACTCAGGAGAAACGTTTCCTTGAAACGTCTCTGCTGTGCGTTCATCCTCCTAAGAGAGTTGAATCTATGTTGAGATTCAGCGAGTCAGAAACACGTTTCTTCTAGGAGCTGCCTTGGGATATTGCCGAGTGAAGGGAACCATAGGCTGTACAGAGAAATATCTGCTCCTAAAACCAAAACGGAGCTATCTAACTGAATGGTTGTCAATGTGTGCATTCAATTGACAGAGGTAAACTCACGTGTGGATTCAGCGGTTCGCAAACCGTTTCTGTGCACAATTCCAAAACCGGTATTTCCAGCCCAAGGCCGACATACGTACTAAACCGCAGTAAACTTCGTCTAAAACTCAGGAGAAACGTTTCCTTGAAACTGCGCTGCTGTGCTTTCGTACACCTAAGTGAGGTGAATCTATGTTGAGATTCAGCGAGTCAGAAACACGTTTCTTATAGGAGCTGCGTTGGGATATTCCCGATTGAATGGGACCATAGGCTGTACAGAGAAATATCTGCTCCTAAAACCAAAACGGAGCTTTCTAACTGAATGGTTGTCAATGTGTGCTTTCAATTGACAGAGTTAAACTCACGTGTGGATTCAGCGGTTCGCAAACCCTTTCTGTGCAGAATTACAAAACCGGTATTTCCAGTCCAAGGCCGACATACGTACTAAACCGCAGTAAACTTCGTCTAAAACTCTGGAGAAACGTTTCCTTGAAACTGCGCTGCTGTGCTTTCGTTCACCTAAGAGAGTAGAATCTATGTTGAGATTCAGCGAGTCAGAAACACGTTTCTTCTAGGAGCTGCGTTGGGATATTCCCGAGTGAATGGGACCATAGGGTGTACAGAGAAATATATGCTTCTAAAACCAAAACGGAGCTATCTAACTGAATGGTTTTCAATGTGTGCATTCAACTGACAGAGTTAAACTCACGTGTGGATTCAGCGGTTCGCAAAACCTTTCTGTGCAGAATCCCAAAACCGGTATTTACAGCCCAATGGCGGCATACGTACTAAACAGCAGGAAACTTCGTCTAAAACTCAGGAGAAACGTTTCCTTGAAACTGCTCTGCTGTTGGTTCGTTCACCTAAGAGAGGTGAATCTATGCTGAGATTCAGCGAGTCAGAAACACGTTTCTTCTAGGAGCTGCATTGGGATATTGCCGAGTGAATGGAACCATTGGCTGTACAGAGAAATATGTGCTCCTAAAACCAAAACGGAGCTTTCTAACTGAATGGTTGTCAATGTGTGCATTCAATTGACAGAGTTAAACTCACGTGTGGATTCAGCGGTTCGCAAACCCTTTCTGTGCAGAATCCCAAAACCGGAATTTCCAGCCCAATGCCGGCATACGTACTAAACAGCAGGAAACTTCGTCTAAAACTCAGGAGAAACGTTTCCTTGAAACTGCTCTGCTGTGCGTTCGTTCACCTAAGAGAGTTGAATCTATGTTGAGATTCAGCGAGTCAGAAATATGTTTCTTCTAGGAGCTGCGTTGGGATATTCCCGAGTGAATGGGACCATAGGCTGTACAGAGAAATATTTGCTTCTAAAACCGAAACGGAGCTATCTAACTGAATGGTTGTCAATGTGTGCACTCAACTGACAGAGCTAAACTCACGTGTGGATTCAGCGGTTCGCAAACCCTTTCTGTGCAGAATCCCAAAACCGGTATTTCCAGCCCAATGCCGGCATACGTACTAAACAGCAGGAAACTTCGTCTAAAACTCAGGAGAAACGTTTCCTTGAAACGTCTCTGCTGTGCGTTCGTCCTCCTAAGAGAGTTGAATCTATGTTGAGATTCAGCGAGTCAGAAACACGTTTCTTCTAGGAGCTGCCTTGGGATATTGCCGAGTGAAGGGAACCATAGGCTGTACAGAGAAATATCTGCTCCTAAAACCAAAACGGAGCTATCAAACTGAATGGTTGTCAATGTGTGCATTCAATTGACAGAGGTAAACTCACGTGTGGATTCAGCGGTTCGCAAACCGTTTCTGTGCACAATTCCAAAACCGGTATTTCCAGCCCAAGGCCGACATACGTACTAAACCGCAGTAAACTTCGTCTAAAACTCAGGAGAAACGTTTCCTTGAAACTGCGCTGCTGTGCTTTCGTACACCTAAGTGAGGTGAATCTATGTTGAGATTCAGCGAGTCAGAAACACGTTTCTTCTAGGAGCTGCGTTGGGATATTCCCGATTGAATGGGACCATAGGCTGTACAGAGAAATATCTGCTCCTAAAACCAAAACGGAGCTTTCTAACTGAATGGTTGTCAATGTGTGCTTTCAATTGACAGAGTTAAACTCACGTGTGGATTCAGCGGTTCGCAAACCCTTTCTGTGCAGAATTACAAAACCGGTATTTCCAGTCCAAGGCCGACATACGTACTAAACCGCAGTAAACTTCGTCTAAAACTCTGGAGAAACGTTTCCTTGAAACTGCGCTGCTGTGCTTTCGTTCACCTAAGAGAGTAGAATCTATGTTGAGATTCAGCGAGTCAGAAACACGTTTCTTCTAGGAGCTGCGTTGGGATATTCCCGAGTGAATGGGACCATAGGGTGTACAGAGAAATATATGCTTCTAAAACCAAAACGGAGCTATCTAACTGAATGGTTTTCAATGTGTGCATTCAACTGACAGAGTTAAACTCACGTGTGGATTCAGCGGTTCGCAAACCCTTTCTGTGCAGAATCCCAAAACCGGTATTTCCAGCCCAATGCCGGCATACGTACTAAACAGCAGGAAACTTCGTCTAAAACTCAGGAGAAACGTTTCCTTGAAACGGCTCTGCTGTGCGTTTTTTCACCTAAGAGAGGTGAATCTATGCTGAGATTCAGCGAGTCAGAAACACGTTTCTTCTAGGAGCTGCAATGGGATATTGCCGAGTGAATGGAACCATTGGCTGTACAGAGAAATATCTGCTCCTAAAACCAAAACGGAGCTTTCTAACTGAATGGTTGTCAATGTGTGCATTCAATTGACAGAGTTAAACTCACGTGTGGATTCAGCGGTTCGCAAACCCTTTCTGTGCAGAATTCCAAAACCGGTATTTCCAGCCCAAGGCCGACATACGTACTAAACCGCAGTAAACTTCGTCTAAAACTCAGGAGAAACGTTTCCTTGAAACTGCGCTGCTGTGCTTTCGTACACCTAAGTGAGTTGAATCTATGTTGAGATTCAGCGAGTCAGAAAGACGTTTCTTCTAGGAGCTGCGTTGGGATATTCCCGAGTGAATGGGACCATAGGCTGTACAGAGAAATATCTGCTTCTAAAACCAAAACGGAGCTATCTAACTGAATGGTTGTCAATGTGTGAATTCAACTGACACAGTTAAACTCACGTGTGGATTCAGCGGTTTGCAAACCCTTTCAGTGCAGAATCCCAAAACCGGTATTTACAGACCAATGAGGACATACGTACTAAACAGCAAGAAACTTCGTGTAAAACTCAGGAGAAACGTTTCCATGAAACTGCTCTGCTGTGCGTTCGTTCACCTAAGAGAGTTGAATCCATGTTGAAATTCAGCGAGTCAGAAACACGTTTCTTCTAGTAGCTGCATTGGGATATTCCCGAGTGAATGGGACCATAAGCTGTACAGAGAATTGTCTGCTTCTAAAACCAAAACGGAGCTATCTAACAGAATGGTTTTCAATGTGTGCATTCAACTGACAGAGTTAAACTCACGTGTGGATTCACCGGTTTGCAAACCCTTTCTGTGCAGAATCCCAAAACCGGTATTTCCAGCCCAATGCCGGCATACGTACTAAACAGCAGGAAACTTCGTCAGAAACTCAGGAGAAACGTTTCCGTGAAACGGCTCTGCTGTGCGTTCGTTCACCTAAGAGAGGTGAATCTATGTTTAGATTCAGCGAGTCAGAAACACGTTTCTTCTAGGAGATGCGTTGGGATATTCCCGAGTGAATGGGACCATAGGCTGTACAGAGAAATATCTGCTTCTAAAACCAAAACGGAGCTATCTAACTGAATGGATGTCAATGTGTGAATTCAACTGACAGAGTTAAACTCACGTGTGGATTCACCGGTTTGCAAACCCTTTCTGTGCAGAATCCCAAAACCGGTATTTACAGACCAATGAGGGCATACGTACTAAACAGCAGGAAACTTCGTGTAAAACTCAGGAGAAACGTTTCCATGAAACTGCTCTGCTGTGCGTTCGTTCACCTAAGAGAGTTGAATCCATGTTGAGATTCAGCGTGTCAGAAACACGTTTCTTCTAGTAGCTGCATTGGGATATTCCCGAGTGAATGGGACCATAGGCTGTACAGAGAAATATCTGCTTCTAAAACCAAAACGGAGCTATCTAACTGAATGGTTGTCAATGTGTGCATTCAACTGACAGAGTTAAACTCACGTGTGGATTCAGCGGTTTGCAAACCCTTTCTGTTCAGAATCCCAAAACCGGTATTTCCAGCCCAATTCCGGCATACGTACTAAACAGCAGGAAACTTCGTCTAAAACTCAGGGGAAACGTTTCCTTGAAACTCCTCTGCTGTGCGTTCGTTCACCTAAGAGAGTTGAATCTATGTTGAGATTCAGCGAGTCAGAAACACGTTTCTTCTAGTAGCTGCGTTGGGATATTCCCTAGTGAATGGGACCATAGGCTGTACAGAGAAATGTCTGCTTCTAAAACCAAAACGGAGCTATCTAACTGAATGGTTGTCAATGTGTGCTTTCAACTAACAGAGTAAAACTCACGTGTGGATTCAGCGGTTCGCAAACCCTTTCTGTGCAGAATCCCAAAACCGGCATTTCCAGCCCAATGCCGACATACGTACTAAACAGCAGGAAACTTCGTCTAAATCTCAGGAGAAACGTTTCCTTCAAACTACTCTGCTGTGCGTTCATTCACCTAAGAGAGGAGAATCTATGTTGAGATTCAGCGAGTCAGAAACACGTTTCTTCTAGGAGCTGCCTTGGGTTATTGCCGAGTGAACGGAACCATAGGCTGTACAGAGAAATATCTGCTCCTAAAACCAAAACGGAGCTATCTAACTGAATGGTTGTCAATGTGTGCACTCAACTGACAGAGTTAAACTCACGTGTGGATTCAGCGGTTCGCAAACCCTTTCTGTGCAGAATCCCAAAACCGGTATTTCCAGCCCAATGCCGGCCTACGTACTAAACAGCAGGAAACTTCGTCTAAAACTCAGGAGAAACGTTTCCTTGAAACGTCTCTGCTGTGCGTTCGTCCTCCTAAGAGAGGTGAACCTATGTTGAGATTCAGCGAGTCAGAAACACGTTTCTTCCAGGAGCTGCCTTGGGATATTGCCGAGTGAATGGAACCATAGGCTGTACAGAGAAATATCTGCTCCTAAAACCAAAACGGAGCTATCTAACTGAATGGATGTCCATGTGTGCATTCAATTGACAGAGTTAAACTCACGTGTGGATTCAGCGGTTCGCAAACCCTTTCTGTGGCGAATTCCAAAACCGGTATTTCCAGCCCAAGGCCGACATACGTACTAAACCGCAGTAAACTTCGTCTAAAACTCAGGGGAAACGTTTCCTTGAAACTGCTCTGCTGTGCGTTCGTTCACCTAAGAGAGTTGAATCTATGTTGAGATTCAGCGAGTCAGAAACACGTTTCTTCTAGGAGCTGCGTTGGGATATTCCCTAGTGAATGGGACCATAGGCTGTACAGAGTAATATCTGCTGCCAAAACCAAAACGGAGCTATCTAACTGTATGGTTGTCAATGTGTTCACTCAACTGACAGAGTTAAACTCACGTGTGGATTCAGCGGTTCGCAAGCCCTTTCTGTGCAGAATCCCAAAACCGGAATTTCCAGCCCAATGCCGGCATACGTACTAAATAGCAGGAAACTTCGTCTAAAACTCAGGAGAAACGTTTCCTTGAAACTGCTCTGCTGTGCGTTCGTTCACCTAAGAGAGTTGTATCTATGTTGAGATTCAGCGAGTCAGAAACACGTTTCTTCTAGGAGCTGCGTTGGGATATTCCCGAGTGAATGGGACCATTGGCTGTACAGAGAAATATCTGCTTCTAAAACCGAAACGGAGCTATCTAACTGAATGGTTTTCAATGTGTGCATTCAATTGACAGAGTTAAACTCTCGTGTGGATTCAGCGGTTCGCAAACCGTTTCTGTGCAGAATTCCAAAACCGGTATTTCCAGCCCAAGGCCGACATACGTACTAAACTGCAGTAAACTTCGTCTAAAACTCAGGAGAAACGTTTCCTTGAAACTGCGCTGCTGTGCGCTCGTTCACCTAAGTGAGATGAATCTATGTTGAGATTCAGCGAGTCAGAAACACGTTTCTTCTAGGAGCTGCGTTGGGATATTCCCGAGTGAATGGGACCATAGGCTGTACAGACAAATATCTGCTTCTAAAACGAAAACGGAGCTATCTAACTGAATGGTTGTCAATGTTTGTATTCAACTGACAGAGTTAAACTCACGTGTGGTTTCAGCGGTTTGCAAATCCTTTCTGTGAAGAATCCCAAAACCGGTATTTCCAGACCAATGCCGGCATACATACTAAACAGCAGGAAACTTCGTCTAAAACTCAGGGAAACGTTTCCTTGAAACGGCTCTACTGGGCATTCGTTCACCTAAGAGAGTTGAATCTATGTTGAGATTCAGCGAGTCAGAAACACGTTTCTTCTAGGAGCTGCGTTGGGATATTCCCGAGTGAATGGGACCATAGGCTGTACAGACAAATATCTGCTCCTAAAACCAAAACGGAGCTATCTAACTGAATGGTTGTCAATGTGTGCATTCAACTGACAGAGTTAAACTCACGTGTGGATTCAACTGTTCGCAAACCCTTTCTGTGCAGAATCCCAAAACCGATATTTCCAGCCCAATGCCGGCATACGTACTAAACCGCAGTAAACTTCGTCTAAAACTCAGGAGAAACGGTTCCTTGAAACTGCGCTGCTGTGCGCTCGTTCACCTAGGAGGGTTGAATCTATGTTGAGATTCAGCGAGTCAGAAACACGTTTCTTCTAGGAGCTGCGTTGGGATATTCCCGAGTGAATGGGACCATAGGCTGTACAGAGAAATATCTGCTTCTAAAACCAAAACGGAGCTATCTAACTGAATGGTTGTAAATGTGTGCATTCAACTGACAGAGTTAAACTCACGTGTGGATTCAGCGGTTTGCAAACCCTTTCTGTGCAGAATCCCAAAACCGGTATTTCCAGCCCACTGCCGGCATACGTACTAAACCGCTGTAAACTTCGTCTAAAACTCAGGAGAAACGTTTCCTTGAAACTGCTCTGCTGTGCGTTCGTTCACCTAGGAGAGTTGAATCTATGTTGAGATTCAGCAAGTCATAAACACGTTTCTTCAAGGAGCTGCATTGGGATATTCCCGAGTGAATGGGACCATAGGCTGTACAGAGAAATATCTGCTGCCAAAACCAAAACGGAGCTATCTAACTGTATGGTTGTCAATGTGTGCACTCAACTGACAGAGTTAAACTCACGTGTGGATTCAGCGGTTCGCAAGCCCTTTCTGTGCAGAATCCCAAAACCGGTATTTCCAGCCCAATGCCGGCATACGTACTAAACAGCAGGAAACTTCGTCTAAATCTCAGGAGAAACGTTTCCTTGAAACTGCTCTGCTGTGCATTCGTTCACCTAAGAGAGTTGAATCTATGTTGAGATTCAGCGTGTCAGAAACACGTTTCTTCTACGGGCTGCGTTGGGATATTCCCGAGTGAATGGGACCATAGGCTGTACAGAGAAGTATCTCCTTCTAAAACCAAAACGGAGCTATCTAACTGAATGGTTGTCAATGTGTGCATTCAACTGACAGAGTTAAACTCACATGTGGATTCACCGGTTTGCAAATCCTTTCTGTGCAGAATCCCAAAACCGGTATTTCCAG
This sequence comes from Aotus nancymaae, assembly GCF_030222135.1. Lineage (NCBI taxonomy): Eukaryota > Metazoa > Chordata > Mammalia > Primates > Aotidae > Aotus > Aotus nancymaae. The sequence continues at coordinate 6,341,054 of NW_026988517.1, read as the reverse complement.
CCCAATTCCGGCATACGTATTAAACAGCAGGAATCTTCGTCTAAAACTCAGGAGAAACGTTTCCTTCAAACTACTCTGCTGTGCGTTCATTCACCTAAGAGAGGAGAATCTATGTTGAGATTCAGCGAGTCAGAAACACGTTTCTTCTAGCAGCTGCATTGGGATATTCCCGAGTGAATGTGACCATAGGCTGTACAGAGAATTATCTGCTCCTAAAACCAAAACGGAGCTTTATAACTGAAAGGTTGTCAATGTGTGCATTCAACATACCGAGTTAAACTCACGTGTGGATTCAGCGGTTTGCAAACGCTTTCTCTGCAGAATCCCAAAACCGGAATTTCCAGCCCAATGCCGGCATACGTACTAAACAGCAGGAAACTTCGTCTAAAACTCAGGAGAAACGTTTCCTTGAAACTGCTCTGCTGTGCGTTCGTTCATCTAAGAGAGTTGAATCTATGTTGAGATTCAGCGAGTCAGAAACACGTTTCTTCTAGGAGCTGCGTTGGGATATTCCCGAGTGAATGGGACCATAGGCTGTACAGAGAAATATCTGCTTCTAAAACCGAAACGGAGCTATCTAACTGAATGGTTGTCAATGTGTGCACTCAACTGACAGAGTTAAACTCACGTGTGGATTCAGCGGTTCGCAAACCCTTTCTGTGCAGAATCCCAAAACCGGTATTTCCAGCCCAATGCCGGCATACGTACTAAACAGCAGGAAACTTCGTCTAAAACTCAGGAGAAACGTTTCCTTGAAACGTCTCTGCTGTGCGTTCGTCCTCCTAAGAGAGGTGAATCTATGTTGAGATTCAGCGAGTCAGAAACACGTTTCTTCTAGGAGCTGCGTTGGGATATTCCCGAGTGAATGGGACCATAGGCTGTACAGAGAAATATCTGCTTCTAAAACCAAAACGGAGCTATCTGACTGAATGGTTGCCAATGTGTGCATTCAACTGACAGAGTTGAACTCACCTGTGGATCCAGCGGTTTGCAAACCCTTTCTGTGCAGAGTCCCAAAACCGGTATTTACAGACCAATGAGGGCATACGTACTAAACAGCAAGAAACTTCGTGTAAAACTCAGGAGAAACGTTTCCATGAACCTGCTCTGCTGTGCGTTCGTTCACCTAAGATAGTTGAATCCATGTTGAGATTCAGCGAGTCAGAAACACGTTTCTTCTAGTAGCTGCATTGGGATATTCCCGAGTGAATGGGACCATAGGCTGTACAGAGAAATATCTGCTTCTAAAACCAAAACGGAGCTATCTAACTGAATGGTTTTCAATGTGTGCATTCAACTGACAGAGTTAAACTCTCGTCTGGATTCAGCGGTTTGCAAACACTTTCTGTTCAGAATCCCAAAACAGGTATTTCCAGCCCAATGCCGGCATACGTACTAAACAGCAGGAAACTTCGTCTAAAACTCAGGGGAAACGTTTCCTTGAAACTGCTCTGCTGTGCGTTCGTTCACCTAAGAGAGTTGAATCTATGTTGAGATTCAGCGAGTCAGAAAAACGTTTCTTCTAGGAGATGCGTTGGGATATTCCCTAGTGAATGGGACCATAGGCTGTACAGAGAAATGTCTGCTTCTAAAACCAAAACGGAGCTATCTAACTGAATGGTTGTCAATGTGTGCATTCAACTAACAGAGTTAAACTCACATGTGGATTCAGCGGTTCGCAAACCCTTTCTGTGCAGAATGCCAAAACCGGCATTTCCAGCCCAATGCCGGCATACGTACTAAACAGCAGGAAACTTCGTCTAAAACTCAGGAGAAACGTTTCCTTCAAACTACTCTGCTGTGCGTTCATTCACCTAAGAGAGGAGAATCTATGTTGAGCTTCAGCGAGTCAGAAACACGTTTCTTCTAGCAGCTGCATTGGGATATTCCCGAGTGAATGTGACCATAGGCTGTACAGAGAATTATCTGCTCCTAAAACCAAAACGGAGCTTTATAACTGAATGGTTGTCAATGTGTGCATTCAACTTACCGAGTTAAACTCACGTGTGGATTCAGCGGTTTGCAAACGCTTTCTGTGCAGAATCCCAAATCCGGAATTTCCAGCCCAATGCCGGCATACGTACTAAACAACAGGAAACTTCGTCTAAAACTCAGGAGGAACGATTCCTTGAAACTGCTCTGCTGTTCCTTCGTTCATCTAAGAGAGTTGAATCTATGTTGAGATTCAGCGAGTCAGAAACACGTTTCTTCTAGGAGCTGCGTTGGGATATTCCCGAGTGAAAGGGACCATAGGCTGTAAAGAGAAATATCTGCTTCTAAAACCAAAACGGAGCTATCTAACTGAATGGTTGTCAATGTGTGCATTCAACTGACAGAGGTAAACTCTCGTGTGAATTCAGCGGTTCGCAAACCCTTTCTGTGCAGAATCCCAAAACCGGAATTTCCAGCCCAATGCCGGCATACGTACTAAACAGCAGGAAACTTCGTCTAAAACTCAGGAGAAACGTTTCCTTGAAACTGCTCTGCTGTGCGTTCGTTCACCTAAGAGAGTTGAATCTATGTTGAGATTCAGCGAGTCAGAAACACGTTTCTTCTAGGAGCTGCGTTGGGATATTCCCGAGTGAATGGGACCATACGCTGTACAGAGAAATATCTGCTTCTAAAACCGAAACGGAGCTATCTAACTGAATGGTTGTCAATGTGTGCACTCAACTGAGAGTCAAACTCACGTGTGGATTCAGCGGTTCGCAAACCCTTTCTGTGCAGAATCCCAAAACCGGTATTTCCAGCCCAATGCCGGCATACGTACTAAACAGCAGGAAACTTCGTCTAAAACTCAGGAGAAACGTTTCCTTGAAACGTCTCTGCTGTGCGTTCGTCCTCCTAAGAGAGGTGAATCTATGTTGAGATTCAGCGAGTCAGAAACACGTTTCTTCTAGGAGCCGCCTTCGGATATTGCCGAATGAATGGAACCATAGGCTGTACAGAGAAATATCTGCTCCTAAAACCAAAACGGAGCTATCTAACTGAATGGTTGTCAATGTGTGCATTCAACTGACTGAGCTAAACTCACGTGTGTATTCAGCGGTTCGCAAACCGTTTCTGTGCAGAATTCCAAAACCGGTATTTCCAGCCCATGTCCGACATACGTACTAAACCGCAGTAAACTTCGTCTAAAACTCAGGAGAAACGTTTCCTTGAAACTGCGCTGCTGTGCTTTCGTTCACCTAAGTGAGTTGAATCTATGTTGAGATTCAGCGAGTCAGAAACACGTTTCTTCTAGGAGGTGCGTTGGGATATTCCCGAGTGAATGGGACCATAGGCTGTACAGAGAAATATCTGCTTCTAAAACCAAAACGGAGCTATCTAACTGAATGGTTGTCAATGTTTGTATTCAACTGACAGAGTTAAACTCACGTGTGGTTTCAGCGGTTTGCAAATCCTTTCTGTGCAGAATCCCAAAACCGGTATTTCCAGACCAATTACGGCATACGTACTAAACAGCAGGAAACTTTGTCTAAAACTCAGGGAAACGTTTCCTTGAAACGGCTCTACTGGGCCTTCGTTCACCTAAGAGAGTTGAATCTATGTTGAGATTCAGCGAGTCAGAAACACATTTCTTCTAGGAGCTGCATTGGGATATTGCTGAGTGAATGGAACCATAGGCTGTACAGAGAAATATCTGCTCCTAAAACCAAAACGGAGCTATCTAACTGAATGGTTGTCAATGTGTGCATTCAACTGGCAGAGTTAAACTCACGTGTGGATTCAGCGGTTCGCAAACCCTTTCTGTGCAGAATACCAAAACCGGTATTTCCAGCCCAATGCCGGCATACGTACTAAACTGCAGTAAACTTCGTCTAAATCTCAGGAGAAACGTTTCCTTGAAACTGCTCTGCTGTGCGTTCGTTCAACTAGGAGAGTTGAATCTATGTTGAGATTCAGCGAGTCAGAAACACGTTTCTTCTAGGAGCTGCGTTGGGATATTCCCAAGTGAATGGGACCATAGGCTGTACAGAGAAATATCTGCTTCTCAAACCAAAACGGAGCTATCTAACTGTATGGTTGTCAATGTGTGCACTCAACTGATAGAGTTAAACTCACGTGTGGATTCAGCGGTTCGCAAACCCTTTCTGTGCAGAATCCCAAAACCGGTATTTCCAGCCCAATGCCGGCATACGTACTAAACAGCAGGAAACTTCGTCTAAAACTCAGGAGAAACGTTTCCTTGAAACTGCTCTGCTGTGCGTTCGTTCACCTAAGAGAGGTGAATCTATGTTGAGATTCAGCGAGTCAGAAACACGTTTCTTCTAGGAGCTGCGTTGGGATATTCCCGAGTGAATGGGACCATAGGCTGTACAGAGAAATATCTGCTTCTAAAACCAAAACGGAGCTATCTGACTGAATGGTTGTCAATGTGTGCATTCAACTGACAGAGGTAAACTCACGTGTGAATTCAGCGGTTTGCAAACCCTTTCTGTGCAGAATCACAAAACCGGTATTTCCAGCCCAATGCCGGCATACGTACTAAACCGCAGTAAGCTTCGTCTGAAACTCAGGAGAACCTTTTCCTTGAAACTGCGCTGCTGTGCCTTCGTTCACCTAAGAGAGTAGAATCTATGTTGAGATTCAGCGAGTCAGAAACACGTTTCTTCTAGGAGCTGCATTGGGATATTCCCGAGTGAATGGGACCATAGGCTGTACAGAGAAATATCTGCTTCTAAAACCAAAACGGAGCTATCTAACTGAATGGTTGCCAATGTGTGAATTCAACTGACAGAGTTAAACTCACGTGTGGATTCAGCGGTTTGCAAACCCTTTCTGTGCAGAATCCCAAAACCGGTATTTACAGACCAATGAGGGCATACGTACTAAACAGCAAGAAACTTCGTGTAAAACTCAGGAGAAACGTTTCCATGAAACTGCTCTGCTGTGCGTTCGTTCACCTAAGAGAGTTGAATCCATGTTGAGATTCAGCGAGTCAGAAACACGTTTCTTCTAGGAGCTGCGTTGGGATATTCCCTAGTGAATGGGACCATAGGCTGTACAGAGAAATGTCTGCTTCTAAAACCAAAACGGAGCTATCTAACTGAATGGTTGTCAATGTGTGCATTCAACTAATAGAGTTAAACTCACGTGTGGATTCAGCGGTTCGCAAACCCTTTCTGTGCAGAATCCCAAAACCGGCATTTCCAGCCCAATGCCGGCATACGTACTAAACAGCAGGAAACTTCGTCTATAACTCAGGAGAAACGTTTCCTTCAAACTACTCTGCTGTGCGTTCATTCACCTAAGAGAGGAGAATCTATGTTGAGATTCAGCGAGTCAGAAACACGTTTCTTCTAGGAGCTGCATTGGGATATTCCCGAGTGAATGGGACCATAGGCTGTACAGAAAAATATCTGCTCCTAAAACCAAAACGGAGCTATCTAACTGAAAGGTTGTCAGTGTGTGCATTCAACTTACCGAGTTAAACTCACGTGTGGATTCAGCGGTTTGCAAACGCTTTCTGTGCAGAATCCCAAAACCGGAATTTCCAGCCCAATGCCGGCATACGTACTAAACAACAGGAAACTTCGTCTAAAACTCAGGAGGAACGATTCCTTGAAACTGCTCTGCTGTTCCTTCGTTCATCTAAGAGAGTTGAATCTATGTTGAGATTCAGCAAGTCAGAAACACGTTTCTTCCAAGAGCTGAGTTGGGATATTCCCGAGTGCAAGGGACCATAGTCTGTACAGAGAAATATCTGCTTCTAAAACCAAAACGGAGCTATGTAACTGAATGGTTGTCAATGTGTGCATTCAACTGACAGAGATAAACTCTCGTGTGGATTCAGCGGTTTGCAAACCCTTTCTGTGCAGGATCCCAAAACCGGTATTTCCAGCCCAATGGCGGCATACGTACTAAACAGCAGGAAACTTCGTCTAAAACTCAGGAGAAACGTTTCCTTGAAACTGCTCTGCTGTGCGTTCGTTCACCTAGGAGAGTTGAATCTATGTTGAGATTCAGCAAGTCAGAAACACGTTTCTTCTAGGAGCTGCGTTGGGATATTCCCGAGTGAATGGGACCATAGGCTGTACAGAGAAATATCTGCTGCTAAAACCAAAACGGAGCTATCTAACTGAATGGTTGTCAATGTGTGCATTCAACTGACAGAGTTAAACTCACGTGTGGATTCAGCGGTTCGCAAACCCTTTCTGTGCAGAATCCCAAAACCGGTATTTCCAGCCCAATGCCAGCATACGTACTAAACAGCAGGAAACTTCGTCTAAAACTCAGGAGAAACGTTTCCTTGAAACGGCTCTGCTGTGCTTTCATTCTCCTAAGAGAGGTGAATCTATGTTGAGATTCAGCGAGTCAGAAACACGTTTCTTCTAGGAGCTGCCTTGGGATATTGCCGAGTGATTGGAACCATAGGCTGTACAGAGAAATATCTGCTCCTAAAACCAAAACGGATCTATCTAACTGAATGGTTGTCAATGTGTGCATTCAATTGACAGAGTTAAACTCACGTGTGGATTCAGCGGTTCGCAAACCCTTTCTGTGCAGAATCCCAAAACCGGTATTTGCAGCCCAAGGCCGAAATACGTACTAAACCGCAGTAAACTTCGTCTAAAACTCAGGAGAAACGTTTTCTTGAAACTGCGCTGCTGTGCTTTCGTTCACCTAAGTGAGTTGAATCTATGTTGAGATTCAGCAAGTCAGAAACACGTTTCTTCTAGGAGCTGCGTTGGGATATTCCCGAGTGAATGGGACCATAGGCTGTACAGAGAAATATCTGCTTCTAAAACCAAAACGGAGCTATCTAACTGAATGGTTGTCAATGTTTGTATTCAACTGACAGAGGTAAACTCACGTGTGGTTTCAGCGGTTTGCAAATCCTTTCTGTGCAGAATCCCAAAACCGGTATTTCCAGCCCAATGCCGGCATACGTACTAAACAGCAGGAAACTTCGTCGAAAACTCAGAGAGCCGTTTCCTTGAAACGGCTCTACTGGGTCTTCGTTCACCTAAGAGAGTTGAATCTATGTTGAGATTCAGCGAGTCAGAAACACGTTTCTTCTAGGAGCTGCGTTGGGATATTCCCGAGTGAATGGGACCATAGGCTGTACAGAGAAATATCTGCTTCTCAAACCAAAACGGAGCTATCTAACTGTATGGTTGTCAATGTGTGCACTCAACTGATAGAGTTAAACTCACGTGTGGATTCAGCGGTTCGCAAACCCTTTCTGTGCAGAATCCCAAAACCGGTATTTCCAGCCCAATGCCGGCATACGTACTAAACAGCAGGAAACTTCGTCTAAAACTCAGGAGAAACGTTTCCTTGAAACTGCTCTGCTGTGCGTTCGTTCACCTAAGAGAGGTGAATCTATGTTGAGATTCAGCGAGTCAGAAACACGTTTCTTCTAGGAGCTGCGTTGGGATATTCCCGAGTGAATGGGACCATAGGCTGTACAGAGAAATATCTGCTTCTAAAACCAAAACGGAGCTATCTGACTGAATGGTTGTCAATGTGTGCATTCAACTGACAGAGGTAAACTCACGTGTGAATTCAGCGGTTTGCAAACCCTTTCTGTGCAGAATCACAAAACCGGTATTTCCAGCCCAATGCCGGCATACGTACTAAACCGCAGTAAGCTTCGTCTGAAACTCAGGAGAACCTTTTCCTTGAAACTGCGCTGCTGTGCCTTCGTTCACCTAAGAGAGTAGAATCTATGTTGAGATTCAGCGAGTCAGAAACACGTTTCTTCTAGGAGCTGCATTGGGATATTCCCGAGTGAATGGGACCATAGGCTGTACAGAGAAATATCTGCTTCTAAAACCAAAACGGAGCTATCTAACTGAATGGTTGCCAATGTGTGAATTCAACTGACAGAGTTAAACTCACGTGTGGATTCAGCGGTTTGCAAACCCTTTCTGTGCAGAATCCCAAAACCGGTATTTACAGACCAATGAGGGCATACGTACTAAACAGCAAGAAACTTCGTGTAAAACTCAGGAGAAACGTTTCCATGAAACTGCTCTGCTGTGCGTTCGTTCACCTAAGAGAGTTGAATCCATGTTGAGATTCAGCGAGTCAGAAACACGTTTCTTCTAGGAGCTGCGTTGGGATATTCCCTAGTGAATGGGACCATAGGCTGTACAGAGAAATGTCTGCTTCTAAAACCAAAACGGAGCTATCTAACTGAATGGTTGTCAATGTGTGCATTCAACTAATAGAGTTAAACTCACGTGTGGATTCAGCGGTTCGCAAACCCTTTCTGTGCAGAATCCCAAAACCGGCATTTCCAGCCCAATGCCGGCATACGTACTAAACAGCAGGAAACTTCGTCTATAACTCAGGAGAAACGTTTCCTTCAAACTACTCTGCTGTGCGTTCATTCACCTAAGAGAGGAGAATCTATGTTGAGATTCAGCGAGTCAGAAACACGTTTCTTCTAGGAGCTGCATTGGGATATTCCCGAGTGAATGGGACCATAGGCTGTACAGAAAAATATCTGCTCCTAAAACCAAAACGGAGCTATCTAACTGAAAGGTTGTCAGTGTGTGCATTCAACTTACCGAGTTAAACTCACGTGTGGATTCAGCGGTTTGCAAACGCTTTCTGTGCAGAATCCCAAAACCGGAATTTCCAGCCCAATGCCGGCATACGTACTAAACAACAGGAAACTTCGTCTAAAACTCAGGAGGAACGATTCCTTGAAACTGCTCTGCTGTTCCTTCGTTCATCTAAGAGAGTTGAATCTATGTTGAGATTCAGCAAGTCAGAAACACGTTTCTTCCAAGAGCTGAGTTGGGATATTCCCGAGTGCAAGGGACCATAGTCTGTACAGAGAAATATCTGCTTCTAAAACCAAAACGGAGCTATGTAACTGAATGGTTGTCAATGTGTGCATTCAACTGACAGAGATAAACTCTCGTGTGGATTCAGCGGTTTGCAAACCCTTTCTGTGCAGGATCCCAAAACCGGTATTTCCAGCCCAATGGCGGCATACGTACTAAACAGCAGGAAACTTCGTCTAAAACTCAGGAGAAACGTTTCCTTGAAACTGCTCTGCTGTGCGTTCGTTCACCTAGGAGAGTTGAATCTATGTTGAGATTCAGCAAGTCAGAAACACGTTTCTTCTAGGAGCTGCGTTGGGATATTCCCGAGTGAATGGGACCATAGGCTGTACAGAGAAATATCTGCTGCTAAAACCAAAACGGAGCTATCTAACTGAATGGTTGTCAATGTGTGCATTCAACTGACAGAGTTAAACTCACGTGTGGATTCAGCGGTTCGCAAACCCTTTCTGTGCAGAATCCCAAAACCGGTATTTCCAGCCCAATGCCAGCATACGTACTAAACAGCAGGAAACTTCGTCTAAAACTCAGGAGAAACGTTTCCTTGAAACGGCTCTGCTGTGCTTTCATTCTCCTAAGAGAGGTGAATCTATGTTGAGATTCAGCGAGTCAGAAACACGTTTCTTCTAGGAGCTGCCTTGGGATATTGCCGAGTGATTGGAACCATAGGCTGTACAGAGAAATATCTGCTCCTAAAACCAAAACGGATCTATCTAACTGAATGGTTGTCAATGTGTGCATTCAATTGACAGAGTTAAACTCACGTGTGGATTCAGCGGTTCGCAAACCCTTTCTGTGCAGAATCCCAAAACCGGTATTTGCAGCCCAAGGCCGAAATACGTACTAAACCGCAGTAAACTTCGTCTAAAACTCAGGAGAAACGTTTTCTTGAAACTGCGCTGCTGTGCTTTCGTTCACCTAAGTGAGTTGAATCTATGTTGAGATTCAGCAAGTCAGAAACACGTTTCTTCTAGGAGCTGCGTTGGGATATTCCCGAGTGAATGGGACCATAGGCTGTACAGAGAAATATCTGCTTCTAAAACCAAAACGGAGCTATCTAACTGAATGGTTGTCAATGTTTGTATTCAACTGACAGAGGTAAACTCACGTGTGGTTTCAGCGGTTTGCAAATCCTTTCTGTGCAGAATCCCAAAACCGGTATTTCCAGCCCAATGCCGGCATACGTACTAAACAGCAGGAAACTTCGTCGAAAACTCAGAGAGCCGTTTCCTTGAAACGGCTCTACTGGGTCTTCGTTCACCTAAGAGAGTTGAATCTATGTTGAGATTCAGCGAGTCAGAAACACGTTTCTTCTAGGAGCTGCGTTGGGATATTCCCGAGTGAATGGGACCAACGGCTGTACAGACAAATATCTGCTCCTAAAACCAAAACGGAGCTATCTAACTGAATGGTTCTCAATGTGTGCATTTAACTGACAGAGTTAAACTCACGTGTGGATTCAACTGTTCGCAAACCCTTCCTGTGCAGAATCCCAAAACCGATATTTCCAGCCCAATGCCGGCATACGTACTAAACCGCAGTTAACTTCGTCTAAAACTCAGGAGAAACGTTTCCTTGAAACTGCGCTGCTGTGCCTTCGTTCACCTAAGTGAGTTGAATCTATGTTGAGATTCAGCGAGTCAGAAACACGTTTCTTCTAGGAGCTGCGTTGGGATATTCCCGAGTGAATGGTACCATAGGCTGTACAGAGAAATATCTGCTGCTAAAACCAAAACGGAGCTATCTAACTGTATGGTTATCAATGTGTGCACTGAAGTGACAGAGTTAAACTCACGTGTGGATTCAGTGGTTCGCAAGCCCTTTCTGTGCACAATCCGAAAACCGGTATTTCCAGCCCAATGCCGGCATACGTACTAAACAGCAGGAAACTTCGTCTAAAACTCAGGAGAAACGTTTCCTTGAAACTGCTCTGCTGTGCGTTCGTTCACCTAGGAGAGTTGAATCTATGTTGAGATTCAGCGAGTCAAAAACACGTTTCTTCTAGGAGCTGCATTGGGATATTGCTGAGTGAATGGAACCATAGGCTGTACAGAGAAATATCTGCTCCTAAAACCAAAACGGAGCTATCTAACTGAATGGTTGTCAATGTGTCAATTCAACTGACAGAGTTAAACTCACGTGTGGATTCAGCGGTTCGCAAACCCTTTCTGTGCAGAATCCCAAAACCGGTATTTCCAGCCCAATGCCGGCATACGTACTAAACAACAGGAAACTTCGTCTAAAACTCAGGAGGAACGATTCCTTGAAACTGCTCTGCTGTTCCTTCGTTCATCTAAGAGAGTTGAATCTATGTTGAGATTCAGCGAGTCAGAAACACGTTTCTTCTAGGAGCTGCGTTGGGATATTCCCGAGTGAAAGGGACCATAGTCTGTACAGAGAAATATCTGCTCCTAAAACCAAAACGGAGCTATCTAACTGAATGGTTGTCAATGTGTGCATTCAACTGACAGAGTTAAACTCACGAGTGGATTCAGCGGTTCGCAAACCCTTTCTGTGCAGAATCCCAAAACCGGTATTTCCAGCCCAATGCCGGCATACGTACTAAACAGCAGGAAACTTCGTCTAAAACTCAGGAGAAACGTTTCCTTGAAACTGCTCTGCTGTGCGTTCGTTCAACTAGGAGAGTTGAATCTATGTTGAGATTCAGCGAGTCAAAAACACGTTTCTTCTAGGAGCTGCGTTGGGATATTCCCGAGTGAATGGGACCATAGGCTGTACAGAGAAATATCTGCTTCTAAAACCAAAACGGAGCTATCTAACTGTATGGTTGTCAATGTGTGCACTCAACTGATAGAGTTAAACTCACGTGTGGATTCAGCGGTTCGCAAACCCTTTCTGTGCAGAATCCCAAAACCGGTATTTCCAGCCCAATGCGGGCATACGTACTAAACAGCAGGAACCTTCGTCTAAAACTCAGGAGAAACGTTTCCTTGAAACTGCTCTGCTGTACGTTCGTTCACCTAAGAGAGGTGAATCTATGTTGAGATTCAGCGAGTCAGAAACACGTTTCTTCTAGGAGCTGCGTTGGGATATTCCCGAGTGAATGGGACCATAGGCTGTACAGAGAAATATCTGCTTCTAAAACCAAAACGGAGCTATCTAACTGAATGGTTGTCAATGTGTGCATTCAACTGACAGAGATAAACTCACGTGTGGATTCAGCGGTTTGCAAACCCTTTCTGTGCAGAATCCCAAAACCGGTATTTTCAGCCCAATGCCGGCATACGTACTAAACCGCAGTAAGCTTCGTCTAAAACTCAGGAGAACCTTTTCCTTGAAACTGCGCTGCTGTGCCTTCGTTCACCTAAGTGAGTAGAATCTATGTTGAGATTCAGCGAGTCAGAAACACGTTTCTTCTAGGAGCTGCGTTGGGATATTCCCGAGTGAATGGGACCATAGGCTGTACAGAGAAATATCTGCTTCTAAAACCAAAACGGAGCTATCTAACTGATTGGTTGTCAATGTGTGAATTCAACTGACAGAGTTAAACTCACGTGTGGATTCAGCGGTTTGCAAACCCTTTCTGTGCAGAATACCAAAACCGGTATTTACAGACCAATGAGGGCATACGTACTAAACAGCAGGAAACTTCGTGTAAAACTCAGGAGAAACGTTTCCATGAAACTGCTCTGCTGTGCGTTCGTTCACCTAAGAGAGTTGAATCTATGTTGAGATTCAGCGAGTCAGAAACACGTTTCTTCTAGGAGCTGCGTTGGAATATTCCCTAGTGAATGGGACCATAGGCTGTACAGAGAAATGTCTGCTTCTAAAACCAAAACGGAGCTATCTAACCGAATGGTTGTCAATGTGTGCGTTCAACTAACAGAGTTAAACTCACGTGTGGATTCAGCGGTTCGCAAACCCTTTCTGTGCAGAATCCCAAAACCGGCATTTACAGCCCAATGCCGGCATACGTACTAAACAGCAGGAAACTTCGTCTAAAACTCAGGAGAAACGTTTCCTTCAAACTACTCTGCTGTGCGTTCATTCACCTAAGAGAGGAGAATCTATGTTGAGATTCAGCGAGTCAGAAACACGTTTCTTCTAGGAGCTGCATTGGGATATTCCCGAGTGAATGTGACCATAGGCTGTACAGAGAAATACCTGCTTCTAAAACCGAAACGGAGCTATCTAACTGAATGGTTGTCAATGTGTGCACTCAACATACCGAGTTAAACTCACGTGTGGATTCAGCGGTTCGCAAACCCTTTCTGTGCAGAATCCCAAAACCGGAATTTCCAGCCCAATGCCTGCATACGTACTAAACAACAGGAAACTTCGTCTAAAACTCAGGAGGAACGATTCCTTGAAACTGCTCTGCTGTTCCTTCGTTCATCTAAGAGAGTTGAATCTATGTTGAGATTCAGCAAGTCAGAAACACGTTTCTTCTAGGAGCTGCGTTGGGATATTCCCGAGTGAATGGGACCATAGGCTGTACAGAGAAATATCTGCTGCTAAAACCAAAACGGAGCTATCTAACTGAATGGTTGTCAATGTGTGCATTCAACTGACAGAGTTAAACTCACGAGTGGATTCAGCGGTTCGCAAACCCTTTCTGTGCAGAATCCCAAAACCGGTATTTCCAGCCCAATGCCGGCATACGTACTAAACAGCAGGAAACTTCGTCTAAAACTCAGGAGAAACGTTTCCTTGAAACTGCTCTGCTGTGCGTTCGTTCAACTAGGAGAGTTGAATCTATGTTGAGATTCAGCGAGTCAAAAACACGTTTCTTCTAGGAGCTGCGTTGGGATATTCCCGAGTGAATGGGACCATAGGTTGTACAGAGAAATATCTGCTTCTAAAACCAAAACGGAGCTATCTAACTGTATGGTTGTCAATGTGTGCACTCAACTGATAGAGTTAAACTCACGTGTGGATTCAGCGGTTCGCAAACCCTTTCTGTGCAGAATCCCAAAACCGTTATTTCCAGCCCAATGCGGGCATACGTACTAAACAGCAGGAACCTTCGTCTAAAACTCAGGAGAAACGTTTCCTTGAAACTGCTCTGCTGTACGTTCGTTCACCTAAGAGAGGTGAATCTATGTTGAGATTCAGCGAGTCAGAAACACGTTTCTTCTAGGAGCTGCGTTGGGATATTCCCGAGTGAATGGGACCATAGGCTGTACAGAGAAATATCTGCTTCTAAAACCAAAACGGAGCTATCTAACTGAATGGTTGTCAATGTGTGCATTCAACTGACAGAGATAAACTCACGTGTGGATTCAGCGGTTCGCAAACCCTTTCTGTGCAGAATCCCAAAACCGGAATTTCCAGCCCAATGCCTGCATACGTACTAAACAACAGGAAACTTCGTCTAAAACTCAGGAGGAACGATTCCTTGAAACTGCTCTGCTGTTCCTTCGTTCATCTAAGAGAGTTGAATCTATGTTGAGATTCAGCGAGTCAGAAACACGTTTCTTCCAAGAGCTGAGTTGGGATATTCCCGAGTGCAAGGGACCATAGTCTGTACAGAGAAATATCTGCTTCTAAAACCAAAACGGAGCTATGTAACTGAATGGTTGTCAATGTGTGCATTCAACTGACAGAGTTAAACTCTCGTGTGGATTCAGCGGTTTGCAAACCCTTTCTGTGCAGGATCCCAAAACCGGTATTTCCAGCCCAATGGCGGCATACGTACTAAACAGCAGGAAACTTCGTCTAAAACTCAGGAGAAACGTTTCCTTGAAACTGCTCTGCTGTGCGTTCGTTCACCTAGGAGAGTTGAATCTATGTTGAGATTCAGCAAGTCAGAAACACGTTTCTTCTAGGAGCTGCGTTGGGATATTCCCGAGTGAATGGGACCATAGGCTGTACAGAGAAATATCTGCTGCTAAAACCAAAACGGAGCTATCTAACTGAATGGTTGTCAATGTGTGCATTCAACTGACAGAGTTAAACTCACGAGTGGATTCAGCGGTTCGCAAACCCTTTCTGTGCAGAATCCCAAAACCGGTATTTCCAGCCCAATGCCGGCATACGTACTAAACAGCAGGAAACTTCGTCTAAAACTCAGGAGAAACGTTTCCTTGAAACTGCTCTGCTGTGCGTTCGTTCAACTAGGAGAGTTGAATCTATGTTGAGATTCAGCGAGTCAAAAACACGTTTCTTCTAGGAGCTGCGTTGGGATATTCCCGAGTGAATGGGACCATAGGCTGTACAGAGAAATATCTGCTTCTAAAACCAAAACGGAGCTATCTAACTGTATGGTTGTCAATGTGTGCACTCAACTGATAGAGTTAAACTCACGTGTGGATTCAGCGGTTCGCAAACCCTTTCTGTGCAGAATCCCAAAACCGGTATTTCCAGCCCAATGCGGGCATACGTACTAAACAGCAGGAACCTTCGTCTAAAACTCAGGAGAAACGTTTCCTTGAAACTGCTCTGCTGTACGTTCGTTCACCTAAGAGAGGTGAATCTATGTTGAGATTCAGCGAGTCAGAAACACGTTTCTTCTAGGAGCTGCGTTGGGATATTCCCGAGTGAATGGGACCATAGGCTGTACAGAGAAATATCTGCTTCTAAAACCAAAACGGAGCTATCTAACTGAATGGTTGTCAATGTGTGCATTCAACTGACAGAGATAAACTCACGTGTGGATTCAGCGGTTTGCAAACCCTTTCTGTGCAGAATCCCAAAACCGGTATTTTCAGCCCAATGCCGGCATACGTACTAAACCGCAGTAAGCTTCGTCTAAAACTCAGGAGAACCTTTTCCTTGAAACTGCGCTGCTGTGCCTTCGTTCACCTAAGTGAGTAGAATCTATGTTGAGATTCAGCGAGTCAGAAACACGTTTCTTCTAGGAGCTGCGTTGGGATATTCCCGAGTGAATGGGACCATAGGCTGTACAGAGAAATATCTGCTTCTAAAACCAAAACGGAGCTATCTAACTGATTGGTTGTCAATGTGTGAATTCAACTGACAGAGTTAAACTCACGTGTGGATTCAGCGGTTTGCAAACCCTTTCTGTGCAGAATACCAAAACCGGTATTTACAGACCAATGAGGGCATACGTACTAAACAGCAAGAAACTTCGTGTAAAACTCAGGAGAAACGTTTCCATGAAACTGCTCTGCTGTGCGTTCGTTCACCTAAGAGAGTTGAATCTATGTTGAGATTCAGCGAGTCAGAAACACGTTTCTTCTAGGAGCTGCGTTGGGATATTCCCTAGTGAATGGGACCATAGGCTGTACAGAGAAATGTCTGCTTCTAAAACCAAAACGGAGCTATCTAACTGAATGGTTGTCAATGTGTGCATTCAACTAACAGAGTTAAACTCACGTGTGGATTCAGCGGTTCGCAAACCCTTTCTGTGCAGAATCCCAAAACCGGCATTTACAGCCCAATGCCGGCATACGTACTAAACAGCAGGAAACTTCGTCTAAAACTCAGGAGAAACGTTTCCTTCAAACTACTCTGCTGTGCGTTCATTCACCTAAGAGAGGAGAATCTATGTTGAGATTCAGCGAGTCAGAAACACGTTATTTCTAGGAGCTGCATTGGGATATTCCCGAGTGAATGGGACCATAGGCTGTACAGAGAAATTCCTGCTTCTAAAACCGAAACGGAGCTATCTAACTGAATGGTTGTCAATGTGTGCACTCAACTTACCGAGTTAAACTCACGTGTGGATTCAGCGGTTCGCAAACCCTTTCTGTGCAGAATCCCAAAACCGGAATTTCCAGCCCAATGCCTGCATACGTACTAAACAACAGGAAACTTCGTCTAAAACTCAGGAGGAACGATTCCTTGAAACTGCTCTGCTGTTCCTTCGTTCATCTAAGAGAGTTGAATCTATGTTGAGATTCAGCGAGTCAGAAACTCGTTTCTTCCAAGAGCTGAGTTGGGATATTCCCGAGTGCAAGGGACCATAGTCTGTACAGAGAAATATCTGCTTCTAAAACCAAAACGGAGCTATGTAACTGAATGGTTGTCAATGTGTGCATTCAACTGACAGAGTTAAACTCTCGTGTGGATTCAGCGGTTTGCAAACCCTTTCTGCGCAGGATCCCAAAACCGGTATTTCCAGCCCAATGGCGGCATACGTACTAAACAGCAGGAAACTTCGTCTAAAACTCAGGAGAAACGTTTCCTTGAAACTGCTCTGCTGTGCGTTCGTTCACCTAGGAGAGTTGAATCTATGTTGAGATTCAGCGAGTCAAAAACACGTTTCTTCTAGGAGCTGCATTGGGATATTGCTGAGTGAATGGAACCATAGGCTGTACAGAGAAATATCTGCTCCTAAAACCAAAACGGAGCTATCTAACTGAATGGTTGTCAATGTGTCAATTCAACTGACAGAGTTAAACTCACGTGTGGATTCAGCGGTTCGCAAACCCTTTCTGTGCAGAATCCCAAAACCGGTATTTCCAGCCCAATGCCGGCATACGTACTAAACTGCAGTAAACTTCGTCTAAAACTCAGGAGAAACGTTTCCTTGAAACTGCTCTGCTGTGCGCTCGTTCACCTAGGAGAGTTGAATCTATGTTGAGATTCAGCGAGTCAGAAACACGTTTCTTCTAGGAGCTGCGTTGGGATATTCCCGAGTGAAAGGGACCATAGGCTGTACAGAGAAATATCTGCTTCTAAAACCAAAACGGAGCTATCTAACTGAATGGTTGTCAATGTGTGCATTCAACTGACAGAGGTAAACTCTCGTGTGGATTCAGCGGTTTGCAAACCCTTTCTGTGCAGAATCCCAAAACCGGTATTTCCAGCCCAATGGTGGCATACGTACTAAACAGCAGGAAACTTCGTCTAAAACTCAGGAGAAACGTTTCCTTGAAACTGCTCTGCTGTGCGTTCGTTCACCTAGGAGAGTTGAATCTATGTTGAGATTCAGCGAGTCAAAAACACGTTTCTTCTAGGAGCTGCATTGGGATATTGCTGAGTGAAAGGAACCATAGGCTGTACAGAGAAATATCTGCTCCTAAAACCAAAACGGAGCTATCTAACTGAATGGTTGTCAATGTGTGCATTCAACTGACAGAGTTAAACTCACGAGTGGATTCAGCGGTTCGCAAACCCTTTCTGTGCAGAATCCCAAAACCGGTATTTCCAGCCCAATGCCGGCATACGTACTAAACAGCAGGAAACTTCGTCTAAAACTCAGGAGAAACGTTTCCTTGAAACTGCTCTGCTGTGCGTTCGTTCAACTAGGAGAGTTGAATCTATGTTGAGATTCAGCGAGTCAGAAACACGTTTCTTCTAGGAGCTGCGTTGGGATATTCCCGAGTGAATGGGACCATAGGCTGTACAGAGAAATATCTGCTTCTAAAACCAAAACGGAGCTATCTAACTGTATGGTTGTCAATGTGTGCACTCAACTGATAGAGTTAAACTCACGTGTGGATTCAGCGGTTCGCAAACCCTTTCTGTGCAGAATCCCAAAACCGGTATTTCCAGCCCAATGCGGGCATACGTACTAAACAGCAGGAACCTTTGTCTAAAACTCAGGAGAAACGTTTCCTTGAAACTGCTCTGCTGTACGTTCGTTCACCTAAGAGAGGTGAATCTATGTTGAGATTCAGCGAGTCAGAAACACGTTTCTTCTAGGAGCTGCGTTGGGATATTCCCGAGTGAATGGGACCATAGGCTGTACAGAGAAATATCTGCTTCTAAAACCAAAACGGAGCTATCTAACTGAATGGTTGTCAATGTGTGCATTCAACTGACAGAGGTAAACTCACGTGTGGATTCAGCGGTTTGCAAACCCTTTCTGTTCAGAATCCCAAAACCGGTATTTCCAGCCCAATGCCGGCATACGTACTAAACAGCAGGAAACTTCGTCTAAAACTCAGGGGAAACGTTTCCTTGAAACTGCTCTGCTGTGCGTTCGTTCACCTAAGAGAGTTGAATCTATGTTGAGATTCAGCGAGTCAGAAACACGTTTCTTCTAGGAGCTGCGTTGGGATATTCCCTAGTGAATGGGACCATAGGCTGTACAGAGAAATGTCTGCTTCTAAAACCAAAACGGAGCTATCTAACTGAATGGTTGTCAATGTGTGCATTCAACTAACAGAGTTAAACTCACGTGTGGATTCAGCGGTTCGCAAACCCTTTCTGTGCAGAATCCCAAAACCGGCATTTACAGCCCAATGCCGGCATACGTACTAAACAGCAGGAAACTTCGTCTAAAACTCAGGAGAAACGTTTCCTTCAAACTACTCTGCTGTGCGTTCATTCACCTAAGAGAGGAGAATCTATGTTGAGATTCAGCGAGTCAGAAACACGTTTCTTCTAGGAACTGCATTGGGATATTCCCGAGTGAATGGGACCATAGGCTGTACAGAGAAATACCTGCTTCTAAAACCGAAACGGAGCTATCTAACTGAATGGTTGTCTATGTGTGCACTCAACTTACCGAGTTAAACTCACGTGTGGATTCAGCGGTTCGCAAACCCTTTCTGTGCAGAATCCCAAAACCGGTATTTCCAGCCCAATGCCAGCATACGTACTAAACAGCAGGAAACTTCGTCTAAAACTCAGGAGAATCGTTTCCTTGAAACGGCTCTGCTGTGCGTTCGTTCTCCTAAGAGAGGTGAATCTATGTTGAGATTCAGCGATTCAAAAACACGTTTCTTCTAGGAGCTGCCTTGGGATATTTCCGAGTGAATGGAACCATAGGCTGTACAGAGAAATATCTGCTCCTAAAACCAAAACGGAGCTATCTAACTGAATGGTTGTCAATGTGTGCATTCAATTGACAGAGTTAAACTCACGTGTGGATTCAGCGGTTCGCAAACCCTTTCTGTGCAGAATCCCAAAACCGGTATTTCCAGCCCAATGCCGGCATACGTACTAAACCGCAGTAAACTTCGTCTAAAACTCAGGAGAAACGTTTCCTTGAAACTGCTCTGCTGTGCGTTCGTTCACCTAGGAGAGTTGAATCTATGTTGAGATTCAGCGAGTCAAAAACACGTTTCTTCTAGGAGCTGCATTGGGATATTGCTGAGTGAATGGAACCATAGGCTGTACAGAGAAATATCTGCTCCTAAAACCAAAACGGAGCAATGTAACTGAATGGTTGTCAATGTGTCAATTCAACTGACAGAGTTAAACTCACGTGTGGATTCAGCGGTTCGCAAACCCTTTCTGTGCAGAATCCCAAAACCGGTATTTCCAGCCCAATGCCGGCATACGTACCAAACTGCAGTAAACTTCGTCTAAAACTCAGGAGAAACGTTTCCTTGAAACTGCTCTGCTGTGCGCTCGTTCACCTAGGACAGTTGAATCTATGTTGAGATTCAGCGAGTCAGAAACACGTTTCTACTAGGAGCTGCGTTGGGATATTCCCGAGTGAATGGGACCATAGGCTGTACAGAGAAATATCTGCTTCTAAAACCAAAACGGAGCTATCTAACTGAATGGTTGTCAATGTGTGCATTCAACTGACAGAGGTAAACTCACGTGTGGATTCAGCAGTTTGCAAACCCTTTCTGTGCAGAATCCCAAAACCGGTATTTCCAGCCCAATGCCGGCATACGTACTAAACCGCAGTAAACTTCGTCTAAAACTCAGGAGAAACGTTTCCTTGAAACTGCTCTGCTGTGCATTCGTTCACCTAGGAGAGTTGAATCTATGTTGAGATTCAGCAAGTCAGAAACACGTTTCTTCTAGGAGCTGCATTGGGATATTCCCGAGTGAATCACACCATAGGCTGTACAGAGGAATATCTGCTGCCAAAACCAAAACGGAGCTATCTAACTGTATGGTTGTCAATGTGTGCACTCAACTGACAGAGTTAAACTCACGTCTGGATTCAGCGGTTCGCAAGCCCTTTCTGTGCAGAATCCCAAAACCGGTATTTCCAGCGCAATGCCGGCATACGTACTAAACAGCAGGAAACTTCGTCTAAAACTCAGGAGAAACGTTTCCTTGAAACTGCTCTGCTGTGTGTTCGTTCACCTAAGAGAGTTGAATCTATGTTGAGATTCAGCGAGTCAGAAACACGTTTCTTCTACGAGCTGCGTTGTGATATTCCCGAGTGAATGGGACCATAGGCTGTACAGAGAAGTATCTCATTCTTAAACCAAAACGGAGCTATCTAACTGAATGGTTGTCACTGTGTGCATTCAACTGACAGAGTTAAACTCACATGTGGATTCACCGGTTTGCAAATCCTTTCTGTGCAGAATCCCAAAACCGGTATTTCCAGCCCAATTCCGGCATACGTATTAAACAGCAGGAAACTTCGTCTAAAACTCAGGAGGAACGATTCCTTGAAACTGCTCTGCTGTTCCTTCCTTCACCTAAGAGAGTTGAAACTATGTTGAGATTCAGCGAGTCAGAAACACGTTTCTTCTAGGAGCTGCGTTGGGATATTCCCTAGTGAATGGGACCATAGGCTGTACAGAGAAATATCTGCTTCTAAATCCAAAACGGAGCTATCTAATTTAATGGTTGTCAATGTGTGCATTCAACTAACAGAGTTAAACTCACGTGTGTATTCAACTGTTCCCAAACCCTTTCTGTCCAGAATCCCAAATCCGGCATTTCCAGCCCAATACCGGCATACGTACTAAACCGTAGTAAGCTTCGTCTAAAACTCAGGAGAAACGTTTCCTTGAAACTGCTCTGCTGTGCGTTCGTTCACCTAGGAGAATTGAATCTATGTTGAGATTCAGCGAGTCAAAAACACGTTTCTTCTAGGAGCTACATTGGGATATTGCTGAGTGAATGGAACCATAGGCTGTACAGAGAAATATCTGCTCCTAAAACCAAAACAGAGCTATCTAACTGAATGGTTGTCAATGTGTCAATTCAACTGACAGAGTTAAACTCACGTGTGGATTCAGCGGTTCGCAAACCCTTTCTGTGCAGAATCCCAAAACCGGTATTTCCAGCCCAATGCCGGCATACGTACCAAACTGCAGTAAACTTCGTCTAAAACTCAGGAGAAACGTTTCCTTGAAACTGCTCTGCTGTGCGCTCGTTCACCTAGGAGAGTTGAATCTATGTTGAGATTCAGCGAGTCAGAAACACGTTTCTACTAGGAGCTGCGTTGGGATATTCCCGAGTGAATGGGACCATAGGCTGTACAGAGAAATATCTGCTTCTAAAACCAAAACGGAGCTATCTAACTGAATGGTTGTCAATGTGTGCATTCAACTGACAGAGGTAAACTCACGTGTGGATTCAGCGGTTTGCAAACCTTTTCTGTGCAGAATCCCAAAACCGGTATTTCCAGCCCAATGCCGGCATACGTACTAAACCGCAGTAAACTTCGTCTAAAACTCAGGAGAAACGTTTCCTTGAAACTGCTCTGCTGTGCGTTCGTTCACCTAGGAGAGTTGAATCTATGTTGAGATTCAGCAAGTCAGAAACACGTTTCTTCTAGAAGCTGCATTGGGATATTCCCGAGTGAATGGGACCATAGGCTGTACAGAGAAATATCTGCTGCCAAAACCAAAACGGAGCTATCTAACTGTATGGTTGTCAATGTGTGCACTCAACTGACAGAGTTAAACTCACGTGTGTATTCAGCGGTTCGCAAGCCCTTTCTGTGCAGAATCCCAAAACCGGTATTTCCAGCCCAATGCCGGCATACGTACTAAACAGCAGGAAACTTCGTCTAAAACTCAGGAGGAACGATTCCTTGAAACTGCTCTGCTGTTCCTTCCTTCACCTAAGAGAGTTGAAACTATGTTGAGATTCAGCGAGTCAGAACCACGTTTCTTCTAGGAGCTGCGTTGTGATATTCCCGAGTGAATGTGACCATAGGCTGTACAGAGAAGTATCTCCTTCTTAAACCAAAACGGAGCTATCTAACTGAATGGTTGTCACTGTGTGCATTCAACTGACAGAGTTAAACTCACATGTGGATTCACCGGTTTGCAAATCCTTTCTGTGCAGAATCCCCAAACCGGTATTTCCAGCCCAATTCCGGCATACGTATTAAACAGCAGGAAACTTCGTGTAAAACTCAGGAGGAACGACTCCTTGAAACTGCTCTGCGGTTCCTTCATTCACCTAAGAGAGTTGAAACTATGTTGAGATTCAGCGAGTCAGAAACACGTTTCTTCTAGGAGCTGCTTTGGGATATTCCCTAGTGAATGGGACCATAGGCTCTACAGAGAAATATCTGCTTCTAAAACCAAAACGGAGCTATCTAATTGAATGGTTGTCAATGTGTGCATTCAACTAACAGAGTTAAACTCACGTGTGGATTCAACTGTTCGCAAACCCTTTCTTTGCAGAATCCCAAAACCGGCATTTCCAGCCCAATACCGGCATACGTACTAAACCGTAGTAAGCTTCGTCTAAAACTCAGGAGAAACGTTTCCTTGAAACTGCTCTGCTGTGCGTTCGTTCAACTAGGAGAGTTGAATCTATGTTGAGATTCAGCGAGTCAGAAACACGTTTCTTCTAGGAGCTGCGTTGGGATATTCCCGAGTGAATGGGACCATAGGCTGTACAGAGAAATATCTGCTTCTAAAACCAAAACGGAGCTATCTAACTATATGGTTGTCAATGTGTGCATTCAACTGACAGAGTTAAACTCACGTGTGGATTCAGCGGTTCGCAAACCCTTTCTGTGCAGAATCCCAAAACCGGTATTTCCAGCCCAATGCCGGCATACGTACCAAACTGCAGTAAACTTCGTCTAAAACTCAGGAGAAACGTTTCCTTGAAACTGCTCTGCTGTGCGCTCGTTCACCTAGGACAGTTGAATCTATGTTGAGATTCAGCGAGTCAGAAACACGTTTCTACTAGGAGCTGCGTTGGGATATTCCCGAGTGAATGGGACCATAGGCTGTACAGAGAAATATCTGCTTCTAAAACCAAAACGGAGCTATCTAACTGAATGGTTGTCAATGTGTGCATTCAACTGACAGAGGTAAACTCACGTGTGGATTCAGCAGTTTGCAAACCCTTTCTGTGCAGAATCCCAAAACCGGTATTTCCAGCCCAATGCCGGCATACGTACTAAACCGCAGTAAACTTCGTCTAAAACTCAGGAGAAACGTTTCCTTGAAACTGCTCTGCTGTGCATTCGTTCACCTAGGAGAGTTGAATCTATGTTGAGATTCAGCAAGTCAGAAACACGTTTCTTCTAGGAGCTGCATTGGGATATTCCCGAGTGAATCAGACCATAGGCTGTACAGAGGAATATCTGCTGCCAAAACCAAAACGGAGCTATCTAACTGTATGGTTGTCAATGTGTGCACTCAACTGACAGAGTTAAACTCACGTGTGGATTCAGCGGTTCGCAAGCCCTTTCTGTGCAGAATCCCAAAACCGGTATTTCCAGCGCAATGCCGGCATACGTACTAAACAGCAGGAAACTTCGTCTAAAACTCAGGAGAAACGTTTCCTTGAAACTGCTCTGCTGTGTGTTCGTTCACCTAAGAGAGTTGAATCTATGTTGAGATTCAGCGAGTCAGAAACACGTTTCTTCTACGAGCTGCGTTGTGATATTCCCGAGTGAATGGGACCATAGGCTGTACAGAGAAGTATCTCCTTCTTAAACCAAAACGGAGCTATCTAACTGAATGGTTGTCACTGTGTGCATTCAACTGACAGAGTTAAACTCACATGTGGATTCACCGGTTTGCAAATCCTTTCTGTGCAGAATCCCAAAACCGGTATTTCCAGCCCAATTCCGGCATACGTATTAAACAGCAGGAAACTTCGTCTAAAACTCAGGAGGAACGATTCCTTGAAACTGCTCTGCTGTTCCTTCCTTCACCTAAGAGAGTTGAAACTATGTTGAGATTCAGCGAGTCAGAAACACGTTTCTTCTAGGAGCTGCGTTGGGATATTCCCTAGTGAATGGGACCATAGGCTGTACAGAGAAATATCTGCTTCTAAATCCAAAACGGAGCTATCTAATTTAATGGTTGTCAATGTGTGCATTCAACTAACAGAGTTAAACTCACGTGTGGATTCAACTGTTCGCAAACCCTTTCTGTGCAGAATCCCAAAACCGGCATTTCCAGCCCAATACCGGCATACGTACTAAACCGTAGTAAGCTTCGTCTAAAACTCAGGAGAAACGTTTCCTTGAAACTGCTCTGCTGTGCGTTCGTTCACCTAGGAGAATTGAATCTCTGTTGAGATTCAGCGAGTCAAAAACACGTTTCTTCTAGGAGCTACATTGGGATATTGCTGAGTGAATGGAACCATAGGCTGTACAGAGAAATATCTGCTCCTAAAACCAAAACGGAGCTATCTAACTGAATGGTTGTCAATGTGTCAATTCAACTGACAGAGTTAAACTCACGTGTGGATTCAGCGGTTCGCAAACCCTTTCTGTGCAGAATCCCAAAACCGGTATTTCCAGCCCAATGCCGGCATACGTACCAAACTGCAGTAAACTTCGTCTAAAACTCAGGAGAAACGTTTCCTTGAAACTGCTCTGCTGTGCGCTCGTTCACCTAGGAGAGTTGAATCTATGTTGAGATTCAGCGAGTCAGAAACACGTTTCTACTAGGAGCTGCGTTGGGATATTCCCGAGTGAATGGGACCATAGGCTGTACAGAGAAATATCTGCTTCTAAAACCAAAACGGAGCTATCTAACTGAATGGTTGTCAATGTGTGCATTCAACTGACAGAGGTAAACTCACGTGTGGATTCAGCGGTTTGCAAACCTTTTCTGTGCAGAATCCCAAAACCGGTATTTCCAGCCCAATGCCGGCATACGTACTAAACCGCAGTAAACTTCGTCTAAAACTCAGGAGAAACGTTTCCTTGAAACTGCTCTGCTGTGCGTTCGTTCACCTAGGAGAGTTGAATCTATGTTGAGATTCAGCAAGTCAGAAACACGTTTCTTCTAGAAGCTGCATTGGGATATTCCCGAGTGAATGGGACCATAGGCTGTACAGAGAAATATCTGCTGCCAAAACCAAAACGGAGCTATCTAACTGTATGGTTGTCAATGTGTGCACTCAACTGACAGAGTTAAACTCACGTGTGGATTCAGCGGGTCGCAAGCCCTTTCTGTGCAGAATCCCAAAACCGGTATTTCCAGCCCAATGCCGGCATACGTACTAAACAGCAGGAAACTTCGTCTAAAACTCAGGAGGAACGATTCCTTGAAACTGCTCTGCTGTTCCTTCCTTCACCTAAGAGAGTTGAAACTATGTTGAGATTCAGCGAGTCAGAACCACGTTTCTTCTAGGAGCTGCGTTGTGATATTCCCGAGTGAATGTGACCATAGGCTGTACAGAGAAGTATCTCCTTCTTAAACCAAAACGGAGCTATCTAACTGAATGGTTGTCACTGTGTGCATTCAACTGACAGAGTTAAACTCACATGTGGATTCACCGGTTTGCAAATCCTTTCTGTGCAGAATCCCCAAACCGGTATTTCCAGCCCAATTCCGGCATACGTATTAAACAGCAGGAAACTTCGTGTAAAACTCAGGAGGAACGACTCCTTGAAACTGCTCTGCTGTTCCTTCATTCACCTAAGAGAGTTGAAACTATGTTGAGATTCAGCGAGTCAGAAACACGTTTCTTCTAGGAGCTGCGTTGGGATATTCCCTAGTGAATGGGACCATAGGCTCTACAGAGAAATATCTGCTTCTAAAACCAAAACGGAGCTATCTAATTGAATGGTTGTCAATGTGTGCATTCAACTAACAGAGTTAAACTCACGTGTGGATTCAACTGTTCGCAAACCCTTTCTTTGCAGAATCCCAAAACCGGCATTTCCAGCCCAATACCGGCATACGTACTAAACCGTAGTAAGCTTCGTCTAAAACTCAGGAGAAACGTTTCCTTGAAACTGCTCTGCTGTGCGTTCGTTCAACTAGGAGAGTTGAATCTATGTTGAGATTCAGCGAGTCAGAAACACGTTTCTTCTAGGAGCTGCGTTGGGATATTCCCGAGTGAAAGGGACCATAGGCTGTACAGAGAAATATCTGCTTCTAAAACCAAAACGGAGCTATCTAACTATATGGTTGTCAATGTGTACACTCAACTGATAGAGTTAAACTCACGTGTGGATTCAGCGGTTCGCAAACCCTTTCTGTGCAGAATCCCAAAACCGGTATTTCCAGCCCAATGCCGGCATACGTACTAAACAGCAGGAAACTTCGTCTAAAACTCAGGAGAAACGTTTCCTTGAAACCGCTCTGCTGTGCGTTCGTTCACCGAAGAGAGGTGAATCTATGTTGAGATTCAGCGAGTCAGAAACACGTTTCTTCTAGGAGCTGCGTTGGGATATTCCCGAGTGAATGGGACCATAGGCTGTACAGAGAAACATCTGCTTCTAAAACCAAAACGGATCTTTCTAATTGAATGGTTGTCAATGTGTGCATTCAACTGACAGAGTTAAACTCACGTGTGGATTCAGCGGTTCGCAAAACCTTTCTGTGCAGAATCCCAAAACCGGTATTTCCAGCCCAATGCCGGCATACGTACTAAACCGCAGTAAACTTCGTCTAAAACTCAGGAGAAACGTTTCCTTGAAACTGCGCTGCTGTGCGTTCGTTCACCTAAGAGAGTTGAATCTATGTTGAGATTCAGCGAGTCAGAAACACGTTTCTTCTAGGAGCTGCGTTGGGATATTCCCTAGTGAAAGGGACCATAGGCTGTACAGAGAAATATCTGCTTCTAAAACCAAAACGGAGCTATCTAACTGAATGGTTGTCAATGTGTGCATTCAACTGACAGAGGTAAACTCACGTGTGGATTCAGCGGTTTGCAAACCCTTTCTGTGCAGAATCCCAAAACCGGTATTTCCAGCCCAATGCCGGCATACGTACTAAACAGCAGGAAACTTCGTCTAAAACTCAGGAGAAACGTTTCCTTGAAACTGCTCTGCTGTGCGTTCGTTCTCCTAAGAGAGGTGAATCTATGTTGAGATTCAGCGAGTCAGAAACACGTTTCTTCTAGGAGCTGCCTTGGGATATTGCCGAGTGAACGGAACCATAGGCTGTACAGAGAAATATGTGCTCCTAAAACCAAAACGGAGCTATCTAACTGAATGGTTGTCAATGTGTGCATTCAATTGACAGAGTTAAACTCACGTGTGGATTCAGCGGTTCGCAAACCCTTTCTGTGCAGAATCCCAAAACCGGTATTTCCAGTCCAATGCCGGCATACGTACTAAACCGCAGTAAGCTTCGTCTAAAACTCAGGAGAACCTTTTCCTTGAAACTGCGCTGCTGTGCCTTCGTTCACCTAAGAGAGTAGAATCTATGTTGAGATTCAGGGAGTCAGAAACACGTTTCTTCTAGGAGCTGCGTTGGGATATTCCCGAGTGAATGGGACCATTGGCTGTACAGAGAAATATCTGCTTCTAAAACCAAAACGGAGCTATCTAACTGAATGGTTGTCAATGTGTGCATTCAACTAACAGAGTTAAACTCACGTGTGGATTCAACTGTTCGCAAACCCTTTCTTTGCAGAATCCCAAAACCGGCATTTCCAGCCCAATACCGGCATACGTACTAAACCGTAGTAAGCTTCGTCTAAAACTCAGGAGAAACGTTTCCTTGAAACTGCTCTGCTGTGCGTTCGTTCAACTAGGAGAGTTGAATCTATGTTGAGATTCAGCGAGTCAGAAACACGTTTCTTCTAGGAGCTGCGTTGGGATATTCCCGAGTGAATGGGACCATAGGCTGTACAGAGAAATATCTGCTTCTAAAACCAAAACGGAGCTATCTAACTATATGGTTGTCAATGTGTGCACTCAACTGATAGAGTTAAACTCACGTGTGGATTCAGCGGTTCGCAAACCCTTTCTGTGCAGAATCCCAAAACCGGTATTTCCAGCCCAATGCCGGCATACGTACTAAACAGCAGGAAACTTCGTCTAAAACTCAGGAGAAACGTTTCCTTGAAACCGCTCTGCTGTGCCTTCGTTCACCGAAGAGAGGTGAATCTATGTTGAGATTCAGCGAGTCAGAAACACGTTTCTTCTAGGAGCTGCGTTGGGATATTCCCGAGTGAATGGGACCATAGGCTGTACAGAGAAATATCTGCTTCTAAAACCAAAACGGATCTTTCTAATTGAATGGTTGTCAATGTGTGCATTCAACTGACAGAGTTAAACTCACGTGTGGATTCAGCGGTTCGCAAAACCTTTCTGTGCAGAATCCCAAAACCGGTATTTCCAGCCCAATGCCGGCATACGTACTAAACCGCAGTAAACTTCGTCTAAAACTCAGGAGAAACGTTTCCTTGAAACTGCGCTGCTGTGCGTTCGTTCACCTAAGAGAGTTGAATCTATGTTGAGATTCAGCGAGTCAGAAACACGTTTCTTCTAGGAGCTGCGTTGGGATATTCCCTAGTGAAAGGGACCATAGGCTGTACAGAGAAATATCTGCTTCTAAAACCAAAACGGAGCTATCTAACTGAATGGTTGTCAATGTGTGCATTCAACTGACAGAGGTAAACTCACGTGTGGATTCAGCGGTTTGCAAACCCTTTCTGTGCAGAATCCCAAAACCGGTATTTCCAGCCCAATGCCGGCATACGTACTAAACAGCAGGAAACTTCGTCTAAAACTCAGGAGAAACGTTTCCTTGAAACTGCTCTGCTGTGCGTTCGTTCTCCTAAGAGAGGTGAATCTATGTTGAGATTCAGCGAGTCAGAAACACGTTTCTTCTAGGAGCTGCCTTGGGATATTGCCGAGTGAACGGAACCATAGGCTGTACAGAGAAATATGTGCTCCTAAAACCAAAACGGAGCTATCTAACTGAATGGTTGTCAATGTGTGCATTCAATTGACAGAGTTAAACTCACGTGTGGATTCAGCGGTTCGCAAACCCTTTCTGTGCAGAATCCCAAAACCGGTATTTCCAGCCCAATGCCGGCATACGTACTAAACCGCAGTAAGCTTCGTCTAAAACTCAGGAGAACCTTTTCCTTGAAACTGCGCTGCTGTGCCTTCGTTCACCTAAGAGGGTAGAATCTATGTTGAGATTCAGGGAGTCAGAAACACGTTTCTTCTAGGAGCTGCGTTGGGATATTCCCGAGTGAATGGGACCATTGGCTGTACAGAGAAATATCTGCTTCTAAAACCAAAACGGAGCTATCTAACTGAATGGTTGTCAATGTGTGCATTCAACTGACAGAGATAAACTCACGTGTGGATTCAGCGGTTCGCAAACCCTTTCTGTGCAGAATCCCAAAACCGGTGTTTCCAGCCCAATGAGGGCATACGTACTAAACAGCAAGAAACTTCGTGTAAAACTCAGGAGAAACGTTTCCATGAAACTGCTCTGCTGTGCGTTCGTTCACCTAGGAGAGTTGAATCTATGTTGAGATTCAGCGAGTCAGAAACACGTTTCTTCTAGGAGCTGCGTTGGGTTATTCCCGAGTGAATGGGACCATAGCCTGTACAGAGAAATATCTGCTTCTAAAACCAAAACGGAGCTATCTAACTGTATGTTTGTCAATGTGTGCACTCAACTGACAGAGTTAAGCTCACCTGTGGATTCAGCGGTTCGCAAACCCTTTCTGTGCAGAATCCCAAAACCGGTATCTCAAGCCCAATGCCGGCATACGTACTAAACAGCAGGAAAATTCGTCTAAAACTCAGGAGAAACGTTTCCTTGAAACTGCTCTGCTTTGCGTTCGTTCACCTAAGAGAGGTGAATCTACGTTGAGATTCAGCGAGTCAGAAACACGTTTCTTCTAGGAGCTGCCTTCGGATATTGCCAAGTGAATGGAACCATAGGCTGTACAGAGAAATATCTGCTCCTAAAACCAAAACGGAGCTATCTAACTGAATGGTTGTCAATGTGTGCATTCAATTGACAGAGTTAAACTCACGTGCGGATTCAGCGGTTCGTAAAACATTTCTGTGCAGAATCCCAAAACCGGTATTTCCAGCCCAATGCCGGCATACGTACTAAACCGCAGTAAACGTCGTCTAAAACTCAGGAGAAACGTTTCCTTGAAACTGCGCTGCTATGCCTTCGTTCACCTAAGAAAGTAGAATCTATGTTGAGATTCAGCGAGTCAGAAACACGTTTCTTCTAGGAGCTGCGTTGGGATATTCCCGAGTGAATGGGACCATAGACTGTACAGAGAAATATCTGCTTCTAAAACCAAAACGGAGCTATCTAACTGAATGGTTTTCAATGTGTGCATTCAACTGACAGAGGTAAACTCACGTGTGGTTTCACCGGTTTGCAAATCCTTTCTGTTCAGAATCCCAAAACAGGTATTTCCAGACCAGTGCCGGCATACGTACTAAACAGCAGGAAACTTCGTCTAAAATTCAGGAGAAACGTTTCCTTGAAACGGCTCTACTGGGCGTTCGTTCACCTAAGAGAGTTGAATCTATGTTGAGATTCAGCGAGTCAGAAACACGTTTCTTCCAGGAGCTGCGTTGGGATATTCCTGAGTGAATGGGACCATAGGCTGTACAGACAAATATCTGCTCCTAAAACCAAAACGTAGCTGTCTAAGTGAATGGTTGTCAATGTGTGCATTCAACTGACAGAGGTAAACTCACGTGTGGATTCATCGGTTTGCAAACCCTTTCTGTGCAGAATCCCAAAACCGGTATTTCCAGCCCAATGCCGGCATACGTACTAAACAGCAGGAAACTACGTCTAAAACTCAGGAGAAACGTTTCCTTGAAAATGCTCTGCTGTGCTTTCGTTCACCTAAGAGACGTGAATCTATGTTGAGATTCAGCGAGTCAGAAACACGTTTCTTCTAGGAGCTGCATTGGGATATTGCCGAGGGAATGGAACCATAGGCTGTACAGAGAAATATCTGCTCCTAAAACCAAAACGGAGCTATCTAACTGAATGGTTGTCAATGTGTGCATTCAATTGACAGAGTTAAACTCACGTGTGGATTCAGCGGTTCGCAAACCCTTTCTGTGCAGAATCCCAAAACCGGTATTTCCAGCCCAATGCCGGCATACGTACTAAACCGCAGTAAACTTCGTCTAAAACTCAGGAGAAACGTTTCCTTGAAACTGCTCTGCTGTGCTTTCGTTCACCTAAGAGAGGTGAATCTATGTTGAGATTCAGCGAGTCAGAAACACGTTTCTTCTACGAGCTGCGTTGTGATATTCCCGAGTGAATGGGACCATAGGCTGTACAGAGAAGTATCTCCTTCTTAAACCAAAACGGAGCTATCTAACTGAATGGTTGTCACTGTGTGCATTCAACTGACAGAGTAAAACTCACATGTGGATTCACCGGTTTGCAAATCCTTTCTGTGCAGAATCCCAAAACCGGTATTTCCAGCCCAATTCCGGCATACGTATTAAACAGCAGGAAACTTCGTCTAAAACTCAGGAGGAACGATTCCTTGAAACTGCTCTGCTGTTCCTTCCTTCACCTAAGAGAGTTGAAACTATGTTGAGATTCAGCGAGTCAGAAACACGTTTCTTCTAGGAGCTGCGTTGGGATATTCCCTAGTGAATGGGACCATAGGCTCTACAGAGAAATATCTGCTTCTAAACCAAAACGGAGCTATCTAATTGAATGGTTGTCAATGTGTGCATTCAACTAACAGAGTTAAACTCACGTGTGGATTCAACTGTTCGCAAACCCTTTCTGTGCAGAATCCCAAAACCGGCATTTCCAGCCCAATACCGGCATACGTACTAAACCGTAGTAAGCTTCGTCTAAAACTCAGGAGAAACGTTTCCTTGAAACTGCGCTGCTGTGCTTTCGTTCACCTAAGTGAGTTGAATCTATGTTGAGATTCAGCGAGTCAGAAACACGTTTCTTCTAGGAGCTGCGTTGGGATATTCCCGAGTGAATGGGACCATAGGCTGTACAGAGAAATATCTGCTTCTAAAACCAAAACGGAGCTATCTAACTGAATGGCTGTCAATGTGTGCTTTCAACTGACAGAGTTAAACTCACGTGTGGATTCAGCGGTTTGCAAACCCTTTCTGTGCAGAATCCCAAAACCGGTATTTCCAGCCCTATGCCGGCATACGTACTAAACCGCAGTAAACTCCTTCTAAAACTCAGGAGAAACGTTTCCTTGAAACTGCTCTGCTGTGCGTTCGTTCACCTAGGAGAGTTGAATCTATGTTGACATTCAGCAAGTCAGAAACAGGTTTCTTCTAGGAGCTGCGTTGGGATATTCCCGAGTGAATGGGACCATAGGCTGTACAGAGAAATATCTGCTGCTAAAACCAAAACGGAGCTATCTAACTGTATGGTTGTCAATGTGTGCACTCAACTGACAGAGTTAAACTCACGTGTGGATTCAGCGGTTCGCAAACCCTTTCTGTGCAGAATCCCAAAACCGGTATTTCCAGCCCAATGCCGGCATACGTACTAAACAGCAGTAAACTTCGTCTAAAACTCAGGAGAAACGTTTCCTTGAAACTGCTCTGCTGTGCGTTCGTTCAACTAGGAGAGTTGAATCTATGTTGAGATTCAGCGAGTCAGAAACACGTTTCTTCTAGGAGCTGCGTTGGGATATTCCCGAGTGAATGGGACCATAGGCTGTACAGATAAATATCTGCTTCTAAAACCAAAACGGAGCTATCTAACTGTATGGTTGTCAATGTGTGCACTCAACTGATAGAGTTAAACTCAAGTGTGGATTCAGCGGTTCGCAAACCCTTTCTGTGCAGAATCCCAAAACCGGTATTTCCAGCCCAATGCCGGCATACGTACTAAACAGCAGGAAACTTCGTCTAAAACTCAGGAGAAACGTTTCCTTGAAACTGCTCTGCTGTGCGTTCGTTCACCTAAGAGAGGTGAATCTATGTTGAGATTCAGTGAGTCAGAAACACGTTTCTTCTAGGAGCTGCGTTGGGATATTCCCGAGTGAATGGGACCATAGGCTGTACAGAGAAATATCTGCTTCTAAAACCAAAACGGAGCTATCTAACTGAATGGTTGTCAATGTGTGCATTCAACTGACAGAGTTAAACTCACGTGTGGATTCAGCGGTTTGCAAACCCTTTCTGTGCAGAATTCCAAAACCGGTATTTCCAGCCCAATGCCGGCATACGTACTAAACAGAAGTAAACTTCGTCTAAAACTCAGGAGAAACGTTTCCTTGAAACTGCTCTGCTGTGCGTCCGTTCACCTAAGAGAGGTGAATCTATGTTGAGATTCAGCGAGTCAGAAACACGTTTCTTCTAGGAGCTGCCTTGGGATATTGCCGAGTGAATGGAACCATAGGCTGTACAGAGAAATATCTGCTCCTAAAACCAAAACGGAGCTATCTAACTGAATGGTTGTCAATGTGTGCATTCAATTGACAGAGTTAAACTCACGTGTGGATTCAGCGGTTTGCAAACCCTTTCTGTGCAGAATCCCAAAACCGGTATTTCCAGCCCAATGCCAGCATACGTACTAAACAGCAGGAAACTTCGTCTAAAACTCAGGAGAAACGTTTCCTTGAAACTGCTCTGCTGTGTGTTCGTTCACCTAATAGAGGTGAATCTATGTTGAGATTCAGCGAGTCAGAAACACGTTTCTTCTAGGAGCTGCGTTGGGATATTCACGAGTGAATGGGACCACAGGCTGTACAGAGAAATATCGGCTTCTAAAACCAAAACGGAGCTATCTAACTGAATGGTTGTCAATGTGTGCATTCAACTGACAGAGGTAAACTCACGTGTGGATTCAGTGGTTTGCAAACCCTTTCTCTGCAGAATCCCAAAACCGGTATCTCAAGCCCAATGCCGGCATACGTACTAAACAGCAGGAAACTTCGTCTAAAACTCAGGAGAAACGTTTCCTTGAAACTGCTCTGCTGTGCGTTCGTTCACCTAAGAGAGGTGAATCTACGTTGAGATTCAGCGAGTCAGAAACACGTTTCTTCTAGGAGCTGCCTTGGGATATTGCCGAGTGAATGGAACCATAGGCTGTACAGAGAAATATCTGCTCCTAAAACCAAAACGGAGCTATCTAACTGAATGGTTGTCAATGTGTGCATTCAATTGACAGAGTTAAACTCACGTGCGGATTCAGCGGTTCGTAAAACATTTCTGTGCAGAATCCCAAAACCGGTATTTCCAGCCCAATGCCGGCATACGTACTAAACCGCAGTAAACGTCGTCTAAAACTCAGGAGAAACGTTTCCTTGAAACTGCGCTACTGTGCCTTCATTCACCTAAGAAAGTAGAATCTATGTTGAGATTCAGCGAGTCAGAAACACGTTTCTTCTAGGAGCTGCGTTGGGATATTCCCGAGTGAATGGGACCATAGACTGTACAGAGAAATATCTGCTTCTAAAACCAAAACGGAGCTATCTAACTGAATGGTTTTCAATGTGTGCATTCAACTGACAGAGTTAAACTCACGTGTGGTTTCAGCAGTTTGCAAATCCTTTCTGTGCAGAATCCCAAAACCGGTATTTCCAGACCAATGCCGGCATACGTACTAAACAGCAGGAAACTTCGTCTAAAACTCAGGGAAACGTTTCCATGAAACGGCTCTACTGGGCCTTCGTTCACCTAAGAGAGTTGAATCTATGTTGAGATTCAGCGAGTCAGAAACACGTTTCTTCTAGGAGCTGCGTTGGGATATTCCCGAGTGAATTGGACCATAGGCTGTACAGACAAATATCTGCTCCTAAAACCAAAACGGAGCTATCTAACTGAATGATTGTCAATGTGTGCATTCCACTGACAGAGTTAAACTCCCGTGTGGATTCAGCGGTTCGCAAGCCCTTTCTGTGCAGAATCCCAAAACCGGTATTTCCAGCACAATGACGGCATACGTACTAAACAGCAGGAAACTTCGTCTAAAACTCAGGAAAACGTTTCCTTGAAACGGCTCTACTGGGCCTTAGTTCACCTAAGAGAGTTGAATCTATGTTGAGATTCAGCGAGTCAGAACCACGTTTCTTCTAGGAGCTGCGTTGGGATATTCCCGAGTGAATGGGACCATAGACTGTACACACAAATATCTGCTCCTAAAACCAAAACGGAGCTATCTAACTGAATGGTTGTCAATGTGTGCATTCAACTGACAGAGTTAAACTCACGTGTGGATTCAGCGGTTCGCAAACCTTTTCTGTACAGAATCCCAAAACCGGTATTTCCAGCCCAATGCCGGCATACGTACTAAACAGCAGGAAACTTCGTCTAAAACTCAGGAGAAACGTTTCCTTGAAACTGCTCTGCTGTGCGTTCGTTCACCTAAGAGAGCTGAATCTATGTTGAGATTCAGCGAGTCAGAAACACGTTTCTTCTAGGAGCTGCGTTGGGATATTCCCGAGTGAATGGGACCATAGGCTGTAGAGAGAAGTATCTGCTTCTAAAACCAAAACGGAGCTATCTAACTGAATGGTTGTCAATGTGTGCATTCAACTGACAGAGTTAAACTCACATGTGGATTCAGCGGTTTGCAAACCCTTTCTGTGCAGAATCCCAAAACCGGTATTTCCAGCCCCATTCCGGCATACGTATTAAACAGCAGGAAACTTCGTCTAAAACTCAGGAGGAACGATTCCTTGAACCTGCTCTGCTGTTCCTTCCTTCACCTAAGAGAGTTGAATCTATGTTGAGATTCAGCGAGTCAGAAACACGTTTCTTCTAGGAGTTGCGTTGGGATATTCCCTAGTGAATGGGACCATTTGCTGTACAGAGAAATATCTGCTTCTAAAACCAAAACGGAGCTATCTAACTGTATGGTTGTCAATGTGTGCACTCAACTGACAGAGATAAACTGACGTGTGGATTCAGGGGTTTGCAAACCCTTTCTGTGCAGAATCCCAAAACCGGCATTTCCAGCCCAATGCCGGCAAACGTAGTAAACAGCAGGAAACTTCGTCTAAAACTCAGGAGAAACGTTTCCTTGAGACTGCTCTGCTGTGCGTTAGTTCTCCTAAGAGAGGTGAATCTATGTTGAGATTCCGCGAGTCAGAAACACGTTTCTTCTAGGAGCTGCCTTGGGATATTGCCGAGTGAATGGAACCATAGGCTGTACAGAGAAATATGTGCTCCTAAAACCAAAACGGAGCTATCTAACTGAATGGTTGTCAATGTGTGCATTCAATTGACAGAGTTAAACTCACGTGTGGATTCAGCGGTTCGCAAACCCTTTCTGTGCAGAATACCAAAACCGGTATTTCCAGCCCAATGCCGGCATACGTACTAAACCGCAGTGAGCTTCGTCTAAAACTCAGGAGAACCTTTTCCTTGAAACTGCGGTGCTGTGCCTTCGTTCACCTAAGAGAGTAGAATCTATGTTGAGATTCAGCGAGTCAGAAACACGTTTCTTCTAGGAGCTGCGTTGGGATATTGCCGAGTGAATGGGACCATAGGCTGTACAGAGAAATATCTGCTTCTAAAACCAAAACGGAGCTATCTAACTGAATGGTTGTCAATGTGTGCATTCAACTGACAGAGTTAAACTCACGTGTGGATTCAGCGGTTGGCAAACCCTTTCTGTGCAGAATCCCAAAACCGGTGTTTCCAGCCCAATGAGGGCATATGTACTAAACAGCAAGAAACTTCGTGTAAAACTCAGGAGAAACGTTTCCATGAAACTGCTCTGCTGTGCGTTCGTTCAACTAAGAGAGTTGAATCCATGTTGAGATTCAGAGAGTCAGAAACACGTTTCTTCTAGTAGCTGTATTGGGATATTCCCGAGTGAATGGGACCATAGGCTGTACAGAGAAATATCTGCTTCTAAAACCAAAACGGAGCTATCTAACTGAATGGTTGTCAATGTGTGCATTCAACTGACAGAGTTAAACTCACGTGTGGATTCAGCGGTTCGCAAACCCTTTCTGTGCAGAATCCCAAAACCGGTGTTTCCAGCCCAATGAGGGCATACGTACTAAACAGCAAGAAACTTCGTGTAAAACTCAGGAGAAACGTTTCCTTGAAATGGCTCTGCAGTGCGTTCGTTCACCTAAGAGAGTTGAATCTATGTTGAGATTCAGCGAGTCAGAAACACGTTTCTTCTAGGAGCTGCGTTGGGATATTCCCTAGTGAATGGGACCATAGGCTGTACAGAGAAATGTCTGCTTCTAAAACCAAAACGGAGCTATCTGACTGAATGGTTGTCAATGTGTGCATTCAACTAACAGAGTTAAACTCACGTGTGGATTCAGCGGTTCGCAAACCCTTTCTGTGCAGAATCCCAAAACCGGCATTTCCAGCCAAATGCCGGCATACGTACTAAACAGCAGGAAACTTCGTCTAAAACTCAGGGGAAACGTTTCCTTCAAACTACTCTGCTGTCCGTTAATTCACATAAGAGAGGAGAATCTATGTTGAGATTCAGCGAGTCAGAAACACGTTTCTTCTAGGAACTGCCTTGAGATATTGCCGAGTGAATGGAACCATAGTCTGTACAGAGAAATATCTGCTCCTAAAACCAAAACGGAGCTATCTAACTGAAAGGTTGTCAATGTGTGCATTCAACTTACCGAGTTAAACTCACGTGTGGATTCAGCGGTTTGCAAACGCTTTCTGTGCAGAATCCCAAAACCGGAATTTCCAGCCCAATGCCGGCGTACGTACTAAACATCAATAAACTTCGTCTAAAACTCAGGAGAAACGTTTCCTTGAAACTGCTCTGCTGTGCGTTCGTTCACCTAGGAGAGTTGAATCTATGTTGAGATTCAGCGAGTCAGAAACACGTTTCTTTTAGGAGCTGCGTTGGGATATTCCCGAGTGAATGGGACCATAGCCTGTACAGAGAAATATCTGCTTCTAAAACCAAAACGGAGCTCTCTAACTGTATGTTTGTCAATGTGTGCACTCAACTGACACAGTTAAACTCACCTGTGGATTCAGCGGTTCGCAAACCCTTTCTGTGCAGAATACCAAAACCGGTATTTCCAGCCCAATGCCGGCATACGTACTAAACCGCAGTAAGCTTCGTCTAAAACTCAGGAGAACCTTTTCCTTGAAACTGCGCTGCTGTGCCTTCGTTCACCTAAGAGAGTAGAATCTATGTTGAGATTCAGCGAGTCAGAAACACGTTTCTTCTAGGAGCTGCGTTGGGATATTCCCGAGTGAATGGGACCATAGGCTGTACAGAGAAATATCTGCTTCTAAAACCAAAACGGAGCTATCTAACTGAATGGTTGTCAATGTGTGAATTCAACTGACAGAGTAAAACTCACGTGTGGATTCAGCGGTTTGCAAACCCTTTCTGTGCAGAATCCCAAAACCGGTATTTACAGACCAATGAGGGCATATGTACTAAACAGCAAGAAACTTCGTGTAAAACTCAGGAGAAACGTTTCCATGAAACTGCTCTGCTGTGCGTTCGTTCACCTAAGAGAGTTGAATCCATGTTGAGATTCAGCGAGTAAGAAACACGTTTCTTCTAGTAGCTGCCTTGGGATATTGCCGAGTGAATGGAACCGTAGGCTGTACAGAGAAATATCTGCTCCTAAAACCAAAACGGAGCCATCTAACTGAATGGTTGTCAATGTGTGCATTCAATTGACAGAGTTAAACTCACGTGTGGATTCAGCGGTTTGCAAACGCTTTCTGTGCAGAATGCCAAAACCGGAATTTCCAGCCCCATTCCGGCATACGTATTAAACAGCAGGAAACTTCGTCTAAAACTCAGGAGGAACGATTCCTTGAACCTGCTCTGCTGTTCCTTCCTTCACCTAAGAGAGTTGAATCTATGTTGAGATTCAGCGAGTCAGAAACACGTTTCTTCTAGGAGCTGCGTTGGGATATTCCCGAGTCAATGGGACCATAGGCTGTACAGAGAAATATCTGCTTCTAAAACCAAAACGGAGCTATCTAACTGAATGGTTGTCAATGTGTGCGTTCAACTAACAGAGATAAACTCACGTGTGGATTCAGCGGTTTGCAAACCCTTACTGTGCAGAATCCCAAAACCGGTATTTCCAGCCCAATGACGGCATACGTACTAAACAGCAGGAAACTTCGTCTAAAACTCAGGAGAAACGTTTCCTTCAAACTACTCTGCTGTGCAATCATTCACCTAAGAGAGGTGAATCTATGTTGAGATTCAGAGAGTCAAAAACACGTTTCTTCTAGGAGCTGCATTGGGATATTGCTGAGTGAATGGAACCATAGGCTGTGCAGAGAAATATCTGCTCCTAAAACCAAAACGGATCTTTCTACTTGAATGGTTGTCAATGTGTGCATTCAACTGACAGAGTTAAACTCACGTGTGGATTCAGCGGTTCGCAAAACCTTTCTGTGCAGAATCCCAAAACCGGTATTTCCAGCCCAATGCCGGCATACGTACTAAACCGCAGTAAACTTCGTCTAAAACTCAGGAGAAACGTTTCCTTGAAACTGCGCTGCTGTGCGTTCGTTCACCTAAGAGAGTTGAATCTATGTTGAGATTCAGTGAGTCAGAAACACGTTTCTTCTAGGAGCTGCGTTGGGATATTCCCTAGTGAAAGGGACCATAGGCTGTACAGAGAAATATCTGCTTCTAAAACCAAAACGGAGCTATCTAACTGAATGGTTGTCAATGTTTGCATTCAACTGACAGAGGTAAACTCACGTGTGGATTCAGCGGTTTGCAAACCCTTTCTGTGCAGAATCCCAAAACCGGTATTTCCAGCCCAATGCCGGCATACGTACTAAACAGCAGGAAACTTCGTCTAAAACTCAGGAGAAACGTTTCCTTGAAACTGCTCTGCTGTGCGTTCGTTCTCCTAAGAGAGGTGAATCTATGTTGAGATTCAGCGAGTCAGAAACACGTTTCTTCTAGGAGCTGCCTTGGGATATTGCCGAGTGAACGGAACCATAGGCTGTACAGAGAAATATGTGCTCCTAAAACCAAAACGGAGCTATCTAACTGAATGGTTATCAATGTGTGCATTCAACTGACAGAGTTAAACTCACGTGTGGATTCAGCGGTTCGCAAACCCTTTCTGTGCAGAATCCCAAAACCGGTATTTCCAGCCCAATGCCGGCATACGTACTAAACCGCAGTAAGCTTCGCCTAAAACTCAGGAGAACCTTTTCCTTGAAACTGCGCTGCTGTGCCTTCGTTCACCTAAGAGAGTAGAATCTATGTTGAGATTCAGCGAGTCAGAAACACGTTTCTTCTAGGAGCTGCGTTGGGATATTCCCGAGTGAATGGGTCCATTGGCTGTACAGAGAAATATCTGCTTCTAAAACCAAAACGGAGCTATCTAACTGAATGGTTCTCAATGTGTGCATTCAACTGACAGAGTTAAACTCACGTGTGGATTCAGCGGTTCGCAAACCCTTTCTGTGCAGAATCCCAAAACCGGTGTTTCCAGCCCAATGAGGGCATACGTTCTAAACAGCAAGAAACTTCGTGTAAAACTCAGGAGAAACGTTTCCATGAAACTGCTCTGCTGTGCGTTCGTTCACCTAAGAGAGTTGAATCCATGTTGAGATTCAGCGAGTCAGAAACACGTTTCTTCTAGTAGCTGCATTGGGATATTCCCGAGTGAATGGGAACATAGGCTGTACAGAGAAATATCTGCTTCCAAAACCAAAACGGAGCTATCTAACTGAATGGTTTTCAATGTGTGCATTCAACTGACAGAGTTAAACTCACGTGTGGATTCAGCGGTTTGCAAACCCTTTCTGTGCAGAATCCCAAAAACGGTATTTCCAGCCCCATTCCGGCATACGTACTAAACAGCAGGAAACTTCGTCTAAAACTCAGGAGAAACGTTTCCTTGAAATGGCTCTGCAGTGCGTTCGTTCACCTAAGAGAGTTGAATCTATGTTGAGATTCAGCGAGTCAGAAACACGTTTCTTCTAGGAGCTGCGTTGGGATATTCCCTAGTGAATGGGACCATAGGCTGTACAGAGAAATGTCTGCTTCTAAAACCAAAACGGAGCTATCTGACTGAATGGTTGTCAATGTGTGCATTCAACTAACAGAGTTAAACTCACGTGTGGATTCAGCGGTTTGCAAACCCTTTCTGTGCAGAATCCCAAAACCGGCATTTCCAGCCAAATGCCGGCATACGTACTAAACAGCAGGAAACTTCGTCTAAAACTCAGGAGAAACGTTTCCTTCAAACTACTCTGCTGTGCGTTAATTCACCAAAGAGAGTAGAATCTATGTTAAGATTCAGCGAGTCAGAAACACGTTTCTTCTAGGAGCTGCCTTGGGATATTGCCGAGTGAATGGAACCATAGTCTGTACAGAGAAATATCTGCTCCTAAAACCAAAACGGAGCTATCTAACTGAAAGGTTGTCAATGTGTGCATTCAACTTACCGAGTTAAACTCACGTGTGGATTCAGCGGTTTGCAAACGCTTTCTGTGCAGAATCCCAAAACCGGAATTTCCAGCCCAATGCCGGCGGACGTACTAAACATCAGTAAACTTCGTCTAAAACTCAGGAGAAACGTTTCCTTGAAACTGCTCTGCTGTGAGTTCGTTCACCTAGGAGAGTTGAATCTATGTTGAGATTCAGCGAGTCAGAAACACGTTTCTTCTAGGAGTTGCGTTGGGTTATTCCCGAGTGAATGGGACCATAGCCTGTACAGAGAAATATCTGCTTCTAAAACCAAAACGGAGCTATCTAACTGTATGTTTGTCAATGTGTGCACTCAACTGACAGAGTTAAGCTCACCTGTGGATTCAGCGGTTCGCAAACCCTTTCTGTGCAGAATCCCAAAACCGGTATTTCCAGCCCAATGCCGGCATACGTACTAAACCGCAGTAAACTTCGTCTAAAACTCAGGAGAAACGTTTCCTTGAAACTGCTCTGCGGTGCTTTCGTTCACCTAAGAGAGGTGAATCTATGTTGAGATTCAGCGAGTCAGAAACACGTTTCTTCTACGAGCTGCGTTGTGATATTCCCGAGTGAATGGGACCATAGGCTGTACAGAGAAGTATCTCCTTCTTAAACCAAAACGGAGCTATCTAACTGAATGGTTGTCACTGTGTGCATTCAACTGACAGAGTTAAACTCACATGTGGATTCACCGGTTTGCAAATCCTTTCTGTGCAGAATCCCAAAACCGGTATTTCCAGCCCAATTCCGGCATACGTATTAAACAGCAGGAAACTTCGTCTAAAACTCAGGAGGAACGACTCCTTGAAACTGCTCTGCTGTTCCTTCCTTCACCTAAGAGAGTTGAAACTATGTTGAGATTCAGCGAGTCAGAAACACGTTTCTTCTAGGAGCTGCGTTGGGATATTCCCTAGTGAATGGGACCATAGGCTCTACAGAGAAATATCTGCTCCTAAAACCAAAACGGAGCTATCTAACTGAAAGGTTGTCAATGTGTGCATTCAACTTACCGAGTTAGACTCACGTGTGGATTCAGCGGTTTGCAAACGCTTTCTGTGCAGAATCCCAAAGCCGGAATTTCCAGCCCAATGCCGGCGTACGTACTAAACATCAATAAACTTCGTCTAAAACTCAGGAGAAACGTTTCCTTGAAACTGCTCTGCTGTGCGTTCGTTCACCTAGGAGAGTTGAATCTATGTTGAGATTCAGCGAGTCAGAAACACGTTTCTTTTAGGAGCTGCGTTGGGATATTCCCGAGTGAATGGGACCATAGCCTGTACAGAGAAATATCTGCTTCTAAAACCAAAACGGAGCTCTCTAACCGTATGTTTGTCAATGTGTGCACTCAACTGACACAGTTAAACTCACCTGTGGATTCAGCGGTTCGCAAACCCTTTCTGTGCAGAATACCAAAACCGGTATTTCCAGCCCAATGCCGGCATACGTACTAAACCGCAGTAAGCTTCGTCTAAAACTCAGGAGAACCTTTTCCTTGAAACTGCGCTGCTGTGCCTTCGTTCACCTAAGAGAGTAGAATCTATGTTGAGATTCAGCGAGTCAGAAACACGTTTCTTCTAGGAGCTGCGTTGGGATATTCCCGAGTGAATGGGACCATAGGCTGTACAGAGAAATATCTGCTTCTAAAACCAAAACGGAGCTATCTAACTGAATGGTTGTCAATGTGTGAATTCAACTGACAGAGTTAAACTCACGTGTGGATTCAGCGGTTTGCAAACCCTTTCTGTGCAGAATCCCAAAACCGGTATTTACAGACCAATGAGGGCATATGTACTAAACAGCAAGAAACTTCGTGTAAAACTCAGGAGAAACGTTTCCATGAAACTGCTCTGCTGTGCGTTCGTTCACCTAAGAGAGTTGAATCCATGTTGAGATTCAGCGAGTAAGAAACACGTTTCTTCTAGTAGCTGCCTTGGGATATTGCCGAGTGAATGGAACCGTAGGCTGTACAGAGAAATATCTGCTCCTAAAACCAAAACGGAGCCATCTAACTGAATGGTTGTCAATGTGTGCATTCAATTGACAGAGTTAAACTCATGTGTGGATTCAGCGGTTTGCAAACGCTTTCTGTGCAGAATCCCAAAACCGGAATTTCCAGCCCCATTCCGGCATACGTATTAAACAGCAGGAAACTTCGTCTAAAACTCAGGAGGAACGATTCCTTGAACCTGCTCTGCTGTTCCTTCCTTCACCTAAGAGAGTTGAATCTATGATGAGATTCAGCGAGTCAGAAACACGTTTCTTCTAGGAGCTGCGTTGGGATATTCCCTAGTGAATGGGACCATTTGCTGTACAGAGAAATATCTGCTTCTAAAACCAAAACGGAGCTATCTAACTGAATGGT
This sequence comes from Aotus nancymaae, assembly GCF_030222135.1. Taxonomy (NCBI): domain Eukaryota; kingdom Metazoa; phylum Chordata; class Mammalia; order Primates; family Aotidae; genus Aotus; species Aotus nancymaae. Next base: position 6,296,784 of record NW_026988517.1, on the reverse strand, counting down.
TGTCAATGTGTCCGTTCAACTAACAGAGATAAACTCACGTGTGGATTCAGCGGTTTGCAAACCCTTTCTGTGCAGAATCCCAAAACCGGCATTTCCAGCCCAATGACGGCATACGTACTAAACAGCAGGAAACTTCGTCTAAAACTCAGGAGAAACGTTTCCTTCAAACTACTCTGCTGTGCAATCATTCACCTAAGAGAGGTGAATCTATGTTGAGATTCAGCGAGTCAAAAACACGTTTCTTCTAGGAGCTGCATTGGGATATTGCTGAGTGAATGGAACCATAGGCTGTGCAGAGAAATATCTGCTCCTAAAACCAAAACGGATCTTTCTAATTGAATGGTTGTCAATGTGTGCATTCAACTGACAGAGTTAAACTCACGTGTGGATTCAGCGGTTCGCAAAACCTTTCTGTGCAGAATCCCAAAACCGGTATTTCCAGCCCAATGCCGGCATACGTACTAAACCGCAGTAAACTTCGTCTAAAACTCAGGAGAAACGTTTCCTTGAAAATGCGCTGCTGTGCGTTCGTTCACCTAAGAGAGTTGAATCTATGTTGAGATTCAGTGAGTCAGAAACACGTTTCTTCTAGGAGCTGCGTTGGGATATTCCCTAGTGAAAGGAACCATAGGCTGTACAGAGAAATATCGGCTTCTAAAACCAAAACGGAGCTATCTAACTGAATGGTTGTCAATGTTTGCATTCAACTGACAGAGGTAAACTCACGTGTGGATTCAGCGGTTTGCAAACCCTTTCTGTGCAGAATCCCAAAACCGGTATTTCCAGCCCAATGCCGGCATACGTACTAAACAGCAGGAAACTTCGTCTAAAACTCAGGAGAAACGTTTCCTTGAAACTGCTCTGCTGTGCGTTCGTTCTCCTAAGAGAGGTGAATCTATGTTGAGATTCAGCGAGTCAGAAACACGTTTCTTCTAGGAGCTGCCTTGGGATATTCCCGAGTGAATGGGAACATAGGCTGTACAGAGAAATATCTGCTTCCAAAACCAAAACGGAGCTATCTAACTGAATGGTTTTCAATGTGTGCATTCAACTGACAGAGTTAAACTCACGTGTGGATTCAGCGGTTTGCAAACCCTTTCTGTGCAGAATCCCAAAACCGGTATTTCCAGCCCCATTCCGGCATACGTACTAAACAGCAGGAAATTTCGTCTAAAACTCAGGAGAAACGTTTCCTTGAAATGGCTCTGCAGTGCGTTCGTTCACCTAAGAGAGTCGAATCTATGTTGAGATTCAGCGAGTCAGAAACACGTTTCTTCTAGGAGCTGCGTTGGGATATTCCCTAGTGAATGGGACCATAGGCTGTATAGAGAAATGTCTGCTTCTAAAACCAAAACGGAGCTATCTGACTGAATGGTTGTCAATGTGTGCATTCAACTAACAGAGTTAAACACACGTGTGGATTCAGCGGTTTGCAAACCCTTTCTGTGCAGAATCCCAAAACCGGCATTTCCAGCCAAATGCCGGCATACGTACTAAACAGCAGGAAACTTCGTCTAAAACTCAGGAGAAACGTTTCCTTCAAACTACTCTGCTGTGCGTTAATTCACCTAAGAGAGGAGAATCTATGTTAAGATTCAGCGAGTCAGAAACACGTTTCTTCTAGGAGCTGCCTTGGGATATTGCCGAGTGAATGGAACCATAGTCTGTACAGAGAAATATCTGCTCCTAAAACCAAAACGGAGCTATCTAACTGAAAGGTTGTCAATGTGTGCATTCAACTTACCGAGTTAAACTCACGTGTGGATTCAGCGGTTTGCAAACGCTTTCTGTGCAGAATCCCAAAACCGGAATTTCCAGCCCAATGCCGGCGTACGTACTAAACATCAGTAAACTTCGTCTAAAACTCAGGAGAAACGTTTCCTTGAAACTGCTCTGCTGTGAGTTCGTTCACCTAGGAGAGTTGAATCTATGTTGAGATTCAGCGAGTCAGAAACACGTTTCTTCTAGGAGCTGCGTTGGGTTATTCCCGAGTGAATGGGACCATAGCCTGTACAGAGAAATATCTGCTTCTAAAACCAAAACGGAGCTATCTAACTGTATGTTTGTCAATGTGTGCACTCAACTGACAGAGTTAAGCTCACCTGTGGATTCAGCGGTTCGCAAACCCTTTCTGTGCAGAATCCCAAAACCGGTATTTCCAGCCCAATGCCGGCATACGTACTAAACCGCAGTAAACTTCGTCTAAAACTCTGGAGAAACGTTTCCTTGAAACTGCTCTGCTGTGCGTTCGTTCACCTAGGAGAGTTGAATCTATGTTGAGATTCAGCGAGTCAAAAACACGTTTCTTCTAGGAGCTGCATTGGGATATTGCTGAGTGAATGGAACCATATCCTGTACAGAGAAATATCTGCTCCTAAAACCAAAACGGAGCTATTTAACTGAATGGTTGTCAATGTGTGCATTCAACTGACAGAGTTAAACTCACGTGTGGATTCAGCGGTTCGCAAACCCTTTCTGTGCAGAATCCCAAAACCGGTATTTCCAGCCCAATGCCGGCATACGTACTAAACCGCAGTAAACTTCGTCTAAAACTCAGGAGAAACGTTTCCTTGAAACTGCTCTGCTGTGCGTTCGTTCAACTAGGAGAGTTGAATCTATGTTGAGATTCAGCGAGTCAGAAACACGTTTCTTCTAGGAGCTGCGTTGGGATATTCCCGAGTGAATGGGACCATAGGCTGTACAGAGAAATATCTGCTTCTAAAACCAAAACGGAGCTATCTAACTGAATGGTTGTCAATGTGTGCATTCAACTGACAGGGTTAAACTCACGTGTGGATTCAGCGGTTTGCAAACCCTTTCTGTGCAGAATTCCAAAACCGGTATTTCCAGCCCAATGCCGGCATACGTACTAAACAGAAGTAAACTTCGTCTAAAACTCAGGAGAAACGTTTCCTTGAAACTGCTCTGCTGTGCGTCCGTTTACCTAAGAGAGGTGAATCTATGTTGAGATTCAGCGAGTCAGAAACACGTTTCTTCTAGGAGCTGCCTTGGGATATTCACGAGTGAATGGGACCACAGGCTGTACAGAGAAATATCGGCTTCTAAAACCAAAACGGAGCTATCTAACTGAATGGTTGTCAATGTGTGCATTCAACTGACAGAGGTAAACTCACGTGTGGATTCAGTGGTTTGCAAACCCTTTCTGTGCAGAATCCCAAAACCGGTATCTCAAGCCCAATGCCGGCATACGTACTAAACAGCAGGAAACTTCGTCTAAAACTCAGGAGAAACGTTTCCTTGAAACTGCTCTGCTGTGCGTTCGTTCACCTAAGAGAGGTGAATCTACGTTGAGATTCAGCGAGTCAGAAACACGTTTCTTCTAGGAGCTGCCTTGGGATATTGCCGAGTGAATGGAACCATAGGCTGTACAGAGAAATATCTGCTCCTAAAACCAAAACGGAGCTATCTAACTGAATGGTTGTCAATGTGTGCATTCAATTGACAGAGTTAAACTCACGAGCGGATTCAGCGGTTCGTAAAACATTTCTGTGCAGAATCACAAAACCGGTATTTCCAGCCCAATGCCGGCATACGTACTAAACCGCAGTAAACGTCGTCTAAAACTCAGGAGAAACGTTTCCTTGAAACTGCGCTACTGTGCCTTCATTCACCTAAGAAAGTAGAATCTATGTTGAGATTCAGCGAGTCAGAAACACGTTTCTTCTAGGAGCTGCGTTGGGATATTCCCGAGTGAATGGGACCATAGACTGTACAGAGAAATATCTGCTTCTAAAACCAAAACGGAGATATCTAACTGAATGGTTTTCAATGTGTGCATTCAACTGATAGAGTTAAACTCACGTGTGGTTTCACCAGTTTGCAAATCCTTTCTGTGCAGAATCCCAAAACCGGTATTTCCAGCACAATGACGGCATACGTACTAAACAGCAGGAAACTTCGTCTAAAACTCAGGGAAAGGTTTCCTTGAAACGGCTCTACTGGGCCTTAGTTCACCTAAGAGAGTTGAATCTATGTTGAGATTCAGCGAGTCAGAACCACGTTTCTTCTAGGAGCTGCGTTGGGATATTCCCGAGTGAATGGGACCATAGGCTGTACAAACAAATATCTGCTCCTAAAACCAAAACGGAGCTATCTAACTGAATGGTTGTCAATGTGTGCATTCAACTGACAGAGTTAAACTCACGTGTGGATTCAGCGGTTCGCAAACCCTTTCTGTGCAGAATCCCAAAACCGGTATTTCCAGCCCAATGCCGGCATACGTACTAAACAGCAGGAAACTTCGTCTAAAACTCAGGAGAAACGTTTCCTTGAAACTGCTCTGCTGTGCGTTCGTTCACCTAAGAGAGCTGAATCTATGTTGAGATTCAGCGAGTCAGAAACACGTTTCTTCTAGGAGCTGCGTTGGGATATTCCCGAGTGAATGGGACCATAGGCTGTAGAGAGAAGTATCTGCTTCTAAAACCAAAACGGAGCTATCTAACTGAATGGTTGTCAATGTGTGCATTCAACTGACAGAGTTAAACTCACATGTGGATTCAGCGGTTTGCAAACCCTTTCTGTGCAGAATCCCAAAACCGGAATTTCCAGCCCCATTCCGGCATACGTATTAAACAGCAGGAAACTTCGTCTAAAACTCAGGAGGAACGATTCCTTGAACCTGCTCTGCTGTTCCTTCCTTCACCTAAGAGAGTTGAATCTATGTTGAGATTCAGCGAGTCAGAAACACGTTTCTTCTAGGAGTTGCGTTGGGATATTCCCTAGTGAATGGGACCATTTGCTGTACAGAGAAATATCTGCTTCTAAAACCAAAACGGAGCTATCTAAGTGTATGGTTGTCAATGTGTGCACTCAACTGACAGAGATAAACTGACGTGTGGATTCAGCGGTTTGCAAACCCTTTCTGTGCAGAATCCCAAAACCGGCATTTCCAGACCAATGCCGGCATACGTAGTAAACAGCAGGAAACTTCGTCTAAAACTCAGGAGAAACGTTTCCTTGAGACTGCTCTGCTGTGCGTTAGTTCTCCTAAGAGAGGTGAATCTATGTTGAGATTCAGCGAGTCAGAAACACGTTTCTTCTAGGAGCTGCCTTGGGATATTGCCGAGTGAATGGAACCATAGGCTGTACAGAGAAATATGTGCTCCTAAAACCAAAACGGAGCTATCTAACTGAATGGTTGTCAATGTGTGCATTCAATTGACAGAGTTAAACTCACGTGTGGATTCAGCGGTTCGCAAACCCTTTCTGTGCAGAATACCAAAACCGGTATTTCCAGCCCAATGCCGGCATACGTACTAAACCGCAGTGAGCTTCGTCTAAAACTCAGGAGAACCTTTTCCTTGAAACTGCGCTGCTGTGCCTTCGTTCACCTAAGAGAGTAGAATCTATGTTGAGATTCAGCGAGTCAGAAACACGTTTCTTCTAGGAGCTGCGTTGGGATATTGCCGAGTGAATGGGACCATAGGCTGTACAGAGAAATATCTGCTTCTAAAACCAAAACGGAGCTATCTAACTGAATGGTTGTCAATGTGTGCATTCAACTGACAGAGTTAAACTCACGTGTGGATTCAGCGGTTGGCAAAACCTTTCTGTGCAGAATCCCAAAACCGGTGTTTCCAGCCCAATGAGGGCATATGTACTAAACAGCAAGAAACTTCGTGTAAAACACAGGAGAAACGTTTCCATGAAACTGCTCTGCTGTGCGTTCGTTCACCTAAGAGAGTTGAATCCATGTTGAGATTCAGAGAGTCAGAAACACGTTTCTTCTAGTAGCTGTATTGGGATATTCCCGAGTGAATGGGACCATAGGCTGTACAGAGAAATATCTGCTTCTAAAACCAAAACGGAGCTATCTAACTGAATGGTTGTCAATGTGTGCATTCAACTGACAGAGTTAAACTCACGTGTGGATTCAGCGGTTCGCAAACCCTTTCTGTGCAGAATCCCAAAACCGGTGTTTCCAGCCCAATGAGGGCATACGTACTAAACAGCAAGAAACTTCGTGTAAAACTCAGGAGAAACGTTTCCTTGAAATGGCTCTGCAGTGCGTTCGTTCACCTAAGAGAGTTGAATCTATGTTGAGATTCAGCGAGTCAGAAACACGTTTCTTCTAGGAGCTGCGTTGGGATATTCCCTAGTGAATGGGACCATAGGCTGTACAGAGAAATGTCTGCTTCTAAAACCAAAACGGAGCTATCTGACTGAATGGTTGTCAATGTGTGCATTCAACTAACAGAGTTAAACTCACGTGTGGATTCAGCGGTTCGCAAACCCTTTCTGTGCAGAATCCCAAAACCGGCATTTCCAGCCAAATGCCGGCATACGTACTAAACAGCAGGAAACTTCGTCTAAAACTCAGGAGAAACGTTTCCTTCAAACTACTCTGCTGTCCGTTAATTCACCTAAGAGAGGAGAATCTATGTTGAGATTCAGCGAGTCAGAAACACGTTTCTTCTAGGAACTGCCTTGAGATATTGCCGAGTGAATGGAACCATAGTCTGTACAGAGAAATATCTGCTCCTAAAACCAAAACGGAGCTATCTAACTGAAAGGTTGTCAATCTGTGCATTCAACTTACCGAGTTAAACTCACGTGTGGATTCAGCGGTTTGCAAACGCTTTCTGTGCAGTATCCCAAAACCGGAATTTCCAGCCCAATGCCGGCGTACGTACTAAACATCAATAAACTTCGTCTAAAACTCAGGAGAAACGTTTCCTTGAAACTGCTCTGCTGTGCGTTCGTTCAACTAGGAGAGTTGAATCTAAGTTGAGATTCAGCGAGTCAGAAACACGTTTCTTCTAGGAGCTGCGTTGGGATATTCCCGAGTGAATGGGACCACAGGCTGTACAGAGAAATATCGGCTTCTAAAACCAAAACGGAGCTATCTAACTGAATGGTTGTCAATGTGTGCATTCAACTGACAGAGGTAAACTCACGTGTGGATTCAGTGGTTTGCAAACCCTTTCTGTGCAGAATCCCAAAACCGGTATCTCAAGCCCAATGCCGGCATACGTACTAAACAGCAGGAAACTTCGTCTAAAACTCAGGAGAAACGTTTCCTTGAAACTGCTCTGCTGTGCGTTCGTTCACCTAAGAGAGGTGAATCTACGTTGAGATTCAGCGAGTCAGAAACACGTTTCTTCTAGGAGCTGCCTTGGGATATTGCCGAGTGAATGGAACCATAGGCTGTACAGAGAAATATCTGCTCCTAAAACCAAAACGGAGCTATCTAACTGAATGGTTGTCAATGTGTGCATTCAATTGACAGAGTGAAACTCACGTGCGGATTCAGCGGTTCGTAAAACCTTTCTGTGCAGAATCCCAAAACCGGTATTTCCAGCCCAATGCCGGCATACGTACTAAACCGCAGTAAACGTCGTCTAAAACTCAGGAGAAACGTTTCCTTGAAACTGCGCTGCTGTGCCTTCGTTCACCTAAGAAAGTAGAATCTATGTTGAGATTCAGCGAGTCAGAAACACGTTTCTTCTAGGAGGTGCGTTGGGATATTCCCGAGTGAATGGGACCATAGACTGTACAGAGAAATATCTGCTTCTAAAACCAAAACGGAGCTATCTAACTGTATGGTTGTCAATGTGTGCATTCAACTGACAGAGTTAAACTCACGTGTGGTTTCAGCAGTTTGCAAATCCTTTCTGTGCAGAATCCCAAAACCGGTATTTCCAGACCAATGCCGGCATACGTACTAAACAGCAGGAAACTTCGTCTAAAACTCAGGGAAACGTTTCCTTGAAACGGCTCTACTGGGCCTTCGTTCACCTAAGAGAGTTGAATCTATGTTGAGATTCAGCGAGTCAGAAACACGTTTCTTCTAGGAGCTGCGTTGGGATATTCCCGAGTGAATTGGACCATAGGCTGTACAGACAAATATCTGCTCCTAAAACCAAAACGGAGCTATCTAACTGAATGATTGCCAATGTGTGCATTCCACTGACAGATTTAAATTCCCGTGTGGATTCAGCGGTTCGCAAGCCCTTTCTGTGCAGAATCCCAAAACCGGTATTTCCAGCACAATGACGGCATACGTACTAAACAGCAGGAAACTTCGTCTAAAACTCAGGGAAACGTTTCCTTGAAACGGCTCTACTGGGCCTTCGTTCACCTAAGAGAGTTGAATCTATGTTGAGATTCAGCGAGTCAGAACGACGTTTCTTCTAGGAGCTGCGTTGGGATATTCCCGAGTGAATGGGACCATAGGCTGCACAAACAAATATCTGCTCCTAAAACCAAAACGGAGCTATCTAACTGAATGGTTGTCAATGTGTGCATTCAACTGACAGAGTTAAACTCACGTGTGGATTCAGCGGTTCGCAAACCTTTTCTGTACAGAATCCCAAAACCGGTATTTCCAGCCCAATGCCGGCATACGTACTAAAGAGCAGGAAACTTCGTCTAAAACTCAGGAGAAACGTTTCCTTGAAACTGCTCTGCTGTACGTTCGTTCACCTAAGAGAGCTGAATCTATGTTGAGATTCAGCGAGTCAGAAACACGTTTCTTCTAGGAGCTGCGTTGGGATATTCCCGAGTGAATGGGACCATAGGCTGTAGAGAGAAGTATCTGCTTCTAAAACCAAAACGGAGCTATCTAACTGAATGGTTGTCAATGTGTGCATTCAACTGACAGAGTTAAACTCACATGTGGATTCAGCGGTTTGCAAACACTTTCTGTGCAGAATCCCAAAACCGGTATTTCCAGCCCCATTCCGGCATACGTATTAAACAGCAGGAAACTTCGTCTAAAACTCAGGAGGAACGATTCCTTGAACCTGCGCTGCTGTGCGTTCGTTCACCTAAGAGAGTTGAATCTATGTTGAGATTCAGTGAGTCAGAAACACGTTTCTTCTAGGAGCTGCGTTGGGATATTCCCTAGTGAAAGGGACCATAGGCTGTACAGAGAAATATCTGCTTCTAAAACCAAAACGGAGCTATCTAACTGAATGATTGTCAATGTTTGCATTCAACTGACAGAGGTAAACTCACGTGTGGATTCAGCGGTTTGCAAACCCTTTCTGTGCAGAATCCCAAAACCGGTATTTCCAGCCCAATGCCGGCATACGTACTAAACAGCAGGAAACTTCGTCTAAAACTCAGGAGAAACGTTTCCTTGAAGCTGCTCTGCTGTGCGTTCGTTCTCCTAAGAGAGGTGAATCTATGTTGAGATTCAGCGAGTCAGAAACACGTTTCTTCTAGGAACTGCCTTGGGATATTGCCGAGTGAATGGAACCATAGTCTGTACAGAGAAATATGTGCTCCTAAAACCAAAACGGAGCTATCTAACTGAATGGTTATCAATGTGTGCATTCAATTGACAGAGTTAAACTCACGTGTGGATTCAGCGGTTCGCAAACCCTTTCTGTGCAGAATCCCAAAACCGGTATTTCCAGCCCAATGCCGGCATACGTACTAAACCGCAGTAAGCTTCGTCTAAAACTCAGGAGAACCTTTTCCTTGAAACTGCGCTGCTGTGCCTTCGTTCACCTAAGAGTAGAATCTATGTTGAAATTCAGCGAGTCAGAAACACGTTTCTTCTAGGGGCTGCGTTGGGATATTCCCGAGTGAATGGGACCATTGGCTGTACAGAGAAATATCTGCTTCTATAACCAAAACGGAGCTATCTAACTGAATGGTTCTCAATGTGTGCATTCAACTGACAGAGTTAAACTCACGTGTGGATTCAGCGGTTCGCAAACCCTTTCTGTGCAGAATCCCAAAACCGGTGTTTCCAGCCCAATGAGGGCATACGTACTAAACAGCAAGAAACTTCGTGTAAAACTCAGGAGAAACGTTTCCATGAAACTGCTCTGCTGTGCGTTCGTTCACCTAAGAGAGTTGAATCCATGTTGAGATTCAGCGAGTCAGAAACACGTTTCTTCTAGTAGCTGCATTGGGATATTCCCGAGTGAATGGGAACATAGGCTGTACAGAGAAATATCTGCTTCCAAAACCAAAACGGAGCTATCTAACTGTATGGTTGTCAATGTGTGCATTCAACTGACAGAGTTAAACTCACGTGTGGTTTCAGCAGTTTGCAAATCCTTTCTGTGCAGAATCCCAAAACCGGTATTTCCAGACCAATGCCGGCATACGTACTAAACAGCAGGAAACTTCGTCTAAAACTCACGGAAACGTTTCCTTGAAACGGCTCTACTGGGCCTTCGTTCACCTAAGAGAGTTGAATCTATGTTGAGATTCAGCGAGTCAGAAACACGTTTCTTCTAGGAGCTGCGTTGGGATATTCCCGAGTGAATTGGACCATAGGCTGTACAGACAAATATCTGCTCCTAAAACCAAAACGGAGCTATCTAACTGAATGATTGTCAATGTGTGCATTCCACTGACAGAGTTAAACTCCCGTGTGGATTCAGCGGTTCGCAAGCCCTTTCTGTGCAGAATCCCAAAACCGGGATTTCCAGCACAATGACGGCATACGTACTAAACAGCAGGAAACTTCGTCTAAAACTCAGGGAAACGTTTCCTTGAAACGGCTCTACTGGGCCTTCGTTCACCTAAGAGAGTTGAATCTATGTTGAGATTCAGCGAGTCAGAACGACGTTTCTTCTAGGAGCTGCGTTGGGATATTCCCGAGTGAATGGGACCATAGGCTGCACAAACAAATATCTGCTCCTAAAACCAAAACGGAGCTATCTAACAGAATGGTTGTCAATGTGTGCATTCAACTGACAGAGTTAAACTCACGTGTGGATTCAGCGGTTCGCAAACCTTTTCTGTACAGAATCCCAAAACCGGTATTTCCAGCCCAATGCCGGCATACGTACTAAACAGCAGGAAACTTCGTCTAAAACTCAGGAGAAACGTTTCCTTGAAACTGCTCTGCTGTGCGTTCGTTCTCCTAAGAGAGGTGAATCTATGTTGAGATTCAGCGAGTCAGAAACACGTTTCTTCTAGGAGCTGCCTTGGGATATTGCCGAGTGAATGGAACCATAGGCTGTACAGAGAAATATGTGCTCCTAAAACCAAAACGGAGCTATCTAACTGAATGGTTGTCAATGTGTGCATTCAATTGACAGAGTTAAACTCACGTGTGGATTCAGCGGTTCGCAAACCCTTTCTGTGCAGAATCCCAAAACCGGTATTTCCAGCACAATGCCGGCATACGTACTAAACCGCAGTAAGCTTCGTCTAAAACTCAGGAGAACCTTTTCCTTGAAACTGCGCTGCTGTGCCTTCGTTCACCTAAGAGAGTGGAATCTATGTTGAGATTCAGCGAGTCAGAAACACGTTTCTTCTAGGAGCTGCGTTGGGATATTCCCGAGTGAATGGGACCATTGGCTGTACAGAGAAATATCTGCTTCTAAAACCAAAACGGAGCTATCTAACTGAATGGTTGTCAATGTGTGCATTCAATTGACAGAGTTAAACTCACGTGTGAATTCACCGGTTCGCAAACCCTTTCTGTGCAGAATCCCAAAACCGGTGTTTCCAGCCCAAAGAGGGCATTCGTACTAAACAGCAAGAAACTTCGTGTAAAACTCAGGAGAAACGTTTCCATGAAACTGCTCTGCTGTGCGTTCGTTCACCTAAGAGAGTTGAATCTATGTTGAGATTCAGCGAGTCAGAAACACGTTTATTCTAGTAGCTGCATTGGGATATTCCCGAGTGAATGGGAACATAGGCTGTACAGAGAAATATCTGCTTCTAAAACCAAAACGGAACTATCTAACTGAATGGTTTTCAATGTGTGCATTCAACTGACAGAGTTAAACTCACTTGTGGATTCAGCGGTTTGCAAACCCTTTCTGTGCAGAATCCCAAAACCGGTATTTCCAGCCCCATTCCGGCATACGTACTAAACAGCAGGAAACTTCGTCTAAAACTCAGGAGAAACGTTTCCTTGAAATGGCTCTGCAGTGCGTTCGTTCACCTAAGAGAGTTGAATCTATGTTGAGATTCAGCGAGTCAGAAACACGTTTCTTCTAGGAGCTGCGTTGGGATATTCCCTAGTGAATGGGACCATAGGCTGTACAGAGAAATATCTGCTCCTAAAACCAAAACGGATCTTTCTAATTGAATGGTTGTCAATGTGTGCATTCAACTGACAGAGTTAAACTCACGTGTGGATTCAGCGGTTCGCAAAACCTTTCTGTGCAGAATCCCAAAACCGGTATTTCCAGCCCAATGCCGGCATACGTACTAAACCGCAGTAAACTTCGTCTAAAACTCAGGAGAAACGTTTCCTTGAAACTGCGCTGCTGTGCGTTCGTTCACCTAAGAGAGTTGAATCTATGTTGAGATTCAGTGAGTCAGAAACACGTTTCTTCTAGGAGCTGCGTTGGGATATTCCCTAGTGAAAGGGACCATAGGCTGTACAGAGAAATATCTGCTTCTAAAACCAAAACGGAGCTATCTAACTGAATGGTTGTCAATGTTTGCATTCAACTGACAGAGGTAAACTCACGTGTGGATTCAGCGGTTTGCAAACCCTTTCTGTGCAGAATCCCAAAACCGGTATTTCCAGCCCAATGCCGGCATACGTACTAAACAGCAGGAAACTTCGTCTAAAACTCAGGAGAAACGTTTCCTTGAAACTGCTCTGCTGTGCGTTCGTTCTCCTAAGAGAGGTGAATCTATGTTGAGATTCATCGAGTCAGAAACACGTTTCTTCTAGGAGCTGTCTTGGGATATTGCCGAGTGAATGGAACCATAGGCTGTACAGAGAAATATGTGCTCCTAAAACCAAAACGGAGCTATCTAACTGAATGGTTATCAATGTGTGCATTCAATTGACAGAGTTAAACTCACGTGTGGATTCAGCGGTTCGCAAACCCTTTCTGTGCAGAATCCCAAAACCGGTATTTCCAGCCCAATGCCGGCATACGTACTAAACCGCAGTAAGCTTCGTCTAAAACTCAGGAGAACCTTTTCCTTGAAACTGCGCTGCTGTGCCTTCGTTCACCTAAGAGAGTAGAATCTATGTTGAGATTCAGCGAGTCAGAAACACGTTTCTTCTAGGAGCTGCGTTGGGATATTCCCGAGTGAATGGGACCATAGGCTGTACAGAGAAATATCTGCTTCTAAAACCAAAACGGAGCTATCTAACTGAATGGTTCTCAATGTGTGCATTCAACTGACAGAGTTAAACTCACGTGTGGATTCAGCGGTTCGCAAACCCTTTCTGTGCAGAATCCCAAAACCGGTGTTTCCAGCCCAATGAGGGCATACGTACTAAACAGCAAGAAACTTCGTGTAAAACTCAGGAGAAACGTTTCCATGAAACTGCTCTGCTGTGCGTTCGTTCACCTAAGAGAGTTGAATCCATGTTGAGATTCAGCGAGTCAGAAACACGTTTCTTCTAGGAGCTGCCTTGGGATATTGCCGAGTGAATGGAACCATAGGCTGTACAGAGAATTGTCTGCTTCTAAAACCAAAACGGAGCTATCTGACTGAATGGTTGTCAATGTGTGCATTCAACTAACAGAGTTAAACTCACGTGTGGATTCAGCGGTTTGCAAACCCTTTCTGTGCAGAATCCCAAAACCGGCATTTCCAGCCAAATGCCGGCATACGTACTAAACAGCAGGAAACTTCGTCTAAAACTCAGGAGAAACGTTTCCTTCAAACTACTCTGCTGTGCGTTAATTCACCTAAGAGAGGAGAATCTATGTTAAGATTCAGCGAGTCAGAAACACGTTTCTTCTAGGAGCTGCCTTGGGATATTGCCGAGTGAATGGAACCATAGTCTGTACAGAGAAATATCTGCTCCTAAAACCAAAACGGAGCTATCTAACTGAAAGGTTGTCAATGTGTGCATTCAACTTACCGAGTTAAACTCACGTGTGGATTCAGCGGTTTGCAAACGCTTTCTGTGCAGAATCCCAAAACCGGAATTTCCAGCCCAATGCCGGCGTACGTACTAAACATCAGTAAACTTCGTCTAAAACTCAGGAGAAACGTTTCCTTGAAACTGCTCTGCTGTGAGTTCGTTCACCTAGGAGAGTTGAATCTATGTTGAGATTCAGCGAGTCAGAAACACGTTTCTTCTAGGAGCTGTGTTGGGTTATTCCCGAGTGAATGGGACCATAGCCTGTACAGAGAAATATCTGCTTCTAAAACCAAAACGGAGCTATCTAACTGTATGTTTGTCAATGTGTGCACTCAACTGACAGAGTTAAGCTCACCTGTGGATTCAGCGGTTCGCAAACCCTTTCTGTGCAGAATCCCAAAACCGGTATTTCCAGCCCAATGCCGGCATACGTACTAAACCGCAGTAAACTTCGTCTAAAACTCAGGAGAAACGTTTCCTTGAAACTGCTCTGCTGTGCTTTCGTTCACCTAAGAGAGGTGAATCTATGTTGAGATTCAGCGAGTCAGAAACACGTTTCTTCTACGAGCTGCGTTGTGATATTCCCGAGTGAATGGGACCATAGGCTGTACAGAGAAGTATCTCCTTCTTAAACCAAAACGGAGCTATCTAACTGAATGGTTGTCACTGTGTGCATTCAACTGACAGAGTTAAACTCACATGTGGATTCACCGGTTTGCAAATCCTTTCTGTGCAGAATCCCAAAACCGGTATTTCCAGCCCAATTCCGGCATACGTATTAAACAGCAGGAAACTTCGTCTAAAACTCAGGAGGAACGTTTCCTTGAAACTGCTCTGCTGTTCCTTCCTTCACCTAAGAGAGTTGAAACTATGTTGAGATTCAGCGAGTCAGAAACACGTTTCTTCTAGGAGCTGCGTTGGGATATTCCCTAGTGAATGGGACCATAGGCTCTACAGAGAAATATCTGCTTCTAAAACCAAAACGGAGCTATCTAATTGAATGGTTGTCAATGTGTGCATTCAACTAACAGAGTTAAACTCACGTGTGGATTCAACTGTTCGCAAACCCTTTCTGTGCAGAATCCGAAAACCGGCATTTCCAGCCCAATACCGGCATACGTACTAAACAGCAGGAAACTTCGTCTAAAACTCAGGAGAAACGTTTCCTTGAAACTGCGCTGCTGTGCTTTCGTTCACCTAAGTGAGTTGAATCTATGTTGAGATTCAGCGAGTCAGAAACACGTTTCTTCTAGGAGCTGCGTTGGGATATTCCCGAGTGAATGGGACCATAGGCTGTACAGAGAAATATCTGCTTCTAAAACCAAAACGGAGCTATCTAACTGAATGGCTGTCAATGTGTGCTTTCAACTGACAGAGTTAAACTCACGTGTGGATTCAGCGGTTTGCAAACCCTTTCTGTGCAGAATCCCAAAACCGGTATTTCCAGCCCTATGCCGGCATACGTACTAAACCGCAGTAAACTCCTTCTAAAACTCAGGAGAAACGTTTCCTTGAAACTCCTCTGCTGTGCGTTCGTTCACCTAGGAGAGTTGAATCTATGTTGACATTCAGCAAGTCAGAAACAGGTTTCTTCTAGGAGCTGCGTTGGGATATTCCCGAGTGAATGGGACCATAGGCTGTACAGAGAAATATCTGCTGCTAAAACCAAAACGGAGCTATCTAACTGTATGGTTGTCAATGTGTGCACTCAACTGACAGAGTTAAACTCACGTGTGGATTCAGCGGTTCGCAAACCCTTTCTGTGCAGAATCCCAAAACCGGTATTTCCAGCCCAATGCCGGCATACGTACTAAACAGCAGTAAACTTCGTCTAAAACTCAGGAGAAACGTTTCCTTGAAACTGCTCTGCTGTGCGTTCGTTCAACTAGGAGAGTTGAATCTATATTGAGATTCAGCGAGTCAGAAACACGTTTCTTCTAGGAGCTGCGTTGGGATATTTCCGAGTGAATGGGACCATAGGCTGTACAGATAAATATCTGCTTCTAAAACCAAAACGGAGCTATCTAACTGTATGGTTGTCAATGTGTGCACTCAACTGATAGAGTTAAACTCAAGTGTGGATTCAGCGGTTCGCAAACCCTTTCTGTGCAGAATCCCAAAACCGGTATTTCCAGCCCAATGCCGGCATACGTACTAAACAGCAGGAAACTTCGTCTAAAACTCAGGAGAAACGTTTCCTTGAAACTGCTCTGCTGTGCGTTCGTTCACCTAAGAGAGGTGAATCTATGTTGAGATTCAGTGAGTCAGAAACACGTTTCTTCTAGGAGCTGCGTTGGGATATTCCCGAGTGAATGGGACCATAGGCTGTACAGAGAAATATCTGCTTCTAAAACCAAAACGGAGCTATCTAACTGAATGGTTGTCAATGTGTGCATTCAACTGACAGAGTTAAACTCACGTGTGGATTCAGCGGTTTGCAAACCCTTTCTGTGCAGAATTCCAAAACCGGTATTTCCAGCCCAATGCCGGCATACGTACTAAACAGAAGTAAACTTCGTCTAAAACTCAGGAGAAACGTTTCCTTGAAACTGCTCTGCTGTGCGTCCGTTCACCTAAGAGAGGTGAATCTATGTTGAGATTCAGCGAGTCAGAAACACGTTTCTTCTAGGAGCTGCCTTGGGATATTGCCGAGTGAATGGAACCATAGGCTGTACAGAGAAATATCTGCTCCTAAAACCAAAACGGAGCTATCTAACTGAATGGTTGTCAATGTGTGCATTCAATTGACAGAGTTAAACTCACGTGTGGATTCAGCGGTTTGCAAACGCTTTCTGTGCAGAATCCCAAAACCGGTATTTCCAGCCCAATGCCAGCATACGTACTAAACAGCAGGAAACTTCGTCTAAAACTCAGGAGAAACGTTTCCTTGAAACTGCTCTGCTGTGTGTTCGTTCACCTAATAGACGTGAATCTATGTTGAGATTCAGCGAGTCAGAAACACGTTTCTTCTAGGAGCTGCGTTGGGATATTCACGAGTGAATGGGACCACAGGCTGTACAGAGAAATATCGGCTTCTAAAACCAAAACGGAGCTATCTAACTGAATGGTTGTCAATGTGTGCATTCAACTGACAGAGGTAAACTCACGTGTGGATTCAGTGGTTTGCAAACCCTTTCTCTGCAGAATCCCAAAACCGGTATCTCAAGCCCAATGCCGGCATACGTACTAAACAGCAGGAAACTTCGTCTAAAACTCAGGAGAAACGTTTCCTTGAAACTGCTCTGCTGTGCGTTCGTTCACCTAAGAGAGGTGAATCTACGTTGAGATTCAGCGAGTCAGAAACACGTTTCTTCTAGGAGCTGCCTTGGGATATTGCCGAGTGAATGGAACCATAGGCTGTACAGAGAAATATCTGCTCCTAAAACCAAAACGGAGCTATCTAACTGAATGGTTGTCAATGTGTGCATTCAATTGACAGAGTTAAACTCACGTGCGGATTCAGCGGTTCGTAAAACATTTCTGTGCAGAATCCCAAAACCGGTATTTCCAGCCCAATGCCGGCATACGTACTAAACCGCAGTAAACGTCGTCTAAAACTCAGGAGAAACGTTTCCTTGAAACTGCGCTACTGTGCCTTCATTCACCTAAGAAAGTAGAATCTATGTTGAGATTCAGCGAGTCAGAAACACGTTTCTTCTAGGAGCTGCGTTGGGATATTCCCGAGTGAATGGGACCATAGACTGTACAGAGAAATATCTGCTTCTAAAACCAAAACGGAGCTATCTAACTGAATGGTTTTCAATGTGTGCATTCAACTGACAGAGTTAAACTCACGTGTGGTTTCAGCAGTTTGCAAATCCTTTCTGTGCAGAATCCCAAAACCGGTATTTCCAGACCAATGCCGGCATACGTACTAAACAGCAGGAAACTTCGTCTAAAACTCAGGGAAACGTTTCCATGAAACGGCTCTACTGGGCCTTCGTTCACCTAAGAGAGTTGAATCTATGTTGAGATTCAGCGAGTCAGAAACACGTTTCTTCTAGGAGCTGCGTTGGGATATTCCCGAGTGAATTGGACCATAGGCTGTACAGAGAAATATCTGCTCCTAAAACCAAAACGGAGCTATCTAACTGAATGATTGTCAATGTGTGCATTCCACTGACAGAGTTAAACTCCCGTGTGGATTCAGCGGTTCGCAAGCCCTTTCTGTGCAGAATCCCAAAACCGGTATTTCCAGCACAATGACGGCATACGTACTAAACAGCAGGAAACTTC
This sequence comes from Aotus nancymaae, assembly GCF_030222135.1. Classification (NCBI taxonomy): domain Eukaryota; kingdom Metazoa; phylum Chordata; class Mammalia; order Primates; family Aotidae; genus Aotus; species Aotus nancymaae. The sequence goes on along the minus strand of NW_026988517.1, from coordinate 6,278,768 downwards.
GTCTAAAACTCAGGAAAACGTTTCCTTGAAACGGCTCTACTGGGCCTTAGTTCACCTAAGAGAGTTGAATCTTTGTTGAGATTCAGCGAGTCAGAACCACGTTTCTTCTAGGAGCTGCGTTGGGATATTCCCGAGTGAATGGGACCATAGACTGTACACACAAATATCTGCTCCTAAAACCAAAACGGAGCTATCTAACTGAATGGTTGTCAATGTGTGCATTCAACTGACAGAGTTAAACTCACGTGTGGATTCAGCGGTTCGCAAACCTTTTCTGTACAGAATCCCAAAACCGGTATGTCCAGCCCAATGCCGGCATACGTACTAAACAGCAGGAAACTTCGTCTAAAACTCAGGAGAAACGTTTCCTTGAAACTGCTCTGCTGTGCGTTCGTTCACCTAAGAGAGCTGAATCTATGTTGAGATTCAGCGAGTCAGAAACACGTTTCTTCTAGGAGCTGCGTTGGGATATTCCCGAGTGAATGGGACCATAGGCTGTAGAGAGAAGTATCTGCTTCTAAAACCAAAACGGAGCTATCTAACTGAATGGTTGTCAATGTGTGCATTCAACTGACAGAGTTAAACTCACATGTGGATTCAGCGGTTTGCAAACCCTTTCTGTGCAGAATCCCAAAACCGGTATTTCCAGCCCCATTCCGGCATACGTATTAAACAGCAGGAAACTTCGTCTAAAACTCAGGAGGAACGATTCCTTGAACCTGCTCTGCTGTTCCTTCCTTCACCTAAGAGAGTTGAATCTATGTTGAGATTCAGCGAGTCAGAAACACGTTTCTTCTAGGAGTTGCGTTGGGATATTCCCTAGTGAATGGGACCATTTGCTGTACAGAGAAATATCTGCTTCTAAAACCAAAACGGAGCTATCTAACTGTATGGTTGTCAATGTGTGCACTCAACTGACAGAGATAAACTGACGTGTGGATTCAGGGGTTTGCAAACCCTTTCTGTGCAGAATCCCAAAACCGGCATTTCCAGCCCAATGCCGGCATACGTAGTAAACAGCAGGAAACTTCGTCTAAAACTCAGGAGAAACGTTTACTTGAGACTGCTCTGCTGTGCGTTAGTTCTCCTAAGAGAGGTGAATCTATGTTGAGATTCCGCGAGTCAGAAACACGTTTCTTCTAGGAGCTGCCTTGTGATATTGCCGAGTGAATGGAACCATAGGCTGTACAGAGAAATATGTGCTCCTAAAACCAAAACGGAGCTATCTAACTGAATGGTTGTCAATGTGTGCATTCAATTGACAGAGTTAAACTCACGTGTGGATTCAGCGGTTCGCAAACCCTTTCTGTGCAGAATACCAAAACCGGTATTTCCAGCCCAATGCCGGCATACGTACTAAACCGCAGTGAGCTTCGTCTAAAACTCAGGAGAACCTTTTCCTTGAAACTGCGGTGCTGTGCCTTCGTTCACCTAAGAGAGTAGAATCTATGTTGAGATTCAGCGAGTCAGAAACACGTTTCTTCTAGGAGCTGCGTTGGGATATTGCCGAGTGAATGGGACCATAGGCTGTACAGAGAAATATCTGCTTCTAAAACCAAAACGGAGCTATCTAACTGAATGGTTGTCAATGTGTGCATTCAACTGACAGAGTTAAACTCACGTGTGGATTCAGCGGTTGGCAAACCCTTTCTGTGCAGAATCCCAAAACCGGTGTTTCCAGCCCAATGAGGGCATATGTACTAAACAGCAAGAAACTTCGTGTAAAACTCAGGAGAAACGTTTCCATGAAACTGCTCTGCTGTGCGTTCGTTCAACTAAGAGGGTTGAATCCATGTTGAGATTCAGAGAGTCAGAAACACGTTTCTTCTAGTAGCTGTATTGGGATATTCCCGAGTGAATGGGACCATAGGCTGTACAGAGAAATATCTGCTTCTAAAACCAAAACGGAGCTATCTAACTGAATGGTTGTCAATGTGTGCATTCAACTGACAGAGTTAAACTCACGTGTGGATTCAGCGGTTCGCAAACCCTTTCTGTGCAGAATCCCAAAACCGGTGTTTCCAGCCCAATGAGGGCATACGTACTAAACAGCAAGAAACTTCGTGTAAAACTCAGGAGAAACGTTTCCTTGAAATGGCTCTGCAGTGCGTTCGTTCACCTAAGAGAGTTGAATCTATGTTGAGATTCAGCGAGTCAGAAACACGTTTCTTCTAGGAGCTGCGTTGGGATATTCCCTAGTGAATGGGACCATAGGCTGTACAGAGAAATGTCTGCTTCTAAAACCAAAACGGAGCTATCTGACTGAATGGTTGTCAATGTGTGCATTCAACTAACAGAGTTAAACTCACGTGTGGATTCAGCGGTTCGCAAACCCTTTCTGTGCAGAATCCCAAAACCGGCATTTCCAGCCCAATGACGGCATACGTACTAAACAGCAGGAAACTTCGTCTAAAACTCAGGAGAAACGTTTCCTTCAAACTACTCTGCTGTCCGTTAATTCACATAAGAGAGGAGAATCTATGTTGAGATTCAGCGAGTCAGAAACACGTTTCTTCTAGGAACTGCCTTGAGATATTGCCGAGTGAATGGAACCATTGTCTGTACAGAGAAATATCTGCTCCTAAAACCAAAACGGAGCTATCTAACTGAAAGGTTGTCAATGTGTGCATTCAACTTACCGAGTTAAACTCACGTGTGGATTCAGCGGTTTGCAAACGCTTTCTGTGCAGAATCCCAAAACCGGAATTTCCAGCCAAATGCCGGCGTACGTACTAAACATCAATAAACTTCGTCTAAAACTCAGGAGAAACGTTTCCTTGAAACTGCTCTGCTGTGCTTTCGTTCACCTAGGAGAGTTGAATCTATGTTGAGATTCAGCGAGTCAGAAACACGTTTCTTTTAGGAGCTGCGTTGGGATATTCCCGAGTGAATGGGACCATAGCCTGTACAGAGAAATATCTGCTTCTAAAACCAAAACGGAGCTCTCTAACTGTATGTTTGTCAATGTGTGCACTCAACTGACACAGTTAAGCTCACCTGTGGATTCAGCGGTTCGCAAACCCTTTCTGTGCAGAATACCAAAACCGGTATTTCCAGCCCAATGCCGGCATACGTACTAAACCGCAGTAAGCTTCGTCTAAAACTCAGGAGAACCTTTTCCTTGAAACTGCGCTGCTGTGCCTTCGTTCACCTAAGAGAGTAGAATCTATGTTGAGATTCAGCGAGTCAGAAACACGTTTCTTCTAGGAGCTGCGTTGGGATATTCCCGAGTGAATGGGACCATAGGCTGTACAGAGAAATATCTGCTTCTAAAACCAAAACGGAGCTATCTAACTGAATGGTTGTCAATGTGTGAATTCAACTGACAGAGTTAAACTCACGTGTGGATTCAGCGGTTTGCAAACCCTTTCTGTGCAGAATCCCAAAACCGGTATTTACAGACCAATGAGGGCATATGTACTAAACAGCAAGAAACTTCGTGTAAAACTCAGGAGAAACGTTTCCATGAAACTGCTCTGCTGTGCGTTCGTTCACCTAAGAGAGTTGAATCCATGTTGAGATTCAGCGAGTAAGAAACACGTTTCTTCTAGTAGCTGCCTTGGGATATTGCCGAGTGAATGGAACCGTAGGCTGTACAGAGAAATATCTGCTCCTAAAACCAAAACGGAGCCATCTAACTGAATGGTTGTCAATGTGTGCATTCAATTGACAGAGTTAAACTCACGTGTGGATTCAGCGGTTTGCAAACGCTTTCTGTGCAGAATGCCAAAACCGGAATTTCCAGCCCCATTCCGGCATACGTATTAAACAGCAGGAAACTTCGTCTAAAACTCAGGAGGAACGATTCCTTGAACCTGCTCTGCTGTTCCTTCCTTCACCTAAGAGAGTTGAATCTATGTTGAGATTCAGCGAGTCAGAAACACGTTTCTTCTAGGAGCTGCGTTGGGATATTCCCGAGTCAATGGGACCATAGGCTGTACAGAGAAATATCTGCTTCTAAAACCAAAACGGAGCTATCTAACTGAATGGTTGTCAATGTGTGCGTTCAACTAACAGAGATAAACTCACGTGTGGATTCAGCGGTTTGCAAACCCTTACTGTGCAGAATCCCAAAACCGGCATTTCCAGCCCAATGACGGCATACGTACTAAACAGCAGGAAACTTCGTCTAAAACTCAGGAGAAACGTTTCCTTCAAACTACTCTGCTGTGCAATCATTCACCTAAGAGAGGTGAATCTATGTTGAGATTCAGCGAGTCAAAAACCCGTTTCTTCTAGGAGCTGCATTGGGATATTGCTGAGTGAATGGAACCATAGGCTGTGCAGAGAAATATCTGCTCCTAAAACCAAAACGGATCTTTCTACTTGAATGGTTGTCAATGTGTGCATTCAACTGACAGAGTTAAACTCACGTGTGGATTCAGCGGTTCGCAAAACCTTTCTGTGCAGAATCCCAAAACCGGTATTTCCAGCCCAATGCCGGCATACGTACTAAACCGCAGTAAACTTCGTCTAAAACTCAGGAGAAACGTTTCCTTGAAACTGCGCTGCTGTGCGTTCGTTCACCTAAGAGAGTTGAATCTATGTTGAGATTCAGTGAGTCAGAAACACGTTTCTTCTAGGAGCTGCGTTGGGATATTCCCTAGTGAAAGGGACCATAGGCTGTACAGAGAAATATCTGCTTCTAAAACCAAAACGGAGCTATCTAACTGAATGGTTGTCAATGTTTGCATTCAACTGACAGAGGTAAACTCACGTGTGGATTCAGCGGTTTGCAAACCCTTTCTGTGCAGAATCCCAAAACCGGTATTTCCAGCCCAATGCCGGCATACGTACTAAACAGCAGGAAACTTCGTCTAAAACTCAGGAGAAACGTTTCCTTGAAACTGCTCTGCTGTGCGTTCGTTCTCCTAAGAGAGGTGAATCTATGTTGAGATTCAGCGAGTCAGAAACACGTTTCTTCTAGGAGCTGCCTTGGGATATTGCCGAGTGAACGGAACCATAGGCTGTACAGAGAAATATGTGCTCCTAAAACCAAAACGGAGCTATCTAACTGAATGGTTGTCAATGTGTGCATTCAACTGACAGAGTTAAACTCACGTGTGGATTCAGCGGTTCGCAAAACCTTTCTGTGCAGAATCCCAAAACCGGTATTTCCAGCCCAATGCCGGCATACGTACTAAACCGCAGTAAACTTCGTCTAAAACTCAGGAGAAACGTTTCCTTGAAACTGCGCTGCTGTGCGTTCGTTCACCTAAGAGAGTTGAATCTATGTTGAGATTCAGTGAGTCAGAAACACGTTTCTTCTAGGAGCTGCGTTGGGATATTCCCTAGTGAAAGGGACCATAGGCTGTACAGAGAAATATCTGCTTCTAAAACCAAAACGGAGCTATCTAACTGAATGGTTGTCAATGTTTGCATTCAACTGACAGAGGTAAACTCACGTGTGGATTCAGCGGTTCGCAAACCCTTTCTGTGCAGAATCCCAAAACCGGTATTTCCAGCCCAATGCCGGCATACGTACTAAACCGCAGTAAGCTTCGTCTAAAACTCAGGAGAACCTTTTCCTTGAAACTGCGCTGCTGTGCCTTCGTTCACCTAAGAGAGTAGAATCTATGTTGAGATTCAGCGAGTCAGAAACACGTTTCTTCTAGGAGCTGCGTTGGGATATTCCCGAGTGAATGGGACCATTGGCTGTACAGAGAAATATCTGCTTCTAAAACCAAAACGGAGCTATCTAACTGAATGGTTCTCAATGTGTGCATTCAACTGACAGAGTTAAACTCACGTGTGGATTCAGCGGTTCGCAAACCCTTTCTGTGCAGAATCCCAAAACCGGTGTTTCCAGCCCAATGAGGGCATACGTTCTAAACAGCAAGAAACTTCGTGTAAAACTCAGGAGAAACGTTTCCATGAAACTGCTCTGCTGTGCGTTCGTTCACCTAAGAGAGTTGAATCCATGTTGAGATTCAGCGAGTCAGAAACACGTTTCTTCTAGTAGCTGCATTGGGATATTCCCGAGTGAATGGGAACATAGGCTGTACAGAGAAATATCTGCTTCCAAAACCAAAACGGAGCTATCTAACTGAATGGTTTTCAATGTGTGCATTCAACTGACAGAGTTAAACTCACGTGTGGATTCAGCGGTTTGCAAACCCTTTCTGTGCAGAATCCCAAAACCGGTATTTCCAGCCCCATTCCGGCATACGTACTAAACAGCAGGAAACTTCGTCTAAAACTCAGGAGAAACGTTTCCTTGAAATGGCTCTGCAGTGCGTTCGTTCACCTAAGAGAGTTGAATCTATGTTGAGATTCAGCGAGTCAGAAACACGTTTCTTCTAGGAGCTGCGTTGGGATATTCCCTAGTGAATGGGACCATAGGCTGTACAGAGAAATGTCTGCTTCTAAAACCAAAACGGAGCTATCTGACTGAATGGTTGTCAATGTGTGCATTCAACTAACAGAGTTAAACTCACGTGTGGATTCAGCGGTTTGCAAACCCTTTCTGTGCAGAATCCCAAAACCGGCATTTCCAGCCAAATGCCGGCATACGTACTAAACAGCAGGAAACTTCGTCTAAAACTCAGGAGAAACGTTTCCTTCAAACGACTCTGCTGTGCGTTAATTCACCAAAGAGAGTAGAATCTATGTTAAGATTCAGCGAGTCAGAAACACGTTTCTTCTAGGAGCTGCCTTGGGATATTGCCGAGTGAATGGAACCATAGTCTGTACAGAGAAATATCTGCTCCTAAAACCAAAACGGAGCTATCTAACTGAAAGGTTGTCAATGTGTGCATTCAACTTACCGAGTTAAACTCACGTGTGGATTCAGCGGTTTGCAAACGCTTTCTGTGCAGAATCCCAAAACCGGAATTTCCAGCCCAATGCCGGCGTACGTACTAAACATCTGTAAACTTCGTCTAAAACTCAGGAGAAACGTTTCCTTGAAACGGCTCTGCTGTGAGTTCGTTCACCTAGGAGAGTTGAATCTTTGTTGAAATTCAGCGAGTCAGAAACACGTTTCTTCTAGGAGTTGCGTTGGGTTATTCCCGAGTGAATGGGACCATAGCCTGTACAGAGAAATATCTGCTTCTAAAACCAAAACGGAGCTATCTAACTGAATGGTTGTCAATGTGTGCACTCAACTGACAGAGTTAAGCTCACCTGTGGATTCAGCGGTTCGCAAACCCTTTCTGTGCAGAATCCCAAAACCGGTATTTCCAGCCCAATGCCGGTATACGTACTAAACCGCAGTAAACTTCGTCTAAAACTCAGGAGAAACGTTTCCTTGAAACTGCTCTGCGGTGCTTTCGTTCACCTAAGAGAGGTGAATCTATGTTGAGATTCAGCGAGTCAGAAACACGTTTCTTCTACGAGCTGCTTTGTGATATTCCCGAGTGAATGGGACCATAGGCTGTACAGAGAAGTATCTCCTTCGTAAACCAAAACGGAGCTATCTAACTGAATGGTTGTCACTGTGTGCATTCAACTGACAGAGTTAAACTCACATGTGGATTCACCGGTTTGCAAATCCTTTCTGTGCAGAAACCCAAAACCGGTATTTCCAGCCCAATTCCGGCATACGTATTAAACAGTAGGAAACTTCGTCTAAAACTCAGGAGGAACGACTCCTTGAAACTGCTCTGCTGTTCCTTCCTTCACCTAAGAGAGTTGAAACTATGTTGAGATTCAGCGAGTCAGAAACACCTTTCTTCTAGGAGCTGCGTTGGGATATTCCCTAGTGAATGGGACCATAGGCTCTACAGAGAAATATCTGCTCCTAAAACCAAAACGGAGCTATCTAACTGAAAGGTTGTCAATGTGTGCATTCAACTTACCGAGTTAAACTCACGTGTGGATTCAGCGGTTTGCAAACGCTTTCTGTGCAGAATCCCAAAGCCGGAATTTCCAGCCCAATGCCGGCGTACGTACTAAACATCAATAAACTTCGTCTAAAACTCAGGAGAAACGTTTCCTTGAAACTGCTCTGCTGTGCGTTCGTTCACCTAGGAGAGTTGAATCTATGTTGAGATTCAGCGAGTCAGAAACACGTTTCTTTTAGGAGCTGCGTTGGGATATTCCCGAGTGAATGGGACCATAGCCTGTACAGAGAAATATCTGCTTCTAAAACCAAAACGGAGCTCTCTAACCGTATGTTTGTCAATGTGTGCACTCAACTGACACAGTTAAACTCACCTGTGGATTCAGCGGTTCGCAAACCCTTTCTGTGCAGAATACCAAAACCGGTATTTCCAGCCCAATGCCGGCATACGTACTAAACCGCAGTAAGCTTCGTCTAAAACTCAGGAGAACCTTTTCCTTGAAACTGCGCTGCTGTGCCTTCGTTCACCTAAGAGAGTAGAATCTATGTTGAGATTCAGCGAGTCAGAAACACGTTTCTTCTAGGAGCTGCGTTGGGATATTCCCGAGTGAATGGGACCATAGGCTGTACAGAGAAATATCTGCTTCTAAAACCAAAACGGAGCTATCTAACTGAATGGTTGTCAATGTGTGAATTCAACTGACAGAGTTAAACTCACGTGTGGATTCAGCGGTTTGCAAACCCTTTCTGTGCAGAATCCCAAAACCGGTATTTACAGACCAATGAGGGCATATGTACTAAACAGCAAGAAACTTCGTGTAAAACTCAGGAGAAACGTTTCCATGAAACTGCTCTGCTGTGCGTTCGTTCACCTAAGAGAGTTGAATCCATGTTGAGATTCAGCGAGTAAGAAACACGTTTCTTCTAGTAGCTGCCTTGGGATATTGCCGAGTGAATGGAACCGTAGGCTGTACAGAGAAATATCTGCTCCTAAAACCAAAACGGAGCCATCTAACTGAATGGTTGTCAATGTGTGCATTCAATTGACAGAGTTAAACTCACGTGTGGATTCAGCGGTTTGCAAACGCTTTCTGTGCAGAATCCCAAAACCGGAATTTCCAGCCCCATTCCGGCATACCTATTAAACAGCAGGAAACTTCGTCTAAAACTCAGGAGGAACGATTCCTTGAACCTGCTCTGCTGTTCCTTCCTTCACCTAAGAGAGTTGAATCTATGCTGAGATTCAGCGAGTCAGAAACACGTTTCTTCTAGGAGCTGCGTTGGGATATTCCCTAGTGAATGGGACCATTTGCTGTACAGAGAAATATCTGCTTCTAAAACCAAAACGGAGCTATCTAACTGAATGGTTGTCAATGTGTGCGTTCAACTAACAGAGATAAACTCACGTGTGGATTCAGCGGTTTGCAAACCCTTTCTGTGCAGAATCCCAAAACCGGCATTTCCAGCCCAATGATGGCATACGTACTAAACAGCAGGAAACTTCGTCTAAAACTCAGGAGAAACGTTTCCTTCAAACTACTCTGCTGTGCAATCATTCACCTAAGAGAGGTGAATCTATGTTGAGATTCAGCGAGTCAAAAACACGTTTCTTCTAGGAGCTGCATTGGGATATTGCTGAGTGAATGGAACCATAGGCTGTGCAGAGAAATATCTGCTCCTAAAACCAAAACGGATCTTTCTAATTGAATGGTTGTCAATGTGTGCATTCAACTGACAGAGTTAAACTCACGTGTGGATTCAGCGGTTCGCAAAACCTTTCTGTGCAGAATCCCAAAACCGGTATTTCCAGCCCAATGCCGGCATACGTACTAAACCGCAGTAAACTTCGTCTAAAACTCAGGAGAAACGTTTCCTTGAAACTGCGCTGCTGTCCGTTCGTTCACCTAAGAGAGTTGAATCTATGTTGAGATTCAGTGAGTCAGAAACACGTTTCTTCTAGGAGCTGCGTTGGGATATTCCCTAGTGAAAGGGACCATAGGCTGTACAGAGAATTATCGGCTTCTAAAACCAAAACGGAGCTATCTAACTGAATGGTTGTCAATGTTTGCATTCAACTGACAGAGGTAAACTCACGTGTGGATTCAGCGGTTTGCAAACCCTTTCTGTGCAGAATCCCAAAACCGGTATTTCCAGCCCAATGCCGGCATACGTACTAAACAGCAGGAAACTTCGTCTAAAACTCAGGAGAAACGTTTCCTTGAAACTGCTCTGCTGTGCGTTCGTTCTCCTAAGAGAGGTGAATCTATGTTGAGATTCAGCGAGTCAGAAACACGTTTCTTCAAGGAGCTGCCTTGGGATATTCCCGAGTGAATGGGAACATAGGCTGTACAGAGAAATATCTGCTTCCAAAACCAAAACGGAGCTATCTAACTGAATGGTTTTCAATGTGTGCATTCAACTGACAGAGTTAAACTCACGTGTGGATTCAGCGGTTTGCAAACCCTTTCTGTGCAGAATCCCAAAAACGGTATTTCCAGCCCCATTCCGGCATACGTACTAAACAGCAGGAAATTTCGTCTAAAACTCAGGAGAAACGTTTCCTTGAAATGGCTCTGCAGTGCGTTCGTTCACCTAAGAGAGTCGAATCTATGTTGAGATTCAGCGAGTCAGAAACACGTTTCTTCTAGGAGCTGCGTTGGGATATTCCCTAGTGAATGGGACCATAGGCTGTACAGAGAAATGTCTGCTTCTAAAACCAAAACGGAGCTATCTGACTGAATGGTTGTCAATGTGTGCATTCAACTAACAGAGTTAAACTCACGTGTGGATTCAGCGGTTTGCAAACCCTTTCTGTGCAGAATCCCAAAACCGGCATTTCCAGCCAAATGCCGGCATACGTACTAAACAGCAGGAAACTTCGTCTAAAACTCAGGAGAAACGTTTCCTTCAAACTACTCTGCTGTGCGTTAATTCACCTAAGAGAGGAGAATCTATGTTAAGATTCAGCGAGTCAGAAACACGTTTCTTCTAGGAGCTGCCTTGGGATATTGCCGAGTGAATGGAACCATAGTCTGTACAGAGAAATATCTGCTCCTAAAACCAAAAGGGAGCTATCTAACTGAAAGGTTGTCAATGTGTGCATTCAACTTACCGAGTTAAACTCACGTGTGGATTCAGCGGTTTGCAAACGCTTTCTGTGCAGAATCCCAAAACCGGAATTTCCAGCCCAATGCCGGCGTACGTACTAAACATCAGTAAACTTCGTCTAAAACTCAGGAGAAACGTTTCCTTGAAACTGCTCTGCTGTGAGTTCGTTCACCTAGGAGAGTTGAATCTATGTTGAGATTCAGCGAGTCAGAAACACGTTTCTTCTAGGAGCTGCGTTGGGTTATTCCCGAGTGAATGGGACCATAGCCTGTACAGAGAAATATCTGCTTCTAAAACCAAAACGGAGCTATCTAACTGTATGTTTGTCAATGTGTGCACTCAACTGACAGAGTTAAGCTCACCTGTGGATTCAGCGGTTCGCAAACCCTTTCTGTGCAGAATCCCAAAACCGGTATTTCCAGCCCAATGCCGGCATACGTACTAAACCGCAGTAAACTTCGTCTAAAACTCTGGAGAAACGTTTCCTTGAAACTGCTCTGCTGTGCGTTCGTTCACCTAGGAGAGTTGAATCTATGTTGAGATTCAGCGAGTCAAAAACACGTTTCTTCTAGGAGCTGCATTGGGATATTGCTGAGTGAATGGAACCATATCCTGTACAGAGAAATATCTGCTCCTAAAACCAAAACGGAGCTATTTGACTGAATGGTTGTCAATGTGTGCATTCAACTGACAGAGTTAAACTCACGTGTGGATTCAGCGGTTCGCAAACCCTTTCTGTGCAGAATCCCAAAATCGGTATTTCCAGCCCAATGCCGGCATACGTACTAAACCGCAGTAAACTTCGTCTAAAACTCAGGAGAAACGTTTCCTTGAAACTGCTCTGCTGTGCGTTCGTTCAACTAGGAGAGTTGAATCTATGTTGAGATTCAGCGAGTCAGAAACACGTTTCTTCTAGGAGCTGCGTTGGGATATTCCCGAGTGAATGGGACCATAGGCTGTACAGATAAATATCTGCTTCTAAAACCAAAACGGAGCTATCTAACTGTATGGTTGTCAATGTGTGCACTCAACTGATAGAGTTAAACTCACGTGTGGATTCAGCGGTTCGCAAACCCTTTCTGTGCAGAATCCCAAAACCGGTATTTCCAGCCCAATGCCGGCATACGTACTAAACAGCAGGAAACATCGTCTAAAACTCAGGAGAAACGTTTCCTTGAAACTGCTCTGCTGTGCGTTCGTTCACCTAAGAGAGGTGAATCTATGTTGAGATTCAGTGAGTCAGAAACACGTTTCTTCTAGGAGCTGCGTTGGGATATTCCCGAGTGAATGGGACCATAGGCTGTACAGAGAAATATCTGCTTCTAAAACCAAAACGGAGCTATCTAACTGAATGGTTGTCAATGTGTGCATTCAACTGACAGGGTTAAACTCACGTGTGGATTCAGCGGTTTGCAAACCCTTTCTGTGCAGAATTCCAAAACCGGTATTTCCAGCCCAATGCCGGCATACGTACTAAACAGAAGTAAACTTCGTCTAAAACTCAGGAGAAACGTTTCCTTGAAACTGCTCTGCTGTGCGTCCGTTCACCTAAGAGAGGTGAATCTATGTTGAGATTCAGCGAGTCAGAAACACGTTTCTTCTAGGAGCTGCCTTGGGATATTGCCGAGTGAATGGAACCATAGGCTGTACAGAGAAATATCTGCTCCTAAAACCAAAACGGAGCTATCTAACTGAATGGTTGTCAATGTGTGCATTCAATTGACAGAGTTAAACTCACGTGTGGATTCAGCGGTTTGCAAACGCTTTCTGTGCAGAATCCCAAAACCGGTATTTCCAGCCCAATGCCAGCATACGTACTAAACAGCAGGAAACTTCGTCTAAAACTCAGGAGAAACGTTTCCTTGAAACTGCTCTGCTGTGTGTTCGTTCACCTAATAGACGTGAATCTATGTTGAGATTCAGCGAGTCAGAAACACGTTTCTTCTAGGAGCTGCGTTGGGATATTCACGAGTGAATGGGACCACAGGCTGTACAGAGAAATATCGGCTTCTAAAACCAAAACGGAGCTATCTAACTGAATGGTTGTCAATGTGTGCATTCAACTGACAGAGGTAAACTCACGTGTGGATTCAGTGGTTTGCAAACCCTTTCTCTGCAGAATCCCAAAACCGGTATCTCAAGCCCAATGCCGGCATACGTACTAAACAGCAGGAAACTTCGTCTAAAACTCAGGAGAAACGTTTCCTTGAAACTGCTCTGCTGTGCGTTCGTTCACCTAAGAGAGGTGAATCTACGTTGAGATTCAGCGAGTCAGAAACACGTTTCTTCTAGGAGCTGCCTTGGGATATTGCCGAGTGAATGGAACCATAGGCTGTACAGAGAAATATCTGCTCCTAAAACCAAAACGGAGCTATCTAACTGAATGGTTGTCAATGTGTGCATTCAATTGACAGAGTTAAACTCACGAGCGGATTCAGCGGTTCGTAAAACATTTCTGTGCAGAATCCCAAAACCGGTATTTCCAGCCCAATGCCGGCATACGTACTAAACCGCAGTAAACGTCGTCTAAAACTCAGGAGAAACGTTTCCTTGAAACTGCGCTACTGTGCCTTCATTCACCTAAGAAAGTAGAATCTATGTTGAGATTCAGCGAGTCAGAAACACGTTTCTTCTAGGAGCTGCGTTGGGATATTCCCGAGTGAATGGGACCATAGACTGTACAGAGAAATATCTGCTTCTAAAACCAAAACGGAGATATCTAACTGAATGGTTTTCAATGTGTGCATTCAACTGACAGAGTTAAACTCACGTGTGGTTTCACCAGTTTGCAAATCCTTTCTGTGCAGAATCCCAAAACCGGTATTTCCAGCACAATGACGGCATACGTACTAAACAGCAGGAAACTTCGTCTAAAACTCAGGGAAACGTTTCCTTGAAACGGCTATACTGGGCCTTAGTTCACCTAAGAGAGTTGAATCTATGTTGAGATTCAGCGAGTCAGAACCACGTTTCTTCTAGGAGCTGCGTTGGGATATTCCCGAGTGAATGGGACCATAGGCTGTACAAACAAATATCTGCTCCTAAAACCAAAACGGAGCTATCTAACTGAATGGTTGTCAATGTGTGCATTCAACTGACAGAGTTAAACTCACGTGTGGATTCAGCGGTTCGCAAACCCTTTCTGTGCAGAATCCCAAAACCGGTATTTCCAGCCCAATGCCGGCATACGTACTAAACAGCAGGAAACTTCGTCTAAAACTCAGGGGAAACGTTTCCTTGAAACTGCTCTGCTGTGCGTTCGTTCACCTAAGAGAGCTGAATCTATGTTGAGATTCAGCGAGTCAGAAACACGTTTCTTCTAGGAGCTGCGTTTGGATATTCCCGAGTGAATGGGACCATAGGCTGTAGAGAGAAGTATCTGCTTCTAAAACCAAAACGGAGCTATCTAACTGAATGGTTGTCAATGTGTGCATTCAACTGACAGAGTTAAACTCACATGTGGATTCAGCGGTTTGCAAACCCTTTCTGTGCAGAATCCCAAAACCGGAATTTCCAGCCCCATTCCGTCATACGTATTAAACAGCAGGAAACTTCGTCTAAAACTCAGGAGGAACGATTCCTTGAACCTGCTCTGCTGTTCCTTCCTTCACCTAAGAGAGTTGAATCTATGTTGAGATTCAGCGAGTCAGAAACACGTTTCTTCTAGGAGTTGCGTTGGGATATTCCCTAGTGAATGGGACCATTTGCTGTACAGAGAAATATCTACTTCTAAAACCAAAACGGAGCTATCTAAGTGTATGGTTGTCAATGTGTGCACTCAACTGACAGAGATAAACTGACTTGTGGATTCAGCGGTTTGCAAACCCTTTCTGTGCAGAATCCCAAAACCGGCATTTCCAGCCCAATGCCGGCATACGTAGTAAACAGCAGGAAACTTCGTCTAAAACTCAGGAGAAACGTTTCCTTGAGACTGCTCTGCTGTGCGTTAGTTCTCCTAAGAGAGGTGAATCTATGTTGAGATTCAGCGAGTCAGAAACACGTTTCTTCTAGGAGCTGCCTTGGGATATTTCCGAGTGAATGGAACCATAGGCTGTACAGAGAAATATGTGCTCCTAAAACCAAAACGGAGCTATCTAACTGAATGGTTGTCAATGTGTGCATTCAATTGACAGAGTTAAACTCACGTGTGGATTCAGCGGTTCGCAAACCCTTTCTGTGCAGAATACCAAAACCGGTATTTCCAGCCCAATGCCGGCATACGTATTAACCGCAGTGAGCTTCGTCTAAAACTCAGGAGAACCTTTTCCTTGAAACTGCGCTGCTGTGCCTTCGTTCACCTAAGAGAGTAGAATCTATGTTGAGATTCAGCGAGTCAGAAACACGTTTCTTCTAGGAGCTGCGTTGGGATATTGCCGAGTGAATGGGACCATAGGCTGTACAGAGAAATATCTGCTTCTAAAACCAAAACGGAGCTATCTAACTGAATGGTTGTCAATGTGTGCATTCAACTGACAGAGTTAAACTCACGTGTGGATTCAGCGGTTTGCAAACCCTTTCTGTGCAGAATCCCAAAACCGGTGTTTCCAGCCCAATGAGGGCATATGTACTAAACAGCAAGAAACTTCGTGTAAAACTCAGGAGAAACGTTTCCATGAAACTGCTCTGCTGTGCGTTCGTTCACCTAAGAGAGTTGAATCCATGTTGAGATTCAGAGAGTCAGAAACACGTTTCTTCTAGTAGCTGTATTGGGATATTCCCGAGTGAATGGGACCATAGGCTGTACAGAGAAATATCTGCTTCTAAAACCAAAACGGAGCTATCTAACTGAATGGTTGTCAATGTGTGCATTCAACTGACAGAGTTAAACTCACGTGTGGATTCAGCGGTTCGCAAACCCTTTCTGTGCAGAATCCCAAAACCGGTGTTTCCAGCCCAATGAGGGCATACGTACTAAACAGCAAGAAACTTCGTGTAAAACTCAGGAGAAACGTTTCCTTGAAATGGCTCTGTAGTGCGTTCGTTCACCTAAGAGAGTTGAATCTATGTTGAGATTCAGCGAGTCAGAAACACGTTTCTTCTAGGAGCTGCGTTGGGATATTCCCTAGTGAATGGGACCATAGGCTGTACAGAGAAATGTCTGCTTCTAAAACCAAAACGGAGCTATCTGACTGAATGGCTGTCAATGTGTGCATTCAACTAACAGAGTTAAACTCACGTGTGGATTCAGCGGTTCGCAAACCCTTTCTGTGCAGAATCCCAAAACCGGCATTTCCAGCCAAATGCCGGCATACGTACTAAACAGCAGGAAACTTCGTCTAAAACTCAGGAGAAACGTTTCCTTCAAACTACTCTGCTGTCCGTTAATTCACCTAAGAGAGGAGAATCTATGTTGAGATTCAGCGAGTCAGAAACACGTTTCTTCTAGGAACTGCCTTGAGATATTGCCGAGTGAATGGAACCATAGTCTGTACAGAGAAATATCTGCTCCTAAAACCAAAACGGAGCTATTTAACTGAATGGTTGTCAATGTGTGCATTCAACTGACAGAGTTAAACTCACGTGTGGATTCAGCGGTTCGCAAACCCTTTCTGTGCAGAATCCCAAAACCGGTATTTCCAGCCCAATGCCGGCATACGTACTAAACCGCAGTAAACTTCGTCTAAAACTCAGGAGAAACGTTTCCTTGAAACTGCTCTGCTGTGCGTTCGTTCAACTAGGAGAGTTGAATCTATGTTGAGATTCAGCGAGTCAGAAACACGTTTCTTCTAGGAGCTGCGTTGGGATATTCCCGAGTGAATGGGACCATAGGCTGTACAGATAAATATCTGCTTCTAAAACCAAAACGGAGCTATCTAACTGTATGGTTGTCAATGTGTGCACTCAACTGATAGAGTTAAACTCACGTGTGGATTCAGCGGTTCGCAAACCCTTTCTGTGCAGAATCCCAAAACCGGTATTTCCAGCCCAATGCCGGCATACGTACTAAAAAGCAGGAAACATCGTCTAAAACTCAGGAGAAACGTTTCCTTGAAACTGCTCTGCTGTGCGTTCGTTCACCTAAGAGAGGTGAATCTATGTTGAGATTCAGTGAGTCAGAAACACGTTTCTTCTAGGAGCTGCGTTGGGATATTCCCGAGTGAATGGGACCATAGGCTGTACAGAGAAATATCTGCTTCTAAAACCAAAACGGAGCTATCTAACTGAATGGTTGTCAATGTGTGCATTCAACTGACAGGGTTAAACTCACGTGTGGATTCAGCGGTTTGCAAACCCTTTCTGTGCAGAATTCCAAAACCGGTATTTCCAGCCCAATGCCGGCATACGTACTAAACAGAAGTAAACTTCGTCTAAAACTCAGGAGAAACGTTTCCTTGAAACTGCTCTGCTGTGCGTCCGTTCACCTAAGAGAGTTGAATCTATGTTGAGATTCAGCGAGTCAGAAACACGTTTCTTCTAGGAGCTGCCTTGGGATATTGCCGAGTGAATGGAACCATAGGCTGTACAGAGAAATATCTGCTCCTAAAACCAAAACGGAGCTATCTAACTGAATGGTTGTCAATGTGTGCATTCAATTGACAGAGTTAAACTCACGTGTGGATTCAGCGGTTTGCAAACGCTTTCTGTGCAGAATCCCAAAACCGGTATTTCCAGCCCAATGCCAGCATACGTACTAAACAGCAGGAAACTTCGTCTAAAACTCAGGAGAAACGTTTCCTTGAAACTGCTCTGCTGTGTGTTCGTTCACCTAATAGACGTGAATCTATGTTGAGATTCAGCGAGTCAGAAACACGTTTCTTCTAGGAGCTGCGTTGGGATATTCACGAGTGAATGGGACCACAGGCTGTACAGAGAAATATCGGCTTCTAAAACCAAAACGGAGCTATCTAACTGAATGGTTGTCAATGTGTGCATTCAACTGACAGAGGTAAACTCACGTGTGGATTCAGTGGTTTGCAAACCCTTTCTCTGCAGAATCCCAAAACCGGTATCTCAATCCCAATGCCGGCATACGTACTAAACAGCAGGAAACTTCGTCTAAAACTCAGGAGAAACGTTTCCTTGAAACTGCTCTGCTGTGCGTTCGTTCACCTAAGAGAGGTGAATCTACGTTGAGATTCAGCGAGTCAGAAACACGTTTCTTCTAGGAGCTGCCTTGGGATATTGCCGAGTGAATGGAACCATAGGCTGTACAGAGAAATATCTGCTCCTAAAACCAAAACGGAGCTATCTAACTGAATGGTTGTCAATGTGTGCATTCAATTGACAGAGTTAAACTCACGAGCGGATTCAGCGGTTCGTAAAACATTTCTGTGCAGAATCCCAAAACCGGTATTTCCAGCCCAATGCCGGCATACGTACTAAACCGCAGTAAACGTCGTCTAAAACTCAGGAGAAACGTTTCCTTGAAACTGCGCTACTGTGCCTTCATTCACCTAAGAAAGTAGAATCTATGTTGAGATTCAGCGAGTCAGAAACACGTTTCTTCTAGGAGCTGCGTTGGGATATTCCCGAGTGAATGGGACCATAGACTGTACAGAGAAATATCTGCTTCTAAAACCAAAACGGAGATATCTAACTGAATGGTTTTCAATGTGTGCATTCAACTGACAGAGTTAAACTCACGTGTGGTTTCACCAGTTTGCAAATCCTTTCTGTGCAGAATCCCAAAACCGGTATTTCCAGCACAATGACGGCATACGTACTAAACAGCAGGAAACTTCGTCTAAAACTCAGGGAAACGTTTCCTTGAAACGGCTATACTGGGCCTTAGTTCACCTAAGAGAGTTGAATCTATGTTGAGATTCAGCGAGTCAGAACCACGTTTCTTCTAGGAGCTGCGTTGGGATATTCCCGAGTGAATGGGACCATAGGCTGTACAAACAAATATCTGCTCCTAAAACCAAAACGGAGCTATCTAACTGAATGGTTGTCAATGTGTGCATTCAACTGACAGAGTTAAACTCACGTGTGGATTCAGCGGTTCGCAAACCCTTTCTGTGCAGAATCCCAAAACCGGTATTTCCAGCCCAATGCCGGCATACGTACTAAACAGCAGGAAACTTCGTCTAAAACTCAGGGGAAACGTTTCCTTGAAACTGCTCTGCTGTGCGTTCGTTCACCTAAGAGAGCTGAATCTATGTTGAGATTCAGCGAGTCAGAAACACGTTTCTTCTAGGAGCTGCGTTTGGATATTCCCGAGTGAATGGGACCATAGGCTGTAGAGAGAAGTATCTGCTTCTAAAACCAAAACGGAGCTATCTAACTGAATGGTTGTCAATGTGTGCATTCAACTGACAGAGTTAAACTCACATGTGGATTCAGCGGTTTGCAAACCCTTTCTGTGCAGAATCCCAAAACCGGAATTTCCAGCCCCATTCCGTCATACGTATTAAACAGCAGGAAACTTCGTCTAAAACTCAGGAGGAACGATTCCTTGAACCTGCTCTGCTGTTCCTTCCTTCACCTAAGAGAGTTGAATCTATGTTGAGATTCAGCGAGTCAGAAACACGTTTCTTCTAGGAGTTGCGTTGGGATATTCCCTAGTGAATGGGACCATTTGCTGTACAGAGAAATATCTACTTCTAAAACCAAAACGGAGCTATCTAAGTGTATGGTTGTCAATGTGTGCACTCAACTGACAGAGATAAACTGACTTGTGGATTCAGCGGTTTGCAAACCCTTTCTGTGCAGAATCCCAAAACCGGCATTTCCAGCCCAATGCCGGCATACGTAGTAAACAGCAGGAAACTTCGTCTAAAACTCAGGAGAAACGTTTCCTTGAGACTGCTCTGCTGTGCGTTAGTTCTCCTAAGAGAGGTGAATCTATGTTGAGATTCAGCGAGTCAGAAACACGTTTCTTCTAGGAGCTGCCTTGGGATATTTCCGAGTGAATGGAACCATAGGCTGTACAGAGAAATATGTGCTCCTAAAACCAAAACGGAGCTATCTAACTGAATGGTTGTCAATGTGTGCATTCAATTGACAGAGTTAAACTCACGTGTGGATTCAGCGGTTCGCAAACCCTTTCTGTGCAGAATACCAAAACCGGTATTTCCAGCCCAATGCCGGCATACGTATTAACCGCAGTGAGCTTCGTCTAAAACTCAGGAGAACCTTTTCCTTGAAACTGCGCTGCTGTGCCTTCGTTCACCTAAGAGAGTAGAATCTATGTTGAGATTCAGCGAGTCAGAAACACGTTTCTTCTAGGAGCTGCGTTGGGATATTGCCGAGTGAATGGGACCATAGGCTGTACAGAGAAATATCTGCTTCTAAAACCAAAACGGAGCTATCTAACTGAATGGTTGTCAATGTGTGCATTCAACTGACAGAGTTAAACTCACGTGTGGATTCAGCGGTTTGCAAACCCTTTCTGTGCAGAATCCCAAAACCGGTGTTTCCAGCCCAATGAGGGCATATGTACTAAACAGCAAGAAACTTCGTGTAAAACTCAGGAGAAACGTTTCCATGAAACTGCTCTGCTGTGCGTTCGTTCACCTAAGAGAGTTGAATCCATGTTGAGATTCAGAGAGTCAGAAACACGTTTCTTCTAGTAGCTGTATTGGGATATTCCCGAGTGAATGGGACCATAGGCTGTACAGAGAAATATCTGCTTCTAAAACCAAAACGGAGCTATCTAACTGAATGGTTGTCAATGTGTGCATTCAACTGACAGAGTTAAACTCACGTGTGGATTCAGCGGTTCGCAAACCCTTTCTGTGCAGAATCCCAAAACCGGTGTTTCCAGCCCAATGAGGGCATACGTACTAAACAGCAAGAAACTTCGTGTAAAACTCAGGAGAAACGTTTCCTTGAAATGGCTCTGTAGTGCGTTCGTTCACCTAAGAGAGTTGAATCTATGTTGAGATTCAGCGAGTCAGAAACACGTTTCTTCTAGGAGCTGCGTTGGGATATTCCCTAGTGAATGGGACCATAGGCTGTACAGAGAAATGTCTGCTTCTAAAACCAAAACGGAGCTATCTGACTGAATGGCTGTCAATGTGTGCATTCAACTAACAGAGTTAAACTCACGTGTGGATTCAGCGGTTCGCAAACCCTTTCTGTGCAGAATCCCAAAACCGGCATTTCCAGCCAAATGCCGGCATACGTACTAAACAGCAGGAAACTTCGTCTAAAACTCAGGAGAAACGTTTCCTTCAAACTATTCTGCTGTCCGTTAATTCACCTAAGAGAGGAGAATCTATGTTGAGATTCAGCGAGTCAGAAACACGTTTCTTCTAGGAACTGCCTTGAGATATTGCCGAGTGAATGGAACCATAGTCTGTACAGAGAAATATCTGCTCCTAAAACCAAAACGGAGCTATCTAACTGAAAGGTTGTCAATCTGTGCATTCAACTTACCGAGTTAAACTCACGTGTGGATTCAGCGGTTTGCAAACGCTTTCTGTGCAGAATCCCAAAACCGGAATTTCCAGCCCAATGCCGGCGTACGTACTAAACATCAATAAACTTCGTCTAAAACTCAGGAGAAATGTTTCCTTGAAACTGCTCTGCTGTGCGTTCGTTCACCTAGGAGAGTTGAATCTTTGTTGAGATTCAGCGAGTCAGAAACACGTTTCTTTTAGGAGCTGCGTTGGGATATTGCCGAGTGAATGGGACCATAGGCTGTACAGAGAAATATCTGCTTCTAAAACCAAAACGGAGCTCTCTAACTGTATGTTTGTCAATGTGTGCACTCAACTGACACAGTTAAACTCACCTGTGGATTCAGCGGTTCGCAAACCCTTTCTGTGCAGAATACCAAAACCGGTATTTCCAGCCCAATGCCGGCATACATACTAAACCGCAGTAAGCTTCGTCTAAAACTCAGGAGAACCTTTTCCTTGAAACTGCGCTGCTGTGCCTTCGTTCACCTAAGAGAGTAGAATCTATGTTGAGATTCAGCGAGTCAGAAACACGTTTCTTCTAGGAGCTGCGTTGGGATATTCCCGAGTCAATGGGACCATAGGCTGTACAGAGAAATATCTGCTTCTAAAACCAAAACGGAGCTATCTAACTGAATGGTTGTCAATGTGTGAATTCAACTGACAGAGTTAAACTCACGTGTGGATTCAGCGGTTTGCAAACCCTTTCTGTGCAGAATCCCAAAACCGGTATTTACAGATGAATGAGGGCATATGTACTAAACAGCAAGAAACTTCGTGTAAAACTCAGGAGAAACGTTTCCATGAAACTGCTCTGCTGTGCGTTCGTTCACCTAAGAGAGTTGAATCCATGTTGAGATTCAGCGAGTAAGAAACACGTTTCTTCTAGTAGCTGCCTTGGGATATTGCCGAGTGAATGGAACCGTAGGCTGTACAGAGAAATATCTGCTCCTAAAACCAAAACGGAGCCATCTAACTGAATGGTTGTCAATGTGTGCATTCAATTGACAGAGTTAAACTCACGTGTGGATTCAGCGGTTTGCAAACGCTTTCTGTGCAGAATCCCAAAACCGGAATTTCCAGCCCCATTCCGGCATACGTATTAAACAGCAGGAAACTTCGTCTAAAACTCAGGAGGAACGATTCCTTGAACCTGCTCTGCTGTTCCTTCCTTCACCTAAGAGAGTTGAATCTATGTTGAGATTCAGCGAGTCAGAAACACCTTTCTTCTAGGAGCTGCGTTGGGATATTCCCTAGTGAATGGGACCATTTGCTGTACAGAGAAATATCTGCTTCTAAAACCAAAACGGAGCTATCTAACTGAATGGTTGTCAATGTGTGCGTTCAACTAACAGAGATAAACTCACGTGTGGATTCAGCGGTTTGCAAACCCTTTCTGTGCAGAATCCCAAAACCGGCATTTCCAGCCCAATGACGGCATACGTACTAAACAGCAGGAAACTTCGTCTAAAACTCAGGAGAAACGTTTCCTTCAAACTACTCTGCTGTGCAATCATTCACCTAAGAGAGGTGAATCTATGTTGAGATTCAGCGAGTCAAAAACACGTTTCTTCTAGGAGCTGCATTGGGATATTGCTGAGTGAATGGAACCATAGGCTGTGCAGAGAAATATCTGCTCCTAAAACCAAAACGGATCTTTCTAATTGAATGGTTGTCAATGTGTGCATTCAACTGACAGAGTTAAACTCACGTGTGGATTCAGCGGTTCGCAAAACCTTTCTGTGCAGAATCCCAAAACCGGTATTTCCAGCCCAATGCCGGCATACGTACTAAACCGCAGTATACGTCGTCTAAAACTCAGGAGAAACGTTTCCTTGAAACTGCGCTGCTGTGCGTTCGTTCACCTAAGTGAGTTGAATCTATGTTGAGATTCAGTGAGTCAGAAACACGTTTCTTCTAGGAGCTTCGTTGGGATATTCCCTAGTGAAGGGACCATAGGCTGTACAGAGAAATATCTGCTTCTAAAACAAAAACGGAGCTATCTAACTGAATGGTTGTCAATGTGTGCATTCAACTGACAGAGGTAAACTCACGTGTGGATTCAGCGGTTTGCAAACCCTTTCTGTGCAGAATCCCAAAACCGGTATTTCCAGCCCAATGCCGGCATACGTACTAAACCGCAGTAAACTTCGTCTAAAACTCAGGAGAAACGTTTCCTTGAAACTGCTCTGCTGTGCTTTCGTTCACCTAAGAGAGGTGAATCTATGTTGAGATTCAGCGAGTCAGAAACACGTTTCTTCTAGGAGCTGCGTTGTGATATTCCCGAGTGAATGGGACCATAGGCTGTACAGAGAAATATCTGCTTCTAAAACCAAAACGGAGCTATCTAACTGAATGGTTGTCAATGTGTGCATTCAACTGACAGAGGTAAACTCACGTGTGGATTCAGCGGTTTTCAAACCCTTTCTGTGCAGAATTCCAAAACCGGTATTTCCAGCCCAATGCCGGCATACGTACTAAACAGAAGTAAACTTCGTCTAAAACTCAGGAGAAACGTTTCCTTGAAACTGCTCTGCTGTGCGTTCGTTCACCTAAGAGAGATGAATCTATGTTGAGATTCAGCGAGTCAGAAACACGTTTCTTCTAGGAGCTGCCTTGGGATATTGCCGAGTGAATGGAACCATAGGATGTACAGAGAAATATCTGCTCCTAAAACCAAAACGGAGCTATCTAACTGATTGGTTGTCAATGTGTGCATTCAATTGACAGAGTTAAACTCACGTGTGGATTCAGCGGTTTGCGAACCCTTTCTGTGCAGAATCCCAAAACCGGTATTTCCAGCCCAATGCCAGCATACGTACTAAACAGCAGGAAACTACGTCTAAAACTCAGGAGAAACGTTTCCTTGAAACTGCTCTGCTGTGTGTTCGTTCACCTAAGAGAGGTGAATCTATGTTGAGATTCAGCGAGTCAGAAACACGTTTCTTCTAGGAGCTGCGTTGGGATATTCCCGAGTGAATGGGACCATAGGCTGTACAAACAAATATCTGCTCCTAAAACCAAAACGGAGCTATCTAACTGAATGGTTGTCAATGTGTGCATTCAACTGACAGAGTTAAACTCACGTGTGGATTCAGCGGTTTGCAAACCCTTTCTGTGCAGAATCCCAAAACCGGAATTTCCAGCCCCATTCCGGCATACGTATTAAACAGCAGGAAACTTCGTCTAAAACTCAGGAGGAACGATTCCTTGAACCTGCTCTGCTGTTCCTTCCTTCACCTAAGAGAGTTGAATCTATGTTGAGATTCAGCGAGTCAGAAACACGTTTCTTCTAGGAGTTGCGTTGGGATATTCCCTAGTGAATGGGACCATTTGCTGTACAGAGAAATATCTGCTTCTAAAACCAAAACGGAGCTATCTAAGTGTATGGTTGTCAATGTGTGCACTCAACTGACAGAGATAAACTGACGTGTGGATTCAGCGGTTTGCAAACCCTTTCTGTGCAGAATCCCAAAACCGGCATTTCCAGCCCAATGCCGGCATACGTAGTAAACAGCAGGAAACTTCGTCTAAAACTCAGGAGAAACGTTTCCTTGAGACTGCTCTGCTGTGCGTTAGTTCTCCTAAGAGAGATGAATCTATGTTGAGATTCAGCGAGTCAGAAACACGTTTCTTCTAGGAGCTGCCTTGGGATATTGCCGAGTGAATGGAACCATAGGCTGTACAGAGAAATATGTGCTCCTAAAACCAAAACGGAGCTATCTAACTGAATGGTTGTCAATGTGTGCATTCAATTGACAGAGTTAAACTCACGTGTGGATTCAGCGGTTCGCAAACCCTTTCTGTGCAGAATACCAAAACCGGTATTTCCAGCCCAATGCCGGCATACGTACTAAACCGCAGTGAGCTTCGTCTAAAACTCAGGAGAACCTTTTCCTTGAAACTGCGCTGCTGTGCCTTCGTTCACCTAAGAGAGTAGAATCTATGTTGAGATTCAGCGAGTCAGAAACACGTTTCTTCTAGGAGCTGCGTTGGGATATTGCCGAGTGAATGGGACCATAGGCTGTACAGAGAAATATCTGCTTCTAAAACCAAAACGGAGCTATCTAACTGAATGGTTGTCAATGTGTGCATTCAACTGACAGAGTTAAACTCACGTGTGGATTCAGCGGTTGGCAAACCCTTTCTGTGCAGAATCCCAAAACCGGTGTTTCCAGCCCAATGAGGGCATATGTACTAAACAGCAAGAAACTTCGTGTAAAACTCAGGAGAAACGTTTCCATGAAACTGCTCTGCTGTGCGTTCGTTCACCTAAGAGAGTTGAATCCATGTTGAGATTTAGAGAGTCAGAAACACGTTTCTTCTAGAAGCTGTATTGGGATATTCCCGAGTGAATGGGACCATAGGCTGTACAGAGAAATATCTGCTTCTAAAACCAAAACGGAGCTATCTAACTGAATGGTTGTCAATGTGTGCATTCAACTGACAGAGTTAAACTCACGTGTGGATTCAGCGGTTCGCAAACCCTTTCTGTGCAGAATCCCAAAACCGGTGTTTCCAGCCCAATGAGGGCATACGTACTAAACAGCAAGAAACTTCGTGTAAAACTCAGGAGAAACGTTTCCTTGAAATCGCTCTGCAGTGCGTTCGTTCACCTAAGAGAGTTGAATCTATGTTGAGATTCAGCGAGTCAGAAACACGTTTCTTCTAGGAGCTGCGTTGGGATATTCCCTAGTGAATGGGACCATAGGCTGTACAGAGAAATGTCTGCTTCTAAAACCAAAACGGAGCTATCTGACTGAATGGTTGTCAATGTGTGCATTCAACTAACAGAGTTAAACTCACGTGTGGATTCAGCGGTTCGCAAACCCTTTCTGTGCAGAATCCCAAAACCGGCATTTCCAGCCAAATGCCGGCATACGTACTAAACAGCAGGAAACTTCGTCTAAAACTCAGGAGAAACGTTTCCTTCAAACTACTCTGCTGTCCGTTAATTCACCTAAGAGAGGAGAATCTATGTTGAGATTCAGCGAGTCAGAAACACGTTTCTTCTAGGAACTGCCTTGAGATATTGCCGAGTGAATGGAACCATAGTCTGTACAGAGAAATATCTGCTCCTAAAACCAAAACGGAGCTATCTAACTGAAAGGTTGTCAATCTGTGCATTCAACTTACCGAGTTAAACTCACGTGTGGATTCAGCGGTTTGCAAACGCTTTCTGTGCAGAATCCCAAAACCGGAATTTCCAGCCCAATGCCGGCGTACGTACTAAACATCAATAAACTTCGTCTAAAACTCAGGAGAAATGTTTCCTTGAAACTGCTGTGCTGTGCGTTCGTTCACCTAGGAGAGTTGAATCTTTGTTGAGATTCAGCGAGTCAGAAACACGTTTCTTTTAGGAGCTGCGTTGGGATATTCCCGAGTGAATGGGACCATAGCCTGTACAGAGAAATATCTGCTTCTAAAACCAAAACGGAGCTCTCTAACTGTATGTTTGTCAATGTGTGCACTCAACTGACACAGTTAAACTCACCTGTGGATTCAGCGGTTCGCAAACCCTTTCTGTGCAGAATACCAAAACCGGTATTTCCAGCCCAATGCCGGCATACGTACTAAACCGCAGTAAGCTTCGTCTAAAACTCAGGAGAACCTTTTCCTTGAAACTGCGATGCTGTGCCTTCGTTCACCTAAGAGAGTAGAATCTATGTTGAGATTCAGCGAGTCAGAAACACGTTTCTTCTAGGAGCTGCGTTGGGATATTCCCGAGTCAATGGGACCATAGGCTGTACAGAGAAATATCTGCTTCTAAAACCAAAACGGAGCTATCTAACTGAATGGTTGTCAATGTGTGAATTCAACTGACAGAGTTAAACTCACGTGTGGATTCAGCGGTTTGCAAACCCTTTCTGTGCAGAATCCCGAAACCGGTATTTACAGACCAATGAGGGCATATGTACTAAACAGCAAGAAACTTCGTGTAAAACTCAGGAGAAACGTTTCCATGAAACTGCTCTGCTGTGCGTTCGTTCACCTAAGAGAGTTGAATCCATGTTGAGATTCAGCGAGTAAGAAACACGTTTCTTCTAGTAGCTGCCTTGGGATATTGCCGAGTGAATGGAACCGTAGGCTGTACAGAGAAATATCTGCTCCTAAAACCAAAACGGAGCCATCTAACTGAATGGTTGTCAATGTGTGCATTCAATTGACAGAGTTAAACTCACGTGTGGATTCAGCGGTTTGCAAACGCTTTCTGTGCAGAATCCGAAAACCGGAATTTCCAGCCCCATTCCGGCATACGTATTAAACAGCAGGAAACTTCGTCTAAAACTCAGGAGGAACGATTCCTTGAACCTGCTCTGCTGTTCCTTCCTTCACCTAAGAGAGTTGAATCTATGTTGAGATTCAGCGAGTCAGAAACACCTTTCTTCTAGGAGCTGCGTTGGGATATTCCCTAGTGAATGGGACCATTTGCTGTACAGAGAAATATCTGCTTCTAAAACCAAAACGGAGCTATCTAACTGAATGGTTGTCAATGTGTGCGTTCAACTAACAGAGATAAACTCACGTGTGGATTCAGCGGTTTGCAAACCCTTTCTGTGCAGAATCCCAAAACCGGCATTTCCAGCCCAATGACGGCATACGTACTAAACAGCAGGAAACTTCGTCTAAAACTCAGGAGAAACGTTTCCTTCAAACTACTCTGCTGTGCAATCATTCACCTAAGAGAGGTGAATCTATGTTGAGATTCAGCGAGTCAAAAACACGTTTCTTCTAGGAGCTGCATTGGGATATTGCTGAGTGAATGGAACCATAGGCTGTGCAGAGAAATATCTGCTCCTAAAACCAAAACGGATCTTTCTAATTGAATGGTTGTCAATGTGTGCATTCAACTGACAGAGTTAAACTCACGTGTGGATTCAGCGGTTCGCAAAACCTTTCTGTGCAGAATCCCAAAACCGGTATTTCCAGCCCAATGCCGGCATACGTACTAAACCGCAGTATACGTCGTCTAAAACTCAGGAGAAACGTTTCCTTGAAACTGCGCTGCTGTGCGTTCGTTCACCTAAGTGAGTTGAATCTATGTTGAGATTCAGTGAGTCAGAAACACGTTTCTTCTAGGAGCTTCGTTGGGATATTCCCTAGTGAAGGGACCATAGGCTGTACAGAGAAATATCTGCTTCTAAAACAAAAACGGAGCTATCTAACTGAATGGTTGTCAATGTGTGCATTCAACTGACAGAGGTAAACTCACGTGTGGATTCAGCGGTTTGCAAACCCTTTCTGTGCAGAATCCCAAAACCGGTATTTCCAGCCCAATGCCGGCATACGTACTAAACCGCAGTAAACTTCGTCTAAAACTCAGGAGAAACGTTTCCTTGAAACTGCTCTGCTGTGCTTTCGTTCACCTAAGAGAGGTGAATCTATGTTGAGATTCAGCGAGTCAGAAACACGTTTCTTCTAGGAGCTGCGTTGTGATATTCCCGAGTGAATGGGACCATAGGCTGTACAGAGAAATATCTGCTTCTAAAACCAAAACGGAGCTATCTAACTGAATGGTTGTCAATGTGTGCATTCAACTGACAGAGGTAAACTCACGTGTGGATTCAGCGGTTTTCAAACCCTTTCTGTGCAGAATTCCAAAACCGGTATTTCCAGCCCAATGCCGGCATACGTACTAAACAGAAGTAAACTTCGTCTAAAACTCAGGAGAAACGTTTCCTTGAAACTGCTCTGCTGTGCGTTCGTTCACCTAAGAGAGATGAATCTATGTTGAGATTCAGCGAGTCAGAAACACGTTTCTTCTAGGAGCTGCCTTGGGATATTGCCGAGTGAATGGAACCATAGGATGTACAGAGAAATATCTGCTCCTAAAACCAAAACGGAGCTATCTAACTGATTGGTTGTCAATGTGTGCATTCAATTGACAGAGTTAAACTCACGTGTGGATTCAGCGGTTTGCAAACCCTTTCTGTGCAGAATCCCAAAACCGGTATTTCCAGCCCAATGCCAGCATACGTACTAAACAGCAGGAAACTACGTCTAAAACTCAGGAGAAACGTTTCCTTGAAACTGCTCTGCTGTGTGTTCGTTCACCTAAGAGAGGTGAATCTATGTTGAGATTCAGCGAGTCAGAAACACGTTTCTTCTAGGAGCTGCGTTGGGATATTCCCGAGTGAATGGGACCATAGGCTGTACAAACAAATATCTGCTCCTAAAACCAAAACGGAGCTATCTAACTGAATGGTTGTCAATGTGTGCATTCAACTGACAGAGTTAAACTCACGTGTGGATTCAGCGGTTCGCAAACCCTTTCTGTGCAGAATCCCAAAACCGGTATTTCCAGCCCAATGCCGGCATACGTACTAAACAGCAGGAAACTTCGTCTAAAACTCAGGAGAAACGTTTCCTTGAAACTGCTCTGCTGTGCGTTCGTTCACCTAAGAGAGCTGAATCTATGTTGAGATTCAGCGAGTCAGAAACACGTTTCTTCTAGGAGCTGCGTTGGGATATTCCCGAGTGAATGGGACCATAGGCTGTAGAGAGAAGTATCTGCTTCTAAAACCAAAACGGAGCTATCTAACTGAATGGTTGTCAATGTGTGCATTCAACTGACAGAGTTAAACTCACATGTGGATTCAGCGGTTTGCAAACCCTTTCTGTGCAGAATCCCAAAACCGGAATTTCCAGCCCCATTCCGGCATACGTATTAAACAGCAGGAAACTTCGTCTAAAACTCAGGAGGAACGATTCCTTGAACCTGCTCTGCTGTTCCTTCCTTCACCTAAGAGAGTTGAATCTATGTTGAGATTCAGCGAGTCAGAAACACGTTTCTTCTAGGAGTTGCGTTGGGATATTCCCTAGTGAATGGGACCATTTGCTGTACAGAGAAATATCTGCTTCTAAAACCAAAACGGAGCTATCTAAGTGTATGGTTGTCAATGTGTGCACTCAACTGACAGAGATAAACTGACGTGTGGATTCAGCGGTTTGCAAACCCTTTCTGTGCAGAATCCCAAAACCGGCATTTCCAGCCCAATGCCGGCATACGTAGTAAACAGCAGGAAACTTCGTCTAAAACTCAGGAGAAACGTTTCCTTGAGACTGCTCTGCTGTGCGTTAGTTCTCCTAAGAGAGGTGAATCTATGTTGAGATTCAGCGAGTCAGAAACACGTTTCTTCTAGGAGCTGCCTTGGGATATTGCCGAGTGAATGGAACCATAGGCTGTACAGAGAAATATGTGCTCCTAAAACCAAAACGGAGCTATCTAACTGAATGGTTGTCAATGTGTGCATTCAATTGACAGAGTTAAACTCACGTGTGGATTCAGCGGTTCGCAAACCCTTTCTGTGCAGAATACCAAAACCGGTATTTCCAGTCCAATGCCGGCATACGTACTAAACCGCAGTGAGCTTCGTCTAAAACTCAGGAGAACCTTTTCCTTGAAACTGCGCTGCTGTGCCTTCGTTCACCTAAGAGAGTAGAATCTATGTTGAGATTCAGCGAGTCAGAAACACGTTTCTTCTAGGAGCTGCGTTGGGATATTGCCGAGTGAATGGGACCATAGGCTGTACAGAGAAATATCTGCTTCTAAAACCAAAACGGAGCTATCTAACTGAATGGTTGTCAATGTGTGCATTCAACTGACAGAGTTAAACTCACGTGTGGATTCAGCGGTTGGCAAACCCTTTCTGTGCAGAATCCCAAAACCGGTGTTTCCAGCCCAATGAGGGCATATGTACTAAACAGCAAGAAACTTCGTGTAAAACTCAGGAGAAACGTTTCCATGAAACTGCTCTGCTGTGCGTTCGTTCACCTAAGAGAGTTGAATCCATGTTGAGATTTAGAGAGTCAGAAACACGTTTCTTCTAGAAGCTGTATTGGGATATTCCCGAGTGAATGGGACCATAGGCTGTACAGAGAAATATCTGCTTCTAAAACCAAAACGGAGCTATCTAACTGAATGGTTGTCAATGTGTGCATTCAACTGACAGAGTTAAACTCACGTGTGGATTCAGCGGTTCGCAAACCCTTTCTGTGCAGAATCCCAAAACCGGTGTTTCCAGCCCAATGAGGGCATACGTACTAAACAGCAAGAAACTTCGTGTAAAACTCAGGAGAAACGTTTCCTTGAAATCGCTCTGCAGTGCGTTCGTTCACCTAAGAGAGTTGAATCTATGTTGAGATTCAGCGAGTCAGAAACACGTTTCTTCTAGGAGCTGCGTTGGGATATTCCCTAGTGAATGGGACCATAGGCTGTACAGAGAAATGTCTGCTTCTAAAACCAAAACGGAGCTATCTGACTGAATGGTTGTCAATGTGTGCATTCAACTAACAGAGTTAAACTCACGTGTGGATTCAGCGGTTCGCAAACCCTTTCTGTGCAGAATCCCAAAACCGGCATTTCCAGCCAAATGCCGGCATACGTACTAAACAGCAGGAAACTTCGTCTAAAACTCAGGAGAAACGTTTCCTTCAAACTACTCTGCTGTCCGTTAATTCACCTAAGAGAGGAGAATCTATGTTGAGATTCAGCGAGTCAGAAACACGTTTCTTCTAGGAACTGCCTTGAGATATTGCCGAGTGAATGGAACCATAGTCTGTACAGAGAAATATCTGCTCCTAAAACCAAAACGGAGCTATCTAACTGAAAGGTTGTCAATCTGTGCATTCAACTTACCGAGTTAAACTCACGTGTGGATTCAGCGGTTTGCAAACGCTTTCTGTGCAGAATCCCAAAACCGGAATTTCCAGCCCAATGCCGGCGTACGTACTAAACGTCAATAAACTTCGTCTAAAACTCAGGAGAAACGTTTCCTTGAAACTGCTCTGCTGTGCGTTCGTTCACCTAGGAGAGTTGAATCTTTGTTGAGATTCAGCGAGTCAGAAACACGTTTCTTTTAGGAGCTGCGTTGGGATATTCCCGAGTGAATGGGACCATAGCCTGTACAGAGAAATATCTGCTTCTAAAACCAAAACGGAGCTCTCTAACTGTATGTTTGTCAATGTGTGCACTCAACTGACACAGTTAAACTCACCTGTGGATTCAGCGGTTCGCAAACCCTTTCTGTGCAGAATACCAAAACCGGTATTTCCAGCCCAATGCCGGCATACGTACTAAACCGCAGTAAGCTTCGTCTAAAACTCAGGAGAACCTTTTCCTTGAAACTGCGCTGCTGTGCCTTCGTTCACCTAAGAGAGTAGAATCTATGTTGAGATTCAGCGAGTCAGAAACACGTTTCTTCTAGGAGCTGCGTTGGGATATTCCCGAGTCAATGGGACCATAGGCTGTACAGAGAAATATCTGCTTCTAAAACCAAAACGGAGCTATCTAACTGAATGGTTGTCAATGTGTGAATTCAACTGACAGAGTTAAACTCACGTGTGGATTCAGCGGTTTGCAAACCCTTTCTGTGCAGAATCCCAAAACCGGTATTTACAGACCAATGAGGGCATATGTACTAAACAGCAAGAAACTTCGTGTAAAACTCAGGAGAAACGTTTCCATGAAACTGCTCTGCTGTGCATTCGTTCACCTAAGAGAGTTGAATCCATGTTGAGATTCAGCGAGTAAGAAACACGTTTCTTCTAGTAGCTGCCTTGGGATATTGCCGAGTGAATGGAACCGTAGGCTGTACAGAGAAATATCTGCTCCTAAAACCAAAACGGAGCCATCTAACTGAATGGTTGTCAATGTGTGCATTCAATTGACAGAGTTAAACTCACGTGTGGATTCAGCGGTTGCAAACGCTTTCTGTGCAGAATCCCAAAACCGGAATTTCCAGCCCCATTCCGGCATACGTATTAAACAGCAGGAAACTTCGTCTAAAACTCAGGAGGAACGATTCCTTGAACCTGCTCTGCTGTTCCTTCCTTCACCTAAGAGAGTTGAATCTATGTCGAGATTCAGCGAGTCAGAAACACGTTTCTTCTAGGAGCTGCGTTGGGATATTCCCTAGTGAATGGGACCATTTGCTGTACAGAGAAATATCTGCTTCTAAAACCAAAACGGAGCTATCTAACTGAATGGTTGTCAATGTGTGCGTTCAACTAACAGAGATAAACTCACGTGTGGATTCAGCGGTTTGCAAACCCTTTCTGTGCAGAATCCCAAAACCGGCATTTCCAGCCCAATGACGGCATACGTACTAAACAGCAGGAAACTTCGTCTAAAACTCAGGAGAAACGTTTCCTTCAAACTACTCTGCTGTGCAATCATTCACCTAAGAGAGGTGAATCTATGTTGAGATTCAGCAGGTCAAAAACACGTTTCTTCTAGGAGCTGCATTGGGATATTGCTGAGTGAATGGAACCATAGGCTGTGCAGAGAAATATCTGCTCCTAAAACCAAAACGGATCTTTCTAATTGAATGGTTGTCAATGTGTGCATTCAACTGACAGAGTTAAACTCACGTGTGGATTCAGCGGTTCGCAAAACCTTTCTGTGCAGAATCCCAAAACCGGTATTTCCAGCCCAATGCCGGCATACGTACTAAACCGCAGTATACGTCGTCTAAAACTCAGGAGAAACGTTTCCTTGAAACTGCGCTGCTGTGCGTTCGTTCACCTAAGTGAGTTGAATCTATGTTGAGATTCAGTGAGTCAGAAACACGTTTCTTCTAGGAGCTTCGTTGGGATATTCCCTAGTGAAAGGGACCATAGGCTGTACAGAGAAATATCTGCTTCTAAAACAAAAACGGAGCTATCTAACTGAATGGTTGTCAATGTGTGCATTCAACTGACAGAGGTAAACTCACGTGTGGATTCAGCGGTTTGCAAACCCTTTCTGTGCAGAATCCCAAAACCGGTATTTCCAGCCCAATGCCGGCATACGTACTAAACCGCAGTAAACTTCGTCTAAAACTCAGGAGAAACGTTTCCTTGAAACTGCTCTGCTGTGCTTTCGTTCACCTAAGAGAGGTGAATCTATGTTGAGATTCAGCGAGTCAGAAACACGTTTCTTCTAGGAGCTGCGTTGTGATATTCCCGAGTGAATGGGACCATAGGCTGTACAGAGAAATATCTGCTTCTAAAACCAAAACGGAGCTATCTAACTGAATGGTTGTCAATGTGTGCATTCAACTGACAGAGGTAAACGCACGTGTGGATTCAGTGGTTTGCAAACCCTTTCTGTGCAGAATCCCAAAACCGGTATCTCAAGCCCAATGCCGGCATACGTACTAAACAGCAGGAAACTTCGTCTAAAACTCAGGAGAAACGTTTCCTTGAAACTGCTCTGCTGTGCGTTCGTTCACCTAAGAGAGGTGAATCTACGTTGAGATTCAGCGAGTCAGAAACACGTTTCTTCTAGGAGCTGCCTTGGGATATTGCCGAGTGAATGGAACCATAGGCTGTACAGAGAAATATCTGCTCCTAAAACCAAAACGGAGCTATCTAACTGAATGGTTGTCAATGTGTGCATTCAATTGACAGAGTTAAACTCACGTGCGGATTCAGCGGTTCGTAAAACATTTCTGTGCAGAATCCCAAAACCGGTATTTCCAGCCCAATGCCGGCATACGTACTAAACCGCAGTAAACGTCGTCTAAAACTCAGGAGAAACGTTTCCTTGAAACTGCGCTGCTGTGCCTTCGTTCACCTAAGAAAGTAGAATCTATGTTGAGATTCAGCGAGTCAGAAACACGTTTCTTCTAGGAGCTGCGTTGGGATATTCCCGAGTGAATGGGACCATAGACTGTACAGAGAAATATCTGCTTCTAAAACCAAAACGGAGCTATCTAACTGAATGGTTTTCAAGGTGTGCATTCAACTGACAGAGGTAAACTCACGTGTGGTTTCAGCGGTTTGCAAATCCTTTCTGTGCAGAATCCCAAAACAGGTATTTCCAGACCAGTGCCGGCATACGTACTAAAAAGCAGGAAACTTCGTCTAAAATTCAGGAGAAACGTTTCCTTGAAACGGCTCTACTGGGCGTTCGTTCACCTAAGAGAGTTGAATCTATGTTGAGATTCAGCGAGTCAGAAACACGTTTCTTCTAGGAGCTGCGTTGGGATATTCCTGAGTGAATGGGACCATAGGCTGTACAGACAAATATCTGCTCCTAAAACCAAAACGTAGCTGTCTAAGTGAATGGTTGTCAATGTGTGCATTCAACTGACAGAGGTAAACTCACGTGTGGATTCATCGGTTTGCAAACCCTTTCTGTGCAGAATCCCAAAACCGGTATTTCCAGCCCAATGCCGGCATACGTACTAAACAGCAGGAAACTTCGTCTAAAACTCAGGAGAAACGTTTCCTTGAAACTGCTCTGCTGTGCTTTCGTTCACCTAAGAGAGGTGAATCTATGTTGAGATTCAGCGAGTCAGAAACACGTTTCTTCTAGGAGCTGCATTGGGATATTGCCGAGTGAATGGAACCATAGGCTGTACAGAGAAATATCTGCTCCTAAAACCAAAACGGAGCTATCTAACTGAATGGTTGTCAATGTGTGCATTCAATTGACAGAGTTAAACTCACGTGTGGATTCAGCGGTTCGCAAACCCTTTCTGTGCACAATCCCAAAACCGGTATTTCCAGCCCAATGCCGGCATACGTACTAAACCGCAGTAAACTTCGTCTAAAACTCAGGGGAAACGTTTCCTTGAAACTGCTCTGCTGTGCTTTCGTTCACCTAGGAGAGTTGAATCTATGTTGAGATTCAGCGAGTCAGAAACACGTTTCTTCTACGAGCTGCGTTGTGATATTCCCGAGTGAATGGGACCATAGGGTGTACAGAGAAGTATCTCCTTCTTAAACCAAAACGGAGCTATCTAACGGAATGGTTGTCACTGTGTGCATTCAACTGACAGAGTAAAACTCACATGTGGATTCACCGGTTTGCAAATCCTTTCTGTGCAGAATCCCAAAACCGGTATTTCCAGCCCAATTCCGGCATACGTATTAAACAGCAGGAAACTTCGTCTAAAACTCAGGAGGAACGATTCCTTGAAA
Organism: Aotus nancymaae; assembly: GCF_030222135.1. Taxonomy (NCBI): domain Eukaryota; kingdom Metazoa; phylum Chordata; class Mammalia; order Primates; family Aotidae; genus Aotus; species Aotus nancymaae. Next base: position 6,242,624 of record NW_026988517.1, on the reverse strand, counting down.
CTGCTCTGCTGTTCCTTCATTCACCTAAGAGAGTTGAAACTATGTTGACATTCAGCGAGTCAGAAACACGTTTCTTCTAGGAGCTGCGTTGGGATATTCCCTAGTGAATGGGACCATAGGCTCTACAGAGAAATATCTGCTTCTAAAACCAAAACGGAGCTATCTAATTGAATGGTTGTCAATGTGTGCATTCAACTAACAGAGTTAAACTCACGTGTGGATTCAACTGTTCGCAAACCCTTTCTGTGCAGAATCCCAAAACCGGCATTTCCAGCCCAATACCGGCATACGTACTAAACCGTAGTAAGCTTCGTCTAAAACTCAGGAGAAACGTTTCCTTGAAACTGCGCTGCTGTGCTTTCGTTCACCTAAGTGAGTTGAATCTATGTTGAGATTCAGCGAGTCAGAAACACGTTTCTTCTAGGAGCTGCGTTGGGATATTCCCGAGTGAATGGGACCATAGGCTGTACAGAGAAATATCTGCTTCTAAAACCAAAACGGAGCTATCTAACTGAATGGCTGTCAATGTGTGCTTTCAACTGACAGAGTTAAACTCACGTGTGGATTCAGCGGTTTGCAAACCCTTTCTGTGCAGAATCCCAAAACCGGTATTTCCAGCCCTATGCCGGCATACGTACTAAACCGCAGTAAACTCCTTCTAAAACTCAGGAGAAACGTTTCCTTGAAACTGCTCTGCTGTGCGTTCGTTCACCTAGGAGAGTTGAATCTATGTTGACATACAGCAAGTCAGAAACACGTTTCTTCTAGGAGCTGCGTTGGGATATTCCCGAGTGAATGGGACCATAGGCTGTACAGAGAAATATCTGCTGCTAAAACCAAAATGGAGCTACCTAACTGTATGGTTGTCAATGTGTGCACTCAACTGACAGAGTTAAACTCACGTGTGGATTCAGCGGTTCGCAAACCCTTTCTGTGCCGAATCCCAAAACCGGTATTTCCAGCCCAATGCCGGCATACGTACTAAACAGCAGGAAACTTCGTCTAAAACTCTGGAGAAACGTTTCCTTGAAACTGCTCTGCTGTGCGTTCGTTCACCTAGGAGAGTTGAATCTATGTTGAGATTCAGCGAGTCAAAAACACGTTTCTTCTAGGAGCTGCATTGGGATATTGCTGAGTGAATGGAACCATATCCTGTACAGAGAAATATCTGCTCCTAAAACCAAAACGGAGCTATTTAACTGAATGGTTGTCAATGTGTGCATTCAACTGACAGAGTTAAACTCACGTGTGGATTCAGCGGTTTGCAAACCCTTTCTGTGCAGAATCCCAAAACCGGTATTTCCAGCCCAATGCCGGCATACGTACTAAACAGAAGTAAACTTCGTCTAAAACTCAGGAGAAACGTTTCCTTGAAACTGCTCTGCTGTGCGTTCGTTCACCTAAGAGATGTGAATCTATGTTGAGATTCAGCGAGTCAGAAACACGTTTCTTCTAGGAGCTGCGTTGGGATATGACCGAGTGAATGGGACCATAGGCTGTACAGAGAAATATCTGCTTCTAAAACCAAAACGGAGCTATCTAACTGTATGGTTGTCAATGTGTGCACTCAACTGACAGAGATAAACTGACGTGTGGATTCAGCGGTTTGCAATCCCTTTCTGTGCAGAATCCCAAAACCGGCATTTCCAGCCCAATGCCTGCATACGTAGTAAACAGCAGGAAACTTCGTCTAAAACTCAGGAGAAACGTTTCCTTGAGACTGCTCTGCTGTGCATTCGTTCTCCTAAGAGAGGTGAATCTATGTTGAGATTCAGCGAGTCAGAAACACGTTTCTTCTACGAGCTGCGTTGTGATATTCCCGAGTGAATGGGACCATAGGCTGTACAGAGAAATATCTGCTTCTAAAACCAAAACGGAGCTATCTAACTGAATGGTTGTCAATGTGTGCATTCAACTGACAGAGTTAAACTCACGTGTGGATTCAGCGGTTGGCAAACCCTTTCTGTGCAGAATCCCAAAACCGGTGTTTCCAGCCCAATGAGGGCATACGTACTAAACAGCAAGAAACTTCGTGTAAAACTCAGGAGAAACGTTTCCATGAAACTGCTCTGCTGTGCTTTGGTTCACCTAAGAGAGTTGAATCCATGTTGAGATTCAGAGAGTCAGAAACACGTTTCTTCTAGTAGCTGCATTGGGATATTCCCGAATGAATGGGACCATAGGCTGTACATAGAAATATCTGCTGCTAAAACCAAAACGGAGCTATCTAACTGTATGGTTGTCAATGTGTGCACTCAACTGACAGAGTTAAACTCACGTGTGGATTCAGCGGTTCGCAAACCCTTTCTGTGCAGAATCCCAAAACCGGTATTTCCAGCCCAATGCCGGCATACGTACTAAACAGCAGGAAACTTCGTCTAAAACTCTGGAGAAACGTTTCCTTGAAACTGCTCTGCTGTGCGTTCGTTCACCTAGGAGAGTTGAATCTATGTTGAGATTCAGCGAGTCAAAAACACGTTTCTTCTAGGAGCTGCATTGGGATATTGCTGAGTGAATGGAACCATATCCTGTACAGAGAAATATCTGCTCCTAAAACCAAAACGGAGCTATTTAACTGAATGGTTGTCAATGTGTGCATTCAACTGACAGAGTTAAACTCACGTGTGGATTCAGCGGTTCGCAAACCCTTTCTGTGCAGAATCCCAAAACCGGTATTTCCAGCCCAATGCCGGCATACGTACTAAACCGCAGTAAACTTCGTCTAAAACTCAGGAGAAACGTTTCCTTGAAACTGCTCTTATGTGCGTTCGTTCAACTAGGAGAGTTGAATCTATGTTGAGATTCAGCGAGTCAGAAACACGTTTCTTCTAGGAACTGCGTTGGGATATTCCCGAGTGAATGGGACCATAGGCTGTACAGAGAAATATCTGCTTCTAAAACCAAAACGGAGCTATCTAACTGAATGGTTGTCAATGTGTGCATTCAACTGACAGAGTTAAACTCACGTGTCGATTCAGCGGTTTGCAAACCCTTTCTGTGCAGAATTCCAAAACCGGTATTTCCAGCCCAATTCCGGCATACGTACTAAACAGAAGTAAACTTCGTCTAAAACTCAGGAGAAACGTTTCCTTGAAACTGCTCTGCTGTGCGTTCGTTCACCTAAGAGAGGTGAATCTATGTTGAGATTCAGCGAGTCAGAAACACGTTTCTTCTAGGAGCTGCGTTGGGATATGACCGAGTGAATGGGACCATAGGCTGTACAGAGAAATATCTGCTTCTAAAACCAAAACGGAGCTATCTAACTGTATGGTTGTCAATGTGTGCACTCAACTGACAGAGATAAACTGACGTGTGGATTCAGCGGTTTGCAATCCCTTTCTGTGCAGAATCCCAAAACCGGCATTTCCAGCCCAATGCCTGCATACGTAGTAAACAGCAGGAAACTTCGTCTAAAACTCAGGAGAAACGTTTCCTTGAGACTGCTCTGCTGTGCGTTCGTTCTCCTAAGATAGGTGAATCTATGTTGAGATTCAGCGAGTCAGAAACACGTTTCTTCTAGGAGCTGCCTTGGGATATTGCCGAGTGAATGGAACCATAGGCTGTACAGAGAAATATGTGCTCCTAAAACCAAAACGGAGCTATCTAACTGAATGGTTGTCAATGTGTGCATTCAATTGACAGAGTTAAACTCACGTGTGGATTCAGCGGTTCGCAAACCCTTTCTGTGCAGAATCCCAAAACCGGTATTTCCAGCCCAATGCCGGCATACGTACTAAACCGCAGTAAGCTTCGTCTAAAACTCAGGAGAACCTTTTCCTTGAAACTGCGCTGCTGTGCCTTCGTTCACCTAAGAGAGTAGAATCTATGTTGAGATTCAGCGAGTCAGAAACACGTTTCTTCTAGGAGCTGCCTTGGGATATTGCCGAGTGAATGGGACCATAGGCTGTACAGAGAAATATCTGCTTCTAAAACCAAAACGGAGCTATCTAACTGAATGGTTGTCAATGTGTGCATTCAACTGACAGAGTTAAACTCACGTGTGGATTCAGCGGTTGGCAAACCCTTTCTGTGCAGAATCCCAAAACCGGTGTTTCCAGCCCAATGAGGGCATACGTACTAAACAGCAAGAAACTTCGTGTAAAACTCAGGAGAAACGTTTCCATGAAACTGCTCTGCTGTGCTTTGGTTCACCTAAGAGAGTTGAATCCATGTTGAGATTCAGAGAGTCAGAAACACGTTTCTTCTAGTAGCTGCATTGGGATATTCCCGAATGAATGGGACCATAGGCTGTACAGAGAAATATCTGCTGCTAAAACCAAAACGGAGCTATCTAACTGTATGGTTGTCAATGTGTGCACTCAACTGACAGAGTTAAACTCACGTGTGGATTCAGCGGTTCGCAAACCCTTTCTGTGCAGAATCCCAAAACCGGTATTTCCAGCCCAATGCCGGCATACGTACTAAACAGCAGGAAACTTCGTCTAAAACTCAGGAAAAACGTTTCCTTGAAACTGCTCTGCTGTGTGTTCGTTCACCTAAGAGAGGTGAATCTATGTTGAGATTCAGCGAGTCAGAAACACGTTTCTTCTAGGAGCTGCGTTGGGATATTCACGAGTGATTGGGACCACAGGCTGTACAGAGAAATATCGGCTTCTAAAACCAAAACGGAGCTATCTAACTGAATGGTTGTCAATGTGTGCATTCAACTGACAGAGGTAAACTCACGTGTGGATTCAGTGGTTTGCAAACCCTTTCTGTGCAGAATCCCAAAACCGGTATCTCAAGCCCAAAGACGGCATACGTACAAAACTGCAGGAAACTTCGTCTAAAACTCAGGAGAAACGTTTCCTTGAAACTGCTCTGCTGTGCGTTCGTTCACCTAAGAGAGGTGAATCTACGTTGAGATTCAGCGAGTCAGAAACACGTTTCTTCTAGGAGATGCCTGGGGATATTGCCGAGTGAATGGAACCATTGGCTGTACAGAGAAATATCTGCTCCTAAAACCAAAACGGAGCTATCTAACTGAATGGTTTTCAATGTGTGCATTCAACTGACAGAGTTAAACTCACGTGTGGTTTCAGCAGTTTGCAAATCCTTTCTGTGCAGAATCCCAAAACCGGTATTTCCAGACCAATGCCGGCATACGTACTAAACAGTAGGAAAGTTCGTCTAAAACTCAGGGAAACGTTTCCTTGAAACGGCTCTACTGGGCCTTCGTTCACCTAAGAGAGTTGAATCTATGTTGAGATTCAGCGAGTCAGAAACACGTTTCTTCTAGGAGCTGCGTTGGGATATGACCGAGTGAATGGGACCATAGGCTGTACAGAGAAATATCTGCTTCTAAAACCAAAACGGAGCTATCTAACTGTATGGTTGTCAATGTGTGCACTCAACTGACAGAGATAAACTGACGTGTGGATTCAGCGGTTTGCAATCCCTTTCTGTGCAGAATCCCAAAACCGGCATTTCCAGCCCAATGCCTGCATACGTAGTAAACAGCAGGAAACTTCGTCTAAAACTCAGGAGAAACGTTTCCTTGAGACTGATCTGCTGTGCGTTCGTTCTCCTAAGATAGGTGAATCTATGTTGAGATTCAGCGAGTCAGAAACACGTTTCTTCTAGGAGCTGCCTTGGGATATTGCCGAGTGAATGGAACCATAGGCTGTACAGAGAAATATGTGCTCCTAAAACCAAAACGGAGCTATCTAACTGAATGGTTGTCAATGTGTGCATTCAATTGACAGAGTTAAACTCACGTGTGGATTCAGCGGTTCGCAAACCCTTTCTGTGCAGAATCCCAAAACCGGTATTTCCAGCCCAATGCCGGCATACGTACTAAACCGCAGTAAGCTTCGTCTAAAACTCAGGAGAACCTTTTCCTTGAAACTGCGCTGCTGTGCCTTCGTTCACCTAAGAGAGTAGAATCTATGTTGAGATTCAGCGAGTCAGAAACACGTTTCTTCTAGGAGCTGCCTTGGGATATTGCCGAGTGAATGGGACCATAGGCTGTACAGAGAAATATCTGCTTCTAAAACCAAAACGGAGCTATCTAACTGAATGGTTGTCAATGTGTGCATTCAACTGACAGAGTTAAACTCACGTGTGGATTCAGCGGTTGGCAAACCCTTTCTGTGCAGAATCCCAAAACCGGTGTTTCCAGCCCAATGAGGGCATACGTACTAAACAGCAAGAAACTTCGTGTAAAACTCAGGAGAAACGTTTCCATGAAACTGCTCTGCTGTGCTTTGGTTCACCTAAGAGAGTTGAATCCATGTTGAGATTCAGAGAGTCAGAAACACGTTTCTTCTAGTAGCTGCATTGGGATATTCCCGAATGAATGGGACCATAGGCTGTACAGAGAAATATCTGCTGCTAAAACCAAAACGGAGCTATCTAACTGTATGGTTGTCAATGTGTGCACTCAACTGACAGAGTTAAACTCACGTGTGGATTCAGCGGTTCGCAAACCCTTTCTGTGCAGAATCCCAAAACCGGTATTTCCAGCCCAATGCCGGCATACGTACTAAACAGCAGGAAACTTCGTCTAAAACTCAGGAGAAACGTTTCCTTGAAACTGCTCTGCTGTGTGTTCGTTCACCTAAGAGAGGTGAATCTATGTTGAGATTCAGCGAGTCAGAAACACGTTTCTTCTAGGAGCTGCGTTGGGATATTCACGAGTGAATGGGACCACAGGCTGTACAGAGAAATATCGGCTTCTAAAACCAAAACGGAGCTATCTAACTGAATGGTTGTCAATGTGTGCATTCAACTGACAGAGGTAAACTCACGTGTGGATTCAGTGGTTTGCAAACCCTTTCTGTGCAGAATCCCAAAACCGGTATCTCAAGCCCAAAGACGGCATACGTACAAAACAGCAGGAAACTTCGTCTAAAACTCAGGAGAAACGTTTCCTTGAAACTGCTCTGCTGTGCGTTCGTTCACCTAAGAGAGGTGAATCTACGTTGAGATTCAGCGAGTCAGAAACACGTTTCTTCTAGGAGATGCCTGGGGATATTGCCGAGTGAATGGAACCATAGGCTGTACAGAGAAATATCTGCTCCTAAAACCAAAACGGAGCTATCTAACTGAATGGTTTTCAATGTGTGCATTCAACTGACAGAGTTAAACTCACGTGTGGTTTCAGCAGTTTGCAAATCCTTTCTGTGCAGAATCCCAAAACCGGTATTTCCAGACCAATGCCGGCATACGTACTAAACAGTAGGAAAGTTCGTCTAAAACTCAGGGAAACGTTTCCTTGAAACGGCTCTACTGGGCCTTCGTTCACCTAAGAGAGTTGAATCTATGTTGAGATTCAGCGAGTCAGAAACACGTTTCTTCTAGGAGCTGCGTTGGGATATTCCCGAGTGAATTGGACCATAGGCTGTACAGACAAATATCTGCTCCTAAAACCAAAACGGAGCTATCTAACTGAATGATTGTCAATGTGTGCATTCCACTGACAGAGTTAAACTCCCGTGTGGATTCAGCGGTTCGCAAGCCCTTTCTGTGCAGAATCCCAAAACCGGTATTTCCAGCACAATGACGGCATACGTACTAAACAGCAGGAAACTTCGTCTAAAACTCAGGGAAACGTTTCCTTGAAACGGCTCTACTGGGCCTTCGTTCACCTAAGAGAGTTGAATCTATGTTGAGATTCAGCGAGTCAGAAACACGTTTCTTCTAGGAGCTGCGTGGGGATATTCCCGAGTGAATGGGACCATAGGCTGTACAAACAAATATCTGCTCCTAAAACCAAAACGGAGCTATCTAACTGAATGGTTGTCAATGTGTGCATTCAACTGACAGAGTTAAACTCACGTGTGGATTCAGCGGTTCGCAAACCTTTTCTGTACAGAATCCCAAAACCGGTATTTCCAGCCCAATGCCGGCATACGTACTAAACAGCAGGAAACTTCGTCTAAAACTCAGGAGAAACGTTTCCTTGAAACTGCTCTGCTGGGCGTTCGTTCACCTAAGAGAGCTGAATCTATGTTGAGATTCAGCGAGTCAGAAACACGTTTCTTCTAGGAGCTGCGTTGGGATATTCCCGAGTGAATGGGACCATAGGCTGTAGAGAGAAGTATCTGCTTCTAAAACCAAAACGGAGCTATCTAACTGAATGGTTGTCAATGTGTGCATTCAACTGACAGAGTTAAACTCACATGTGGATTCAGCGGTTTGCAAACCCTTTCTGTGCAGAATCCCAAAACCGGTATTTCCAGCCCCATTCCGGCATACGTATTAAACAGCAGGAAACTTCGTCTAAAACTCAGGAGGAACGATTCCTTGAACCTGCTCTGCTGTTCCTTCCTTCACCTAAGAGAGTTGAATCTATGTTGAGATTCAGCGAGTCAGAAACACGTTTCTTCTAGGAGTTGCGTTGGGATATTCCCTAGTGAATGGGACCATTTGCTGTACAGAGAAATATCTGCTTCTAACACCAAAACGGAGCTATCTAACTGTATGGTTGTCAATGTGTGCACTCAACTGACAGAGATAAACTGACGTGTGGATTCAGCGGTTTGCAATCCCTTTCTGTGCAGAATCCCAAAACCTGCATTTCCAGCCCAATGCCGGCATACGTAGTAAACAGCAGGAAACTTCGTCTAAAACTCAGGAGAAACGTTTCCTTGAGACTGCTCTGCTGTGCGTTCGTTCTCCTAAGAGAGGTGAATCTATGGTGAGATTCAGCGAGTCAGAAACACGTTTCTTCTAGGAGCTGCCTTGGGATATTGCCGAGTGAATGGAACCATAGGCTGTACAGAGAAATATGTGCTCCTAAAACCAAAACGGAGCTATCTAACTGAATGGTTGTCAATGTGTGCATTCAATTGACAGAGTTAAACTCACGTGTGGATTCAGCGGTTCGCAAACCCTTTCTGTGCAGAATACCAAAACCGGTATTTCCAGCCCAATGCCGGCATACGTACTAAACCGCAGTAAGCTTCGTCTAAAACTCAGGAGAACCTTTTCCTTGAAACTGCGCTGCTGTGCCTTCGTTCACCTAAGAGAGTAGAATCTATGTTGAGATTTAGCGAGTCAGAAACACGTTTCTTCTAGGAGCTGCCTTGGGATATTGCCGAGTGAATGGGACCATAGGCTGTACAGAGAAATATCTGCTTCTAAAACCAAAACGGAGCTATCTAACTGAATGGTTGTCAATGTGTGCATTCAACTGACAGAGTTAAACTCACGTGTGGATTCAGCGGTTGGCAAACCCTTTCTGTGCAGAATCCCAAAACCGGTGTTTCCAGCCCAATGAGGGCATACGTACTAAACAGCAAGAAACTTCGTGTAAAACTCAGGAGAAACGTTTCCATGAAACTGCTCTGCTGTGCTTTGGTTCACCTAAGAGAGTTGAATCCATGTTGAGATTCAGAGAGTCAGAAACACGTTTCTTCTAGTAGCTGCATTGGGATATTCCCGAAAGAATGGGACCATAGGCTGTACAGAGAAATATCTGCTTCTAAAACCAAAACGGAGCTATCTAACTGAAAGGTTTTCAATGTGTGCATTCAACTGACAGAGTTAAACTCATGTGTGGATTCAGCGGTTTGCAAACCCTTTCTGTGCAGAATCCCAAAACCGGTATTTCCAGCCCCATTCCGGCATACGTACTAAACAGCAGGAAACTTCGTCTAAAACTCAGGAGAAACGTTTCCTTGAAACGGCTCTGCAGTGCGTTCGTTCACCTAAGAGAGTTGAATCTATGTTGAGATTCAGCGAGTCAGAAACACGTTTCTTCTAGGAGCTGCGTTGGGATATTCCCTAGTGAATGGGACCATAGGCTGTACAGAGAAATGTCTGCTTCTAAAACCAAAACGGAGCTATCTAACTGAATGGTTGTCAACGTGTGCATTCAACTAACAGAGTTAAACTCACGTGTGGATTCAGCGGTTTGCAAACCCTTTCTGTGCAGAATCCCAAAACCGGTATTTCCAGCCCCATTCCGGCATACTTATTAAACAGCAGGAAACTTCGTCTAAAACTCAGGAGGAACGATTCCTTGAACCTGCTCTGCTGTTCCTTCCTTCACCTAAGAGAGTTGAATCTATGTTGAGATTCAGCGAGTCAGAAAAACCTTTCTTCTAGGAGCTGCGTTGGGATATTCCCTAGTGAATGGGACCATTTGCTGTACAGAGAAATATCTGCTTCTAAAACCAAAACGGAGCTATCTAACTGAATGGTTGTCAATGTGTGCATTCAACTAACAGAGATAAACTCACGTGTGGATTCAGCGGTTTGCAAACCCTTTCTGTGCAGAATCCCAAAACCGGCATTTCCAGACCAATGACGGCATACGTACTAAACAGCAGGAAACTTCATCTAAAACTCAGGAGAAACGTTTCCTTGAAACGGCTCCGCTGTGCGTTCGTTCTCCTAAGAGAGGTGAATCTATGTTGAGATTCAGCGAGTCAGAAACACGTTTCTTCTAGGAGCTGCCTTGGGATATTTCCGAGTGAATGGAACCATAGGCTGTACAGAGAAATGTCTGCTCCTAAAACCAAAACGGAGCTATCTAACTGAATAGTTGTCAATGTGTGCATTCAATTGACAGAGTTAAACTCACGTGTGGATTCAGCGGTTCGCAAACCCTTTCTGTGCAGAATCCCAAAAACGGTATTTCCAGCCCAATGCCGGCATACGTACTAAACCGCAGTAAACTTCGTCTAAAACTCAGGAGAAACGTTTCCTTGAAACTGCGCTGCTGTGCTTTCGTTCACCTAAGTGAGTTGAATCTATGTTGAGATTCAGCGAGTCAGAAACACGTTTCTTCTAGGAGCTGCGTTGGGATATTCCCGAGTGAATGGTACCATAGGCTGTACAGAGAAATATCTGCTGCTAAAACCAAAACGGAGCTATCTAACTGCATGGTTATCAATGTGTCCATTCAACTAACAGAGAAAAACTCACGTGTGGATTCAGCGGTTTGCAAACCCTTTCTGTGCAGAATCCCAAAACCGGCATTTCCAGCCCAATGACGGCATACGTACTAAACAGCAGGAAACTTCGTCTAAAACTCAGGAGAAACGTTTCCTTGAAACTGCTCTGCTGTGCGTTCGTTCACCTAGGAGAGTTGAATCTATGTTGAGATTCAGCGAGTCAAAAACACGTTTCTTCTAGGAGCTGCATTGGGATATTGCTGAGTGAATGGAACCATAGGCTGTACAGAGAAATATCTGCTCCTAAAACCAAAACGGAGCTATCTAACTGAATGGTTGTCAATGTGTCAATTCAACTGACAGAGTTAAACTCACGTGTGGATTCAGCGGTTCGCAAACCCTTTCTGTGCAGAATCCCAAAACCGGTATTTCCAGCCCAATGCCGGCATACGTACCAACCTGCAGTAAACTTCGTCTAAAACTCAGGAGAAACGTTTCCTTGAAACTGCTCTGCTGTGCGCTCGTTCACCTAGGAGAGTTGAATCTATGTTGAGATTCAGCGAGTCAGAAACACGTTTCTACTAGGAGCTGCGTTGGGATATTCCCGAGTGAATGGGACCATAGGCTGTACAGAGAAATATCTGCTTCTAAAACCAAAACGGAGCTATCTAACTGAATGGTTGTCAATGTGTGCATTCAACTGACAGAGGTAAACTCACGTGTGGATTCAGCGGTTTGCAAACCTTTTCTGTGCAGAATCCCAAAACCGGTATTTCCAGCCCAATGCCGGCATACGTACTAAACCGCAGTAAACTTCGTCTAAAACTCAGGAGAAACGTTTCCTTGAAACTGCTCTGCTGTGCGTTCGTTCACCTAGGAGAGTTGAATCTATGTTGAGATTCAGCAAGTCAGAAACACGTTTCTTCTAGGAGCTGCATTGGGATATTCCCGAGTGAATGGGACCATAGGCTGTACAGAGAAATATCTGCTGCCAAAACCAAAACGGAGCTATCTAACTGAATGGTTGTCACTGTGTGCATTCAACTGACAGAGTTAAACTCACATGTGGATTCACCGGTTTGCAAATCCTTTCTGTGCAGAATCCCAAAACCGGTAATTCCAGCCCAATTCCGGCATACGTATTAAACAGCAGGAAACTTAGTCTAAAACTCAGGAGGAACGATTCCTTGAAACTGCTCTGCTGTTCCTTCCTTCACCTAAGAGAGTTGAAACTATGTTGAGATTCAGCGAGTCAGAAACACGTTTCTTCTAGGAGCTGCATTGGGATATTCCCTAGTGAATGGGACCATAGGCTCTACAGAGAAATATCTGCTTCTAAAACCAAAACGGAGCTATCTAATTGAATGGTTGTCAATGTGTGCATTCAACTAACAGAGTTAAACTCACGTGTGGATTCAACTGTTCGCAAACCCTTTCTGTGCAGAATCCCAAAACCGGCATTTCCAGCCCAATACCGGCATACGTACTAAACCGTAGTAAGCTTCGTCTAAAACTCAGGAGAAACGTTTCCTTGAAACTGCGCTGCTGTGCTTTCATTCACCTAAGTGAGTTGAATCTATGTTGAGATTCAGCGAGTCAGAAACACGTTTCTTCTAGGAGCTGCGTTGGGATATTCCCGAGTGAATGGGACCATAGGCTGTACAGAGAAATATCTGCTTCTAAAACCAAAACGGAACTATCTAACTGAATGGCTGTCAATGTGTGCTTTCAATTGACAGAGTTAAACTCACGTGTGGATTCAGCGGTTTGCAAACCCTTTCTGTGCAGAATCCCAAAACCGGAATTTCCAGCCCTATGCCGGCATACGTACTAAACCGCAGTAAACTCCTTCTAAAACTCAGGAGAAACGTTTCCTTGAAACTGCTCTGCTGTGCGTTCGTTCACCTAGGAGAGTTGAATCTATGTTGAGATTCAGCAAGTCAGAAACACGTTTCTTCTAGGAGCTGCGTTGGGTTATTCCCGAGTGAATGGGACCATAGGCTGTACAGAGAAATATCTGCTGCTAAAACCAAAACGGAGCTATTTAACTGTATGGTTGTCAATGTGTGCACTCAACTGACAGAGTTAAACTCACGTGTGGATTCAGCGGTTCGCAAACCCTTTCTGTGCAGAATCCCAAAACCGGTATTTCCAGCCCAATGCCGGCATACGTACTAAACAGCAGGAAACTTCGTCTAAAACTCTGGAGAAACGTTTCCTTGAAACTGCTCTGCTGTGCGTTCGTTCACCTAGGAGAGTTGAATCTATGTTGAGACTCAGCGAGTCAAAAACACGTTTCTTCTAGGAGCTGCATTGGGATATTGCTGAGTGAATGGAACCATATCCTGTACAGAGAAATATCTGCTCCTAAAACCAAAACGGAGCTATTTAACTGAATGGTTGTCAATGTGTGCATTCAACTGACAGAGTTAAACTCACGTGTGGATTCATCGGTTCGCAAACCCTTTCTGTGCAGAATCCCAAAACCGGTATTTCCAGCCCAATGCCGGCATACGTACTAAACAGCAGGAAACTTCGTCTAAAACTCAGGAGAAACGTTTCCTTGAAACTGCGCTGCTATGCGTTCGTTCAACTAGGAGAGTTGAATCTATGTTGAGATTCAGCGAGTCAGAAACACGTTTCTTCTAGGAGCTGCGTTGGGATATTCCCGAGTGAATGGGACCATAGGCTGTACAGAGAAATATCTGCTTCTAAAACCAAAACGGAGCTATCTAACTGTATGGTTGGCAATGTGTGCACTCAACTGATAGAGTTAAACTCACGTGTGGATTCAGCGGTTCGCAAACCCTTTCTGTGCAGAATCCCAAAACCGGTATTTCCAGCCCAATGCCGGCATACGTACTAAACAGCAGGAAACTTCGTCTAAAACTCAGGAGAAACGTTTCCTTGAAACTGCTCTGCTGTGCGTTCGTTCACCTAAGAGAGGTGAATCTATGTTGAGATTCAGCGAGTCAGAAACACGTTTCTTCTAGGAGCTGCGTTGGGATATTCCCGAGTGAATGGGACCATAGGCTGTACAGAGAAATATCTGCTTCAAAAACCAAAACGGAGCTATCTAACTGAATGGTTGTCAATGTGTGCATTCAACTGACAGAGTTAAAATCACGTGTGGATTCAGCGGTTTGCAAACCCTTTCTGTGCAGAATTCCAAAACCGGTATTTCCAGCCCAATGCCGGCATACGTACTAAACAGAAGTAAACTTCGTCTAAAACTCAGGAGAAACGTTTCCTTGAAACTGCTCTGCTGTGCGTTCGTTCACCTAAGAGAGGTGAATCTATGTTGAGATTCAGCGAGTCAGAAACACGTTTCTTCTAGGAGCTGCCTTGGGATATTGCCGACTGAATGGAACCATAGGCTGTACAGAGAAATATCTGCTCCTAAAACCAAAACGGAGCTATCTAACTGAATGGTTGTCAATGTGTGCATTCAATTGACAGAGTTAAACTCACGTGCGGATTCAGCGGTTCGTAAAACCTTTCTGTGCAGAATCCCAAAACCGGTATTTCCAGCCCAATGCCGGCATACGTACTAAACCGCAGTAAACTTCGTCTAAAACTCAGGAGAAACGTTTCCTTGAAACTGCGCTGCTGTGCCTTCGTTCACCTAAGAAAGTAGAATCTATGTTGAGATTCAGCGAGTCAGAAACACGTTTCTTCTAGGAGCTGCGTTGGGATATTCCCGAGTGAATGGGACCATAGACTCTACAGAGAAATATCTGCTTCTAAAACCAAAACGGAGCTATCTAACTGTATGGTTGTCAATGTGTGCATTCAACTGACAGAGTTAAACTCACGTGTGGTTTCAGCAGTTTGCAAATCCTTTCTGTGCAGAATCCCAAAACCGGTATTTCCAGACCAATGCCGGCATACGTACTAAACAGCAGGAAACTTCGTCTAAAACTCAGGGAAACGTTTCCTTGAAACGGCTCTACTGGGCCTTCGTTCACCTAAGAGAGTTGAATCTGTGTTGAGATTCAGCGAGTCAGAAACACGTTTCTTCTAGGAGCTGCGTTGGGATATTCCCGAGTGAATTGGACCATAGGCTGTACAGACAAATATCTGCTCCTAAAACCAAAACGGAGCTATCTAACTGAATGATTGCCAATGTGTGCATTCCACTGACAGAGTTAAACTCCCGTGTGGATTCAGCGGTTCGCAAGTCCTTTCTGTGCAGAATCCCAAAACCGGTATTTCCAGCACAATGACGGCATACGTACTAAACAGCAGGAAACTTCGTCTAAAACTCAGGGAAACGTTTCCTTGAAACGGCTCTACTGGGCCTTCGTTCACCTAAGAGAGTTGAATCTATGTTGAGATTCAGCGAGTCAGAACGACGTTTCTTCTAGGAGCTGCGTTGGGATATTCCCGAGTGAATGGGACCATAGGCTGCACTAACAAATATCTGCTCCTAAAACCAAAACGGAGCTATCTAACTGAATGGTTGTCAATGTGTGCATTCAACTGACAGAGTTAAACTCACGTGTGGATTCATCGGTTCGCAAACCTTTTCTGTACAGAATCCCAAAACCGGTATTTCCAGCCCAATGCCGGCATACGTACTAAACAGCAGGAAACTTCGTCTAAAACTCAGGAGAAACGTTTCCTTGAAACTGCTCTGCTGTGCGTTCGTTCACCTAAGAGAGCTGAATCTATGTTGAGATTCAGCGAGTCAGAAACACGTTTCTTCTAGGAGCTGCATTGGGATATTCCCGAGTGAATGGGACCATAGGCTGTAGAGAGAAGTATCTGCTTCTAAAACCAAAACGGAGCTATCTAACTGAATGGTTGTCAATGTGTGCATTCAACTGACAGAGTTAAACTCACATGTGGATTCAGCGGTTTGCAAACCCTTTCTGTGCAGAATCCCAAAACCGGTATTTCCAGTCCCATTCCGGCATACGTATTAAACAGCAGGAAACTTCGTCTAAAACTCAGGAGGAACGATTCCTTGAACCTGCTCTGCTGTTCCTTCCTTCACCTAAGAGAGTTGAATCTATGTTGAGATTCAGCGAGTCAGAAACACGTTTCTTCTAGGAGTTGCGTTGGGATATTCCCTAGTGAATGGGACCATTTGCTGTACAGAGAAATATCTGCTTCTAAAACCAAAACGGAGCTATCTAACTGAATGGTTGTCAATGTGTGCATTCAACTGACAGAGGTAAACTCACGTGTGGATTCAGCGGTTTGCAAACCCTTTCTGTGCAGAATCACAAAACCGGTATTTCCAGCACAATGCCGGCATACGTACTAAAGATCAGGAAACTTCGTCTAAAACTCAGGAGAAACGTTTCCTTGAAACTGCTCTGCTGTGCGTTCGTTCTCCTAAGAGAGGTGAATCTATGTTGAGATTCAGCGAGTCAGAAACACGTTTCTTCTAGGAGCTGCCTTGGGATATTGCCGAGTGAATGGAACCATAGGCTGTACAGAGAAATATGTGCTCCTAAAACCAAAACGGAGCTATCTAACTGAATGGTTGTCAATGTGTGCATTCAATTGACAGAGTTAAACTCACGTGTGGATTCAGCGGTTCGCAAACCCTTTCTGTGCAGAATCCCAAAACCGGTGTTTCCAGCCCAATGAGGGAATACGTACTAAACAGCAAGAAACTTCGTGTAAAACTCAGGAGAAACGTTTCCATGAAACTGCTCTGCTGTGCGTTCGTTCACCTAAGAGAGTTGAATCTATGTTGAGATTCAGCGAGTCAGAAACACGTTTCTTCTAGTAGCTGCATTGGGATATTCCCGAGTGAATGGGAACATAGGCTGTACAGAGAAATATCTGCTTCTAAAACCAAAACGGAGCTATCTAACTGATTGGTTTTCAATGTGTGCATTCAACTGACAGAGTTAAACTCACGTGTGGATTCAGCGGTTTGCAAACCCTTTCTGTGCAGAATCCCAAAACCGGTATTTCCAGCCCCATTCCGGCATACGTACTAAACCGCAGTAAACTTCGTCTAAAACTCAGGAGAAACGTTTCCTTGAAACTGCGCTGCTGTGCGTTCGTTCACCTAAGAGAGTTGAATCTATGTTGAGATTCAGTGAGTCAGAAACACGTTTCTTCTAGGATCTGCGTTGGGATATTCCCTAGTGAAAGGGACCATAGGCTGTACAGAGAAATATCTGCTTCTAAAACCAAAACGGAGCTATCTAACTGAATGGTTGTCAATGTTTGCATTCAACTTACCGAGTTAAACTCACGTGTGGATTCAGCGGTTTGCAAACCCTTTCTGTGCAGAATCCCAAAACCGGTATTTCCAGCCCAATGCCGGCATACGTACTAAACAGCAGGAAACTTCGTCTAAAACTCAGGAGAAACGTTTCCTTGAAACTGCTCTGCTGTGCGTTCGTTCTCCTAAGAGAGGTGAATCTATGTTGAGATTCAGCGAGTCAGAAACACGTTTCTTCTAGGAGCTGCCTTGGGATATTGCCGAGTGAACGGAACCATAGGCTGTACAGAGAAATATGTGCTCCTAAAACCAAAACGGAGCTATCTAACTGAATGGTTGTCAATGTGTGCATTCAATTGACAGAGTTAAACTCACGTGTGGATTCAGCGGTTCGCAAACCCTTTCTGTGCAGAATCCCAAAACCGGTATTTCCAGCCCAATGCCGGCATACGTACTAAACCGCAGTAAGCTTCGTCTAAAACTCAGGAGAACCTTTTCCTTGAAACTGCGCTGCTGTGCCTTCGTTCACCTAAGAGAGTAGAATCTATGTTGAGATTCAGCGAGTCAGAAACACGTTTCTTCTAGGAGCTGCGTTGGGATATTGCCGAGTGAATGGAACCATAGTCTGTACAGTGAAATATCTGCTCCTAAAACCAAAACGGAGCTATCTAACTGAAAGGTTGTCAATGTGTGCATTCAACTTACCGAGTTAAACTCACGTGTGGATTCAGCGGTTTGCAAACGCTTTCTGTGCAGAATCCCAAAACCGGAATTTCCAGCCCAATGCCGGCGTACGTACTAAACATCAGTAAACTTCGTCTAAAACTCAGGAGAAACGTTTCCTTGAAACTGCTCTGCTGTGAGTTCGTTCACCTAGGAGAGTTGAATCTATGTTGAGATTCAGCGAGTCAGAAACACGTTTCTTCTAGGATCTGCGTTGGGTTATTCCCGAGTGAATGGGACCATAGCCTGTACAGAGAAATATCTGCTTCTAAAACCAAAACGGAGCTATCTAACTGTATGTTTGTCAATGTGTGCACTCAACTGACAGAGTTAAGCTCACCTGTGGATTCAGCGGTTCGCAAACCCTTTCTGTGCAGAATCCCAAAACCGGTATTTCCAGCCCAATGCCGGCATACGTACTAAACCGCAGTAAACGTCGTCTAAAACTCAGGAGAAACGTTTCCTTGAAACTGCGCTGCTGTGCCTTCATTCACCTAAGAGAGTTGAAACTATGTTGAGATTCAGCGAGTCAGAAACACGTTTCTTCTAGGAGCTGCGTTGGGATATTCCCTAGTGAATGGGACCATAGGCTCTACAGAGAAATATCTGCTTCTAAAACCAAAACGGAGCTATCTAATTGAATGGTTGTCAATGTGTGCATTCAACTAACAGAGTTAAACTCACGTGTGGATTCAACTGTTCGCAAACCCTTTCTGTGCAGAATCCCAAAACCGGCATTTCCAGCCCAATACCGGCATACGTACTAAACCGTAGTAAGCTTCGTCTAAAACTCAGGAGAAACGTTTCCTTGAAACTGCGCTGCTGTGCTTTCGTTCACCTAAGTGAGTTGAATCTATGTTGAGATTCAGCGAGTCAGAAACACGTTTCTTCTAGGAGCTGCGTTGGGATATTCCCGAGTGAATGGGACCATAGGCTGTACAGAGAAATATCTGCTTCTAAAACCAAAACGGAGCTATCTAACTGAATGGCTGTCAATGTGTGCTTTCAACTGACAGAGTTAAACTCACGTGTGGATTCAGCGGTTTGCAAACCCTTTCTGTGCAGAATCCCAAAACCGGTATTTCCAGCCCAATGCCAGCATACGTACTAAACAGCAGGAAACTTCGTCTAAAACTCAGGAGAAACGTTTCCTTGAAACTGCTCTGCTGTGTGTTCGTTCACCTAAGAGAGGTGAATCTATGTTGAGATTCAGCGAGTCAGAAACACGTTTCTTCTAGGAGCTGCGTTGGGATATTCACGAGTGAATGGGACCACAGGCTGTACAGAGAAATATCGGCTTCTAAAACGAAAACGGAGCTATCTAACTGAATGGTTGTCAATGTGTGCATTCAACTGACAGAGGTAAACTCACGTGTGGATTCAGTGGTTTGCAAACCCTTTCTGTGCAGAATCCCAAAACCGGTATCTCAAGCCCAATGCCGGCATACGTACTAAACAGCAGGAAACTTCGTCTAAAACTCAGGGGAAACGTTTCCTTGAAACTGCTCTGCTGTGTGTTCGTTCACCTAAGAGAGGTGAATCTACGTTGAGATTCAGCGAGTCAGAAACACGTTTCTTCTAGGAGCTGCCTTGGGATATTGCCGAGTGAATGGAACCATAGGCTGTACAGAGAAATATCTGCTCCTAAAACCAAAACGGAGCTATCTAACTGAATGGTTGTCAATGTGTGCATTCAATTGACAGAGTTAAACTCACGTGCCGATTCAGCGGTTCGTAAAACATTTCTGTGCAGAATCCCAAAACCGGTATTTCCAGCCCAATGCCGGCATACGTACTAAACCGCAGTAAACGTCGTCTAAAACTCAGGAGAAACGTTTCCTTGAAACTGCGCTGCTGTGCCTTCATTCACCTAAGAAAGTAGAATCTATGTTGAGATTCAGCGAGTCAGAAACACGTTTCTTCTAGGAGCTGCGTTGGGATATTCCCGAGTGAATGGGACCATAGACTGTACAGAGAAATATCTGCTTCTAAAACCAAAACGGAGCTATCTAACTGAATGGTTTTCAATGTGTGCATTCAACTGACAGAGTTAAACTCACGTGTGGTTTCAGCAGTTTGCAAATCCTTTCTGTGCAGAATCCCAAAACCGGTATTTCCAGACCAATGCCGGCATACGTACTAAACAGCAGGAAACTTCGTCTAAAACTCAGGGAAACGTTTCCATGAAACGGCTCTACTGGGCCTTCGTTCACCTAAGAGAGTTGAATCTATGTTGAGATTCACCGAGTCAGAAACACGTTTCTTCTAGGAGCTGCGTTGGGATATTCCCGAGTGAATTGGACCATAGGCTGTACAGACAAATATCTGCTCCTAAAACCAAAACGGAGCTATCTAACTGAATGATTGTCAATGTGTGCATTCCACTGACAGAGATAAACTCCAGTGTGGATTCAGCGGTTCGCAAGCCCTTTCTGTGCAGAATCCCAAAACCGGTATTTCCAGCACAATGACGGCATACGTACTAAACAGCAGGAAACTTCGTCTAAAACTCAGGGAAACGTTTCCTTGAAACGGCTCTACTGGGCCTTAGTTCAACTAAGAGAGTTGAATCTATGTTGAGATTCAGCGAGTCAGAACCACGTTTCTTCTAGGAGCTGCGTTGGGATATTCCCGAGTGAATGGGACCATAGGCTGTACAAACAAATATCTGCTCCTAAAACCAAAACGGAGCTATCTAACTGAATGGTTGTCAATGTGTGCATTCAACTGACAGAGTTAAACTCACGTGTGGATTCAGCGGTTCGCAAACCTTTTCTGTACAGAATCCCAAAACCGGTATTTCCAGCCCAATGCCGGCATACGTACTAAACAGCAGGAAACTTCGTCTAAAACTCAGGAGAAACGTTTCCTTGAAACTGCTCTGCTGTGCGTTCGTTCACCTAAGAGAGCTGAATCTATGTTGAGATTCAGCGAGTCAGAAACACGTTTCTTCTAGGAGCTGCGTTGGGATATTCCCGAGTGAATGGGACCATAGGCTGTAGAGAGAAGTATCTGCTTCTAAAACCAAAACGGAGCTATCTAACTGAATGGTTGTCAATGTGTGCATTCAACTGACAGAGTTAAACTCACGTGTGGATTCAGCGGTTGGCAAACCCTTTCTGTGCAGAATCCCAAAACCGGTGTTTCCAGCCCAATGAGGGCATACGTACTAAACAGCAAGAAACTTCGTGTAAAACTCAGGAGAAACGTTTCCATGAAACTGCTCTGCTGTGCGTTCGTTCACCTAAGAGAGTTGAATCCATGTTCAGATTCAGAGAGTCAGAAACACGTTTCTTCTTGGAGCTGCGTTGGGATATTCCCGAGTGAATGGGACCATTGGCTGTACAGAGAAATATCTGCTTCTAAAACCAAAACGGAGTTATCTAACTGAATGGTTGTCAATGTGTGCATTCAACTGACAGAGTTAAACTCACGTGTGGATTCAGCGGTTCGCAAACCCTTTCTGTGCAGAATCCCAAAACCGGTGTTTCCAGCCCAATGAGGGCATACGTACTAAACAGCAAGAAACTTCGTGTAAAACTCAGGAGAAACGTTTCCTTGAAATGGCTCTGCAGTGCGTTCGTTCACCTAAGAGAGTTGAATCTATGTTGAGATTCAGCGAGTCAGAAACACGTTTCTTCTAGGAGCTGCGTTGGGATATTCCCTAGTGAATGGGACCATAGGCTGTACAGAGAAATGTCTGCTTCTAAAACCAAAACGGAGCTATCTGACTGAATGGTTGTCAATGTGTGCATTCAACTAACAGAGTTAAACTCACGTGTGGATTCAGCGGTTCGCAAACCCTTTCTGTGCAGAATCCCAAAACCGGCATTTCCAGCCAAATGCCGGCATACGTACTAAACAGCAGGAAACTTCGTCTAAAACTCAGGAGAAACGTTTCCTTCAAACTATTCTGCTGTCCGTTAATTCACCTAAGAGAGGAGAATCTATGTTGAGATTCAGCGAGTCAGAAACACGTTTCTTCTAGGAACTGCCTTGAGATATTGCCGAGTGAATGGAACCATAGTCTGTACAGAGAAATATCTGCTCCTAAAACCAAAACGGAGCTATCTAACTGAAAGGTTGTCAATGTGTGCATTCAACTTACCGAGTTAAACTCACGTGTGGATTCAGCGGTTTGCAAACGCTTTCTGTGCAGAATCCCAAAACCGGAATTTCCAGCCCAATGCCGGCGTACGTACTAAACATCAATAAACTTCGTCTAAAACTCAGGAGAAACGTTTCCTTGAAACTGCTCTGCTGTGCGTTCGTTCACCTAGGAGAGTTGAATCTATGTTGAGATTCAGCGAGTCAGAAACACGTTTCTTTTAGGAGCTGCGTTGGGATATTCCCGAGTGAATGGGACCATAGCCTGTACAGAGAAATATCTGCTTCTAAAACCAAAACGGAGCTCTCTAACTGTATGTTTGTCAATGTGTGCACTCAACTGACACAGTTAAACTCACCTGTGGATTCAGCGGTTCGCAAACCCTTTCTGTGCAGAATACCAAAACCGGTATTTCCAGCCCAATGCCGGCATATGTACTAAACCGCAGTAAACTTCGTCTAAAACTCAGGAGAAACGTTTCCTTGAAAATGCGCTGCTGTGCGTTCGTTCACCTAAGAGAGTTGAATCTATGTTGAGATTCAGTGAGTCAGAAACACGTTTCTTCTAGGAGCTGCGTTGGGATATTCCCTAGTGAAAGGGACCATAGGCTGTACAGAGAAATATCGGCTTCTAAAACCAAAACGGAGCTATCTAACTGAATGGTTGTCAATGTTTGCATTCAACTGACAGAGGTAAACTCACGTGTGGATTCAGCGGTTTGCAAACCCTTTCTGTGCAGAATCCCAAAACCGGTATTTCCAGCCCAATGCCGGCATACGTACTAAACAGCAGGAAACTTCGTCTAAAACTCAGGAGAAACGTTTCCTTGAAACTGCTCTGCTGTGCGTTCGTTCTCCTAAGAGAGGTGAATCTATGTTGAGATTCAGCGAGTCAGAAACACGTTTCTTCAAGGAGCTGCCTTGGGATATTCCCGAGTGAATGGGAACATAGGCTGTACAGAGAAATATCTGCTTCCAAAACCAAAACGGAGCTATCTAACTGAATGGTTTTCAATGTGTGCATTCAACTGACAGAGTTAAACTCACGTGTGGATTCAGCGGTTTGCAAACCCTTTCTGTGCAGAATCCCAAAACCGGTATTTCCAGCCCCATTCCGGCATACGTACTAAACAGCAGGAAATTTCGTCTAAAACTCAGGAGAAACGTTTCCTTGAAATGGCTCTGCAGTGCGTTCGTTCACCTAAGAGAGTCGAATCTATGTTGAGATTCAGCGAGTCAGAAACACGTTTCTTCTAGGAGCTGCGTTGGGATATTCCCTAGTGAATGGGACCATAGGCTGTACAGAGAAATGTCTGCTTCTAAAACCAAAACGGAGCTATCTGACTGAATGGTTGTCAATGTGTGCATTCAACTAACAGAGTTAAACTCACGTGTGGATTCAGCGGTTTGCAAACCCTTTCTGTGCAGAATCCCAAAACCGGCATTTCCAGCCAAATGCCGGCATACGTACTAAACAGCAGGAAACTTCGTCTAAAACTCAGGAGAAACGTTTCCTTCAAACTACTCTGCTGTGCGTTACTTCACCTAAGAGAGGAGAATCTATGTTAAGATTCAGCGAGTCAGAAACACGTTTCTTCTAGGAGCTGCCTTGGGATATTGCCGAGTGAATGGAACCATAGTCTGTACAGAGAAATATCTGCTCCTAAAACCAAAAGGGAGCTATCTAACTGAAAGGTTGTCAATGTGTGCATTCAACTTACCGAGTTAAACTCACGTGTGGATTCAGCGGTTTGCAAACGCTTTCTGTGCAGAATCCCAAAACCGGAATTTCCAGCCCAATGCCGGCGTACGTACTAAACATCAGTAAACTTCGTCTAAAACTCAGGAGAAACGTTTCCTTGAAACTGCTCTGCTGTGAGTTCGTTCACCTAGGAGAGTTGAATCTATGTTGAGATTCAGCGAGTCAGAAACACGTTTCTTCTAGGAGCTGCTTTGGGTTATTCCCGAGTGAATGGGACCATAGCCTGTACAGAGAAATATCTGCTTCTAAAACCAAAACGGAGCTATCTAACTGTATGTTTGTCAATGTGTGCACTCAACTGACAGAGTTAAGCTCACCTGTGGATTCAGCGGTTCGCAAACCCTTTCTGTGCAGAATCCCAAAACCGGTATTTCCAGCCCAATGCCGGCATATGTACTAAACCGCAGTAAACTTCGTCTAAAACTCTGGAGAAACGTTTCCTTGAAACTGCTCTGCTGTGCGTTCGTTCACCTAGGAGAGTTGAATCTATGTTGAGATTCAGCGAGTCAAAAACACGTTTCTTCTAGGAGCTGCATTGGGATATTGCTGAGTGAATGGAACCATATCCTGTACAGAGAAATATCTGCTTCTAAAACCAAAACGGAGCTATTTAACTGAATGGTTGTCAATGTGTGCATTCAACTGACAGAGTTAAACTCACGTGTGGATTCAGCGGTTCGCAAACCCTTTCTGTGCAGAATCCCAAAACCGGTATTTCCAGCCCAATGCCGGCATACGTACTAAACCGCAGTAAACTTCGTCTAAAATTCAGGAGAAACGTTTCCTTGAAACTGCTCTGCTGTGCGTTCGTTCAACTAGGAGAGTTGAATCTATGTTGAGATTCAGCGAGTCAGAAACACGTTTCTTCTAGGAGCTGCGTTGGGATATTCCCGAGTGAATGGGACCATAGGCTGTACAGATAAATATCTGCTTCTAAAACCAAAACGGAGCTATCTAACTGTATGGTTGTCATTGTGTGCACTCAACTGATAGAGTTAAACTCACGTGTGGATTCAGCGGTTCGCAAACCCTTTCTGTGCAGAATCCCAAAACCGGTATTTCCAGACCAATGCCGGCATACGTACTAAACAGCAGGAAACTTCGTCTAAAACTCAGGAGAAACGTTTCCTTGAAACTGCTCTGCTGTGCGTTCGTTCACCTAAGAGAGGTGAATCTATGTTGAGATTCAGTGAGTCAGAAACACGTTTCTTCTAGGAGCTGCGTTGGGATATTCCCGAGTGAATGGGACCATAGGCTGTACAGAGAAATATCTGCTTCTAAAACCAAAACGGAGCTATCTAACTGAATGGTTGTCAATGTGTGCATTCAACTGACAGGGTTAAACTCACGTGTGGATTCAGCGGTTTGCAAACCCTTTCTGTGCAGAATTCCAAAACCGGTATTTCCAGCCCAATGCCGGCATACGTACTAAACAGAAGTAAACTTCGTCTAAAACTCAGGAGAAACGTTTCCTTGAAACTGCTCTGCTGTGCGTCCGTTTACCTAAGAGAGGTGAATCTATGTTGAGATTCAGCGAGTCAGAAACACGTTTCTTCTAGGAGCTGCCTTGGGATATTGCCGAGTGAATGGAACCATAGGCTGTACAGAGAAATATCTGCTCCTAAAACCAAAACGGAGCTATCTAACTGAATGGTTGTCAATGTGTGCATTCAATTGACAGAGTTAAACTCACGTGTGGATTCAGCGGTTTGCAAACCCTTTCTGTGCAGAATCCCAAAACCGGTATTTCCAGCCCAATGCCAGCATACGTACTAAACAGCAGGAAACTTCGTCTAAAACTCAGGAGAAACGTTTCCTTGAAACTGCTCTGCTGTGTGTTCGTTCACCTAATAGAGGTGAATCTATGTTGAGATTCAGCGAGTCAGAAACACGTTTCTTCTAGGAGCTGCGTTGGGATATTCACGAGTGAATGGGACCACAGGCTGTACAGAGAAATATCGGCTTCTAAAACCAAAACGGAGCTATCTAACTGAATGGTTGTCAATGTGTGCATTCAACTGACAGAGGTAAACTCACGTGTGGATTCAGTGGTTTGCAAACCCTTTCTGTGCAGAATCCCAAAACCGGTATCTCAAGCCCAATGCCGGCATACGTACTAAACAGCAGGAAACTTCGTCTAAAACTCAGGAGAAACGTTTCCTTGAAACTGCTCTGCTGTGCGTTCGTTCACCTAAGAGAGGTGAATCTACGTTGAGATTCAGCGAGTCAGAAACACGTTTCTTCTAGGAGCTGCCTTGGGATATTGCCGAGTGAATGGAACCATAGGCTGTACAGAGAAATATCTGCTCCTAAAACCAAAACGGAGCTATCTAACTGAATGGTTGTCAATGTGTGCATTCAATTGACAGAGTTAAACTCACGAGCGGATTCAGCGGTTCGTAAAACATTTCTGTGCAGAATCCCAAAACCGGTATTTCCAGCCCAATGCCGGCATACGTACTAAACCGCAGTAAACGTCGTCTAAAACTCAGGAGAAACGTTTCCTTGAAACTGCGCTACTGTGCCTTCATTCACCTAAGAAAGTAGAATCTATGTTGAGATTCAGCGAGTCAGAAACACGTTTCTTCTAGGAACTGCGTTGGGATATTCCCGAGTGAATGGGACCATAGACTGTACAGAGAAATATCTGCTTCTAAAACCAAAACGGAGATATCTAACTGAATGGTTTTCAATGTGTGCATTCAACTGACAGAGTTAAACTCACGTGTGGTTTCACCAGTTTGCAAATCCTTTCTGTGCAGAATCCCAAAACCGGTATTTCCAGCACAATGACGGCATACGTACTAAACAGCAGGAAACTTCGTCTAAAACTCAGGGAAACGTTTCCTTGAAACGGCTCTACTGGGCCTTAGTTCACCTAAGAGAGTTGAATCTATGTTGAGATTCAGCGAGTCAGAACCACGTTTCTTCTAGGAGCTGCGTTGGGATATTCCCGAGTGAATGGGACCATAGGCTGTACAAACAAATATCTGCTCCTAAAACCAAAACGGAGCTATCTAACTGAATGGTTGTCAATGTGTGCATTCAACTGACAGAGTTAAACTCACGTGTGGATTCAGCGGTTCGCAAACCCTTTCTGTGCAGAATCCCAAAACCGGTATTTCCAGCCCAATGCCGGCATACGTACTAAACAGCAGGAAACTTCGTCTAAAACTCAGGGGAAACGTTTCCTTGAAACTGCTCTGCTGTGCGTTCGTTCACCTAAGAGAGCTGAATCTATGTTGAGATTCAGCGAGTCAGAAACACGTTTCTTCTAGGAGCTGCGTTTGGATATTCCCGAGTGAATGGGACCATAGGCTGTAGAGAGAAGTATCTGCTTCTAAAACCAAAACGGAGCTATCTAACTGAATGGTTGTCAATGTGTGCATTCAACTGACAGAGTTAAACTCACGTGTGGATTCAGCGGTTCGCAAACCCTTTCTGTGCAGAATCCCAAAACCGGTGTTTCCAGCCCAATGAGGGCATACGTACTAAACAGCAAGAAACTTCGTGTAAAACTCAGGAGAAACGTTTCCTTGAAATGGCTCTGTAGTGCGTTCGTTCACCTAAGAGAGTTGAATCTATGTTGAGATTCAGCGAGTCAGAAACACGTTTCTTCTAGGAGCTGCGTTGGGATATTCCCTAGTGAATGGGACCATAGGCTGTACAGAGAAATGTCTGCTTCTAAAACCAAAACGGAGCTATCTGACTGAATGGCTGTCAATGTGTGCATTCAACTAACAGAGTTAAACTCACGTGTGGATTCAGCGGTTCGCAAACCCTTTCTGTGCAGAATCCCAAAACCGGCATTTCCAGCCAAATGCCGGCATACGTACTAAACAGCAGGAAACTTCGTCTAAAACTCAGGAGAAACGTTTCCTTCAAACTACTCTGCTGTCCGTTAATTCACCTAAGAGAGGAGAATCTATGTTGAGATTCAGCGAGTCAGAAACACGTTTCTTCTAGGAACTGCCTTGAGATATTGCCGAGTGAATGGAACCATAGTCTGTACAGAGAAATATCTGCTCCTAAAACCAAAACGGAGCTATCTAACTGAAAGGTTGTCAATCTGTGCATTCAACTTACCGAGTTAAACTCACGTGTGGATTCAGCGGTTTGCAAACGCTTTCTGTGCAGAATCCCAAAACCGGAATTTCCAGCCCAATGCCGGCGTACGTACTAAACATCAATAAACTTCGTCTAAAACTCAGGAGAAATGTTTCCTTGAAACTGCTCTGCTGTGCGTTCGTTCACCTAGGAGAGTTGAATCTTTGTTGAGATTCAGCGAGTCAGAAACACGTTTCTTTTAGGAGCTGCGTTGGGATATTCCCGAGTGAATGGGACCATAGCCTGTACAGAGAAATATCTGCTTCTAAAACCAAAACGGAGCTCTCTAACTGTATGTTTGTCAATGTGTGCACTCAACTGACACAGTTAAACTCACCTGTGGATTCAGCGGTTCGCAAACCCTTTCTGTGCAGAATACCAAAACCGGTATTTCCAGCCCAATGCCGGCATACGTACTAAACCGCAGTAAGCTTCGTCTAAAACTCAGGAGAACCTTTTCCTTGAAACTGCGCTGCTGTGCCTTCGTTCACCTAAGAGAGTAGAATCTATGTTGAGATTCAGCGAGTCAGAAACACGTTTCTTCTAGGAGCTGCGTTGGGATATTCCCGAGTCAATGGGACCATAGGCTGTACAGAGAAATATCTGCTTCTAAAACCAAAACGGAGCTATCTAACTGAATGGTTGTCAATGTGTGAATTCAACTGACAGAGTTAAACTCACGTGTGGATTCAGCGGTTTGCAAACCCTTTCTGTGCAGAATCCCAAAACCGGTATTTACAGACCAATGAGGGCATATGTACTAAACAGCAAGAAACTTCGTGTAAAACTCAGGAGAAACGTTTCCATGAAACTGCTCTGCTGTGCGTTCGTTCACCTAAGAGAGTTGAATCCATGTTGAGATTCAGCGAGTAAGAAACACGTTTCTTCTAGTAGCTGCCTTGGGATATTGCCGAGTGAATGGAACCGTAGGCTGTACAGAGAAATATCTGCTCCTAAAACCAAAACGGAGCCATCTAACTGAATGGTTGTCAATGTGTGCATTCAATTGACAGAGTTAAACTCACGTGTGGATTCAGCGGTTTGCAAACGCTTTCTGTGCAGAATCCCAAAACCGGAATTTCCAGCCCCATTCCGGCATACGTATTAAACAGCAGGAAACTTCGTCTAAAACTCAGGAGGAACGATTCCTTGAACCTGCTCTGCTGTTCCTTCCTTCACCTAAGAGAGTTGAATCTATGTTGAGATTCAGCGAGTCAGAAACACGTTTCTTCTAGGAGCTGCGTTGGGATATTCCCTAGTGAATGGGACCATTTGCTGTACAGAGAAATATCTGCTTCTAAAACCAAAACGGAGCTATCTAACTGAATGGTTGTCAATGTGTGCGTTCAACTAACAGAGATAAACTCACGTGTGGATTCAGCGGTTTGCAAACCCTTTCTGTGCAGAATCCCAAAACCGGCATTTCCAGCCCAATGACGGCATACGTACTAAACAGCAGGAAACTTCGTCTAAAACTCAGGAGAAACGTTTCCTTCAAACTACTCTGCTGTGCAATCATTCACCTAAGAGAGGTGAATCTATGTTGAGATTCAGCGAGTCAAAAACACGTTTCTTCTAGGAGCTGCATTGGGATATTGCTGAGTGAATGGAACCATAGGCTGTGCAGAGAAATATCTGCTCCTAAAACCAAAACGGATCTTTCTAATTGAATGGTTGTCAATGTGTGCATTCAACTGACAGAGTTAAACTCACGTGTGGATTCAGCGGTTCGCAAAACCTTTCTGTGCAGAATCCCAAAACCGGTATTTCCAGCCCAATGCCGGCATACGTACTAAACCGCAGTATACGTCGTCTAAAACTCAGGAGAAACGTTTCCTTGAAACTGCGCTGCTGTGCGTTCGTTCACCTAAGTGAGTTGAATCTATGTTGAGATTCAGTGAGTCAGAAACACGTTTCTTCTAGGAGCTTCGTTGGGATATTCCCTAGTGAAGGGACCATAGGCTGTACAGAGAAATATCTGCTTCTAAAACAAAAACGGAGCTATCTAACTGAATGGTTGTCAATGTGTGCATTCAACTGACAGAGGTAAACTCACGTGTGGATTCAGCGGTTTGCAAACCCTTTCTGTGCAGAATCCCAAAACCGGTATTTCCAGCCCAATGCCGGCATACGTACTAAACCGCAGTAAACTTCGTCTAAAACTCAGGAGAAACGTTTCCTTGAAACTGCTCTGCTGTGCTTTCGTTCACCTAAGAGAGGTGAATCTATGTTGAGATTCAGCGAGTCAGAAACACGTTTCTTCTAGGAGCTGCGTTGTGATATTCCCGAGTGAATGGGACCATAGGCTGTACAGAGAAATATCTGCTTCTAAAACCAAAACGGAGCTATCTAACTGAATGGTTGTCAATGTGTGCATTCAACTGACAGAGGTAAACTCACGTGTGGATTCAGCGGTTTTCAAACCCTTTCTGTGCAGAATTCCAAAACCGGTATTTCCAGCCCAATGCCGGCATACGTACTAAACAGAAGTAAACTTCGTCTAAAACTCAGGAGAAACGTTTCCTTGAAACTGCTCTGCTGTGCGTTCGTTCACCTAAGAGAGATGAATCTATGTTGAGATTCAGCGAGTCAGAAACACGTTTCTTCTAGGAGCTGCCTTGGGATATTGCCGAGTGAATGGAACCATAGGATGTACAGAGAAATATCTGCTCCTAAAACCAAAACGGAGCTATCTAACTGATTGGTTGTCAATGTGTGCATTCAATTGACAGAGTTAAACTCACGTGTGGATTCAGCGGTTTGCAAACCCTTTCTGTGCAGAATCCCAAAACCGGTATTTCCAGCCCAATGCCAGCATACGTACTAAACAGCAGGAAACTACGTCTAAAACTCAGGAGAAACGTTTCCTTGAAACTGCTCTGCTGTGTGTTCGTTCACCTAAGAGAGGTGAATCTATGTTGAGATTCAGCGAGTCAGAAACACGTTTCTTCTAGGAGCTGCGTTGGGATATTCCCGAGTGAATGGGACCATAGGCTGTACAAACAAATATCTGCTCCTAAAACCAAAACGGAGCTATCTAACTGAATGGTTGTCAATGTGTGCATTCAACTGACAGAGTTAAACTCACGTGTGGATTCAGCGGTTCGCAAACCCTTTCTGTGCAGAATCCCAAAACCGGTATTTCCAGCCCAATGCCGGCATATGTACTAAACAGCAGGAAACTTCGTCTAAAACTCAGGAGAAACGTTTCCTTGAAACTGCTCTGCTGTGCGTTCGTTCACCTAAGAGAGCTGAATCTATGTTGAGATTCAGCGAGTCAGAAACACGTTTCTTCTAGGAGCTGCGTTGGGATATTCCCGAGTGAATGGACCATAGGCTGTAGAGAGAAGTATCTGCTTCTAAAACCAAAACGGAGCTATCTAACTGAATGGTTGTCAATGTGTGCATTCAACTGACAGAGTTAAACTCACATGTGGATTCAGCGGTTTGCAAACCCTTTCTGTGCAGAATCCCAAAACCGGAATTTCCAGCCCCATTCCGGCATACGTATTAAACAGCAGGAAACTTCGTCTAAAACTCAGGAGGAACGATTCCTTGAACCTGCTCTGCTGTTCCTTCCTTCACCTAAGAGAGTTGAATCTATGTTGAGATTCAGCGAGTCAGAAACACGTTTCTTCTAGGAGTTGCGTTGGGATATTCCCTAGTGAATGGGACCATTTGCTGTACAGAGAAATATCTGCTTCTAAAACCAAAACGGAGCTACCTAAGTGTATGGTTGTCAATGTGTGCACTCAACTGACAGAGATAAACTGACGTGTGGATTCAGCGGTTTGCAAACCCTTTCTGTGCAGAATCCCAAAACCGGCATTTCCAGCCCAATGCCGGCATACGTAGTAAACAGCAGGAAACTTCGTCTAAAACTCAGGAGAAACGTTTCCTTGAGACTGCTCTGCTGTGCGTTAGTTCTCCTAAGAGAGGTGAATCTATGTTGAGATTCAGCGAGTCAGAAACACGTTTCTTCTAGGAGCTGCCTTGGGATATTGCCGAGTGAATGGAACCATAGGCTGTACAGAGAAATATGTGCTCCTAAAACCAAAACGGAGCTATCTAACTGAATGGTTGTCAATGTGTGCATTCAATTGACAGAGTTAAACTCACGTGTGGATTCAGCGGTTCGCAAACCCTTTCTGTGCAGAATACCAAAACCGGTATTTCCAGCCCAATGCCGGCATACGTACTAAACCGCAGTGAGCTTCGTCTAAAACTCAGGAGAACCTTTTCCTTGAAACTGCGCTGCTGTGCCTTCGTTCACCTAAGAGAGTAGAATCTATGTTGAGATTCAGCGAGTCAGAAACACGTTTCTTCTAGGAGCTGCGTTGGGATATTGCCGAGTGAATGGGACCATAGGCTGTACAGAGAAATATCTGCTTCTAAAACCAAAACGGAGCTATCTAACTGAATGGTTGTCAATGTGTGCATTCAACTGACAGAGTTAAACTCACGTGTGGATTCTGCGGTTGGCAAACCCTTTCTGTGCAGAATCCCAAAACCGGTGTTTCCAGCCCAATGAGGGCATATGTACTAAACAGCAAGAAACTTCGTGTAAAACTCAGGAGAAACGTTTCCATGAAACTGCTCTGCTGTGCGTTCGTTCACCTAAGAGAGTTGAATCCATGTTGAGATTCAGAGAGTCAGAAACACGTTTCTTCTAGAAGCTGTATTGGGATATTCCCGAGTGAATGGGACCATAGGCTGTACAGAGAAATATCTGCTTCTAAAACCAAAACGGAGCTATCTAACTGAATGGTTGTCAATGTGTGCATTCAACTGACAGAGTTAAACTCACGTGTGGATTCAGCGGTTCGCAAACCCTTTCTGTGCAGAATCCCAAAACCGGTGTTTCCAGCCCAATGAGGGCATACGTACTAAACAGCAAGAAACTTCGTGTAAAACTCAGGAGAAACGTTTCCTTGAAATCGCTCTGCAGTGCGTTCGTTCACCTAAGAGAGTTGAATCTATGTTGAGATTCAGCGAGTCAGAAACACGTTTCTTCTAGGAGCTGCGTTGGGATATTCCCTAGTGAATGGGACCATAGGCTGTACAGAGAAATGTCTGCTTCTAAAACCAAAACGGAGCTATCTGACAGAATGGTTGTCAATGTGTGCATTCAACTAACAGAGTTAAACTCACGTGGGGATTCAGCGGTTCGCAAACCCTTTCTGTGCAGAATCCCAAAACCGGCATTTCCAGCCAAATGCCGGCATACGTACTAAACAGCAGGAAACTTCGTCTAAAACTCAGGAGAAACGTTTCCTTCAAACTACTCTGCTGTCCGTTAATTCACCTAAGAGAGGAGAATCTATGTTGAGATTCAGCGAGTCAGAAACACGTTTCTTCTAGGAACTGCCTTGAGATATTGCCGAGTGAATGGAACCATAGTCTGTACAGAGAAATATCTGCTCCTAAAACCAAAACGGAGCTATCTAACTGAAAGGTTGTCAATCTGTGCATTCAACTTACCGAGTTAAACTCACGTGTGGATTCAGCGGTTTGCAAACGCTTTCTGTGCAGAATCCCAAAACCGGAATTTCCAGCCCAATGCCGGCGTACGTACTAAACATCAATAAACTTCGTCTAAAACTCAGGAGAAACGTTTCCTTGAAACTGCTCTGCTGTGCGTTCGTTCACCTAGGAGAGTTGAATCTTTGTTGAGTTTCAGCGAGTCAGAAACACGTTTCTTTTAGGAGCTGCGTTGGGATATTCCCGAGTGAATGGGACCATAGCCTGTACAGAGAAATATCTGCTTCTAAAACCAAAACGGAGCTCTCTAACTGTATGTTTGTCAATGTGTGCACTCAACTGACACAGTTAAACTCACCTGTGGATTCAGCGGTTCGCAAACCCTTTCTGTGCAGAATACCAAAACCGGTATTTCCAGCCCAATGCCGGCATACGTACTAAACCGCAGTAAGCTTCGTCTAAAACTCAGGAGAACCTTTTCCTTGAAACTGCGCTGCTGTGCCTTCGTTCACCTAAGAGAGTAGAATCTATGTTGAGATTCAGCGAGTCAGAAACACGTTTCTTCTAGGAGCTGCGTTGGGATATTCCCGAGTCAATGGGACCATAGGCTGTACAGAGAAATATCTGCTTCTAAAACCAAAACGGAGCTATCTAACTGAATGGTTGTCAATGTGTGAATTCAACTGACAGAGTTAAACTCACGTGTGGATTCAGCGGTTTGCAAACCCTTTCTGTGCAGAATCCCAAAACCGGTATTTACAGACCAATGAGGGCATATGTACTAAACAGCAAGAAACTTCGTGTAAAACTCAGGAGAAACGTTTCCATGAAACTGCTCTGCTGTGCGTTCGTTCACCTAAGAGAGTTGAATCCATGTTGAGATTCAGCGAGTAAGAAACACGTTTCTTCTAGTAGCTGCCTTGGGATATTGCCGAGTGAATGGAACCGTAGGCTGTACAGAGAAATATCTGCTCCTAAAACCAAAACGGAGCCATCTAACTGAATGGTTGTCAATGTGTGCATTCAATTGACAGAGTTAAACTCACGTGTGGATTCAGCGGTTGCAAACGCTTTCTGTGCAGAATCCCAAAACCGGAATTTCCAGCCCCATTCCGGCATACGTATTAAACAGCAGGAAACTTCGTCTAAAACTCAGGAGGAACGATTCCTTGAACCTGCTCTGCTGTTCCTTCCTTCACCTAAGAGAGTTGAATCTATGTCGAGATTCAGCGAGTCAGAAACACGTTTCTTCTAGGAGCTGCATTGGGATATTCCCTAGTGAATGGGACCATTTGCTGTACAGAGAAATATCTGCTTCTAAAACCAAAACGGAGCTATCTAACTGAATGGTTGTCAATGTGTGCGTTCAACTAACAGAGATAAACTCACGTGTGGATTCAGCGGTTTGCAAACCCTTTCTGTGCAGAATCCCAAAACCGGCATTTCCAGCCCAATGACGGCATACGTACTAAACAGCAGGAAACTTCGTCTAAAACTCAGGAGAAACGTTTCCTTCAAACTACTCTGCTGTGCAATCATTCACCTAAGAGAGGTGAATCTATGTTGAGATTCAGCAGGTCAAAAACACGTTTCTTCTAGGAGCTGCATTGGGATATTGCTGAGTGAATGGAACCATAGGCTGTGCAGAGAAATATCTGCTCCTAAAACCAAAACGGATCTTTCTAATTGAATGGTTGTCAATGTGTGCATTCAACTGACAGAGGTAAACTCACGTGTGGATTCAGCGGTTCGCAAAACCTTTCTGTGCAGAATCCCAAAACCGGTATTTCCAGCCCAATGCCGGCATACGTACTAAACCGCAGTATACGTCGTCTAAAACTCAGGAGAAACGTTTCCTTGAAACTGCGCTGCTGTGCGTTCGTTCACCTAAGTGAGTTGAATCTATGTTGAGATTCAGTGAGTCAGAAACACGTTTCTTCTAGGAGCTTCGTTGGGATATTCCCTAGTGAAAGGGACCATAGGCTGTACAGAGAAATATCTGCTTCTAAAACAAAAACGGAGCTATCTAACTGAATGGTTGTCAATGTGTGCATTCAACTGACAGAGGTAAACTCACGTGTGGATTCAGCGGTTTGCAAACCCTTTCTGTGCAGAATCCCAAAACCGGTATTTCCAGCCCAATGCCGGCATACGTACTAAACCGCAGTAAACTTCGTCTAAAACTCAGGAGAAACGTTTCCTTGAAACTGCTCTGATGTGCTTTCGTTCACCTAAGAGAGGTGAATCTATGTTGAGATTCAGCGAGTCAGAAACACGTTTCTTCTAGGAGCTGCGTTGTGATATTCCCGAGTGAATGGGACCATAGGCTGTACAGAGAAATATCTGCTTCTAAAACCAAAACGGAGCTATCTAACTGAATGGTTGTCAATGTGTTCATTCAACTGACAGAGGTAAACTCACGTGTGGATTCAGCGGTTTTCAAACGCTTTCTGTGCAGAATTTCAAAACCGGTATTTCCAGCCCAATGCCGGCATACGTACTAAACAGAAGTAAACTTCGTCTAAAACTCAGGAGAAACGTTTCCTTGAAACTGCTCTGCTGTGCGTTCGTTCACCTAAGAGAGGTGAATCTATGTTGAGATTCAGCGAGTCAGAAACACGTTTCTTCTAGGAGCTGCCTTGGGATATTGCCGAGTGAATGGAACCATAGGCTGTACAGAGAAATATCTGCTCCTAAAACCAAAACGGAGCTATCTAACTGAATGGTTGTCAATGTGTGCATTCAATTGACAGAGTTAAACTCACGTGTGGATTCAGCGGTTTGCAAACCCTTTCTGTGCAGAATGCCAAAACCGGTATTTCCAGCCCAATGCCAGCATACGTACTAAACAGCAGGAAACTTCGTCTAAAACTCAGGAGAAACGTTTCCTTGAAACTGCTCTGCTGTGTGTTCGTTCACCTAAGAGAGGTGAATCTATGTTGAGATTCAGCGAGTCAGAAACACGTTTCTTCTAGGAGCTGCGTTGGGATATTCACGAGTGAATGGGACCACAGGCTGTACAGAGAAATATCGGCTTCTAAAACCAAAACGGAGGTATCTAACTGAATGGTTGTCAATGTGTGCATTCAACTGACAGAGGTAAACGCACGTGTGGATTCAGTGGTTTGCAAACCCTTTCTGTGCAGAATCCCAAAACCGGTATTTCCAGCCCAATGCCGGCATACGTACTAAACCGCAGTAAACGTCGTCTAAAACTCAGGAGAAACGTTTCCTTGAAACTGCGCTGCTGTGCCTTCGTTCACCTAAGAAAGTAGAATCTATGTTGAGATTCAGCGAGTCAGAAACACGTTTCTTCTAGGAGCTGCGTTGGGATATTCCCGAGTGAATGGGACCATAGACTGTACAGAGAAATATCTGCTCCTAAAACCAAAACGTAGCTGTCTAAGTGAATGGTTGTCAATGTGTGCATTCAACTGACAGAGGTAAACTCACGTGTGGATTCATCGGTTTGCAAACCCTTTCTGTGCAGAATCCCAAAACCGGTATTTCCAGCCCAATGCCGGCATACGTACTAAACAGCAGGAAACTTCGTCTAAAACTCAGGAGAAACGTTTCCTTGAAACTGCTCTGCTGTGCTTTCGTTCACCTAAGAGAGGTGAATCTATGTTGAGATTCAGCGAGTCAGAAACACGTTTCTTCTAGGAGCTGCATTGGGATATTGCCGAGTGAATGGAACCATAGGCTGTACAGAGAAATATCTGCTCCTAAAACCAAAACGGAGCTATCTAACTGAATGGTTGTCAATGTGTGCATTCAATTGACAGAGTTAAACTCACGTGTGGATTCAGCGGTTCGCAAACCCTTTCTGTGCAGAATCCCAAAACCGGTATTTCCAGCCCAATGCCGGCATACGTACTAAACCGCAGTAAACTTCGTCTAAAACTCAGGGGAAACGTTTCCTTGAAACTGCTCTGCTGTGCTTTCGTTCACCTAGGAGAGTTGAATCTATGTTGAGATTCAGCGAGTCAGAAACACGTTTCTTCTACGAGCTGCGTTGTGATATTCCCGAGTGAATGGGACCATAGGGTGTACAGAGAAGTATCTCCTTCTTAAACCAAAACGGAGCTATCTAACTGAATGGTTGTCACTGTGTGCATTCAACTGACAGAGTAAAACTCACATGTGAATTCACCGGTTTGCAAATCCTTTCTGTGCAGAATCCCAAAACCGGTATTTCCAGCCCAATTCCGGCATACGTATTAAACAGCAGGAAACTTCGTCTAAAACTCAGGAGGAACGATTCCTTGAAACTGCTCTGCTGTTCCTTCCTTCACCTAAGAGAGTTGAAACTATGTTGACATTCAGCGAGTCAGAAACACGTTTCTTCTAGGAGCTGCGTTGGGATATTCCCTAGTGAATGGGACCATAGGCTCTACAGAGAAATATCTGCTTCTAAAACCAAAACGGAGCTATCTAATTGAATGGTTGTCAATGTGTGCATTCAACTAACAGAGTTAAACTCACGTGTGGATTCAACTGTTCGCAAACCCTTTCTGTGCAGAATCCCAAAACCGGCATTTCCAGCCCAATACCGGCATACGTACTAAACCGTAGTAAGCTTCGTCTAAAACTCAGGAGAAACGTTTCCTTGAAACTGCGCTGCTGTGCTTTCGTTCACCTAAGTGAGTTGAATCTATGTTGAGATTCAGCGAGTCAGAAACACGTTTCTTCTAGGAGCTGCGTTGGGATATTCCCGAGTGAATGGGACCATAGGCTGTACAGAGAAATATCTGCTTCTAAAACCAAAACGGAGCTATCTAACTGAATGGCTGTCAATGTGTGCTTTCAACTGACAGAGTTAAACTCACGTGTGGATTCAGCGGTTTGCAAACCCTTTCTGTGCAGAATCCCAAAACCGGTATTTCCAGCCCTATGCCGGCATACGTACTAAACCGCAGTAAACTCCTTCTAAAACTCAGGAGAAACGTTTCCTTGAAACTGCTCTGCTGTGCGTTCGTTCACCTAGGAGAGTTGAATCTATGTTGACATTCAGCAAGTCAGAAACACGTTTCTTCTAGGAGCTGCGTTGGGATATTCCCGAGTGAATGGGACCATAGGCTGTACAGAGAAATATCTGCTGCTAAAACCAAAACGGAGCTATCTAACTGTATGGTTGTCAATGTGTGCACTCAACTGACAGAGTTAAACTCACGTGTGGATTCAGCGGTTCGCAAACCCTTTCTGTGCCGAATCCCAAAACCGGTATTTCCAGCCCAATGCCGGCATACGTACTAAACAGCAGGAAACTTCGTCTAAAACTCTGGAGAAACGTTTCCTTGAAACTGCTCTGCTGTGCGTTCGTTCACCTAGGAGAGTTGAATCTATGTTGAGATTCAGCGAGTCAAAAACACGTTTCTTCTAGGAGCTGCATTGGGATATTGCTGAGTGAATGGAACCATATCCTGTACAGAGAAATATCTGCTCCTAAAACCAAAACGGAGCTATTTAACTGAATGGTTGTCAATGTGTGCATTCAACTGACAGAGTTAAACTCACGTGTGGATTCAGCGGTTTGCAAACCCTTTCTGTGCAGAATCCCAAAACCGGTATTTCCAGCCCAATGCCGGCATACGTACTAAACAGAAGTAAACTTCGTCTAAAACTCAGGAGAAACGTTTCCTTGAAACTGCTCTGCTGTGCGTTCGTTCACCTAAGAGAGGTGAATCTATGTTGAGATTCAGCGAGTCAGAAACACGTTTCTTCTAGGAGCTGCGTTGGGATATGACCGAGTGAATGGGACCATAGGCTGTACAGAAAAATATCTGCTTCTAAAACCAAAACGGAGCTATCTAACTGTATGGTTGTCAATGTGTGCACTCAACTGACAGAGATAAACTGACGTGTGGATTCAGCGGTTTGCAATCCCTTTCTGTGCAGAATCCCAAAACCGGCATTTCCAGCCCAATGCCTGCATACGTAGTAAACAGCAGGAAACTTCGTCTAAAACTCAGGAGAAACGTTTCCTTGAGACTGCTCTGCTGTGCATTCGTTCTCCTAAGAGAGGTGAATCTATGTTGAGATTCAGCGAGTCAGAAACACGTTTCTTCTACGAGCTGCGTTGTGATATTCCCGAGTGAATGGGACCATAGGCTGTACAGAGAAATATCTGCTTCTAAAACCAAAACGGAGCTATCTAACTGAATGGTTGTCAATGTGTGCATTCAACTGACAGAGTTAAACTCACGTGTGGATTCAGCGGTTGGCAAACCCTTTCTGTGCAGAATCCCAAAACCGGTGTTTCCAGCCCAATGAGGGCATACGTACTAAACAGCAAGAAACTTCGTGTAAAACTCAGGAGAAACGTTTCCATGAAACTGCTCTGCTGTGCTTTGGTTCACCTAAGAGAGTTGAATCCATGTTGAGATTCAGAGAGTCAGAAACACGTTTCTTCTAGTAGCTGCATTGGGATATTCCCGAATGAATGGGACCATAGGCTGTACATAGAAATATCTGCTGCTAAAACCAAAACGGAGCTATCTAACTGTATGGTTGTCAATGTGTGCACTCAACTGACAGAGTTAAACTCACGTGTGGATTCAGCGGTTCGCAAACCCTTTCTGTGCAGAATCCCAAAACCGGTATTTCCAGCCCAATGCCGGCATACGTACTAAACAGCAGGAAACTTCGTCTAAAACTCTGGAGAAACGTTTCCTTGAAACTGCTCTGCTGTGCGTTCGTTCACCTAGGAGAGTTGAATCTCTGTTGAGATTCAGCGAGTCAAAAACACGTTTCTTCTAGGA
Source organism: Aotus nancymaae (assembly GCF_030222135.1). Classification (NCBI taxonomy): domain Eukaryota; kingdom Metazoa; phylum Chordata; class Mammalia; order Primates; family Aotidae; genus Aotus; species Aotus nancymaae. The sequence goes on along the minus strand of NW_026988517.1, from coordinate 6,202,649 downwards.
GCTGCATTGGGATATTGCTGAGTGAATGGAACCATATCCTGTACAGAGAAATATCTGCTCCTAAAACCAAAACGGAGCTATTTAACTGAATGGTTGTCAATGTGTGCATTCAACTGACAGAGTTAAACTCACGTGTGGATTCAGCGGTTCGCAAACCCTTTCTGTGCAGAATCCCAAAACCGGTATTTCCAGCCCAATGCCGGCATACGTACTAAACCGCAGTAAACTTCGTCTAAAACTCAGGAGAAACGTTTCCTTGAAACTGCTCTTATGTGCGTTCGTTCAACTAGGAGAGTTGAATCTATGTTGAGATTCAGCGAGTCAGAAACACGTTTCTTCTAGGAGCTGCGTTGGGATATTCCCGAGTGAATGGGACCATAGGCTGTACAGAGAAATATCTGCTTCTAAAACCAAAACGGAGCTATCTAACTGAATGGTTGTCAATGTGTGCATTCAACTGACAGAGTTAAACTCACGTGTCGATTCAGCGGTTCGCAAACCCTTTCTGTGCAGAATTCCAAAACCGGTATTTCCAGCCCAATGCCGGCATACGTACTAAACAGAAGTAAACTTCGTCTAAAACTCAGGAGAAACGTTTCCTTGAAACTGCTCTGCTGTGCGTTCGTTCACCTAAGAGAGGTGAATCTATGTTGAGATTCAGCGAGTCAGAAACACGTTTCTTCTAGGAGCTGCGTTGGGATATGACCGAGTGAATGGGACCATAGGCTGTACAGAGAAATATCTGCTTCTAAAACCAAAACGGAGCTATCTAACTGTATGGTTGTCAATGTGTGCACTCAACTGACAGAGATAAACTGACGTGTGGATTCAGCGGTTTGCAATCCCTTTCTGTGCAGAATCCCAAAACCGGCATTTCCAGCCCAATGCCTGCATACGTAGTAAACAGCAGGAAACTTCGTCTAAAACTCAGGAGAAACGTTTCCTTGAGACTGCTCTGCTGTGCGTTCGTTCTCCTAAGATAGGTGAATCTATGTTGAGATTCAGCGAGTCAGAAACACGTTTCTTCTAGGAGCTGCCTTGGGATATTGCCGAGTGAATGGAACCATAGGCTGTACAGAGAAATATGTGCTCCTAAAACCAAAACGGAGCTATCTAACTGAATGGTTGTCAATGTGTGCATTCAATTGACAGAGTTAAACTCACGTGTGGATTCAGCGGTTCGCAAACCCTTTCTGTGCAGAATCCCAAAACCGGTATTTCCAGCCCAATGCCGGCATACGTACTAAACCGCAGTAAGCTTCGTCTAAAACTCAGGAGAACCTTTTCCTTGAAACTGCGCTGCTGTGCCTTCGTTCACCTAAGAGAGTAGAATCTATGTTGAGATTCAGCGAGTCAGAAACACGTTTCTTCTAGGAGCTGCCATGGGATATTGCCGAGTGAATGGGACCATAGGCTGTACAGAGAAATATCTGCTTCTAAAACCAAAACGGAGCTATCTAACTGAATGGTTGTCAATGTGTGCATTCAACTGACAGAGTTAAACTCACGTGTGGATTCAGCGGTTGGCAAACCCTTTCTGTGCAGAATCCCAAAACCGGTGTTTCCAGCCCAATGAGGGCATACGTACTAAACAGCAAGAAACTTCGTGTAAAACTCAGGAGAAACGTTTCCATGAAACTGCTCTGCTGTGCTTTGGTTCACCTAAGAGAGTTGAATCCATGTTGAGATTCAGAGAGTCAGAAACACGTTTCTTCTAGTAGCTGCATTGGGATATTCCCGAATGAATGGGACCATAGGCTGTACAGAGAAATATCTGCTGCTAAAACCAAAACGGAGCTATCTAACTGTATGGTTGTCAATGTGTGCACTCAACTGACAGAGTTAAACTCACGTGTGGATTCAGCGGTTCGCAAACCCTTTCTGTGCAGAATCCCAAAACCGGTATTTCCAGCCCAATGCCGGCATACGTACTAAACAGCAGGAAACTTCGTCTAAAACTCAGGAGAAACGTTTCCTTGAAACTGCTCTGCTGTGTGTTCGTTCACCTAAGAGAGGTGAATCTATGTTGAGATTCAGCGAGTCAGAAACACGTTTCTTCTAGGAGCTGCGTTGGGATATTCACGAGTGAATGGGACCACAGGATGTACAGAGAAATATCGGCTTCTAAAACCAAAACGGAGCTATCTAACTGAATGGTTGTCAATGTGTGCATTCAACTGACAGAGGTAAACTCACGTGTGGATTCAGTGGTTTGCAAACCCTTTCTGTGCAGAATCCCAAAACCGGTATCTCAAGCCCAAAGACGGCATACGTACAAAACAGCAGGAAACTTCGTCTAAAACTCAGGAGAAACGTTTCCTTGAAACTGCTCTGCTGTGCGTTCGTTCACCTAAGAGAGGTGAATCTACGTTGAGATTCAGCGAGTCAGAAACACGTTTCTTCTAGGAGATGCCTGGGGATATTGCCGAGTGAATGGAACCATAGGCTGTACAGAGAAATATCTGCTCCTAAAACCAAAACGGAGCTATCTAACTGAATGGTTTTCAATGTGTGCATTCAACTGACAGAGTTAAACTCACGTGTGGTTTCAGCAGTTTGCAAATCCTTTCTGTGCAGAATCCCAAAACCGGTATTTCCAGACCAATGCCGGCATACGTACTAAACAGTAGGAAAGTTCGTCTAAAACTCAGGGAAACGTTTCCTTGAAACGGCTCTACTGGGCCTTCGTTCACCTAAGAGAGTTGAATCTATGTTGAGATTCAGCGAGTCAGAAACACGTTTCTTCTAGGAGCTGCGTTGGGATATTCCCGAGTGAATTGGACCATAGGCTGTACAGACAAATATCTGCTCCTAAAACCAAAACGGAGCTATCTAACTGAATGATTGTCAATGTGTGCATTCCACTGACAGAGTTAAACTCCCGTGTGGATTCAGCGGTTCGCAAGCCCTTTCTGTGCAGAATCCCAAAACCGGTATTTCCAGCACAATGACGGCATACGTACTAAACAGCAGGAAACTTCGTCTAAAACTCAGGGAAACGTTTCCTTGAAACGGCTCTACTGGGCCTTCGTTCACCTAAGAGAGTTGAATCTATGTTGAGATTCAGCGAGTCAGAAACACGTTTCTTCTAGGAGCTGCGTTGGGATATTCCCGAGTGAATGGGACCATAGGCTGTACAAACAAATATCTGCTCCTAAAACCAAAACGGAGCTATCTAACTGAATGGTTGTCAATGTGTGCATTCAACTGACAGAGTTAAACTCACATGTGGATTCAGCGGTTTGCAAACCTTTTCTGTACAGAATCCCAAAACCGGTATTTCCAGCCCCATTCCGGCATACGTATTAAACAGCAGGAAACTTCGTCTAAAACTCAGGAGGAACGATTCCTTGAACCTGCTCTGCTGTTCCTTCCTTCACCTAAGAGAGTTGAATCTATGTTGAGATTCAGCGAGTCAGAAACACGTTTCTTCTAGGAGTTGCGTTGGGATATTCCCTAGTGAATGGGACCATTTGCTGTACAGAGAAATATCTGCTTCTAACACCAAAACGGAGCTATCTAACTGTATGGTTGTCAATGTGTGCACTCAACTGACAGAGATAAACTGACGTGTGGATTCAGCGGTTTGCAATCCCTTTCTGTGCAGAATCCCAAAACCTGCATTTCCAGCCCAATGCCGGCATACGTAGTAAACAGCAGGAAACTTCGTCTAAAACTCAGGAGAAACGTTTCCTTGAGACTGCTCTGCTGTGCGTTCGTTCTCCTAAGAGAGGTGAATCTATGTTGAGATTCAGCGAGTCAGAAACACGTTTCTTCTAGGAGCTGCCTTGGGATATTGCCGAGTGAATGGAACCATAGGCTGTACAGAGAAATATGTGCTCCTAAAACCAAAACGGAGCTATCTAACTGAATGGTTGTCAATGTGTGCATTCAATTGACAGAGTTAAACTCACGTGTGGATTCAGCGGTTCGCAAACCCTTTCTGTGCAGAATACCAAAACCGGTATTTCCAGCCCAATGCCGGCATACGTACTAAACCGCAGTAAGCTTCGTCTAAAACTCAGGAGAACCTTTTCCTTGAAACTGCGCTGCTGTGCCTTCATTCACCTAAGAGAGTAGAATCTATGTTGAGATTTAGCGAGTCAGAAACACGTTTCTTCTAGGAGCTGCCTTGGGATATTGCCGAGTGAATGGGACCATAGGCTGTACAGAGAAATATCTGCTTCTAAAACCAAAACGGAGCTATCTAACTGAATGGTTGTCAATGTGTGCATTCAACTGACAGAGTTAAACTCACGTGTGGATTCAGCGGTTGGCAAACCCTTTCTGTGCAGAATCCCAAAACCGGTGTTTCCAGCCCAATGAGGGCATACGTACTAAACAGCAAGAAACTTCGTGTAAAACTCAGGAGAAACGTTTCCATGAAACTGCTCTGCTGTGCTTTGGTTCACCTAAGAGAGTTGAATCCATGTTGAGATTCAGAGAGTCAGAAACACGTTTCTTCTAGTAGCTGCATTGGGATATTCCCGAAAGAATGGGACCATAGGCTGTACAGAGAAATATCTGCTTCTAAAACCAAAACGGAGCTATCTAACTGAAAGGTTTTCAATGTGTGCATTCAACTGACAGAGTTAAACTCATGTGTGGATTCAGCGGTTTGCAAACCCTTTCTGTGCAGAATCCCAAAACCGGTATTTCCAGCCCCATTCCGGCATACGTACTAAACAGCAGGAAACTTCGTCTAAAACTCAGGAGAAACGTTTCCTTGAAACGGCTCTGCAGTGCGTTCGTTCACCTAAGAGAGTTGAATCTATGTTGAGATTCAGCGAGTCAGAAACACGTTTCTTCTAGGAGCTGCGTTGGGATATTCCCTAGTGAATGGGACCATAGGCTGTACAGAGAAATGTCTGCTTCTAAAACCAAAACGGAGCTATCTAACTGAATGGTTGTCAACGTGTGCATTCAACTAACAGAGTTAAACTCACGTGTGGATTCAGCGGTTTGCAAACCCTTTCTGTGCAGAATCCCAAAACCGGTATTTCCAGCCCCATTCCGGCATACTTATTAAACAGCAGGAAACTTCGTCTAAAATTCAGGAGGAACGATTCCTTGAACCTGCTCTGCTGTTCCTTCCTTCACCTAAGAGAGTTGAATCTATGTTGAGATTCAGCGAGTCAGAAACACCTTTCTTCTAGGAGCTGCGTTGGGATATTCCCTAGTGAATGGGACCATTTGCTGTACAGAGAAATATCTGCTTCTAAAACCAAAACGGAGCTATCTAACTGAATGGTTGTCAATGTGTGCATTCAACTAACAGAGATAAACTCACGTGTGGATTCAGCGGTTTGCAAACCCTTTCTGTGCAGAATCCCAAAACCGGCATTTCCAGACCAATGACGGCATACGTACTAAACAGCAGGAAACTTCGTCTAAAACTCAGGAGAAACGTTTCCTTGAAACGGCTCCGCTGTGCGTTCGTTCTCCTAAGAGAGGTGAATCTATGTTGAGATTCAGCGAGTCAGAAACACGTTTCTTCTAGGAGCTGCCTTGGGATATTCCCTAGTGAATGGGACCATAGGCTCTACAGAGAAATATCTGCTTCTAAAACCAAAACGGAGCTATCTAATTGAATGGTTGTCAATGTGTGCATTCAACTAACAGAGTTAAACTCACGTGTGGATTCAACTGTTCGCAAACCCTTTCTGTGCAGAATCCCAAAACCGGCATTTCCAGCCCAATACCGGCATACGTACTAAACCGTAGTAAGCTTCGTCTAAAACTCAGGAGAAACGTTTCCTTGAAACTGCGCTGCTGTGCTTTCATTCACCTAAGAGAGTTGAATCTATGTTGAGATTCAGCGAGTCAGAAACACGTTTCTTCTAGGAGCTGCGTTGGGATATTCCCTAGTGAATGGGACCATAGGCTGTACAGAGAAATGTCTGCTTCTAAAACCAAAACGGAGCTATCTAACTGAATGGTTGTCAACGTGTGCATTCAACTAACAGAGTTAAACTCACGTGTGGATTCAGCGGTTTGCAAACCCTTTCTGTGCAGAATCCCAAAACCGGTATTTCCAGCCCCATTCCGGCATACTTATTAAACAGCAGGAAACTTCGTCTAAAATTCAGGAGGAACGATTCCTTGAACCTGCTCTGCTGTTCCTTCCTTCACCTAAGAGAGTTGAATCTATGTTGAGATTCAGCGAGTCAGAAACACCTTTCTTCTAGGAGCTGCGTTGGGATATTCCCTAGTGAATGGGACCATTTGCTGTACAGAGAAATATCTGCTTCTAAAACCAAAACGGAGCTATCTAACTGAATGGTTGTCAATGTGTGCATTCAACTAACAGAGATAAACTCACGTGTGGATTCAGCGGTTTGCAAACCCTTTCTGTGCAGAATCCCAAAACCGGCATTTCCAGACCAATGACGGCATACGTACTAAACAGCAGGAAACTTCGTCTAAAACTCAGGAGAAACGTTTCCTTGAAACGGCTCCGCTGTGCGTTCGTTCTCCTAAGAGAGGTGAATCTATGTTGAGATTCAGCGAGTCAGAAACACGTTTCTTCTAGGAGCTGCGTTGGGATATTCCCTAGTGAATGGGACCATAGGCTCTACAGAGAAATATCTGCTTCTAAAACCAAAACGGAGCTATCTAATTGAATGGTTGTCAATGTGTGCATTCAACTAACAGAGTTAAACTCACGTGTGGATTCAACTGTTCGCAAACCCTTTCTGTGCAGAATCCCAAAACCGGCATTTCCAGCCCAATACCGGCATACGTACTAAACCGTAGTAAGCTTCGTCTAAAACTCAGGAGAAACGTTTCCTTGAAACTGCGCTGCTGTGCTTTCATTCACCTAAGTGAGTTGAATCTATGTTGAGATTCAGCGAGTCAGAAACACGTTTCTTCTAGGAGCTGCGTTGGGATATTCCCGAGTGAATGGGACCATAGGCTGTACAGAGAAATATCTGCTTCTAAAACCAAAACGGAACTATCTAACTGAATGGCTGTCAATGTGTGCTTTCAATTGACAGAGTTAAACTCACGTGTGGATTCAGCGGTTTGCAAACCCTTTCTGTGCAGAATCCCAAAACCGGAATTTCCAGCCCTATGCCGGCATACGTACTAAACCGCAGTAAACTCCTTCTAAAACTCAGGAGAAACGTTTCCTTGAAACTGCTCTGCTGTGCGTTCGTTCACCTAGGAGAGTTGAATCTATGTTGAGATTCAGCAAGTCAGAAACACGTTTCTTCTAGGAGCTGCGTTGGGTTATTCCCGAGTGAATGGGACCATAGGCTGTACAGAGAAATATCTGCTGCTAAAACCAAAACGGAGCTATCTAACTGTATGGTTGTCAATGTGTGCACTCAACTGACAGAGTTAAACTCACGTGTGGATTCAGCGGTTCGCAAACCCTTTCTGTGCAGAATCCCAAAACCGGTATTTCCAGCCCAATGCCGGCATACGTACTAAACAGCAGGAAACTTCGTCTAAAACTCTGGAGAAACGTTTCCTTGAAACTGCTCTGCTGTGCGTTCGTTCACCTAGGAGAGTTGAATCTATGTTGAGACTCAGCGAGTCAAAAACACGTTTCTTCTAGGAGCTGCATTGGGATATTGCTGAGTGAATGGAACCATAGGCTGTACAGAGAAATATCTGCTCCTAAAACCAAAACGGAGCTATCTAACTGAATGGTTGTCAATGTGTGCATTCAATTGACAGAGTTAAACTCACGTGTGGATTCAGCGGTTTGCAAACCCTTTCTGTGCAGAATCCCAAAACCGGTATTTCCAGCCCAATGCCGGCATACGTACCAACCTGCAGTAAACTTCGTCTAAAACTCAGGAGAAACGTTTCCTTGAAACTGCTCTGCTGTGCGCTCGTTCACCTAGGAGAGTTGAATCTATGTTGAGATTCAGCGAGTCAGAAACACGTTTCTACTAGGAGCTGCGTTGGGATATTCCCGAGTGAATGGGACCATAGGCTGTACAGAGAAATATCTGCTTCTAAAACCAAAACGGAGCTATCTAACTGAATGGTTGTCAATGTGTGCATTCAACTGACAGAGGTAAACTCACGTGTGGATTCAGCGGTTTGCAAACCTTTTCTGTGCAGAATCCCAAAACCGGTATTTCCAGCCCAATGCCGGCATACGTACTAAACCGCAGTAAACTTCGTCTAAAACTCAGGAGAAACGTTTCCTTGAAACTGCTCTGCTGTGCGTTCGTTCACCTAGGAGAGTTGAATCTATGTTGAGATTCAGCAAGTCAGAAACACGTTTCTTCTAGGAGCTGCATTGGGATATTCCCGAGTGAATGGGACCATAGGCTGTACAGAGAAATATCTGCTGCCAAAACCAAAACGGAGCTATCTAACTGTATGGTTGTCAATGTGTGCACTCAACTGACAGAGTTAAACTCACGTGTGGATTCAGCGGTTCGCAAGCCCTTTCTGTGCAGAATCCCAAAACCGGTATTTCCAGCCCAATGCCGGCATACGTACTAAACAGCAGGAAACTTCGTCTAAAACTCAGGAGAAACGTTTCCTTGAAACTGCTCTGCTGTATGTTCGTTCACCTAAGAGAGTTGAATCTATGTTGAGATTCAGCGAGTCAGAAACACGTTTCTTCTACGAGCTGCGTTGTGATATTCCCGAGTGAATGGGACCATAGGCTGTACAGAGAAGTATATCCTTCTTAAACCAAAACGGAGCTATCTAACTGAATGGTTGTCACTGTGTGCATTCAACTGACAGAGTTAAACTCACATGTGGATTCACCGGTTTGCAAATCCTTTCTGTGCAGAATCCCAAAACCGGTAATTCCAGCCCAATTCCGGCATACGTATTAAACAGCAGGAAACTTCGTCTAAAACTCAGGAGGAACGATTCCTTGAAACTGCTCTGCTGTTCCTTCCTTCACCTAAGAGAGTTGAAACTATGTTGAGATTCAGCGAGTCAGAAACACGTTTCTTCTAGGAGCTGCGTTGGGATATTCCCTAGTGAATGGGACCATAGGCTCTACAGAGAAATATCTGCTTCTAAAACCAAAACGGAGCTATCTAATTGAATGGTTGTCAATGTGTGCATTCAACTAACAGAGTTAAACTCACGTGTGGATTCAACTGTTCGCAAACCCTTTCTGTGCAGAATCCCAAAACCGGCATTTCCAGCCCAATACCGGCATACGTACTAAACCGTAGTAAGCTTCGTCTAAAACTCAGGAGAAACGTTTCCTTGAAACTGCGCTGCTGTGCTTTCATTCACCTAAGTGAGTTGAATCTATGTTGAGATTCAGCGAGTCAGAAACACGTTTCTTCTAGGAGCTGCGTTGGGATATTCCCGAGTGAATGGGACCATAGGCTGTACAGAGAAATATCTGCTTCTAAAACCAAAACGGAACTATCTAACTGAATGGCTGTCAATGTGTGCTTTCAATTGACAGAGTTAAACTCACGTGTGGATTCAGCGGTTTGCAAACCCTTTCTGTGCAGAATCCCAAAACCGGTATTTCCAGCCCTATGCCGGCATACGTACTAAACCGCAGTAAACTCCTTCTAAAACTCAGGAGAAACGTTTCCTTGAAACTGCTCTGCTGTGCGTTCGTTCACCTAGGAGAGTTGAATCTATGTTGAGATTCAGCAAGTCAGAAACACGTTTCTTCTAGGAGCTGCGTTGGGTTATTCCCGAGTGAATGGGACCATAGGCTGTACAGAGAAATATCTGCTGCTAAAACCAAAACGGAGCTATCTAACTGTATGGTTGTCAATGTGTGCACTCAACTGACAGAGTTAAACTCACGTGTGGATTCAGCGGTTCGCAAACCCTTTCTGTGCAGAATCCCAAAACCGGTATTTCCAGCCCAATGCCGGCATACGTACTAAACAGCAGGAAACTTCGTCTAAAACTCTGGAGAAACGTTTCCTTGAAACTGCTCTGCTGTGCGTTCGTTCACCTAGGAGAGTTGAATCTATGTTGAGACTCAGCGAGTCAAAAACACGTTTCTTCTAGGAGCTGCATTGGGATATTGCTGAGTGAATGGAACCATATCCTGTACAGAGAAATATCTGCTCCTAAAACCAAAACGGAGCTATTTAACTGAATGGTTGTCAATGTGTGCATTCAACTGACAGAGTTAAACTCACGTGTGGATTCATCGGTTCGCAAACCCTTTCTGTGCAGAATCCCAAAACCGGTATTTCCAGCCCAATGCCGGCATACGTACTAAACAGCAGGAAACTTCGTCTAAAACTCAGGAGAAACGTTTCCTTGAAACTGCTCTGCTGTGCGTTCGTTCAACTAGGAGAGTTGAATCTATGTTGAGATTCAGCGAGTCAGAAACACGTTTCTTCTAGGAGCTGCGTTGGGATATTCCCGAGTGAATGGGACCATAGGCTGTACAGAGAAATATCTGCTTCTAAAACCAAAACGGAGCTATCTAACTGTATGGTTGGCAATGTGTGCACTCAACTGATAGAGTTAAACTCACGTGTGGATTCAGCGGTTCGCAAACCCTTTCTGTGCAGAATCCCAAAACCGTTATTTCCAGCCCAATGCCGGCATACGTACTAAACAGCAGGAAACTTCGTCTAAAACTCAGGAGAAACGTTTCCTTGAAACTGCTCTGCTGTGCGTTCGTTCACCTAAGAGAGGTGAATCTATGTTGAGATTCAGCGAGTCAGAAACACGTTTCTTCTAGGAGCTGCGTTGGGATATTCCCGAGTGAATGGGACCATAGGCTGTACAGAGAAATATCTGCTTCAAAAACCAAAACGGAGCTATCTAACTGAATGGTTGTCAATGTGTGCATTCAACTGACAGAGTTAAAATCACGTGTGGATTCAGCGGTTTGCAAACCCTTTCTGTGCAGAATTCCAAAACCGGTATTTCCAGCCCAATGCCGGCATACGTACTAAACAGAAGTAAACTTCGTCTAAAACTCAGGAGAAACGTTTCCTTGAAACTGCTCTGCTGTGCGTTCGTTCACCTAAGAGAGGTGAATCTATGTTGAGATTCAGCGAGTCAGAAACACGTTTCTTCTAGGAGCTGCCTTGGGATATTGCCGACTGAATGGAACCATAGGCTGTACAGAGAAATATCTGCTCCTAAAACCAAAACGGAGCTATCTAACTGAATGGTTGTCAATGTGTGCATTCAATTGACAGAGTTAAACTCACGTGCGGATTCAGCGGTTCGTAAAACCTTTCTGTGCAGAATCCCAAAACCGGTATTTCCAGCCCAATGCCGGCATACGTACTAAACCGCAGTAAACTTCGTCTAAAACTCAGGAGAAACGTTTCCTTGAAACTGCGCTGCTGTGCCTTCGTTCACCTAAGAAAGTAGAATCTATGTTGAGATTCAGCGAGTCAGAAACACGTTTCTTCTAGGAGCTGCGTTGGGATATTCCCGAGTGAATGGGACCATAGACTGTACAGAGAAATATCTGCTTCTAAAACCAAAACGGAGCTATCTAACTGTATGGTTGTCAATGTGTGCATTCAACTGACAGAGTTAAACTCACGTGTGGTTTCAGCAGTTTGCAAATCCTTTCTGTGCAGAATCCCAAAACCGGTATTTCCAGACCAATGCCGGCATACGTACTAAACAGCAGGAAACTTCGTCTAAAACTCAGGGAAACGTTTCCTTGAAACGGCTCTACTGGGCCTTCGTTCACCTAAGAGAGTTGAATCTGTGTTGAGATTCAGCGAGTCAGAAACACGTTTCTTCTAGGAGCTGCGTTGGGATATTCCCGAGTGAATTGGACCATAGGCTGTACAGACAAATATCTGCTCCTAAAACCAAAACGGAGCTATCTAACTGAATGATTGCCAATGTGTGCATTCCACTGACAGAGTTAAACTCCCGTGTGGATTCAGCGGTTCGCAAGTCCTTTCTGTGCAGAATCCCAAAACCGGTATTTCCAGCACAATGACGGCATACGTACTAAACAGCAGGAAACTTCGTCTAAAACTCAGGGAAACGTTTCCTTGAAACGGCTCTACTGGGCCTTCGTTCACCTAAGAGAGTTGAATCTATGTTGAGATTCAGCGAGTCAGAACGACGTTTCTTCTAGGAGCTGCGTTGGGATATTCCCGAGTGAATGGGACCATAGGCTGCACTAACAAATATCTGCTCCTAAAACCAAAACGGAGCTATCTAACTGAATGGTTGTCAATGTGTGCATTCAACTGACAGAGTTAAACTCACGTGTGGATTCATCGGTTCGCAAACCTTTTCTGTACAGATTCCCAAAACCGGTATTTCCAGCCCAATGCCGGCATACGTACTAAACAGCAGGAAACTTCGTCTAAAACTCAGGAGAAACGTTTCCTTGAAACTGCTCTGCTGTGCGTTCGTTCACCTAAGAGAGCTGAATCTATGTTGAGATTCAGCGAGTCAGAAACACGTTTCTTCTAGGAGCTGCATTGGGATATTCCCGAGTGAATGGGACCATTGGCTGTACAGAGAAATATCTGCTTCTAAAACCAAAACGGAGCTATCTAACTGAATGGTTCTCAATGTGTGCATTCAACTGACAGAGTTAAACTCACGTGTGGATTCAGCGGTTCGCAAACCCTTTCTGTGCAGAATCCCAAAACCGGTGTTTCCAGCCCAATGAGGGCATACGTACTAAACAGCAAGAAACTTCGTGTAAAACTCAGGAGAAACGTTTCCATGAAACTGCTCTGCTGTGCGTTCGTTCACCTAAGAGAGTTGAATCCATGTTGAGATTCAGCGAGTCAGAAACACGTTTCTTCTAGTAGCTGCATTGGGATATTCCCGAGTGAATGGGAACATAGGCTGTAGAGAGAAATATCTGCTTCCAAAACCAAAACGGAGCTATCTAACTGAATGGTTGTCAATGTGTGCATTCAACTGACAGAGTTAAACTCACGTGTGGATTCAGCGGTTTGCAAACCCTTTCTGTGCAGAATCCCAAAACCGGTATTTCCAGCCCAATTCCGGCATGCGTACTAAACAGCAGGAAACTTCGTCTAAAACTCAGGAGAAACGTTTCCTTCAAACTACTCTGCTGTGCGTTAATTCTCCTAAGAGAGGAGAATCTATGTTAAGATTCAGCGATTCAGAAACACGTTTCTTCTAGGAGCTGCCTTGGGATATTGCCGAGTGAATGGAACCATAGTCTGTACAGTGAAATATCTGCTCCTAAAACCAAAACGGAGCTATCTAACTGAAAGGTTGTCAATGTGTGCATTCAACTTACCGAGTTAAACTCACGTGTGGATTCAGCGGTTTGCAAACGCTTTCTGTGCAGAATCCCAAAACCGGAATTTCCAGCCCAATGCCGGCGTACGTACTAAACATCAGTAAACTTCGTCTAAAACTCAGGAGAAACGTTTCCTTGAAACTGCTCTGCTGTGAGTTCGTTCACCTAGGAGAGTTGAATCTATGTTGAGATTCAGCGAGTCAGAAACACGTTTCTTCTAGGATCTGCGTTGGGTTATTCCCGAGTGAATGGGACCATAGCCTGTACAGAGAAATATCTGCTTCTAAAACCAAAACGGAGCTATCTAACTGTATGTTTGTCAATGTGTGCACTCAACTGACAGAGTTAAGCTCACCTGTGGATTCAGCGGTTCGCAAACCCTTTCTGTGCAGAATCCCAAAACCGGTATTTCCAGCCCAATGCCGGCATACGTACTAAACCGCAGTAAACGTCGTCTAAAACTCAGGAGAAACGTTTCCTTGAAACTGCGCTGCTGTGCCTTCATTCACCTAAGAGAGTTGAAACTATGTTGAGATTCAGCGAGTCAGAAACACGTTTCTTCTAGGAGCTGCGTTGGGATATTCCCTAGTGAATGGGACCATAGGCTCTACAGAGAAATATCTGCTTCTAAAACCAAAACGGAGCTATCTAATTGAATGGTTGTCAATGTGTGCATTCAACTAACAGAGTTAAACTCACGTGTGGATTCAACTGTTCGCAAATCCTTTCTGTGCAGAATCCCAAAACCGGCATTTCCAGCCCAATACCGGCATACGTACTAAACCGTAGTAAGCTTCGTCTAAAACTCAGGAGAAACGTTTCCTTGAAACTGCGCTGCTGTGCTTTCGTTCACCTAAGTGAGTTGAATCTATGTTGAGATTCAGCGAGTCAGAAACACGTTTCTTCTAGGAGCTGCCTTGGGATATTGCCGAGTGAATGGAACCATAGGCTGTACAGAGAAATATCTGCTCCTAAAACCAAAACGGAGCTATCTAACTGAATGGTTGTCAATGTGTGCATTCAATTGACAGAGTTAAACTCACGTGCCGATTCAGCGGTTCGTAAAACATTTCTGTGCAGAATCCCAAAACCGGTATTTCCAGCCCAATGCCGGCATACGTACTAAACCGCAGTAAACGTCGTCTAAAACTCAGGAGAAACGTTTCCTTGAAACTGCGCTGCTGTGCCTTCATTCACCTAAGAAAGTAGAATCTATGTTGAGATTCAGCGAGTCAGAAACACGTTTCTTCTAGGAGCTGCGTTGGGATATTCCCGAGTGAATGGGACCATAGACTGTACAGAGAAATATCTGCTTCTAAAACCAAAACGGAGCTATCTAACTGAATGGTTTTCAATGTGTGCATTCAACTGACAGAGTTAAACTCACGTGTGGTTTCAGCAGTTTGCAAATCCTTTCTGTGCAGAATCCCAAAACCGGTATTTCCAGACCAATGCCGGCATACGTACTGAACAGCAGGAAACTTCGTCTAAAACTCAGGGAAACGTTTCCATGAAACGGCTCTACTGGGCCTTCGTTCACCTAAGAGAGTTGAATCTATGTTGAGATTCACCGAGTCAGAAACACGTTTCTTCTAGGAGCTGCGTTGGGATATTCCCGAGTGAATTGGACCATAGGCTGTACAGCCAAATATCTGCTCCTAAAACCAAAACGGAGCTATCTAACTGAATGATTGTCAATGTGTGCATTCCACTGACAGAGATAAACTCCAGTGTGGATTCAGCGGTTCGCAAGCCCTTTCTGTGCAGAATCCCAAAACCGGTATTTCCAGCACAATGACGGCATACGTACTAAACAGCAGGAAACTTCGTCTAAAACTCAGGGAAACGTTTCCTTGAAACGGCTCTACTGGGCCTTAGTTCACCTAAGAGAGTTGAATCTATGTTGAGATTCAGCGAGTCAGAACCACGTTTCTTCTAGGAGCTGCGTTGGGATATTCCCGAGTGAATGGGACCATAGGCTGTACAAACAAATATCTGCTCCTAAAACCAAAACGGAGCTATCTAACTGAATGGTTGTCAATGTGTGCATTCAACTGACAGAGTTAAACTCACGTGTGGATTCAGCGGTTCGCAAACCTTTTCTGTACAGAATCCCAAAACCGGTATTTCCAGCCCAATGCCGGCATACGTACTAAACAGCAGGAAACTTCGTCTAAAACTCAGGAGAAACGTTTCCTTGAAACTGCTCTGCTGTGCGTTCGTTCACCTAAGAGAGCTGAATCTATGTTGAGATTCAGCGAGTCAGAAACACGTTTCTTCTAGGAGCTGCGTTGGGATATTCCCGAGTGAATGGGACCATAGGCTGTAGAGAGAAGTATCTGCTTCTAAAACCAAAACGGAGCTATCTAACTGAATGGTGGTCAATGTGTGCATTCAACTGACAGAGTTAAACTCACGTGTGGATTCAGCGGTTTGCAAACCCTTTCTGTGCAGAATCCCAAAACCGGTGTTTCCAGCCCAATGAGGGCATACGTACTAAACAGCAAGAAACTTCGTGTAAAACTCAGGAGAAACGTTTCCATGAAACTGCTCTGCTGTGCGTTCGTTCACCTAAGAGAGTTGAATCCATGTTGAGATTCAGAGAGTCAGAAACACGTTTCTTCTAGGAGCTGCGTTGGGATATTCCCGAGTGAATGGGACCATAGGCTGTACAGAGAAATATCTGCTTCTAAAACCAAAACGGAGCTATCTAACTGAATGGTTGTCAATGTGTGCATTCAACTGACAGAGTTAAACTCATGTGTGGATTCAGCGGTTTGCAAACCCTTTCTGTGCAGAATCCCAAAACCGGTATTTCCAGCCCCATTCCGGCATACGTACTAAACAGCAGGAAACTTCGTCTAAAACTCAGGAGAAACGTTTCCTTGAAACGGCTCTGCAGTGCGTTCGTTCACCTAAGAGAGTTGAATCTATGTTGAGATTCAGCGAGTCAGAAACACGTTTCTTCTAGGAGCTGCCTTGGGATATTGCCGAGTGAATGGAACCATAGGCTGTACAGAGAAATATCTGCTCCTAAAACCAAAACGGAGCTATCTATCTGAATGGTTGTCAATGTGTGCATTCAATTGACAGAGTTAAACTCACGTGTGGATTCAGCGGTTCGCAAACCCTTTCTGTGCAGAATCCCAAAACCGGTATTTCCAGCCCAATGCCGGCATACGTACTAAACCGCAGTAAACTTCGTCTAAAACTCAGGAGAAACGTTTCCTTGAAACTGCGCTGCTGTGCTTTCGTTCACCTAAGTGAGTTGAATCTATGTTGAGATTCAGCGAGTCAGAAACACGTTTCTTCTAGGAGCTGCGTTGGGATATTCCCGAGTGAATGGTACCATAGGCTGTACAGAGAAATATCTGCTGCTAAAACCAAAACGGAGCTATCTAACTGTATGGTTATCAATGTGTGCACTCAAGTGACAGAGTTAAACTCACGTGTGGATTCAGTGGTTCGCAAGCCCTTTCTGTGCTGAATCCCAAAACCGGTGTTTCCAGCCCAATGCCGGCATACGTACTAAACAGCAGGAAACTTCGTCTAAAACTCAGGAGAAACGTTTCCTTGAAACTGCTCTGCTGTGCGTTCGTTCACCTAGGAGAGTTGAATCTATGTTGAGATTCAGCGAGTCAAAAACACGTTTCTTCTAGGAGCTGATTTGGGATATTGCTGAGTGAATGGAACCATATCCTGTACAGAGAAATATCTGCTCCTAAAACCAAAACGGAGCTTTTTAACTGAATGTTTGTCAATGTGTGCATTCAACTGACAGAGTTAAACTCACGTGTGGATTCATCGGTTCGCAAACCCTTTCTGTGCAGAATCCCAAAACCGGTATTTCCAGCCCAATGCTGGCATACGTACTAAACCGCAGTAAGCTTCGTCTAAAACTCAGGAGAACCTTTTACTTGAAACTGCGCTGCTGTGCCTTCGTTCACCTAAGAGAGTGGAATCTATGTTGAGATTCAGCGAGTCAGAAACACGTTTCTTCTTGGAGCTGCGTTGGGATATTCCCGAGTGAATGGGACCATTGGCTGTACAGAGAAATATCTGCTTCTAAAACCAAAACGGAGTTATCTAACTGAATGGTTGTCAATGTGTGCATTCAACTGACAGAGTTAAACTCACGTGTGGATTCAGCGGTTCGCAAACCCTTTCTGTGCAGAATCCCAAAACCGGTGTTTCCAGCCCAATGAGGGCATACGTACTAAACAGCAAGAAACTTCGTGTAAAACTCAGGAGAAACGTTTCCTTGAAATGGCTCTGCAGTGCGTTCGTTCACCTAAGAGAGTTGAATCTATGTTGAGATTCAGCGAGTCAGAAACACGTTTCTTCTAGGAGCTGCGTTGGGATATTCCCTAGTGAATGGGACCATAGGCTGTACAGAGAAATGTCTGCTTCTAAAACCAAAACGGAGCTATCTGACTGAATGGTTGTCAATGTGTGCATTCAACTAACAGAGTTAAACTCACGTGTGGATTCAGCGGTTCGCAAACCCTTTCTGTGCAGAATCCCAAAACCGGCATTTCCAGCCAAATGCCGGCATACGTACTAAACAGCAGGAAACTTCGTCTAAAACTCAGGAGAAACGTTTCCTTCAAACTATTCTGCTGTCCGTTAATTCACCTAAGAGAGGAGAATCTATGTTGAGATTCAGCGAGTCAGAAACACGTTTCTTCTAGGAACTGCCTTGAGATATTGCCGAGTGAATGGAACCATAGTCTGTACAGAGAAATATCTGCTCCTAAAACCAAAACGGAGCTATCTAACTGAAAGGTTGTCAATGTGTGCATTCAACTTACCGAGTTAAACTCACGTGTGGATTCAGCGGTTTGCAAACGCTTTCTGTGCAGAATCCCAAAACCGGAATTTCCAGCCCAATGCCGGCGTACGTACTAAACATCAATAAACTTCGTCTAAAACTCAGGAGAAACGTTTCCTTGAAACTGCTCTGCTGTGCGTTCGTTCACCTAGGAGAGTTGAATCTATGTTGAGATTCAGCGAGTCAGAAACACGTTTCTTTTAGGAGCTGCGTTGGGATATTCCCGAGTGAATGGGACCATAGCCTGTACAGAGAAATATCTGCTTCTAAAACCAAAACGGAGCTCTCTAACTGTATGTTTGTCAATGTGTGCACTCAACTGACACAGTTAAACTCACCTGTGGATTCAGCGGTTCGCAAACCCTTTCTGTGCAGAATACCAAAACCGGTATTTCCAGCCCAATGCCGGCATACGTACTAAACCGCAGTAAGCTTCGTCTAAAACTCAGGAGAACCTTTTCCTTGAAACTGCGCTGCTGTGCCTTCGTTCACCTAAGAGAGTAGAATCTATGTTGAGATTCAGCGAGTCAGAAACACGTTTCTTCTAGGAGCTGCGTTGGGATATTCCCGAGTGAATGGGACCATAGGCTGTACAGAGAAATATCTGCTTCTAAAACCAAAACGGAGCTATCTAACTGAATGGTTGTCAATGTGTGAATTCAACTGACAGAGTTAAACTCACGTGTGGATTCAGCGGTTTGCAAACCCTTTCTGTGCAGAATCCCAAAACCGGTATTTACAGACCAATGAGGGCATATGTACTAAACAGCAAGAAACTTCGTGTAAAACTCAGGAGAAACGTTTCCATGAAACTGCTCTGCTGTGCGTTCGTTCACCTAAGAGAGTTGAATCCATGTTGAGATTCAGCGAGTAAGAAACACGTTTCTTCTAGTAGCTGCCTTGGGATATTGCCGAGTGAATGGAACCGTAGGCTGTACAGAGAAATATCTGCTCCTAAAACCAAAACGGAGCCATCTAACTGAATGGTTGTCAATGTGTGCATTCAATTGACAGAGTTAAACTCACGTGTGGATTCAGCGGTTTGCAAACGCTTTCTGTGCAGAATCCCAAAACCGGAATTTCCAGCCCCATTCCGGCATACGTATTAAACAGCAGGAAACTTCGTCTAAAACTCAGGAGGAACGATTCCTTGAACCTGCTCTGCTGTTCCTTCCTTCACCTAAGAGAGTTGAATCTATGTTGAGATTCAGCGAGTCAGAAACACGTTTCTTCTAGGAGCTGCGTTGGGATATTCCCTAGTGAATGGGACCATTTGCTGTACAGAGAAATATCTGCTTCTAAAACCAAAACGGAGCTATCTAACTGAATGGTTGTCAATGTGTGCGTTCAAATAACAGAGATAAACTCACGTGTGGATTCAGCGGTTTGCAAACCCTTTCTGTGCAGAATCCCAAAACCGGCATTTCCAGCCCAATGACGGCATACGTACTAAACAGCAGGAAACTTCGTCTAAAACTCAGGAGAAACGTTTCCTTCAAACTACTCTGCTGTGCAATCATTCACCTAAGAGAGGTGAATCTATGTTGAGATTCAGCTAGTCAAAAACACGTTTCTTCTAGGAGCTGCATTGGGATATTGCTGAGTGAATGGAACCATAGGCTGTACAGAGAAATATCTGCTCCTAAAACCAAAACGGATCTTTCTAATTGAATGGTTGTCAATGTGTGCATTCAACTGACAGAGTTAAACTCACGTGTGGATTCAGCGGTTCGCAAAACCTTTCTGTGCAGAATCCCAAAACCGGTATTTCCAGCCCAATGCCGGCATACGTACTAAACCGCAGTAAACTTCGTCTAAAACTCAGGAGAAACGTTTCCTTGAAACTGCGCTGCTGTGCGTTCGTTCACCTAAGAGAGTTGAATCTATGTTGAGATTCAGTGAGTCAGAAACACGTTTCTTCTAGGAGCTGCGTTGGGATATTCCCTAGTGAAAGGGACCATAGGCTGTACAGAGAAATATCTGCTTCTAAACCCAAAACGGAGCTATCTAACTGAATGGTTGTCAATGTGTGCATTCAACTGACAGAGGTAAACTCACGTGTGGATTCAGCGGTTTGCAAACCCTTTCTGTGCAGAATCCCAAAACCGGTATTTCCAGCCCAATGCCGGCATACGTACTAAACCGCAGTAAACTTCGTCTAAAACTCAGTAGAAACGTTTCCTTGAAACTGCTCTGCTGTGCTTTCGTTCACCTAAGAGAGGTGAATCTATGTTGAGATTCAGCGAGTCAGAAACACGTTTCTTCTAGAAGCTGCGTTGTGATATTCCCGAGTGAATGGGACCATAGGCTGTACAGAGAAATATCTGCTGGTAAAACCAAAATGGAGCTATCTAACTGTATGGTTGTCAATGTGTGCACTCAACTGACAGAGTTAAACTCACGTGTGGATTCAGCGGTTCGCAAACCCTTTCTGTGCAGAATCCCAAAACCGGTATTTCCAGCCCAATGCCGGCATCCGTACTAAACAGCAGGAAACTTCGTCTAAAACTCTGGAGAAACGTTTCCTTGAAACTGCTCTGCTGTGCGTTCGTTCACCTAGGAGAGTTGAATCTATGTTGAGAATCAGCGAGTCAAAAACACGTTTCTTCTAGGAGCTGCATTGGGATATTGCTGAGTGAATGGAACCATATCCTGTACAGAGAAATATCTGCTCCTAAAACCAAAACGGAGCTATTTAACTGAATGGTTGTCAATGTGTGCATTCAACTGACAGAGTTAAACTCACGTGCGGATTCAGCGGTTCGTAAAACCTTTCTGTGCAGAATCCCAAAACCGGTATTTCCAGCCCAATGCCGGCATACGTACTAAACAGCAGGAAACTTCGTCTAAAACTCAGGTGAAACGTTTCCTTGAAACTGCTCTGCTGTGCGTTCGTTCACCTAAGAGAGCTGAATCTATGTTGAGATTCAGCGAGTCAGAAAGACGTTTCTTCTAGGAGCTGCGTTGGGATATTCCCGAGTGAATGGGACCATAGGCTGTAGAGAGAAGTATCTGCTTCTAAAACCAAAACGGAGCTATCTAACTGAATGGTTGTCAATGTGTGCATTCAACTGACAGAGTTAAACTCATGTGTGGATTCAGCAGTTGGCAAACCATTTCTGTGCAGAATCCCAAAACCGGTGTTTCCAGCCCAATGAGGGCATACGTACTAAACAGCAAGAAACTTCGTGTAAAACTCAGGAGAAACGTTTCCATGAAACTGCTCTGCTGTGCGTTCGTTCACCTAAGAGAGTTGAATCCATGTTGAGATTCAGAGAGTCAGAAACACGTTTCTTCTAGGAGCTGCGTTGGGATATTCCCGAGTGAATGGGACCATAGGCTGTACAGAGAAATATCTGCTTCTAAAACCAAAACGGAGCTATCTAACTGAATGGTTGTCAATGTGTGCATTCAACTGACAGAGTTAAACTCATGTGTGGATTCAGCGGTTTGCAAACCCTTTCTGTGCAGAATCCCAAAACCGGTATTTCCAGCCCCATTCCGGCATACGTACTAAACAGCAGGAAACTTCGTCTAAAACTCAGGAGAAACGTTTCCTTGAAACGGCTCTGCAGTGCGTTCGTTCACCTAAGAGAGTTGAATCTATGTTGAGATTCAGCGAGTCAGAAACACGTTTCTTCTAGGAGCTGCCTTGGGATATTGCCGAGTGAATGGAACCATAGGCTGTACAGAGAAATATCTGCTCCTAAAACCAAAACGGAGCTATCTATCTGAATGGTTGTCAATGTGTGCATTCAATTGACAGAGTTAAACTCACGTGTGGATTCAGCGGTTCGCAAACCCTTTCTGTGCAGAATCCCAAAACCGGTATTTCCAGCCCAATGCCGGCATACGTACTAAACCGCAGTAAACTTCGTCTAAAACTCAGGAGAAACGTTTCCTTGAAACTGCGCTGCTGTGCTTTCGTTCACCTAAGTGAGTTGAATCTATGTTGAGATTCAGCGAGTCAGAAACACGTTTCTTCTAGGAGCTGCGTTGGGATATTCCCGAGTGAATGGTACCATAGGCTGTACAGAGAAATATCTGCTGCTAAAACCAAAACGGAGCTATCTAACTGTATGGTTATCAATGTGTGCACTCAAGTGACAGAGTTAAACTCACGTGTGGATTCAGTGGTTCGCAAGCCCTTTCTGTGCTGAATCCCAAAACCGGTATTTCCAGCCCAATGCCGGCATACGTACTAAACAGCAGGAAACTTCGTCTAAAACTCAGGAGAAACGTTTCCTTGAAACTGCTCTGCTGTGCGTTCGTTCACCTAGGAGAGTTGAATCTATGTTGAGATTCAGCGAGTCAAAAACACGTTTCTTCTAGGAGCTGCTTTGGGATATTGCTGAGTGAATGGAACCATATCCTGTACAGAGAAATATCTGCTCCTAAAACCAAAACGGAGCTTTTTAACTGAATGGTTGTCAATGTGTGCATTCAACTGACAGAGTTAAACTCACGTGTGGATTCATCGGTTCGCAAAACCTTTCTGTGCAGAATCCCAAAACCGGTATTTCCAGCCCAATGCTGGCATACGTACTAAACCGCAGTAAGCTTCGTCTAAAACTCAGGAGAACCTTTTACTTGAAACTGCGCTGCTGTGCCTTCGTTCACCTAAGAGAGTGGAATCTATGTTGAGATTCAGCGAGTCAGAAACACGTTTCTTCTTGGAGCTGCGTTGGGATATTCCCGAGTGAATGGGACCATTGGCTGTACAGAGAAATATCTGCTTCTAAAACCAAAACGGAGTTATCTAACTGAATGGTTGTCAATGTGTGCATTCAACTGACAGAGTTAAACTCACGTGTGGATTCAGCGGTTCGCAAACCCTTTCTTTGCAGAATCCCAAAACCGGTGTTTCCAGCCCAATGAGGGCATACGTACTAAACAGCAAGAAACTTCGTGTAAAACTCAGGAGAAACGTTTCCTTGAAATGGCTCTGCAGTGCGTTCGTTCACCTAAGAGAGTTGAATCTATGTTGAGATTCAGCGAGTCAGAAACACGTTTCTTCTAGGAGCTGCGTTGGGATATTCCCTAGTGAATGGGACCATAGGCTGTACAGAGAAATGTCTGCTTCTAAAACCAAAACGGAGCTATCTGACTGAATGGTTGTCAATGTGTGCATTCAACTAACAGAGTTAAACTCACGTGTGGATTCAGCGGTTCGCAAACCCTTTCTGTGCAGAATCCCAAAACCGGCATTTCCAGCCAAATGCCGGCATACGTACTAAACAGCAGGAAACTTCGTCTAAAACTCAGGAGAAACGTTTCCTTCAAACTATTCTGCTGTCCGTTAATTCACCTAAGAGAGGAGAATCTATGTTGAGATTCAGCGAGTCAGAAACACGTTTCTTCTAGGAACTGCCTTGAGATATTGCCGAGTGAATGGAACCATAGTCTGTACAGAGAAATATCTGCTCCTAAAACCAAAACGGAGCTATCTAACTGAAAGGTTGTCAATGTGTGCATTCAACTTACCGAGTTAAACTCACGTGTGGATTCAGCGGTTTGCAAACGCTTTCTGTGCAGAATCCCAAAACCGGAATTTCCAGCCCAATGCCGGCGTACGTACTAAACATCAATAAACTTCGTCTAAAACTCAGGAGAAACGTTTCCTTGAAACTGCTCTGCTGTGCGTTCGTTCACCTAGGAGAGTTGAATCTATGTTGAGATTCAGCGAGTCAGAAACACGTTTCTTTTAGGAGCTGCGTTGGGATATTCCCGAGTGAATGGGACCATAGCCTGTACAGAGAAATATCTGCTTCTAAAACCAAAACGGAGCTCTCTAACTGTATGTTTGTCAATGTGTGCACTCAACTGACACAGTTAAACTCACCTGTGGATTCAGCGGTTCGCAAACCCTTTCTGTGCAGAATACCAAAACCGGTATTTCCAGCCCAATGCCGGCATACGTACTAAACCGCAGTAAGCTTCGTCTAAAACTCAGGAGAACCTTTTCCTTGAAACTGCGCTGCTGTGCCTTCGTTCACCTAAGAGAGTAGAATCTATGTTGAGATTCAGCGAGTCAGAAACACGTTTCTTCTAGGAGCTGCGTTGGGATATTCCCGAGTGAATGGGACCATAGGCTGTACAGAGAAATATCTGCTTCTAAAACCAAAACGGAGCTATCTAACTGAATGGTTGTCAATGTGTGAATTCAACTGACAGAGTTAAACTCACGTGTGGATTCAGCGGTTTGCAAACCCTTTCTGTGCAGAATCCCAAAACCGGTATTTACAGACCAATGAGGGCATATGTACTAAACAGCAAGAAACTTCGTGTAAAACTCAGGAGAAACGTTTCCATGAAACTGCTCTGCTGTGCGTTCGTTCACCTAAGAGAGTTGAATCCATGTTGAGATTCAGCGAGTAAGAAACACGTTTCTTCTAGTAGCTGCCTTGGGATATTGCCGAGTGAATGGAACCGTAGGCTGTACAGAGAAATATCTGCTCCTAAAACCAAAACGGAGCCATCTAACTGAATGGTTGTCAATGTGTGCATTCAATTGACAGAGTTAAACTCACGTGTGGATTCAGCGGTTTGCAAACGCTTTCTGTGCAGAATCCCAAAACCGGAATTTCCAGCCCCATTCCGGCATACGTATTAAACAGCAGGAAACTTCGTCTAAAACTCAGGAGGAACGATTCCTTGAACCTGCTCTGCTGTTCCTTCCTTCACCTAAGAGAGTTGAATCTATGTTGAGATTCAGCGAGTCAGAAACACGTTTCTTCTAGGAGCTGCGTTGGGATATTCCCTAGTGAATGGGACCATTTGCTGTACAGAGAAATATCTGCTTCTAAAACCAAAACGGAGCTATCTAACTGAATGGTTGTCAATGTGTGCGTTCAAATAACAGAGATAAACTCACGTGTGGATTCAGCGGTTTGCAAACCCTTTCTGTGCAGAATCCCAAAACCGGCATTTCCAGCCCAATGACGGCATACGTACTAAACAGCAGGAAACTTCGTCTAAAACTCAGGAGAAACGTTTCCTTCAAACTACTCTGCTGTGCAATCATTCACCTAAGAGAGGTGAATCTATGTTGAGATTCAGCTAGTCAAAAACACGTTTCTTCTAGGAGCTGCATTGGGATATTGCTGAGTGAATGGAACCATAGGCTGTACAGAGAAATATCTGCTCCTAAAACCAAAACGGATCTTTCTAATTGAATGGTTGTCAATGTGTGCATTCAACTGACAGAGTTAAACTCACGTGTGGATTCAGCGGTTCGCAAAACCTTTCTGTGCAGAATCCCAAAACCGGTATTTCCAGCCCAATGCCGGCATACGTACTAAACCGCAGTAAACTTCGTCTAAAACTCAGGAGAAACGTTTCCTTGAAACTGCGCTGCTGTGCGTTCGTTCACCTAAGAGAGTTGAATCTATGTTGAGATTCAGTGAGTCAGAAACACGTTTCTTCTAGGAGCTGCGTTGGGATATTCCCTAGTGAAAGGGACCATAGGCTGTACAGAGAAATATCTGCTTCTAAACCCAAAACGGAGCTATCTAACTGAATGGTTGTCAATGTGTGCATTCAACTGACAGAGGTAAACTCACGTGTGGATTCAGCGGTTTGCAAACCCTTTCTGTGCAGAATCCCAAAACCGGTATTTCCAGCCCAATGCCGGCATACGTACTAAACCGCAGTAAACTTCGTCTAAAACTCAGTAGAAACGTTTCCTTGAAACTGCTCTGCTGTGCTTTCGTTCACCTAAGAGAGGTGAATCTATGTTGAGATTCAGCGAGTCAGAAACACGTTTCTTCTAGAAGCTGCGTTGTGATATTCCCGAGTGAATGGGACCATAGGCTGTACAGAGAAATATCTGCTGGTAAAACCAAAATGGAGCTATCTAACTGTATGGTTGTCAATGTGTGCACTCAACTGACAGAGTTAAACTCACGTGTGGATTCAGCGGTTCGCAAACCCTTTCTGTGCAGAATCCCAAAACCGGTATTTCCAGCCCAATGCCGGCATCCGTACTAAACAGCAGGAAACTTCGTCTAAAACTCTGGAGAAACGTTTCCTTGAAACTGCTCTGCTGTGCGTTCGTTCACCTAGGAGAGTTGAATCTATGTTGAGAATCAGCGAGTCAAAAACACGTTTCTTCTAGGAGCTGCATTGGGATATTGCTGAGTGAATGGAACCATATCCTGTACAGAGAAATATCTGCTCCTAAAACCAAAACGGAGCTATTTAACTGAATGGTTGTCAATGTGTGCATTCAACTGACAGAGTTAAACTCACGTGCGGATTCAGCGGTTCGTAAAACCTTTCTGTGCAGAATCCCAAAACCGGTATTTCCAGCCCAATGCCGGCATACGTACTAAACAGCAGGAAACTTCGTCTAAAACTCAGGTGAAACGTTTCCTTGAAACTGCTCTGCTGTGCGTTCGTTCACCTAAGAGAGCTGAATCTATGTTGAGATTCAGCGAGTCAGAAAGACGTTTCTTCTAGGAGCTGCGTTGGGATATTCCCGAGTGAATGGGACCATAGGCTGTAGAGAGAAGTATCTGCTTCTAAAACCAAAACGGAGCTATCTAACTGAATGGTTGTCAATGTGTGCATTCAACTGACAGAGTTAAACTCATGTGTGGATTCAGCAGTTGGCAAACCATTTCTGTGCAGAATCCCAAAACCGGTGTTTCCAGCCCAATGAGGGCATACGTACTAAACAGCAAGAAACTTCGTGTAAAACTCAGGAGAAACGTTTCCATGAAACTGCTCTGCTGTGCGTTCGTTCACCTAAGAGAGTTGAATCCATGTTGAGATTCAGAGAGTCAGAAACACGTTTCTTCTAGGAGCTGCGTTGGGATATTCCCGAGTGAATGGGACCATAGGCTGTACAGAGAAATATCTGCTTCTAAAACCAAAACGGAGCTATCTAACTGAATGGTTGTCAATGTGTGCATTCAACTGACAGAGTTAAACTCATGTGTGGATTCAGCGGTTTGCAAACCCTTTCTGTGCAGAATCCCAAAACCGGTATTTCCAGCCCCATTCCGGCATACGTACTAAACAGCAGGAAACTTCGTCTAAAACTCAGGAGAAACGTTTCCTTGAAACGGCTCTGCAGTGCGTTCGTTCACCTAAGAGAGTTGAATCTATGTTGAGATTCAGCGAGTCAGAAACACGTTTCTTCTAGGAGCTGCCTTGGGATATTGCCGAGTGAATGGAACCATAGGCTGTACAGAGAAATATCTGCTCCTAAAACCAAAACGGAGCTATCTATCTGAATGGTTGTCAATGTGTGCATTCAATTGACAGAGTTAAACTCACGTGTGGATTCAGCGGTTCGCAAACCCTTTCTGTGCAGAATCCCAAAACCGGTATTTCCAGCCCAATGCCGGCATACGTACTAAACCGCAGTAAACTTCGTCTAAAACTCAGGAGAAACGTTTCCTTGAAACTGCGCTGCTGTGCTTTCGTTCACCTAAGTGAGTTGAATCTATGTTGAGATTCAGCGAGTCAGAAACACGTTTCTTCTAGGAGCTGCGTTGGGATATTCCCGAGTGAATGGTACCATAGGCTGTACAGAGAAATATCTGCTGCTAAAACCAAAACGGAGCTATCTAACTGTATGGTTATCAATGTGTGCACTCAAGTGACAGAGTTAAACTCACGTGTGGATTCAGTGGTTCGCAAGCCCTTTCTGTGCTGAATCCCAAAACCGGTATTTCCAGCCCAATGCCGGCATACGTACTAAACAGCAGGAAACTTCGTCTAAAACTCAGGAGAAACGTTTCCTTGAAACTGCTCTGCTGTGCGTTCGTTCACCTAGGAGAGTTGAATCTATGTTGAGATTCAGCGAGTCAAAAACACGTTTCTTCTAGGAGCTGCTTTGGGATATTGCTGAGTGAATGGAACCATATCCTGTACAGAGAAATATCTGCTCCTAAAACCAAAACGGAGCTTTTTAACTGAATGGTTGTCAATGTGTGCATTCAACTGACAGAGTTAAACTCACGTGTGGATTCATCGGTTCGCAAACCCTTTCTGTGCAGAATCCCAAAACCGGTATTTCCAGCCCAATGCTGGCATACGTACTAAACCGCAGTAAGCTTCGTCTAAAACTCAGGAGAACCTTTTACTTGAAACTGCGCTGCTGTGCCTTCGTTCACCTAAGAGAGTGGAATCTATGTTGAGATTCAGCGAGTCAGAAACACGTTTCTTCTTGGAGCTGCGTTGGGATATTCCCGAGTGAATGGGACCATTGGCTGTACAGAGAAATATCTGCTTCTAAAACCAAAACGGAGTTATCTAACTGAATGGTTGTCAATGTGTGCATTCAACTGACAGAGTTAAACTCACGTGTGGATTCAGCGGTTCGCAAACCCTTTCTGTGCAGAATCCCAAAACCGGTGTTTCCAGCCCAATGAGGGCATACGTACTAAACAGCAAGAAACTTCGTGTAAAACTCAGGAGAAACGTTTCCTTGAAATGGCTCTGCAGTGCGTTCGTTCACCTAAGAGAGTTGAATCTATGTTGAGATTCAGCGAGTCAGAAACACGTTTCTTCTAGGAGCTGCGTTGGGATATTCCCTAGTGAATGGGACCATAGGCTGTACAGAGAAATGTCTGCTTCTAAAACCAAAACGGAGCTATCTGACTGAATGGTTGTCAATGTGTGCATTCAACTAACAGAGTTAAACTCACGTGTGGATTCAGCGGTTCGCAAACCCTTTCTGTGCAGAATCCCAAAACCGGCATTTCCAGCCAAATGCCGGCATACGTACTAAACAGCAGGAAACTTCGTCTAAAACTCAGGAGAAACGTTTCCTTCAAACTATTCTGCTGTCCGTTAATTCACCTAAGAGAGGAGAATCTATGTTGAGATTCAGCGAGTCAGAAACACGTTTCTTCTAGGAACTGCCTTGAGATATTGCCGAGTGAATGGAACCATAGTCTGTACAGAGAAATATCTGCTCCTAAAACCAAAACGGAGCTATCTAACTGAAAGGTTGTCAATGTGTGCATTCAACTTACCGAGTTAAACTCACGTGTGGATTCAGCGGTTTGCAAACGCTTTCTGTGCAGAATCCCAAAACCGGAATTTCCAGCCCAATGCCGGCGTACGTACTAAACATCAATAAACTTCGTCTAAAACTCAGGAGAAACGTTTCCTTGAAACTGCTCTGCTGTGCGTTCGTTCACCTAGGAGAGTTGAATCTATGTTGAGATTCAGCGAGTCAGAAACACGTTTCTTTTAGGAGCTGCGTTGGGATATTCCCGAGTGAATGGGACCATAGCCTGTACAGAGAAATATCTGCTTCTAAAACCAAAACGGAGCTCTCTAACTGTATGTTTTTCAATGTGTGCACTCAACTGACACAGTTAAACTCACCTGTGGATTCAGCGGTTCGCAAACCCTTTCTGTGCAGAATACCAAAACCGGTATTTCCAGCCCAATGCCGGCATACGTACTAAACCGCAGTAAGCTTCGTCTAAAACTCAGGAGAACCTTTTCCTTGAAACTGCGCTGCTGTGCCTTCGTTCACCTAAGAGAGTAGAATCTATGTTGAGATTCAGCGAGTCAGAAACACGTTTCTTCTAGGAGCTGCGTTGGGATATTCCCGAGTGAATGGGACCATAGGCTGTACAGAGAAATATCTGCTTCTAAAACCAAAACGGAGCTATCTAACTGAATGGTTGTCAATGTGTGAATTCAACTGACAGAGTTAAACTCACGTGTGGATTCAGCGGTTTGCAAACCCTTTCTGTGCAGAATCCCAAAACCGGTATTTACAGACCAATGAGGGCATATGTACTAAACAGCAAGAAACTTCGTGTAAAACTCAGGAGAAACGTTTCCATGAAACTGCTCTGCTGTGCGTTCGTTCACCTAAGAGAGTTGAATACATGTTGAGATTCAGCGAGTAAGAAACACGTTTCTTCTAGTAGCTGCCTTGGGATATTGCCGAGTGAATGGAACCGTAGGCTGTACAGAGAAATATCTGCTCCTAAAACCAAAACGGAGCCATCTAACTGAATGGTTGTCAATGTGTGCATTCAATTGACAGAGTTAAACTCACGTGTGGATTCAGCGGTTTGCAAACGCTTTCTGTGCAGAATCCCAAAACCGGAATTTCCAGCCCCATTCCGGCATACGTATTAAACAGCAGGAAACTTCGTCTAAAACTCAGGAGGAACGATTCCTTGAACCTGCTCTGCTGTTCCTTCCTTCACCTAAGAGAGTTGAATCTATGTTGAGATTCAGCGAGTCAGAAACACGTTTCTTCTAGGAGCTGCGTTGGGATATTCCCTAGTGAATGGGACCATTTGCTGTACAGAGAAATATCTGCTTCTAAAACCAAAACGGAGCTATCTAACTGAATGGTTGTCAATGTGTGCGTTCAAATAACAGAGATAAACTCACGTGTGGATTCAGCGGTTTGCAAACCCTTTCTGTGCAGAATCCCAAAACCGGCATTTCCAGCCCAATGACGGCATACGTACTAAACAGCAGGAAACTTCGTCTAAAACTCAGGAGAAACGTTTCCTTCAAACTACTCTGCTGTGCAATCATTCACCTAAGAGAGGTGAATCTATGTTGAGATTCAGCTAGTCAAAAACACGTTTCTTCTAGGAGCTGCATTGGGATATTGCTGAGTGAATGGAACCATAGGCTGTACAGAGAAATATCTGCTCCTAAAACCAAAACGGATCTTTCTAATTGAATGGTTGTCAATGTGTGCATTCAACTGACAGAGTTAAACTCACGTGTGGATTCAGCGGTTCGCAAAACCTTTCTGTGCAGAATCCCAAAACCGGTATTTCCAGCCCAATGCCGGCATACGTACTAAACCGCAGTAAACTTCGTCTAAAACTCAGGAGAAACGTTTCCTTGAAACTGCGCTGCTGTGCGTTCGTTCACCTAAGAGAGTTGAATCTATGTTGAGATTCAGTGAGTCAGAAACACGTTTCTTCTAGGAGCTGCGTTGGGATATTCCCGAGTGAATGGGCCGATAGGCTGTACAGAGAAATATCTGCTCCTAAAATCAAAACGGAGCTATCTAACTGAAAGGTTGTCAATGTGTGCATTCAACTGACGGAGTTAAACTCACGTGTGGATTCAGCGGTTTCCAAACCCTTTCTGTGCAGAATCCCAAAACCGGTATTTCCAGCCCAATGCCGGCATACGTACTAAACCGCTGTAAACTTCGTCTATAACTCAGGAGAAACGTTTCCTTGAAACTGCTCTGCTGTGCGTTCGTTCACCTAAGAGAGTTGAATCTATGTTGAGATTCATCGAGTCAGAAACACGTTTCTTCTAGGAGCTGCGTTGGGATATTCCCGAGTGAATGGGACCATAGGCTGTATAGAGAAATATCTGCTTCTAAAACCAAAACGTAGCTATCTGACTGAATGGTTGTCAATGTGTGCATTCAACTGACAGAGTTAAACTCACGTGTGGATTCAGCGGTTTGCAAACGCTTTCTTTGCAGAATCCCAAAGCCAGTATTTCCAGCCCAATGCAGGCATACGTACTAAACTGCAGGAAACTTCGTCTAAAACTCAGGACAAACGTTTCCTTGAAACTGCTCTGCTGTGCGTTCGTTCACCCAGGAGAGTTGAATCTATGTTGAGATTCAGCGAGTCAGAAACACGTTTCTTCTAGGAGCTTCGTTGGGATTTTCCCGAGTGAATGGGACCATAGGCTGTACAAAGAAATATCTGCTTCTAAAACCAAAAT
Source organism: Aotus nancymaae (assembly GCF_030222135.1). Lineage (NCBI taxonomy): Eukaryota > Metazoa > Chordata > Mammalia > Primates > Aotidae > Aotus > Aotus nancymaae. The sequence continues at coordinate 6,170,934 of NW_026988517.1, read as the reverse complement.
GGAGGTATCTAACTGAATGGTTGTCAATGTGTGCATTCAACTGACAGAGTTAAACTCAGGTGTGGATTCAGCGGTTTGCAAACTATTTCTGTGCAGAATCCCAAAGCCGGTATTTCCAGCCCACTGAAGGCATACGTACTAAACAGCAGGAAACTTCGTCTAAAACTCAGGAGAAACCTTTCCATGAAACTGCTCTGCTGTTCGTTCGTTCACCAAAGAGAGTTGTATCTATGTTGAGATTCAGAGAGTCAGAAACACGTTTCTTCTAGGAGCTCCGTTGGGATATTCCCGAGTGAATGGGACGATAGTCTGTACAGAGAAATATCTGCTCCTAAAATCAAAACGGAGCTGTCTAACTGAAAGGTTGTCAATGTGTGCATTCAACTGACGGAGTTAAACTCACGTGTGGATTCAGCGGTTTCCAAACCGTTTCTGTGCAGAATCCCAAAACCGGTATTTCCAGCCCAATGCCGGCATACGTACTAAACCGCAGTAAACTTCGTCTAAAACTCAGGAGAATCGTTTCCATGAAACTGCTCTGCTGTGCGTTCGTTCAACTAACAGAGTTGAATCTATGTTAAGATTCAGCGAGTCAGAAACACGTTTCTTCTAGGAGCTGCTTTGGGATATTCCCGAGTGAATGGGACCATAGGCTGTACAGAGAAAAATCTGCTTCTAAAACCAAAACGGAGCTATCTAACTGAATGGTTGTCTATGTGTGCATTAAACTGATAGAGTTAAACTCACGTGTGGATTCAGCGGTTTTCAAACCCTTTCTGTGCAGAATCCCAAAACCGGTATTTCCAGCCCAATGCAGGCATACGTACTAAACAGCAGGAAACTTCGTCTGAAACTCAGGAAAAACGATTTCTTGAAACTGCTCTGCTGTGCGTTCGATGAACTAAGAGAGTTGAATCTATGTTGGGATTCAGCGAGTCAGAAACACGTTTCTTCTGGGAGCTGCGTTGGGATATTCCCGAGTGAATGGGCCCTTAGGCTGTACAGAGAAATATCTGCTTCTAAAACCAAAACGGAGCTATCTAACTGAATGGTTGTCAATGTGTGCATTCAACTGACAGAGTTAAACTCTCGTGTGGATTCAGCAGTTTGCAAACACTTTCTGTGCAGAATCCCGAAACCGGGATTTCCTTCCCAATGCCAGCATACGCACGAAACAGCAGTATGACTTCGTCTAAAACTCAGGAGAAACGTTTCCTTGAAACTCCTCTGCTGTGCTTTCGTTCACGTAAGAGAGTTGAATCTATGTTGAGATTCATCGAGTCAGAAACACGTTTCTTCTAGGAGCTGCGTTGGGATATTCCCGAGTGAATGGGACCATAGGCTGTACAGAGAAATATCTGCTTCTAAAACCAAAACGGAGCTATCTAACTGAATGGTTGTCTATGTGTGCATTAAACTGATAGAGTTAAACTCACGTGTGGATTCAGCGGTTTGCAAATCCTTTCTGTGCAGAATCCCAAAACCGGTATTTCCAGCCCAATGCAGGCATACATACTAAAAAGCAGGAAACTTCGTCTAAAACTCAGGAAAAACGATTTCTTGAAACTGCTCTGCTGTGCGTTGGATCAACTAAGAGAGTTGAATCTATGTTGGGATTCAGCGAGTCAGATACACGTTTCTTCTGGGGGCTGCGTTGGGATATTCCCGAGTGAATGGGCCGATAGGCTGTACAGAGAAATATCTGCTCCTAAAATCAAAACGGAGCTATATAACTGAAAGGTTGTCAATGTGTGCATTCAACTGACGGAGTTAAACTCACGTGTGGATTCAGCGGTTTCCAAACCCTTTCTGTGCAGAATCCCAAAACCAGTATTTCCAGCCCAATGCCGGCATACGTACTAAACCGCAGTAAACTTCGTCTATAACTCAGGAGAAACGTTTCCTTGAAACTGCTCTGCTGTGCGTTCGTTCACCTAAGAGAGTTGAATCTATGTTGAGATTCATCGAGTCAGAAACACGTTTCTTCTATGAGCTGCGTTGGGATATTCCCGAGTGAATGGGACCATAGGCTGTACAGAGAAATATCTGCTTCTAAAACCAAAACGTAGCTATCTAACTGAATGGTTGTCAATGTGTGCATTCAACTGACAGAGTTAAACTCACGTGTGGATTCAGCGGTTTGCAAACGCTTTCTGTGCAGAATCCCAAAGCCAGTATTTCCAGCCCAATGCAGGCATACGTACTAAAATGCAGGAAACTTCGTCTAAAACTCAGGAGAAACGTTTCCTTGAAACTGCTCTGCTGTGCGTTCGTTCACCCAGGAGAGTTGAATCTATGTTGGGATTCAGCGAGTCAGAAACACGTTTCATCTAGGAGCTACGTTGGGTTTTTCCCGAGTGAATATGACCATAGGCTGTACAAAGAAATATCTGCTTCTAAAACCAAAACGGAGGTATCTAACTGAATGGTTGTCAATGTGTGCATTCAACTGACAGAGTTAAACTCACGTGTGGATTCAGCGGTTTGCAAACTCTTTCTGTGCAGAATCCCAAAACCGGTATTTCCAACCCAATGCAGGCATACGTACTAAACAGCAGGAAACTTCGTGTAAAACTCAGGAGAAACGTTTCCATGAAACTGCTCTGCTGTGCGTTCGTTCACCTAAGAGAGTTGAATCTATGTTGAGATTCAGAGAGTCAGAAACACGTTTCTTCTAGGAGCTCCGTTGGGATATTCCCGAGTGAATGGGACGATAGGCTGTACAGAGAAATATCTGCTCCTAAAATCAAAACGGAGCTACCTAACTGAAAGGTTGTCAATGTGTGCATTCAACTGACGGAGTTAAACTCACGTGTGGATTCAGCGGTTTCCAAACCCTTTCTGTGCAGAATCCCCAAACTGGTATTTCCAGCCCAACGCCGGCATACGTACTAAACTGCAGTAAACTTCGTCTAAAACTCAGGAGAATCGTTTCCTTGAAACTGCTCTGCTGTGCGTTCGTTCACGAAAGAGAGTTGGATCTATGTTGAGATTCAGCGAGTAAGAAACACTTTTCTTCTAGGAGATGCGTTGGGATATTCCCGAGTGAATGGGACCATAGGCTCTACAGAGAAATATCTGCTTCTAAATCCAAAGCGGAGCTATTTATCTGAATGGTTGTCAATGTGTGCATTCAACTGACAGAGTTAAACTCACGAGTGGATTCAGCGGTTTGCAAACCCTTTCTGTGCAGAATCCCAAAACCGGTATTTCCAGCCCAATGCAGGCATACGTACTAAACCGCAGGAAAATTCGTCTAAAACTCAGGAGAAACGTTTTCTGGAGACTGCTCTGCTGTGCGTTCGTTCAGATAAGATAGTTGAATCTATGTTGAGATTCAGCGAGTCAGAAACACGTTTCTTCTAGGAGCTGCGTTGGGATATTCCCGAGTGAATGGGACCATAGGCTGTACAGAGAAATATCTGCTTCTAAAACCAAAACGGAGCTATCTAACTGAATGGTTGTCAATGTGTGCATTCAACTGACAGAGTTAAACTCACGTGTTGATTCAGCGGTTTGCAAACACTTTCTGTGCAGAATCCCGAAACCGGCATTTCCTTCCCAATGCCGGTATACGTACGAAACAGCAGTATGACTTCGTCTAAAACTCAGGAGAAACGTTTCCTTGAAACTCCTCTGCTGTGTGTTCGTTCACGTAAGAGAGTTGAATCTATGTTGAGATTCAGCGAGTCAGAAACACGTTTCTTCTAGGAGCTGCGTTGGGATATTCCCGAGTGAATGGGACCATAGGATGTACAGAGAAATATCTGCTTCTAAAACCAAAACGGAGCTATCTAACTGAATGGTTGTCTATGTGTGCATTAAACTGATAGAGTTAAACTCACGTGTGGATTCAGCGGTTTGCAAACCCTTTCTGTGCAGAATCCCAAAACCGGTATTTCCAGCCCAATGAAGGCATACGTACTAAACAGCAGGAAACTTCGTCTAAAACTCAGGAAAAACGATTTCTTGAAACTGCTCTGCTGTGCGTTCGATGAACTAAGAGAGTTGAATCTATGTTGGGATTCAGCGAGTCAGAAACACGTTTCTTCTGGGAGCTGCGTTGGGATATTCCCGAGTGAATGGTGCCTTAGGCTGTACAGAGAAATATCTGCTTCTAAAACCAAAACAGAGCTATCTAACTGAATGGTTGTCAATGTGTGCATTCAACTGACAGAGTTAAACTCACGTGTGGATTCAGCGGTTTGCAAACCCTTTCTGTGCAGAATTCCAAAACCGGTATTTCCATCCCAATGCCGGCATACGTACTAAACAGCAGGAAACTTCGTCTAAAACTCAGGAGAAACGTTTCCTTGAAATTGCTCTGCTGTGCGTTCGTTCACCTAAGAGAGTTGAATCTATGTTGAGATTCAGCGAGTCAGAAACACGTTTCTTCTAGGAGCTGAGTTGGGATATTCCCGAGTGAATGGGACCATAGGCTGTACAGAGAAATATCTGCTTCTAAAACCAAAAGGGAGCTATCTAACTGAATGGTTGTCAATGTGTGCATTCAACTGACAGAGTTAAACTCACGTGTGGATTCAGCGGTTTGCAAACGCTTTCTGTGCAGAATCCCAAAGCCAGTATTTCCAGCCCAATGCAGGCATACGTACTAAAATGCAGGAAACTTCGTCTAAAACTCAGGAGAAACGTTTCCTTGAAACTGCTCTGCTGTGCGTTCGTTCACCCAGGAGAGTTGAATCTATGTTGAGATTCAGCGAGTCAGAAACACGTTTCATCTAGGAGCTACGTTGGGTTTTTCCCGAGTGAATATGACCATAGGCTGTACAAAGAAATATCTGCTTCTAAAACCAAAACGGAGGTATCTAACTGAATGGTTGTCAATGTGTGAATTCAACTGACAGAGATAAACTCACGTGTGGATTCAGCGGTTTGCAAACTCTTTCTGTGCAGAATCCCAAAACCGGTATTTCCAACCCAATGCAGGCATACGTACTAAACAGCAGGAAACTTCGTGTAAAACTCAGGAGAAACGTTTCCATGAAACTGCTCTGCTGTGCGTTCGTTCACCTAAGAGAGTTGAATCTATGTTGAGATTCAGAGAGTCAGAAACACGTTTCTTCTAGGAGCTCCGTTGGGATATTCCCGAGTGAATGGGACGATAGGCTGTACAGAGAAATATCTGCTCCTAAAATCAAAACGGAGCTACCTAACTGAAAGGTTGTCAATGTGTGCATTCAACTGACGGAGTTAAACTCACGTGTGGATTCAGCGGTTTCCAAACCCTTTCTGTGCAGAATCCCCAAACCGGTATTTCCAGCCCAACGCCGGCATACGTACTAAACTGCAGTAAACTTCGTCTAAAACTCAGGAGAATCGTTTCCTTGAAACTGCTCTGCTGTGCGTTCGTTCACGAAAGAGAGTTGGATCTATGTTGAGATTCAGCGAGTCAGAAACACTTTTCTTCTAGGAGATGCGTTGGGATATTCCCGAGTGAATGGGACCATAGGCTCTACAGAGAAATATCTGCTTCTAAATCCAAAGCGGAGCTATTTATCTGAATGGTTGTCAATGTGTGCATTCAACTGACAGAGTTAAACTCACGAGTGGATTCAGCGGTTTGCAAACCCTTTCTGTGCAGAATCCCAAAACCGGTATTTCCAGCCCAATGCAGGCATACGTACTAAACCGCAGGAAAATTCGTCTAAAACTCAGGAGAAACGTTTTCTGGAGACTGCTCTGCTGTGCGTTCGTTCAGATAAGATAGTTGAATCTATGTTGAGATTCAGCGAGTCAGAAACACGTTTCTTCTAGGAGCTGCGTTGGGATATTCCCGAGTGAATGGGACCATAGGCTGTACAGAGAAATATCTGCTTCTAAAACCAAAACGGAGCTATCTAACTGAATGGTTGTCAATGTGTGCATTCAACTGACAGAGTTAAACTCACGTGTTGATTCAGCGGTTTGCAAACACTTTCTGTGCAGAATCCCGAAACCGGGATTTCCTTCCCAATGCCGGTATACGTACGAAACAGCAGTATGACTTCGTCTAAAACTCAGGAGAAACGTTTCCTTGAAACTCCTCTGCTGTGTGTTCGTTCACGTAAGAGAGTTGAATCTATGTTGAGATTCAGCGAGTCAGAAACACGTTTCTTCTAGGAGCTGCGTTGGGATATTCCCGAGTGAATGGGACCATAGGATGTACAGAGAAATATCTGCTTCTAAAACCAAAACGGAGCTATCTAACTGAATGGTTGTCTATGTGTGCATTAAACTGATAGAGTTAAACTCACGTGTGGATTCAGCGGTTTGCAAACCCTTTCTGTGCAGAATCCCAAAACCGGTATTTCCAGCCCAATGCAGGCATACGTACTAAACAGCAGGAAACTTCGTCTAAAACTCAGGAAAAACGATTTCTTGAAACTGCTCTGCTGTGCGTTCGATGAACTAAGAGAGTTGAATCTATGTTGGGATTCAGCGAGTCAGAAACACGTTTCTTCTGGGAGCTGCGTTGGGATATTCCCGAGTGAATGGTGCCTTAGGCTGTACAGAGAAATATCTGCTTCTAAAACCAACACAGAGCTATCTAACTGAATGGTTGTCAATGTGTGCATTCAACTGACAGAGTTAAACTAACGTGTGGATTCAGCGGTTTGCAAACCCTTTCTGTGCAGAATTCCAAAACCGGTATTTCCATCCCAATGCCGGCATACGTACTAAACAGCAGGAAACTTCGTCTAAAACTCAGGAGAAACGTTTCCTTGAAATTGCTCTGCTGTGCGTTCGTTCACCTAAGAGAGTTGAATCTATGTTGAGATTCAGCGAGTCAGAAACACGTTTCTTCTAGGAGCTGAGTTGGGATATTCCCGAGTGAATGGGACCATAGGCTGTACAGAGAAATATCTGCTTCTAAAACCAAAAGGGAGCTATCTAACTGAATGGTTGTCAATGTGTGCATTCAACTGACAGAGTTAAACTCACGTGTGGATTCAGCGGTTTGCAAACGCTTTCTGTGCAGAATCCCAAAGCCAGTATTTCCAGCCCAATGCAGGCATACGTACTAAAATGCAGGAAACTTCGTCTAAAACTCAGGAGAAACGTTTCCTTGAAACTGCTCTGCTGTGCGTTCGTTCACCCAGGAGAGTTGAATCTATGTTGAGATTCAGCGAGTCAGAAACACGTTTCATCTAGGAGCTACGTTGGGTTTTTCCCGAGTGAATATGACCATAGGCTGTACAAAGAAATATCTGCTTCTAAAACCAAAACGGAGGTATCTAACTGAATGGTTGTCAATGTGTGAATTCAACTGACAGAGTTAAACTCACGTGTGGATTCAGCGGTTTGCAAACTCTTTCTGTGCAGAATCCCAAAACCGGTATTTCCAACCCAATGCAGGCATACGTACTAAACAGCAGGAAACTTCGTGTAAAACTCAGGAGAAACGTTTCCATGAAACTGCTCTGCTGTGCCTTCGTTCACCTAAGAGAGTTGAATCTATGTTGAGATTCAGAGAGTCAGAAACACGTTTCTTCTAGGAGCTCCGTTGGGATATTCCCGAGTGAATGGGACGATAGGCTGTACAGAGAAATATCTGCTCCTAAAATCAAAACGGAGCTACCTAACTGAAAGGTTGTCAATGTGTGCATTCAACTGACGGAGTTAAACTCACGTGTGGATTCAGCGGTTTCCAAACCCTTTCTGTGCAGAATCCCCAAACCGGTATTTCCAGCCCAACGCCGGCATACGTACTAAACTGCAGTAAACTTCGTCTAAAACTCAGCAGAATCGTTTCCTTGAAACTGCTCTGCTGTGCGTTCGTTCACGAAAGAGAGTTGGATCTATGTTGAGATTCAGCGAGTCAGAAACACTTTTCTTCTAGGAGATGCGTTGGGATATTCCCGAGTGAATGGGACCATAGGCTCTACAGAGAAATATCTGCTTCTAAATCCAAAGCGGAGCTATTTATCTGAATGGTTGTCAATGTGTGCATTCAACTGACAGAGTTAAACTCACGAGTGGATTCAGCGGTTTGCAAACCCTTTCTGTGCAGAATCCCAAAACCGGTATTTCCAGCCCAATGCAGGCATACGTACTAAACCGCAGGAAAATTCGTCTAAAACTCAGGAGAAACGTTTTCTGGAGACTGCTCTGCTGTGCGTTCGTTCAGATAAGATAGTTGAATCTATGTTGAGATTCAGCGAGTCAGAAACACGTTTCTTCTAGGAGCTGCGTTGGGATATTCCCGAGTGAATGGGACCATAGGCTGTACAGAGAAATATCTGCTTCTAAAACCAAAACGGAGCCATCTAACTGAATGGTTGTCAATGTGTGCATTCAACTGACAGAGTTAAACTCACGTGTTGATTCAGCGGTTTGCAAACACTTTCTGTGCAGAATCCCGAAACCGGGATTTCCTTCCCAATGCCGGTATACGTACGAAACAGCAGTATGACTTCGTCTAAAACTCAGGAGAAACGTTTCATTGAAACTCCTCTGCTGTGTGTTCGTTCACGTAAGAGAGTTGAATCTATGTTGAGATTCAGCGAGTCAGAAACACGTTTCTTCTAGGAGCTGCGTTGGGATATTCCCGAGTGAATGGGACCATAGGATGTACAGAGAAATATCTGCTTCTAAAACCAAAACGGAGCTATCTAACTGAATGGTTGTCTATGTGTGCATTAAACTGATAGAGTTAAACTCACGTGTGGATTCAGCGGTTTGCAAACTCTTTCTGTGCAGAATCCCAAAACCGGTATTTCCAGCCCAATGCAGGCATACGTACTAAACAGCAGGAAACTTCGTCTAAAACTCAGGAAAAACGATTCCTTGAAACTGCTCTGCTGTGCGTTCGATGAACTAAGAGAGTTGAATCTATGTTGGGATTCAGCGAGTCAGAAACACGTTTCTTCTGGGAGCTGCGTTGGGATATTCCCGAGTGAATGGTGCCTTAGGCTGTACAGAGAAATATCTGCTTCTAAAACCAAAACGGAGCTATCTAACTGAATGGTTGTCAATGTGTGCATTCAACTGACAGAGTTAAACTCACGTGTGAATTCATCGGTTCGCAAACCCTTTCTGTGCAGAATCCCAAAACCGGTATTTCCAGCCCAATGCCGGCATACGTACTAAACAGCAGGAAACTTCGTCTAAAACTCAGGAGAAACGTTTCCTTGAAACTGCTCTGCTATGCGTTCGTTCAACTAGGAGAGTTGAATCTATGTTGAGATTCAGCGAGTCAGAAACACGTTTCTTCTAGGAGCTGAGTTGGGATATTCCCGAGTGAATGGGACCATAGGCTGTACAGAGAAATATCTGCTTCTAAAACCAAAAGGGAGCTATCTAACTGACTGGTTGTTAATGTGTGCATTGAACTGAGAGAGTTAAACTCACGTGTGGATTCAGCGGTTTGCAAACACTTTCTGTGCAGAATCCCGAAACCGGCATTTCCTTCCCAATGCCGGCATACTTACGAAACACCAGTATGACTTCGTCTAAAACTCAGGAGAAACGTTTCCTTGAAACTCCTCTGCTTTGCTTTCGTTCACGTAAGAGATTTGAATCTATGTTGAGAATCAGCGAGCCAGAAACACGTTTCTTCTAGGAGCTGCGTTGGGATATTCCCGAGTGAATGGGACCATAGGCTGTACAGAGAAATATCTGCTTCTAAAACCAAAACGGAGCTATCTAACTGAATGGTTGTCAATGTGTGCATTCAACTGACAGAGTTAAACTCACGTGTGGATTCAGCGGTTTGCAAACGCTTTCTGTGCAGAATCCCAAAACCAGTATTTCCAGCCCAATGCAGGCATACGTACTAAACAGCAGTAAACTTCGTCTAAAACTCAGGAGAAACGTTTCCTTGAAACTGCTCTGCTGTGCGTTCGTTCACCTAAGAGAGTTGAATCTGTGTTGAGATTCAGCGAGTCAGAAACACGTTTCTTGTAGGAGCTGCGTTGGGATATTCCCGAGTGAATGGGACCATAAAAACGTTTCCTTGAAACTGCTCTGCTGTGCATTCGTTCACCTAAGTTAGTTGAAGCTATGTTGAGATTCAGCGTGTCAGAAACACGTTTCTTCTAGGAGCTGCGTTGGGATATTCCCAAGTGAATGGGACGATAGGCTCTACAGAGAAATATCTGCTTCTAAAACCAAAACGGAGCTATCTAACTGAATGGTTGTCAATGTGTGCATTCAACTGACAGAGTTAAACTCACGTGTGGATTGAGCGGTTTGCAAACACATTCTGTTCAGAATACCGAAACCGGCATTTCCTTCCCAATGCCGGCATACGTTCGAAACAGCAGTATGACTTCGTCAAAAACTCAGGAGAAACGTTTTCTTGAAATTGCTCTGCTGTGCGTTCGTTCACCTAAGAGAGTTGAATCTATGTTGAGATTCAGCGTGTCAGAAGCACATTTCTTCTAGGAGCTGCGTTGGGATATTCCCGAGTGAATGGGACCATAGGCTGTACAGAGAAATATCTGTTTCTAAAACCAAAACGGAGCTATCTAACTGAATGGTTTTCAATGTTTGCATTTAACTGACAGAGTTAAACTCACGTGTGGATTCAGCGATTTGCAAACACTTTCTGTGCAGAATCCCGAAACCGGCATTTCTTTCCCAATGCCAGCATACGTACGAAACAGCAGTATGACTTCGTCTAAAACTCAGGAGAAACGTTTCCTTGAAACTCCTCTGCTGTGCGTTCGTTCACGTAAGAGAGTTGAATCTATGTTGGGATTCAGTGAGTCAGAAACACGTTTTTCTAGGAACTGCGTTGGGATATTCCCGAGTGAATGGGACCATAGGCTGTACAGAGAAATATCTGCTTCTAAATCCAAAGCGGAGCTTTCTATCTGAATGGTTGTCAATGTGTGCATTCAACTGACAGAGTTAAACTCACGAGTGGATTCAGCGGTTTTCAAACGCTTTCTGTGCAGAATCCCAAAACCGGTATTTCCAGCCCAATGCAGGCATACGTACTAAGCAGCAGGAAACTTCGTCTAAAACTCAAGAAAAACGTTTCCTTGAAACTGCTCTGCTGTAAGTTCGTTCACTTACGAGAGTTGAATCTATGTTGAGATTCAGCGAGTCAGAAACACGTTTCTTCTAGGAGCTGCCTTGGGATATTCCCGAGTGAATGGGACCATAGGCTGCACAGATAAATATCTGCTTCTAAAACCAAAACGGAGCTATCTAACTGAATGGTTGTGAATGTGTGCATTCAACTGAGAGAGGTAAACTCACGTGAGGATTCAGCGGTTTGCAAACACATTCTGTTCAGAATACCGAAACCGGAATTTCCTTCCCAATGCCGGCATACGTACGAAGCAGCAGTATGACTTCGTCAAAAACTCAGGAGAAAAGTTTTCTTGAAATTGCTCTGCTGTGCGTTCGTTCACCTAAGAGAGTTCAATCTATGTTGAGATTCAGCGAGTCAGAAACACGTTTCTTCTAGGAGCTGCTTTGGGATATTCCCGAGTGAATGGAATCATAGGCTGTACAGAGAAATATCTGCTTCTAAAACCAAAATGGAGCTATCTAACCGAATATTTGTCAATGTGTGCATTCAAATGACAGAGTTAAACTCACGTGTGAATTCAGCGGTTTGCAAACCCTTTCTGTGCAGAATCCCGAAACCGGTATTTCCAGCCCAATGCCGGCATACGTACTAAACAGCAGGAAACTTCGTCTGAATCTCAGGAGAAACGTTTCCTTGAAACTGCTCTGCTGTGCATTCGTTCACCTAAGAGAGTTGAATCTATGTTGAGATTCAGCGTGTCAGAAACACGTTTCTTCTAGGAGCTGCGTTGGGATATTCCCAATGAATGGGACCATAGACTGTACAGAGAAATATCTGCTTCTAAAACCAAAACGGAGCTATCTAAGTGAATGGTTGTCAATGTGTGCATTCAACTGACAGAGTTAAACTCACGTGTGGATTCAGCGGTTTGCAAACCCTTTCTGTGCAGAATCCCTAAACCAGTATTTCCAGCCCAATGCCGGCATACGTACTAAGCAGCAGGAAACTTCGTCTAAAGCTCAAGAAAAACGTTTCCTTGAAACTGCTCTGCTGTGCGTTCGTTCAGCTAAGACAGTTGAATCTATGTTGAGATTCAGCGAGTCAGAAACACGTTTCTTCTAGGAGCTGCCTTGGGATATTCCCGACTGAATGGGACCATAGGCTGTACAGAGAAATATCTGCTTCTAAAACCAAAACGGAGGTATCTAACTGAATGGTTGTCAATGTGTGCATTCAACTGAGAGAGGTAAACTCACGTGTGGATTCAGCGCTTTGCAAACACATTCTGTTCAGAATACCGAAACCGGCATTTCCTTCCCAATGCCGGCATACGTACGAAACAGCAGTATGACTTCGTCAAAAACTCAGGAGAAACGTTTTCTTGAAATTGCTCTGCTGTGCGTTTGTTCACCTAAGAGAGTTGAATCTATGTTGAGATTCAGCGAGTCAGAAACACGTTTCTTCTAGGAGCTGCGTTGGGATATTCCCGAGTGAATGGGACCATAGGCTGTACAGAGAAATATCTGCTTCTAAAACCAAAACGGAGCTATCTAACTGAATGGTTTTCAATGTTTGCATTTAACTGACAGAGTTAAACTCACGTGTGGATTCAGCGATTTGCAAACACTTTCTGTGCAGAATCCCGAAACCGGCATTTCTTTCCCAATGCCAGCATACGTACGAAACAGCAGTATGACTTCGTCTAAAACTCAGGAGAAACGTTTCCTTGAAACTCCTCTGCTGTGCGTTCGTTCACATAAGAGAGTTGAATCTATGTTGGGATTCAGTGAGTCAGAAACACGTTTTTCTAGGAACTGCGTTGGGATATTCCCGAGTGAATGGGACCATAGGCTGTACAGAGAAATATCTGCTTCTAAATCTAAAGCGGAGCTATCTCTCTGAATGGTTGTCAATGTGTGCATTCAACTGACAGAGTTAAACTCACTAGTGGATTCAGCGGTTTGCAAACCCTTTCTGTGCAGAATCCCAAAACCGGTATTTCCAGCCCAATGCCGGCATACGTACTAAACCGCAGGTAACTTCGTCTAAAACTCAGGAGAAAGGTTGCCTTGAAACTGCTCTGCTGTGCGTTCATTCACCTAAGAGAGTTGAATCTATGTTGAGATTCAGCGAGTCAGAAACACGTTTCTTCTAGGAGCTGCGTTGGGATTTTCCCGAGTGAACGGGACCATAGCCTCTACAGAGATATATCTGCTTCTAAAACCAAAACGGAGCTATCTAACTGAATGGTTGTCAATGTGTGCATTCACCTGACAGAGTTAAACTCACGTGTGGATTCAGCGGTGTGCAAACGCTTTCTGTGCAGAATCCCAAAACCGGTATATCCAGCCCAATGCCGGCATACGTACTAAACAGCAGGAAAATTCGTCTAAAACTCAGGAGAAACTTTTCCTTGAAACTGCTCTGCTGTGCGTTCGTTCAGCTAAGAGAGTTGAATCTATGTTGAGATTCAGCGAGTCAGAATCACGTTTCTTCTAGGAGCTGCGTTGGGATATTCCCGAGTGAATGGGACCATAGGCTGTACAGAGAAATATCTGCTTCTAAAACCAAAACGGAGCTATCTAACTGAATGGTTGTCAATGTGTGCATTCAACTGACAGAGGTAAACTCACGTGTGGATTCACCGGTTTGCAAACACATTTTTTGCAAAATCCCGAAACAGGCATTTCCTTCCCAATGCCGGCATACGTACGAAACAGCAGTATGACTTCTTCAAAAACTCAGGAGAAACGTATCCTTGAAACTGCTCTGCTGTGCGTTCGTTCACGTAAGACAGTTGAATCTATGTTGATATTCAGCGAGTCAGAAACACGTTTCTTCTAGGAGCTGCGTTGGGATATTCCCGAGTGAATGGGACCATAGGGTTTACAGAGAAATATCTGCTTCTAAAACCAAAACGGAGCTATCTAACTGAATGGTTTTCAATGTGTGCATTCAACTGACAGAGTTAAACTCACTTGTGGATTCAGCGGTTTGCAAACTCTTTCTGTGCAGAATCCCAAAACCGGTATTTCCAGCCCAATGACGGCATACGTACTAAACAGCAGGAAAGTTCGTCTAAAACTCAGGAGAAACGTTTCCATGAAACTGCTCTGCTGTGCGTTCGTTCACCTAAGAGAGCTGCATCTATATTGAGAATCAGCGAGTCAGAAACACGTTTCTTCTAGGAGCTGCGTTGGGATATTCCCGAGTGAATGGGACCATAGGCTGTACAGAGAAATATCTGCTTCTAAAACCAAAACGGAGCTATCTAACTGAATGGTTATCAATGTGTGCATTCAACTCACAGAGTTAAACTCACCTGTGGATTCAGCGGTTTGCAAACCCTTTCTGTGCAGAATTCCAATACCGGTATTTCCATCCCAATGCCGGCATACGTACTAAACAGCAGGAAACTTCTTCTAAAACTCAGGAGAAGCGTTTCCTTGAAACTGCTCTGCTGTGCGTTCGTTCACCTAAGAGAGTTGAATCTATATTTAGATTCAGCGAGTCAGAAACACGTTTCTTCCAGGAGCTGCTATGGGATATTCACGAGTGAATTGGACAATAGGCTGTACAGAGAAATATCTGCTTCTAAAACCAAAACGGAGCAATCTAACTGACTGGTTGTTAATGTGTGCATTGAACTGACAGAGTTAAACTCACGTGTGGATTCAGCGGTTTGCAAACCCTTTCTGTGCAGAATCCCAAAACCGGTATTTCCAGCCCAATGCCAGCATATGTACTAAACAGCAGGAAACTTCGACTAAAACTCAGGAGAATCGTTTCCTTGAAACTGCTCTGCTGTGCTTTCCTTCACCTAAGAGAGTTGAACCTATGTTGAGATTCAGCGAGTCAGAAACACGTTTCTTCTAGGAGCTGCGTTGGGATATTCCCGAGTGAATGGGACCGTAGGCTGTACAGAGAAATATCTGCTTCTAAAACCAAAACGGAGCTATCTAACTGAATGGTTGTTAATGTGTGCATTGAACTGACAGAGTTAAACTCACCTGTGGATTCAGCGGTTTGCAAACACTTTCTGTGCAGAATCCTGAAACCGGCATTTCCTTCCCAATGCCGGCATGCGTACGAAACAGCAGTATGACTTCGTCTAAAACTCAGGAGAAACGTTTCCTTGAAACTCCTCTGCTGTGCGTTCGTTCACGTAAGAGAATTGAATCTATGTTGAGATTCAGCGAGTGAGAAACACGTTTCTTCAAGGAGCTGCGTTGGGATATTCCCGAGTGAATGGGACCATAGGATGTACAGAGAAATATCTGCTTCTAAAACCAAAACGGAGCTATCTAACTTAATGGTTGTCAATGTGTGCATTCAACTGACAGAGTTAAACTCACGTGTGGATTCAGCGGTTTGCAAACCCTTTCTGTGCAGAATCCCAAAACCGGTATTTCCAGACCAATGCCGGCATACGTACTAAACAGCAGGAAACTTCGTCTAAAACTCAGGAGAAACGTTTCCTTGAAACTGCTCTGCTGTGCGTTCGTTCACCTAAGAGAGTTGAATCTATGTTGAGATTCAGAGAGTCAGAAACACGTTTCTTCTAGGAGCTGCGTTGGGATATTCCCGAGTGAATGGGACCATAGGCTGTACAGAGAAATATCTGCTTCTAAAACCAAAACGGAGCTATCTAACTGACTGGTTGTTAATGTGTGCATTGAACTGACAGAGTTAAACTCACGTGTGGATTCAGCGGTTTGCAAACATTTTCTGTGCAGAATCCCGAAACCGGAATTTCCTTCCCAATTCCGGCATACTTACGAAACAGCAGTATGACTTCGTCTAAAACTCAGGAGAATCGTTTCCTTGAAACTCCTCTGCTGTGCGTTCGTTCACGTAAGAGAGTTGAATCTATGTTGAGATTCAGCGAGTCAGAAACACGTTTCTTCTATGAGCTGCGTTGGGATATTCCCGAGTGAATGGGACCATAGGCTGTACAGAGAAATATCTGCTTCTAAATCCAAAGCGGAGCTATCTATCTGAATGGTTGTCAATGTGTGCATTCAACTGACAGAGGTAAACTCACGAGTGGATTCAGCGGTTTGCAAACCCTTTCTGTGCAGAATCCCAAAACCGGTATTTCCAGCCCAATGCCGGCATACGTACTAAACTGCAGGAAACTTCGTCTAAAACTCAGGAGAAACGTTTCCTTGAAACTGCTCTGCTGTGCGTTCGTTCACCTAAGAGAGTTGAATCTATGTTGAGAATCAGCGAGTCAGAAACACGTTTCTTCTAGGAGCTGCGTTGGGATATTCCCGAGTGAATGGCACCATAGGCTGTACGAAGAAATATCTGCTTCTAAAACCAAAACGGAGCTATCTAACTGAATGGTTGTCAATGTGTACATTCAACTGACAGAATTAAACTCACGTGTGGATTCAGCGGTTTGCAAACGCTGTCTGTGCAGAATGCCAAAACCAGTATTTCCAGCCCAATGCAGGCATACGTACTAAACAGCAGGAAACTTCGTCTAAAACTCAGGAGAAACGTTTCCTTGAAACTGCTCTGCTGTGCTTTCGTTCACCTAAGAGAGTTGAATCTATGTTGAGATTCAGGGAGTCAGAAACACGTTTATTCTAGGAGCTGCGCTGGCATATTACCGAGTGAATGGGACCATAGCCTGTACAAAGAAATATCTGCTTCTAAAACCAAAACGGAGGTATCTAACTGAATGGTTGTCAATGTGTGCATTCAACTGACAGAGTTAAACTCACGTGTGGATTCAGCGGTTTGCAAATTCTTTCTGTGCAGAATCCCAAAACCGGTATTTCCAGCCCAATGCAGGCATACGTACTAAACAGCAGGAAAGTTCGTCTAAAACTCAGGAGAAACGTTTCCATGAAACTGCTCTGCTGTGCGTTCGTTCACCTAAGAGAGCTGCATCTATATTGAGAATCAGCGAGTCAGAAACACGTTTCTTCTAGGAGCTGCGTTGGGATATTCCCGAGTGAATGGGACCATAGGCTGCACAGAGAAATATCTGCTTCTTAAACCAAAACGGAGGTATCTAACTGAATAGTTGTCAATGTGTGCATTCAACTGACAGAGTTAAACTCACGTGTGGATTCAGCGGTTTGCAAACCCTTTTTGTGCAGAATCCAAAAACCGGTATTTCCAGACCAATGCCGGCATACGTACTAAAAAGCAGGAAACTTCGTCTAAAACTCAGGAGAAACGTTTCCTTGAAACTGCTCTGCTGTTCGTTCCTTCACCTAAGAGAGTTGAATCTATGCTGAGATTCAGCGAGACAGAAACACGTTTCTTCTAGGAGCTGCGTTGGGATATTCCCGAGTGAAAGGTAACATAGGCTGTACAGAGAAATATCTGCTTCTAAAACCAAAACGGAGCTATCTAACTGAATGGTTTTCAATGTGAGCAATCAACTGACAGAGTTAAATTCACGTGTGGATTCAGCGGTTTGCAAACGCTTTCTGTGCAGAATCCGAAAACCGGTATTTCCAGCCCAATGCTGGCATAAGTACTAATCAGCAGGAAACTTCGTCTAAAACTCAGGAGAAACGTTTCCTTGAAACTGCTCTTCTGTGCGGTCGTTCACCTAAGATAGTTGAACCTATGTTGAGATTCAGCGAGTCAGAAACACGTTTCTTCTAGGAGCTGCGTTGGGATATTCCCGAGTGAATGGGACCATCGGCTGCACAGAGATATATCTGCTTCTAAAACCAAAACTGAGCTATCTAACTGAATGGTTGTCAATGTGTGCATTCAACTGACAGAGTTAAACTCACGTGTGGATTCAGCGGTTTGCAAACTCTTTCTGTGCAGAATCCCAAAACCGGTATTTCCAGCACAATGCAGGCATACGTACTAAACAGCAGGAAACTTCGTCTAAAACTCAGGAGAATCGTTTCCTTGAAACTGCTCTCCTGTGCGGTCATTCACCTAAGATAGTTGAACCTATGTTGAGATTCAGCGAGTCAGAAACACATTTCTTCTAGGAGCTGCGTTGGGATATTCCCGAGTGAATGGGACCATCGGCTGCACAGAGAAATATCTGCTTCTAAAACCAAAACTGAGCTATCTTACTGAATGGTTGTCAATGTGTGCATTCAACTGACAGAGGTAAACTCACGTGTGGATTCTGCGGTTTGCAAACACATTCTGTGCAGAATCTAGAAACCGGCATTTCCTTCCCAATGCAGGCATACGTACGAAACAGCAGTATGACCTTGTCTAAAACTCAGGAGAAACGTTACCTTGAAACTCCTCTGCTGTGCGTTCGTTCACGTAAGAGAGTTGAATCTGTGTTGAGATTCAGCGAGTGAGAAACACTTTTCTTCTAGGAGCTGCGTTGGGATTTTCCCAAGTGAATGAGACCATAGGCTGTACAGAGAAATATCTGCTTCTAAAACCGAAACGGAGCTATCTAACTTAATGGTTGTCAATGTGTGCATTCAACTGACAGAGTTAAACTCACGTGTGGATTCAGCGGTTTGCAAACCCTTTCTGTGCAGAATCCCAAAACCGGTATTTCCAGACCAATGACGGCATACGTACTAAACAGCAGAACTTCGTCTAAAACTCAGGAGAATCGTTTCCTTGAAACTGCTCTGCTGTACGTTCGTTCACCTAAGAGAGTTGAATCTATGTTGAGATTCAGGGAGTCAGAAACACGTTTCTTCTAGGAGATGCGTTGGGATATTCCCGAGTGAATGGGACCGTAGGCTGTACAGAGAAATATTGCTTCTAAAACCAAAACGGAGCTATCTAACTGACTGGTTGTTAATGTGTGCATTGAACTGACAGAGTTAAACTCACGTGTGGATTCTGCGGTTTGCAAACACATTCTGTGCAGAATCTAGAAACCGGCATTTCCTTCCCAATGCCGGCATACGTACGAAACAGCAGTATGACTTCGTCTAAAACTCAGGAGAAACGTTTCCTTGAAACTCCTCTGCTGTGCGTTCGTTCACGTAACAGAGTTGAATCTATGTTGAGATGCAGCGAGTCAGAAACACGTTTCTTCTAGGAGCTGCGTTGGGATATTCCCGACTGAATGGGACCATAGGATGTACTGAGAAATATCTGCTTCTAAAACCAAAACGGAGCTATCTAACTTAATGGTTGTCAATGTGTGCATTCAACTGACAGAGTTAAGCTCACGTGTGGATTCAGCGGTTTGCAAACCCTTTCTGTGCAGAATCCCAAAACCGGTATTTCCAGACCAATGCCGGCATACGTACTAAACAGCAGAAAACTTCGTATAAAACTCAGGAGAATCGTTTCCTTGAAACTGCTCGGCTGTGCGGTCGTTCACCTAAGATAGTTGAACCTATGTTGAGATTCAGCGAGTCAGAAACACGTTTCTTCTAGGAGGTGCGTTGGGATATTCCCTAGTGAATCGGACCATCGGCTGCACAGAGAAATATCTGCTTCTAAAACCAAAACGGAGCTATCTAACTGACTGGTTGTTAATGTGTGCATTCAACTGACAGAGGTAAACTCACGTGTGGATTCTGCGGTTTGCAAACACATTCTGTGCAGAATCCCGAAACCGGAATTTCCTTCCCAATGCCGGCATACTTACGAAACAGCAGTATGACTTCGTCTAAAACTCAGGAGAATCGTTTCCTTGAAACTCCTCTGCTGTGCGTTCGTTCACGTAAGAGAGTTGAATCTATGTTGAGATTCAGCGAGTCAGAAACACGTTTCTTCTAGGAGCTGCGTTGGGATATTCCCGAGTGAATGGGACCATAGGATGTACTGAGAAATATCTGCTTCTAAAACCAAAACGGAGCTATCTAACTTAATGGTTGTCAATGTGTGCATTCAACTGACAGAGTTAAACTCACGTGTGGATTCAGCGGTTTGCAAACCCTTTCTGTGCAGAATCCCCAAACCGGTATTTCCAGACCAATGCCGGCAGACGTACTAAACAGCAGGAAACTTCGTCTAAAACTCAGGAGAAACGTTTCCTTGAAACTGCTCTGCTGTGCTTTCGTTCACCTAAGAGAGTTGAATCTATGTTGAGAATCAGCGAGTCAGAAACACGTTTCTTCTAGGAGCTGCGTTGGGATATTCCCGAGTGAATGGGACCATAGGCTGTACAGAGAAATATCTGCTTCTAAAACCAAAACGGAGCTATCTAACTGAATGGTTGTCAATGTGTGCATTCAACTGACAGAGTTAAACTCACGAGTGGATTCAGCGGTTTGCAAACCCTTTCTGTGCAGAATCCGAAAACCGGTATTTCCAGCTCAATGCAGGCATACGTACTACACCGCAGTAAACTTCGTCTAAAACTCAGGAGAAACGTTTCCTTGAAACTGCTCTGCTGTGCGTTCGTTCACCTAAGAGAGTTGAATCTATGTTTAGATTCAGCGAGTCAGAAACACGTTTCTTCTAGGAACTGCGTTGGGATATTCCCGAGTGAATGGCACCATAGGCTGTACAAAGAAATATCTGCTTCTAAAACCAAAACGGAGCTATCTAACTGAATGTTTGTCAATGTGTGCATTCAACTGACAGAATTAAACTCACGTGTGGATTCAGCCGTTTGCAAACGCTGTCTGTGCAGAATCCCGAAACCGGCATTTCCTTCCCAATGCCGGCATACTTACGAAACAGCAGTATGACTTCGTCTAAAACTCAGGAGAAACGTTTCCTTGAAACTCCTCTGCTGTGCGTTCGTTCACGAAAGAGAGTAGAATCTATGTTGAGATTCAGGGAGTCAGAAACACGTTTCTTCTAGGAGCTGCGCTGGCATATTACCGAGTGAATGGGACAATAGCCTGTACAAAGAAATATCTGCTTCTAAAACCAAAACGGAGGTATCTATCTGAATGGCTGTCAATGTGTGCATTCAACTGACAGAGTTAAACTCACGTGTGGATTCAGCGGTTTGCAAATTCTTTCTGTGCAGAATCCCAAAACCGGTATTTCCAGCCCAATGCAGGCATACGTACTAAACAGCAGGAAAGTTCGTCTAAAACTCAGGATAAACGTTTCCTTGAAACTGCTCTGCTGTGCGTTCGTTCACCTAAGAGAGCTGCATCTATATTGAGAATCAGCGAGTCAGAAACACGTTTCTTCTAGGAGCTGCGTTGGGATATTCCCGAGTGAATGGGACCATAGGCTGTACAGAGAAATATCTGCTTCTAAAACCTAAACGGAGGTATCAAACTGAATGGTTGTTAATGTGTGCTTTCAACTGACAGAGTTAAACTCACGTGTGGATTCAGCGGTTTGCAAAGGCTGTCTGTGCAGAATCCCAAAACCAGTATTTCCAGGCCAATGCAGGCATACGTACTAAACAGCAGGAAACTTCCTCTAAAACTCAGGAGAAACGTTTCCTTGAAACTGCTCTGCTGTCCGTTCGTTCACCTAAGAGAGTTGAATCTATGTTGAGATTCAGCGAGTCAGAAACACGTTACTTCTAGGAGCTGCGTTGGGATATTCCCGAGTGAATGGGACCACAGGCTGTACAAAGAAATATCTGCTTCTAAAACCAAAACGGAGCTATCTAACTGAATGGTTGTCAATGTGTGCATTCAACTGACAGAGTTAAACTCACGTGTGGATTCAGCGGTTTGCAAACCCTTTCTGTGCAGAATCCCAAAACCGGTATTTCCAGCCCAATGCAGGCATACGTACTACACCGCAGGAAACTTCGTCTAAAACTCAGGAGAAACGTTTCCTTGAAACTGCTCTGCTGTGCTTTCGTTCACCTAAGAGAGTTGAATCTATTTTGAGAATCAGCGAGTCAGAAACACGTTTCTTCTAGGAGCTGCGTTGGGATATTCCCGAGTGAATGGGACCATAGGCTGTACAGAGAAATATCTGCTTCTGAAACCAAAACGGAGCTATCTAACTGAATGGTTGTCAATGTGTGCATTCAACTGACAGAGTTAAACTCACGAGTGGATTCAGCGGTTTGCAAACCCTTTCTGTGCAGAATCCGAAAACCGGTATTTCCAGCCCAATGCCGGCATACGTACTAAACAGCAGGAAACTTCTTCTAAAACTCAGGAGAATCGTTTCCTTGAAACTGCTCTGCTGTGCGGTCATTCACCTAAGATAGTTGAACCTATGTTGAGATTCAGCGAGTCAGAAACACATTTCTTCTAGGAGCTTCGTTGGGATATTCCCGAGTGAATGGGACCATCGGCTGCACAGAGAAATATCTGCTTCTAAAACCAAAACGGAGCTATCTACCTGAATGGTTGTCAATGTGTGCATTCAACTGACAGAGGTAAACTCACGTGTGGATTCTGCGGTTTGCAAACACATTCTGTGCAGAATCTAGAAACCGGCATTTACTTCCCAATGCCGGCATACGTACGAAACAGCAGTATGACTTCGTCTAAAACTCAGGAGAAACGTTTCCTTGAAACTCCTCTGCTGTCCGTTTGTTCACGTAACAGAGTTGAATCTATGTTGAGATTCAGCGAGTCAGAAACACGTTTCTTCTAGGAGCTGCGTTGGGATATTCCCGAGTGAATGGGACCATAGGATGTACAGAGAAATATCTGCTTCTAAAACCAAAACGGAGCTATCTAACTTAATGGTTATCAATGTGTGCATTCAAGTGACAGAGTTAAACTGACGTGTGGATTCAGTGGTTTGCAAACCCTTTCTGGGCAGAATACCAAAACCGGTATTTCCAGACCAATGCCGGCATACGTACTAAACAGCAGGAAACTTCGTCTAAAACTCAGGAGAAACGTTTCCTTGAAACTGCTCTGCTGTGCGTTCGTTCACCTAAGAGAGTTGAATCTATGTTGAGATTCAGAGAGTCAGAAACACGTTTCTTCTATGAGCTGCGTTGGGATATTCCCGAGTGAATGGGACCATAGGCTGTACAGAGAAATATCTGCTTCTAAATCCAAAGCGGAGCTATCTATCTGAATGGTTGTCAATGTGTGCATTCAACTGACAGAGGTAAACTCACGAGTGGATTCAGCGGTTTGCAAACCCTTTCTGTGCAGAATCCCAAAACCGGTATTTCCAGCAAAATGCAGGCATACGTACTACACCGCAGGAAAATTCGTCAAAAACTCAGGAGAAACGTTTCCTTGAAACTGCTCTGCTGTGCGTTCGTTCACCTAAGAGAGTTGAATCTATGTTGAGATTCAGTGAGTCAGAAACACGTTTCTTCTAGGAGCTGCATTGGGATATTCCCGAGTGAATGGGACCATAGGCTGTACAGAGAAATATCTGTTTCTAAAACCAAAACGGAGGTATCTAACTGAATGGTTGTCACTGTGTGCATTCAACTGACAGAGTTAAACTCACGTGTGGATTCAGCGGTTTGCAAACGCTTTCTTTGCAGAATCCAAAACCAGTATTTCTAGGCCAATGCAGGCATACGTACTAAACAGCAGGAAACTTCGTCTAAAACTCAGGAGAAACGTTTCCTTGAAACTGCTCTGCTGTGCGTTCGTTCACCTAAGAGAGTTGAATCTATGTTGAGATTCAGCGATTCAGAAACACGTTTCTTCTTGGAGCTGCGTTGGGATATTCCCGAGTGAATGGGACCATAGGCTGTACAGAGAAATATCTGCTTCTAAAACCAAAACGGAGCTATCTAACTGAATGGTTTTCAATATGTGCATTCAACTGACAGAGTTAAACTCACGTGTGGATTCAGCGGTTTGCAAACGCTTTCTGTGCAGATTCCGAAAACCGGTATTTCCAGCCCAATGCTGGCATACGTACGAAACAGCAGGAAACTTCGTCTAAAACTCAGGAGAAACGTTTCCTTGAAACTGCTCTGCTGTGTGTTCGTTCAACTAGGAGAGTTGAATCTATGTTGAGATTCAGCGAGTCAGAAACACGTTTCTTCTAGGAGCTGCGTTGGGATATTCCCGAGTGAATGGGATCATAGGCTGTACAGAGAAATATCTGCTTCTAAAACCAAAACGGAGCTATCTAAGTGAATGTTTGTCAATGTGTGCATTCAAATGACAGAGTTAAACTCACGTGTGGATTCAGCGGTTTGCAAACCCTTTCTGTGCAGTATCCCGAAACCGGTATTTCCAGCCCAATGCCGGCATACGTACTAAACAGCAGGAAATTTCGTCTGAATCTCAGGAGAAACGTTTCCTCGAAACTGGTCTGCTGTGCATTCGTTCACCTAAGATAGTTGAATCTATGTTGAGATGCAGCGTGTCAGAAACACGTTTCTTCTAGGAGCTGCGTTGGGATATTCCCGAGTGAATGGGACCATAGGCTGTACAGAGAAATATCTGCTTCTAAAACCAAAACGGAGCTATCTACCTGAATGGTTGTCAATGTGTGCATTCAACTGACAGAGGTAAACTCACGTGTGGATTCTGCGGTTTGCAAACACATTCTGTGCAGAATCTAGAAACCGGCATTTCCTTCCCATGCCGGCATACGTACGAAACAGCAGTATGACTTCGTCTAAAACTCAGGAGAAACGTTTCCTTGAAACTCCTCTGCTGTGCGTTCGTTCACCTAAGAGAGTTGAATCTATGTTGAGAATCAGCGAGTCAGAAACACGTTTCTTCTAGGAGCTGCGTTGGGATATTCCCGAGTGAATGGCACCATAGGCTGTACAAAGAAATATCTGCTTCTAAAACCAAAACGGAGCTATCTAACTGAATGGTTGTCAATGTGTGCATTCAACTGACAGAGTTAAACTCACATGTGGATTCAGCGGTTTGCAAACGCTATCTGTGCAGAATCCCAAAACCAGTATTTCCAGCCCAATGCAGGCATACGTACTAAACAGCAGGAAACTTCGTCTAAAACTCAGGAGAAACGATTCCTTGAAACTGCTCTGCTGTGCGTTCGTTCACCTAAGAGAGTTGAATCTATGTTGAGATTCAGGGAGTCAGAAACACGTTTCTTCTAGGAGCTGCGCTGGCATATTACCGAGTGAATGGGACCATAGGCTGTACAAAGAAATATCTGCTTCTAAAACCAATACGGAGGTATCTAACTGAATGGTTGTCAATGTGTGCATTCAACTGACAGAGTTAAACTCACGTGTGGATTCAGCGGTTTGCAAACACTTTCTGTGCAGAATCCCAAAACCGGTATTTCCGGACCAATGACGGCATACGTACTAAACAGCAGGAAACTTCGTCTGAAACTCAGGAGAAACGTTTCCTCGAAACTGCTCTGCTGTGCAATCGTTCACCTAAGATATTTGAATCTATGTTGAGATTCAGCGTGTCAGAAACACGTTTCTTCTAGGAGTTGCTTTGGGATATTCCCGAGTGAATGGGATCATAGGCTGTACAGAGAAATATGTGCTTCTAAAACCAAAACGGAGCTATCTAACTGAATGTTTGTCAATGTGTGCATTCAAATGACAGAGTTAAACTCACGTGTGGATTCAGCGGTTTGCAAACCCTTTCTGTGCAGAATCCCGAAACCGGTATTTCCAGCCCAATGCAGGCATACGTATTACACCGCAGGAAAATTCGTCTAAAACTCAGGAGAAACGTTTCCTTGAATCTGCTCTGCTGTACGTTCGTTCACCTAAGAGAGTTGAATCTATGTTGAGAATCAACGAGTCAGAAACACGTTTCTTCTAGGAGCTGCGTTGGGATATTCCCGAGTGAATGGGACCATAGGCTGTACAGAGAAATATCTGCTTCTAAAACCAAAACGGAGGTATCTAACTGAATGGTTGTCAATGTGTGCATTCAACTGACAGAGTTAAACTCACGTGTGGATTCAGCGGTTTGCAAACCCTTTCTGTGCAGTATCCCGAAACCGGTATTTCCAGCCCAATGCCGGCATACGTACTAAACAGCAGGAAACTTCGTCTGAATCTCAGGAGAAACGTTTCCTCGAAACTGGTCTGCTGTGCATTCGTTCACCTAAGATAGTTGAATCTATGTTGAGATTCAGCGTGTCAGAAACACGTTTCTTCTAGGAGCTGCGTTGGGATATTCCCGAGTGAATGGGACCTTAGGCTGTACAGAGAAATATCTGCTTCTAAAACCAAAACGGAGCTATCTACCTGAATGGTTGTCAATGTGTGCATTCAACTGACAGAGGTAAACTCACGTGTGGATTCTGCGGTTTGCAAACACATTCTGTGCAGAATCTAGAAACCGGCATTTCCTTCCCAATGCCGGCATACGTACGAAACAGCAGTATGACTTCGTCTAAAACTCAGGAGAAACGTTTCCTTGAAACTCCTCTGCTGTGCGTTCGTTCACGTAAGAGTGTTGAATCTATGTTGAGATTCAGCGAGTCAGAAACACGTTTCTTCTAGGAGCTCCATTGGGATATTCCCGAGTGAATGGGACGATAGGCTGTACAGAGAAATATCTGCTTCTAAAATCAAAACGGAGCTATCTAACTGAAAGGTTGTCAATGTGTGCATTCAAATGATGGAGTTAAACTCACGTGTTGATTCAGCCGTTTCCAAACCCTTTCTGTGCAGAATCCCAAAACCGGTATTTCCAGCCCAATGCCGGCATACGTACTAAACCGCAGTAAACTTCGTCTAAAACTCAGGAGAAAGGTTTCCTTGAAACTGCTCTGCTGTGCGTTCGTTCACCTAAGAGAGTTGAATCTATGTTGAGAATCAGCGAGTCAGAAACACGTTTCTTCTAGGAGCTGCGTTGGGATATTCCCGAGTGAATGGCACCATAGGCTGTACAAAGAAATATCTGCTTCTAAAACCAAAACGGAGCTATCTAACTGAATGGTTGTCAATGTGTGCATTCAACTGACAGAGTTAAACTCACGTGTGGATTCAGCGGTTTGCAAACGCTATCTGTGCAGAATCCCAAAACCAGTATTTCCAGCCCAATGCAGGCATACGTACTAAACAGCAGGAAACTTCGTCTAAAACTCAGGAGAAACGTTTCCTTGAAACTGCTCTGCTGTGCGTTCGTTCACCTAAGAGAGTTGAATCTATGTTGAGATTCAGGGAGTCAGAAACACGTTTCTTCTAGGAGCTGCGCTGGCATATTACCGAGTGAATGGGACCATAGGCTGTACAAAGAAATATCTGCTTCTAAAACCAATACGGAGGTATCTAACTGAATGCTTGTCAATGTGTGCATTCAACTGACAGAGTTAAACTCACGTGCGGATTCAGCGGTTTGCAAATTCTTTCTATGCAGAATCCCGAAACCGGTATTTCCAGCCCAATGCAGGCATACGTACTAAACAGCAGGAAAGTTCGTCTAAAACTCAGGGGAAACGTTTCCTTGAAACTGCTCTGCTGTGCGTTCGTTCACCTAAGAGAGTTGAATCTATGTTGAGATTCAGGGAGTCAGAAACAAGTTTCTTCTAGGAGCTGCGCTGGCATATTACCGAGTGAATGGGACCATAGGCTGTACAAAGAAATATCTGCTTCTAAAACCAATACGGAGGTATCTAACTGAATGCTTCCCAATGTGTGCATTCAACTGACAGAGTTAAACTCACGTGCGGATTCAGCGGTTTGCAAATTCTTTCTATGCAGAATCCCGAAACCGGTATTTCCAGCCCAATGCAGGCATACGTACTAAACAGCAGGAAAGTTCGTCTAAAACTCAGGGGAAACGTTTCCTTGAAACTGCTCTGCTGTGCGTTCGTTCACCTAAGAGAGTTGAATCTATGTTGAGATTCAGCGAGTCAGAAACACGTTTCTTCTAGGAGCTGCGTTGGGATATTCCCGAGTGAATGGGACCATAGGCTGTACAAAGAAATATCTGCTTCTAAAACCAAAACGGAGGTATCTAACTGAATGGTTGTCAATGTGTGCATTCAACTGACAGAGTTAAACTCACGTGTGAATTCAGCAGTTTGCAAACTCTTTCTGTGCAGAATCCCAAAACCGGTATATCCAGCCCAATGCAGGCATACGTACTAAACAGCAGGAAACTTCGTCTAAAAATCAGGAGAAACGTTTCCATCAAACTGCTCTGCTGTGCGTTCGTTCACCTAAGAGAGTTGCATCTATGTTGAGATTCAGCGAGTCAGAAACACGCTTCTTCTAGGAGCTGCGTTGGGATATTCCCGAGTGAATGGGACCATAGGCTGTACAAAGAAATATCTGCTTCTAAAACCAAAACGGAGGTATCTAACTGAATGGTTTTCAATGTGTGCATTCAACTGACAGAGTTAAACTCTCGAGTGTATTCAGCGGTTTGCAAACGCTTTCTGTGCAGAATCCGAAAACCGGTATTTCCAGCCCAATGCTGGCATAAGTATTAAACAGCAGGAAACTTCGTCTAAAACACAGGAGAAACGTTTCCTTGAATCTGCTCTACTGTGCGTTCGTTCAAATAATAGAGTTGAAATATGTTGAGATTCAGCGAGTCAGAAACACGTTTCTTCTAGGAGCTGCTTTGGGATATTCCCGAGTGAATTGGATCATAGGCTGTACAGAGAAATATGTGCTTCTAAAACCAAAACGGAGCTATCTAACTGAATGTTTGTCAATGTGTGCATTCAAATGACAGAGTTAAACTCACGTGTGGATTCAGCGGTTTGCAAACCCTTTCTGTGCAGAATCCCGAAACCGGTATTTCCAGCCCAATGCCGGCATATGTACTAAACAGCAGGAAACTTCGTCTGAATCTCAGGAGAAACGTTTCCTCGAAACTGCTCTGCTGTGCAATCGTTCACCTAAGATAGTTGAATCTATGTTGAGATTCAGCGTGTCAGAAACACGTTTCTTCTAGGAGCTGCGTTCGGATATTCCCAAGTGAAGGGGACCGTAGGCTGTACAGAGAAATATCTGCTTCTAAAACCAAAACGGAGCTATCTAACTGAATGGTTGTCAATGTGTGCATTCAACTGAGAGAGTTATACTCACGTGTGGATTCAGCGGTTTGCAAACACTTTCTGTGCAGATTCCCAAAACCGGTATTTCCAGCCCAATGCCGGCATACGTACTAAACAGCAGGTATCTTCGTTTAAAACTCAAGAGAAACGTTTCCTTGAAACTGCTCTGCTGCATTCATTTACCTAAGAGAGGTGAACCTATCTTGAGATTCAGCGAGTCAGAAACACGTTTCTTCTAGGAGCTGCGTTGGGATATTCCCGAGTGAATGGGACCATAGGCTTTACGGAGAAATATCTGCTTCTAAAACCAAAACGGAGCTATCTAACTGATTGGTTGTCAATGTGTGCATTCAACTGACAGAGGTAAACACACGTGTGGATTCAGCGGTTTGCAAACGCTTTCTGTGCAGAATCCCAAAACCGGTATTTCCAGCCCAATGCCGGCATACGTACTAAACAGAAGGAAACTTAGTCTAAAACTCAGGAGAAACGTTTCCTTGAAACTCCTCTGCTGTGCGCTCGTTCAATTAAGAGAGTTGAAACTATGTTGAGATTCAGCGAGTCAGAAACACGCTTCTTCTAGGAGCTGCGTTGGGATATTCCCGAGTGAATGGGACCATAGGCTGTACAAAGAAATATCTGCTTCTAAAACCAAAACGGAGGTATCTAACTGAATGGTTTTCAATGTGTGCATTCAACTGACAGAGTTAAACTCTCGAGTGTATTCAGCGGTTTCCAAACGCTTTCTGTGCAGAATCCGAAAACCGGTATTTCCAGCCCAATGCTGGCATAAGTATTAAACAGCAGGAAACTTCGTCTAAAACACAGGAGAAACGTTTCCTTGAATCTGCTCTACTGTGCGTTCGTTCAAATAATAGAGTTGAAATATGTTGAGATTCAGCGAGTCAGAAACACGTTTCTTCTAGGAGCTGCTTTGGGATATTCCCGAGTGAATTGGATCATAGGCTGTACAGAGAAATATGTGCTTCTAAAACCAAAACGGAGCTATCTAACTGAATGTTTGTCAATGTGTGCATTCAAATGACAGAGTTAAACTCACGAGTGGATTCAGCGGTTTGCAAACCCTTTCTGTGCAGAATCCCGAAACCGGTATTTCCAGCCCAATGCCGGCATATGTACTAAACAGCAGGAAACTTCGTCTGAATCTCAGGAGAAACGTTTCCTCGAAACTGCTCTGCTGTGCAATCGTTCACCTAAGATAGTTGAATCTATGTTGAGATTCAGCGTGTCAGAAACACGTTTCTTCTAGGAGCTGCGTTCGGATATTCCCAAGTGAAGGGGACCGTAGGCTGTACAGAGAAATATCTGCTTCTAAAACCAAAACGGAGCTATCTAACTGAATGGTTGTCAATGTGTGCATTCAACTGAGAGAGTTATACTCACGTGTGGATTCAGCGGTTTGCAAACACTTTCTGTGCAGAATCCCAAAACCGGTATTTCCAGCCCAATGCCGGCATACGTACTAAACAGCAGGTATCTTCGTTTAAAACTCAAGAGAAACGTTTCCTTGAAACTGCTCTGCTGCATTCATTTACCTAAGAGAGGTGAACCTATGTTGAGATTCAGCGAGTCAGAAACACGTTTCTTCTAGGAGCTGCGTTGGGATATTCCCGAGTGAATGGGACCATAGGCTTTACGGAGAAATATCTGCTTCTAAAACCAAAACGGAGCTATCTAACTGAATGGTTGTCAATGTGTGCATTCAACTGACAGAGTTAAACACACGTGTGGATTCAGCGGTTTGCAAACGCTTTCTGTGCAGAATCCCAAAACCGGTATTTCCAGCCCAATGCCGGCATACGTACTAAACAGAAGGAAACTTAGTCTAAATCTCAGGAGAAACGTTTCCTTGAAACTCCTCTGCTGTGCGCTCGTTCAATTAAGAGAGTTGAAACTATGTTGAGATTCAGCAAGTCCGAAACACGTTTCCTCTAGGAGCTGCGTTGGGATATTCCCGAGTGAATGGGACCATAGGATGTACAGAGAAATATCTGATTCTAAAACCAAAACGGAGCAATCTACCTGAATGGTTGTCAATGTGTGCATTCATCTGACAGAGTTAAACTCACGTGTGGATTCAGCGGTTTGCAAACCCTTTCTGTGCAGAATCCCAAAACCGGTATTTCCTGACCAATGCCGGCATACGTACTAAACAGCAGGAAACTTCGTCTAAAACTCAGGAGAAACTTTTCCTTGAAACTGCTCTGCTGTGCGTTCGTTCACCAAAGAGAGTTGAATCTATGTTGAGATTCAGAGAGTCAGAAACAGGTTTCTTCTAGGAGCTGCGTTGGGATATTCCCGAGTGAATGGGACCGTAGGCTGTACAGAGAAATATCTGCTTCTAAAACCAAAACGGAGCTATCTAACTGACTGGTTGTTAATGTGTGCATTGAACTGACAGAGTTAAACTCACGTGTGGATTCAGCGGTTTACAAACACTTTCTGTGCAGAATCCCGAAGCCGGTATTTCCTTCCCAATGCCGGCATACTTACGAAACAGCAGTATGACTTCGTCTAAAACTCAGGAGAATCGTTTCCTTGAAACTCCTCTGCTGTGCGTTCGTTCACGTAAGAGAGTTGAATCTATGTGGAGATTCAGCGAGTCAGAAACACGTTTCTTCTATGAGCTGCGTTGGGATATTCCCGAGAGAATGGGACCATAGGCTGTAAAGAGAAATATCTGCTTCTAAATCCAAAGCGGAGCTATCTATCTGAATGGTTGTCAATGTGTGCATTCAACTGACAGAGGTAAACTCACGAGTGGATTCAGCGGTTTGCAAACCCTTTCTGTGCAGAATCCCAAAACCGGTATTTCCAGCCCAATGCAGGCATACGTATTACACCGCAGGAAAATTCGTCTAAAACTCAGGAGAAACGTTTCCTTGAAACTGCTCTGCTGTGCGTTCGTTCACCTAAGAGAGTTGAATCTATGTTGAGATTCAGCGAGTCAGAAACACGTTTCTTCTAGGAGCTGCGTTGGGATATTCCCGAGTGAATGGGACCATAGGCTGTACAGAGAAATATCTGCTTCTAAAACCAAAACGGAGCTATCTAACTGAATGGTTTTCAATATGTGCATTCAACTGACAGAGTTAAACTCACGTGTGGATTCAGCGGTTTGCAAACGCTTTCTGTGCAGATTCCGAAAACCGGTATTTCCAGCCCAATGCTGGCATACGTACGAAACAGCAGGAAACTTCGTCTAAAACTCAGGAGAAACGTTTCCTTGAAACTGCTCTGCTGTGTGTTCGTTCAACTAGGAGAGTTGAATCTATGTTGAGATTCAGCGAGTCAGAAACACGTTTCTTCTAGGAGCTGCGTTGGGATATTCCCGAGTGAATGGGATCATAGGCTGTACAGGGAAATATCTGCTTCTAAAACCAAAACGGAGCTATCTAAGTGAATGTTTGTCAATGTGTGCATTCAAATGACAGAGGTAAACTCACGTGTGGATTCTGCGGTTTGCAAACACATTCTGTGGAGAATCTAGAAACCGGCATTTACTTCCCAATGCCGGCATACGTACGAAACAGCAGTATGACTTCGTCTAAAACTCAGGAGAAACGTTTCCTTGAAACTCCTCTGCTGTCCGTTCGTTCACGTAACAGAGTTGAATCTATGTTGAGATTCAGCGAGTCAGAAACACGTTTCTTCTAGGAGCTGCGTTGGGATATTCCCGAGTGAATGGGACCATAGGATGTACAGAGAAATATCTGCTTCTAAAACCAAAACGGAGCTATCTAACTTAATGGTTGTCAATGCGTGCATTCAACTGACAGAGTTAAACTGACGTGTGGATTCAGTGGTTTGCAAACCCTTTCTGGGCAGAATCCCAAAACCGGTATTTCCAGACCAATGCCGGCATACGTACTAAACAGCAGGAAACTTCGTCTAAAACTCAGGAGAAACGTTTCCTTGAAACTGCTCTGCTGTGCGTTCGTTCACCTAAGAGAGTTGAATCTATGTTGAGATTCAGAGAGTCAGAAACACGTTTCTTCTATGAGCTGCGTTGGGATATTCCCGAGTGAATGGGACCATAGGCTGTACAGAGAAATATCTGCTTCTAAATCCAAAGCGGAGCTATCTATCTGAATGGTTGTCAATGTGTGCATTCAACTGACAGAGGTAAACTCACGAGTGGATTCAGCGGTTTGCAAACCCTTTCTGTGCAGAATCCCAAAACCGGTATTTCCAGCGCAATGCAGGCATACGTACTACACCGCAGGAAAATTCGTCTAAAACTCAGGAGAAACGTTTCCTTGAAACTGCTCTGCTGTGCGTTCGTTCACCTAAGAGAGTTGAATCTATGTTGAGATTCAGTGAGTCAGAAACACGTTTCTTCTAGGAGCTGCATTGGGATATTCCCGAGTGAATGGGACCATAGGATGTACAGAGAAATATCTGCTTCTAAAACCAAAACGGAGGTATCTAACTGAATGGTTGTCAATGTGTGCATTCAACTGACAGAGTTAAACTCACGTGTGGATTCAGCGGTTTGCAAACGCTTTCTGTGCAGAATCCAAAACCAGTATTTCTAGGCCAATGCAGGCATACGTACTAAACAGCAGGAAACTTCGTCTAAAACTCAGGAGAAACGTTTCCTTGAAACTGCTCTGCTGTGCGTTCGTTCACCTAAGAGAGTTGAATCTATGTTGAGATTCAGCGAGTCAGAAACACGTTTCTTCAAGGAGCTGCGTTGGGATATTCCCGAGTGAATGGGACCATAGGCTGTACAGAGAAATATCTGCTTCTAAAACCAAAACGGAGCTATCTAACTGAATGGTTTTCAATGTGTGCATTCAACTGAAAGAGTTAAACTCACGTGTGGATTCAGCGGTTTGCAAACGCTTTCTGTGCAGATTCCGAAAACCGGTATTTCCAGCCCAATGCTGGCATACGTACGAAACAGCAGGAAACTTCGTCTGAATCTCAGGAGAAACGTTTCCTCGAAACTGGTCTGCTGTGCATTCGTTCACCTAAGATAGTTGAATCTATGTTGAGA
Organism: Aotus nancymaae; assembly: GCF_030222135.1. Lineage (NCBI taxonomy): Eukaryota > Metazoa > Chordata > Mammalia > Primates > Aotidae > Aotus > Aotus nancymaae. The sequence continues at coordinate 6,137,185 of NW_026988517.1, read as the reverse complement.
TTCAGCGTGTCAGAAACACGTTTCTTCTAGGAGCTGCGTTGGGATATTCCCGAGTGAATGGGACCATAGGCTGTACAGAGAAATATCTGCTTCTAAAACCAAAACGGAGCTATCTACCTGAATGGTTGTCAATGTGTGCATTCAACTGACAGAGGTAAACTCACGTGTGGATTCTGCGGTTTGCAAACACATTCTGTGCAGAATCTAGAAACCGGCATTTCCTTCCCAATGCCGGCATACGTAGGAAACAGCAGTATGACTTCGTCTAAAACTCAGGAGAAACGTTTCCTTGAAACTCCTCTGCTGTGCGTTCGTTCACCTAAGAGAGTTGAATCTATGTTGAGAATCAGCGAGTCAGAAACACGTTTCTTCTAGGAGCTGCGTTGGGATATTCCCGAGTGAATGGCACCATAGGCTGTACAACGAAATATCTGCTTCTAAAACCAAAACGGAGGTATCTAACTGAATGGTTGTCAATGTGTGCATTCAACTGACAGAGTTAAACTCACGTGTGGATTCAGCGGTTTGCAAACGCTATCTGTGCAGAATCCCAAAACCAGTATTTCCAGCCCAATGCAGGCATACGTACTAAACAGCAGGAAACTTCGTCTAAAACTCAGGAGAAACGATTCCTTGAAACTGCTCTGCTGTGCGTTCGTTCACCTAAGAGAGTTGAATCTATGTTGAGATTCAGGGAGTCAGAAACACGTTTCTTCTAGGAGCTGCGCTGGCATATTACCGAGTGAATGGGACCATAGGCTGTACAAAGAAATATCTGCTTCTAAAACCAATACGGAGGTATCTAACTGAATGGTTGTCAATGTGTGCATTCAACTGACAGAGTTAAACTCACGTGTGGATTCAGCGGTTTGCAAACACTTTCTGTGCAGAATCCCAAAACCGGTATTTCCGGACCAATGCCGGCATACGTACGAAACAGCAGGAAACTTCGTCTGAAACTCAGGAGAAACGTTTCCTCGAAACTGCTCTGCTGTGCAATCGTTCACCTAAGATAGTTGAATCTATGTTGAGATTCAGCGTGTCAGAAACACGTTTCTTCTAGGAGTTGCTTTGGGATATTCCCGAGTGAATGGGATCATAGGCTGTACAGAGAAATATGTGCTTCTAAAACCAAAACGGAGCTATCTAACTGAATGTTTGTCAATGTGTGCATTCCAATGACAGAGTTAAACTCACGTGTGGATTCAGCGGTTTGCAAACCCTTTCTGTGCAGAATCCCGAAACCGGTATTTCCAGCCCAATGCCGGCATATGTACTAAACAGCAGGAAACTTCGTCTGAATCTCAGGAGAAACGTTTCCTCGAAACTGCTCTGCTGTGCAATCGTTCAACTAAGATAGTTGAATCTATGTTGAGATTCAGCGTGTCAGAAACACGTTTCTTCTAGGAGCTGCGTTCGGATATTCCCATGTGAAGGGGACCATAGGCTGTACAGAGAAATATCTGCTTCTAAAACCAAAACGGAGGTATCTAACTGAATGGTTGTCAATGTCTGCATTCAACTGAGAGAGTTAAACTCACGTGTGGATTCAGCGGTTTGCAAACACTTTCTGTGCAGAATCCCAAAACCGGTATTTCCGGACCAATGCCGGCATACGTACTAAACAGCAGGAAACTTCGTCTGAAACTCAGGATAAACGTTTCTTTGAAACTGCTCTGCTGTTCGTTCCTTCACCTAAGAGAGTTGAATCTATGCTGAGATTCAGCGAGACAGAAACACGTTTTTTCTAGGAGATGCGTTGGGATATTCCCGAGTGAATGGGACCATAGGATGTACAGAGAAATATCTGCTTCTAAAACCAAAACGGAGCTATCTACCTGAATGGTTGTCAATGTGTGCATTCAACTGACAGAGTTAAACTCACGTGTGGATTCAGCGGTTTGCAAACCCTTTCTGTGCAGAATTCCAAAACCAGTATTTCCATCCCAATGCCGGCATACGTACTAAACAGTAGGAAACTTCGTCTAAAACTCAGGAGAAACGTTTCCTTGAAACTGCTCTGCTGTGCGTTCGTTCACCTAAGAGAGTTGAATCTATGTTGAGATTCAGAGAGTCAGAAACACGTTTCTTCTAGGAGCTGCGTTGGGATATTCCCGAGTGAATGGGACCGTAGGCTGTACAGAGAAATATCTGCTTCTAAAACCAAAACGGAGATATCTAACTGACTGGTTGCTAATGTGTGCATTGAACTGACAGAGTTAAACTCACGTGTGGATTTCAGCGGTTTGCAAACACTTTCTGTGCAGAATCCTGAAACCGGCATTTTCTTCCCAATGCCGGCATACTTACGAAACAGCAGTATGACTTCGTCTAAAACTCAGGAGAAACGTTTCCCTGAAACTCCTCTGCTGTGCGTTCGTTCACGTAAGAGAGTTGAATCTATGTTGAGATTCAGCGAGTCAGAAACACGTTTCTTCTAGGAGCTGCGTTGGGATATTCCCGAGTGAATGGGACCATAGGCTGTACAGAGAAATATCTGCTTCTAAATCCAAAGCGGAGCTATCTATCTGAATGGTTGTCACTGTGTGCATTCAACTGACAGAGGTAAACTCACGAGTGGATTCAGCGGTTTGCAAACCCTTTCTGTGCAGAATCCCAAAACCGGTATTTCCATCCCAATGCAGGCATACGTACTACACCACAGGAAAATTCGTCTAAAACTCAGGAGAAACGTTTCCTTGAAACTGCTCTGCTGTGCGTTCGTTCACCTAAGAGAGTTGAATCTATGTTGAGATTCAGCGAGTCAGAAACACGTTTCTTCTAGGAGCTGCGTTGGGATATTCCCGAGTGAATGGGACCATAGGCTGTACAGAGAAATATCTGCTTCTAAAACCAAAACGGAGCTATCTAACTGAATGGTTTTCAATATGTGCATTCAACTGACAGAGTTAAACTCACGTGTGGATTCAGCGGTTTGCAAACGCTTTCTGTGCAGATTCCGAAAACCGGTATTTCCAGCCCAATGCTGGCATACGTACGAAACAGCAGGAAACTTCGTCTAAAACTCAGGAGAAACGTTTCCTTGAAACTGCTCTGCTGTGCGTTCGTTCACCTAAGAGAGTTGAATCTATGTTGAGATTCAGAGAGTCAGAAACACGTTTCTTCTAGGAGCTGCGTTGGGATATTCCCGAGTGAATGGGACCGTAGGCTGTACAGAGAAATATCTGCTTCTAAAACCAAAACGGAGATATCTAACTGACTGGTTGCTAATGTGTGCATTGAACTGACAGAGTTAAACTCACGTGTGGATTTCAGCGGTTTGCAAACACTTTCTGTGCAGAATCCTGAAACCGGCATTTTCTTCCCAATGCCGGCATACTTACGAAACAGCACTATGACTTCGTCTAAAACTCAGGAGAAACGTTTCCCTGAAACTCCTCTGCTGTGCGTTCGTTCACGTAAGAGAGTTGAATCTATGTTGAGATTCAGTGAGTCAGAAACACGTTTCTTCTAGGAGCTGCGTTGGGATATTCCCGAGTGAATGGGACCATAGGCTGTAGAGAGAAATATCTGCTTCTAAATCCAAAGCGGAGCTATCTATCTGAATGGTTGTCACTGTGTGCATTCAACTGACAGAGGTAAACTCACGAGTGGATTCAGCGGTTTGCAAACCCTTTCTGTGCAGAATCCCAAAACCGGTATTTCCATCCCAATGCAGGCATACGTACTACACCACAGGAAAATTCGTCTAAAACTCAGGAGAAACGTTTCCTTGAAACTGCTCTGCTGTGCGTTCGTTCACCTAAGAGAGTTGAATCTATGTTGAGATTCAGCGAGTCAGAAACACGTTTCTTCTAGGGGCTGCGTTGGGATATTCCCGAGTGAATGGGAACATAGGCTGTACAGAGAAATATCTGCTTCTAAAACCAAAACGGAGCTATCTAACTGAATGGTTTTCAATATGTGCATTCAACTGACAGAGTTAAACTCACGTGTGGATTCAGCGGTTTGCAAACGCTTTCTGTGCAGATTCCGAAAACCGGTATTTCCAGCACAATGCTGGCATACGTACGAAACAGCAGGAAACTTCGTCTAAAACTCAGGAGAAACGTTTCCTTGAAACTGCTCTGCTGTGTGTTCGTTCAACTAGGAGAGTTGAATCTATGTTGAGATTCAGCGAGTCAGAAACACGTTTCTTCTAGGGGCTGCGTTGGGATATTCCCGAGTGAATGGGATCATAGGCTGTACAGGGAAATATCTGCTTCTAAAACCAAAACGGAGCTATCAAAGTGAATGTTTGTCAATGTGTGCATTCAAATGACAGAGGTAAACTCACGTGTGGATTCTGCGGTTTGCAAACACATTCTGTGCAGAATCTAGAAACCGGCATTTACTTCCCAATGCCGGCATACGTACGAAACAGCAGTATGACTTCGTCTAAAACTCAGGAGAAACGTTTCCTTGAAACTCCTCTGCTGTCCGTTCGTTCACGTAACAGAGTTGAATCTATGTTGAGATTCAGCGAGTCAGAAACACGTTTCTTCTAGGAGCTGCGTTGGGATATTCCCGAGTGAATGGGACCATAGGATGTACAGAGAAATATCTGCTTCTAAAACCAAAACGGAGATATCTAACTTAATGGTTGTCAATGTGTGCATTCAACTGACAGAGTTAAACTGACGTGTGGATTCAGTGGTTTGCAAACCCTTTCTGGGCAGAATCCCAAAACCGGTATTTCCAGACCAATGCCGGCATACGTACTAAACAGCAGGAAACTTCGTCTAAAACTCAGGAGAAACGTTTCCTTGAAACTGCTCTGCTGTGCGTTCGTTCACCTAAGAGAGTTGAATCTATGTTGAGATTCAGAGAGTCAGAAACACGTTTCTTCTATGAGCTGCGTTGGGATATTCCCGAGTGAATGGGACCATAGGCTGTACAGAGAAATATCTGCTTCTAAAACCAAAACGGAGGTATCTAACTGAATGGTTGTCAATGTGTGCATTCAACTGACAGAGTTAAACTCACGTGTGGATTCAGCGGTTTGCAAACGCTTTCTGTGCAGAATCCAAAACCAGTATTTCTAGGCCAATGCAGGCATACGTACTAAACAGCAGGAAACTTCGTCTAAAACTCAGGAGAAACGTTTCCTTGAAACTGCTCTGCTGTGCGTTCGTTCACCTAAGAGAGTTGAATCTATGTTGAGATTCAGCGAGTCAGAAACACGTTTCTTCTAGGAGCTGCGTTGGGATATTCCCGAGTGAATGGGACCATAGGCTGTACAGAGAAATATCTGCTTCTAAAACCAAAACGGAGCTATCTAACTGAATGGTTTTCAATATGTGCATTCAACTGACAGAGTTAAACTCACGTGTGGATTCAGCGGTTTGCAAACGCTTTCTGTGCAGATTCCGAAAACCGGTATTTCCAGCCCAATGCTGGCATACGTACGAAACAGCAGGAAACTTCGTCTAAAACTCAGGAGAAACGTTTCCTTGAAACTGCTCTGCTGTGTGTTCGTTCAACTAGGAGAGTTGAATCTATGTTGAGATTCAGCGAGTCAGAAACACGTTTCTTCTAGGAGCTGCGTTGGTATATTCCCGAGTGAATGGGATCATAGGCTGTACAGAGAAATATCTGCTTCTAAAACCAAAACGGAGCTATCTAAGTGAATGTTTGTCAATGTGTGCATTCAAATGACAGAGTTAAACTCACGTGTGGATTCAGCGGTTTGCAAACACTTTCTGTGCAGTATCCCGAAACCGGTATTTCCAGCCCAATGCCGGCATACGTACTAAACAGCAGGAAACTTCGTCTGAATCTCAGGAGAAACGTTTCCTCGAAACTGGTCTGCTGTGCATTCGTTCACCTAAGATAGTTGAATCTATGTTGAGATTCAGCGTGTCAGAAACACGTTTCTTCTAGGAGCTGCGTTGGGATATTCCCGAGTGAATGGGACCATAGGCTGTACAGAGAAATATCTGCTTCTAAAACCAAAACGGAGCTATCTACCTGAATGGTTGTCAATGTGTGCATTCAACTGACAGAGGTAAACTCACGTGTGGATTCTGCGGTTTGCAAACACATTCTGTGCAGAATCTAGAAACCGGCATTTCCTTCCCAATGCCGGCATACGTACGAAACAGCAGTATGACTTCGTCTAAAACTCAGGAGATACGTTTCCTTGAAACTCCTCTGCTGTGCGTTCGTTCACCTAAGAGAGTTGAATCTATGTTGAGAATCAGCGAGTCAGAAACACGTTTCTTCTAGGAGCTGCGTTGGGATATTCCCGAGTGAATGGCACCATAGACTGTACAAAGAAATATCTGCTTCTAAAACCAAAACGGAGCTATCTAACTGAATGGTTGTCAATGTGTGCATTCAACTGACAGAGTTAAACTCACGTGTGGATTCAGCGGTTTGCAAACGCTATCTGTGCAGAATCCCAAAACCAGTATTTCCAGCCCAATGCCGGCATATGTACTAAACAGCAGGAAACTTCGTCTGAATCTCAGGAGAAACGTTTCCTCGAAACTGCTCTGCTGTGCAATCGTTCACCTAAGATAGTTGAATCTATGTTGAGATTCAGCGTGTCAGAAACACGTTTCTTCTAGGAGCTGCGTTCGGATATTCCCATGTGAAGGGGACCATAGGCTGTACAGAGAAATATCTGCTTCTAAAACCAAAACGGAGCTATCTAACTGAATGGTTGTCAATGTGTGCATTCAACTGAGAGAGTTAAACTCACGTGTGGATTCAGCGGTTTGCAAACACTTTCTGTGCAGAATCCCAAAACCGGTATTTCCGGACCAATGCCGGCATACGTACTAAACAGCAGGAAACTTCGTCTGAAACTCAGGATAAACGTTTCTTTGAAACTGCTCTGCTGTTCGTTCCTTCACCTAAGAGAGTTGAATCTATGCTGAGATTCAGCGAGACAGAAACACGTTTCTTCTAGGAGCTGCGTTGGGATATTCCCGAGTGAATGGGACCATAGGATGTACAGAGAAATATCTGCTTCTAAAACCAAAACGGAGCTATCTACCTGAATGGTTTTCAATGTGTGCATTCAACTGACAGAGTTAAACTCACGTGTGGATTCAGCGGTTTGCAAACCCTTTCTGTGCAGAATTCCAAAACCAGTATTTCCATCCCAATGCCGGCATACGTACTAAACAGTAGGAAACTTCGTCTAAAACTCAGGAGAAACGTTTCCTTGAAACTGCTCTGCTGTGCGTTCGTTCACCTAAGAGAGTTGAATCTATGTTGAGATTCAGAGAGTCAGAAACACGTTTCTTCTAGGAGCTGCGTTGGGATATTCCCGAGTGAATGGGACCGTAGGCTGTACAGAGAAATATCTGCTTCTAAAACCAAAACGGAGATATCTAACTGACTGGTTGCTAATGTGTGCATTGAACTGACAGAGTTAAACTCACGTGTGAATTTCAGCGGTTTGCAAACACTTTCTGTGCAGAATCCTGAAACCGGCATTTTCTTCCCAATGCCGGCATACTTACGAAACAGCAGTATGACTTCGTCTAAAACTCAGGAGAAACGTTTCCCTGAAACTCCTCTGCTGTGCGTTCGTTCACGTAAGAGAGTTGAATCTATGTTGAGATTCAGCGAGTCAGAAACACGTTTCTTCTAGGAGCTGCGTTGGGATATTCCCGAGTGAATGGGACCATAGGCTGTACAGAGAAATATCTGCTTCTAAATCCAAAGCGGAGCTATCTATCTGAATGGTTGTCACTGTGTGCATTCAACTGACAGAGGTAAACTCACGAGTGGATTCAGCGGTTTGCAAACCCTTTCTGTGCAGAATCCCAAAACCGGTATTTCCATCCCAATGCAGGCATACGTACTACACCACAGGAAAATTCGTCTAAAACTCAGGAGAAACGTTTCCTTGAAACTGCTCTGCTGTGCGTTCGTTCACCTAAGAGAGTTGAATCTATGTTGAGATTCAGCGAGTCAGAAACACGTTTCTTCTAGGAGCTGCGTTGGGATATTCCCGAGTGAATCGGACCACAGGCTGTACAAAGAAATATCTGCTTCTAAAACCAAAACGGAGGTATCTAACTGAATGGTTGTTAATGTGTGCATTTAACTGACAGAGTTAAACTCACGTGTGGATTCAGCGGTTTGCAAACTCTTTCTGTGCAGAATCCCAAAACCGGTATTTCCAGCCCAATGCAGGCATACATACTAAACAGCAGGAAACTTCGTCTAAAACTCAGGAGAAACGTTTCCATCAAACTGCTCTGCTGTGCGTTCGTTCACCTAATAGAGTTGCATCTATGTTGAGATTCAGCGAGTCAGAAACACGCTTCTTCTAGGAGCTGCGTTGGGATATTCCCGAGTGAATGGGACCATAGGCTGTACAAAGAAATATCTGCTTCTAAAACCAAAACGGAGGTATCTAACTGAATGGTTTTCAATGTGTGCATTCAACTGACAGAGTTAAACTCTCGAGTGTATTCAGCGGTTTGCAAACGCTTTCTGTGCAGAATCCGAAAACCGGTATTTCCAGGCCAATGCTGGCATAAGTATTAAACAGCAGGAAACTTCGTCTAAAACTCAGGAGAAACGTTTCCTTGAAACTGCTCTACTGTGCGTTCGTTCAACTAATAGAGTTGAAATACGTTGAGATTCAGCGAGTCAGAAACACGTTTCTTCTAGGAGCTGCTTTGGGATATTCCCGAGTGAATGGGATCATAGGCTGTACAGAGAAATATGTGCTTCTAAAACCAAAACGGAGCTATCTAACTGAATGATTGTCAATGTGTGCATTCAAATGACAGAGTTAAACTCACGTGTGGATTCAGCGGTTTGCAAACCCTTTCTGTGCAGAATCCCGAAACCGGTATTTCCAGCCCAATGCCGGCATATGTACTAAACAGCAGGAAACTTCGTCTGAATCTCAGGAGAAACGTTTCCTCGAAACTGCTGTGCTGTACAATCGTTCACCTAAGATAGTTGAATCTATGTTGAGATTCAGCGTGTCAGAAACACGTTTCTTCTAGGAGCTGCGTTCGGATATTCCCAAGTGAAGGGGACCATAGGCTGTTCAGAGAAATATCTGCTTCTAAAACCAAAACGGAGCTATCTAACTGAATGGTTGTCAATGTGTGCATTCAACTGAGAGAGTTAAACTCACGTGTGGATTCAGCGGTTTGCAAACACTTTCTGTGCAGAATCCCAAAACCGGTATTTCCAGCCCAATGCCGGCATACGTACTAAACAGCAGGTAACTTCGTTTAAAACTCAAGAGAAACGTTTCCTTGAAACTGCTCTGCTGCATTCATTTACCTAAGAGAGTTGAACCTATGTTGAGATTCAGCGAGTAAGAAACACGTTTCTTCTAGGAGCTGCGTTGGGATATTCCCGAGTGAATGGGACCATAGGCTTTACGGAGAAATATCTGCTTCTAAAACCAAAACGGAGCTATCTAACTGAATGGTTGTCAATGTGTGCATTCAACTGACAGAGTTAAACACACGTGTGGATTCAGCGGTTTGCAAACGCTTTCTGTGCAGAATCCCAAAACCGGTATTTCCAGCCCAATGCCGGCATACGTACTAAACAGCAGGAAACTTAGTCTAAAACTCAGGAGAAACGTTTCCTTGAAACTCCTCTGCTGTGCGCTCGTTCAATTAAGAGAGTTGAAACTATGTTGAGATTCAGCGAGTCCGAAACACGTTTCTTCTAGGAGCTGCGTTGGGATATTCCCGAGTGAATGGGACCATAGGATGTACAGAGAAATATCTGCTTCTAAAACCAAAACGGAGCTATCTAACTTAATGGTTTTCAATGTGTGCATTCAACTGACAGAGTTAAACTCACGTGTGGATTCAGCGGTTTGCAAACCCTTTCTGTGCAGAATCCCAAAACCGGTATTTCCAGACCAATGCCGGCATACGTACTAAACAGCAGGAAACTTCGTCTAAAATTCAGGAGAAACGTTTCCTTGAAACTGCTCTGCTGTGCGTTCGTTCACCTAAGAGAGTTGAATCTATGTTGAGATTCAGAGAGTCAGAAACACGTTTCTTCTAGGAGCTGCGTTGGGATATTCCCGAGTGAATGGGACCGTAGGCTGTACAGAGAAATATCTGCTTCTAAAACCAAAACGGAGCTATCTAACTGACTGGTTGTTAATGTGTGCATTGAACTGACAGAGTTAAACTCACGTGTGGATTCAGCGGTTTGCAAACACTTTCTGTGCAGAATCCCGAAACCGGTATTTCCTTCCCAATGCCGGCATACTTACGAAACAGCAGTATGCCTTCGTCTAAAACTCAGGAGAATCGTTTCCTTGAAACTCCTCTGCTGTGCGTTCGTTCACGTACGAGAGTTGAATCTATGTTGAGATTCAGCGAGTCAGAAACACGTTTCTTCTATCAGCTGCGTTGGGATATTCCCGAGAGAATGGGACCATAGGCTGTACAGAGAAATATCTGCTTCTAAATCCAAAGCGGAGCTATCTATCTGAATGATTGTCAATGTGTGCATTCAACTGACAGAGGTAAACTCACGAGTGGATTCAGCGGTTTGCAAACCCTTTCTGTGCAGAATCCCAAAACCGGTATTTCCAGCCCAATGCAGGCATACGTATTACACCGCAGGAAAATTCGTCTAAAACTCAGGAGAAACGTTTCCTTGAATCTGCTCTGCTGTGCGTTCGTTCACCTAAGAGAGTTGAATCTATGTTGAGAATCAGCGAGTCAGAAACACGTTTCTTCTAGGAGCTGCGTTGGGATATTCCCGAGTGAATGGGACCATTGGCTGTACAGAGAAATATCTGCTTCTAAAACCAAAACGGAGGTATCTAACTGAATGGTTGTCAATGTGTGCATTCAACTGACAGAGTTAAACTCACGTGTGGATTCAGCGGTTTGCAAACGCTTTCTGTGCAGAATCCCAAAACCAGTATTTCCAGGCCAATGCAGGCATACGTACTAAACAGCAGGAAACTTCGTCTAAAACTCAGGAGAAACGTTTCCTTGAAACTGCTCTGCTGTGCGTTCGTTCACCTAAGAGAGTTGAATCTATGTTGAGATTCAACGAGTCAGAAACACGTTTCTTCTAGGAGCTGCGTTGGGATATTCCCGAGTGAATGGGACCATAGGCTGTACAAAGAAATATCTGCTTCTAAAACCAAAACGGAGGTATCTAACTGAATGGTTGTCAATGTGTGCATTCAACTGACAGAGTTAAACTCACGTGTGGATTCAGCGGTTTGAAAACTCTTTCTGTGCAGAATCCCAAAACCGGTATTTCCAGCCCAATGCAGGCATACGTACTAAACAGCAGGAAACTTCGTCTAAAACTCAGGAGAATCGTTTCCTTGAAACTGCTCTGCTGTGCGGTCATTCACCTAAGATAGTTGAACCTATGTTGAGATTCAGCGAGTCAGAAACACATTTCTTCTAGGAGCTGCGTTGGGATATTCCCGAGTGAATGGGACCATCGGCTGCACAGAGAAATATCTGCTTCTAAAACCAAAACGGAGCTATCTAACTGAATGGTTTTCAATATGTGCATTCAACTGACAGAGTTAAACTCACGTGTGGATTCAGCGGTTTGCAAACGCTTTCTGTGCAGATTCCGAAAACCGGTATTTCCAGCCCAATGCTGGCATACGTACGAAACAGCAGGAAACTTCGTCTAAAACTCAGGAGAACCGTTTCCTTGAAACTGCTCTGCTGTGTGTTCGTTCAACTAGGAGAGTTGAATCTATGTTGAGATTCAGCGAGTCAGAAACACGTTTCTTCTAGGAGCTGCGTTGGGATATTCCCGAGTGAATGGGATCATAGGCTGTACAGAGAAATATCTGCTTCTAAAACCAAAACGGAGCTATCTAAGTGAATGTTTGTCAATGTGTGCATTCAAATGACAGAGTTAAACTCACGTGTGGATTCAGCGGTTGGCAAACCCTTTCTGTGCAGTATCCCGAAACCGGTATTTCCAGCCCAATGCCGGCATACGTACTAAACAGCAGGAAACTTCGTCTGAATCTCAGGAGAAACGTTTCCTCGAAACTGGTCTGCTGTGCATTCGTTCACCTAAGATAGTTGAATCTATGTTGAGATTCAGCGTGTCAGAAACACGTTTCTTCTAGGAGCTGCGTTGGGATATTCCCGAGTGAATGGGACCATAGGCTGTACAGAGAAATATCTGCTTCTAAAACCAAAACGGAGCTATCTACCTGAATGGTTGTCAATGTGTGCATTCAACTGACAGAGGTAAACTCACGTGTGGATTCTGCGGTTTGCAAACACATTCTGTGCAGAATCTAGAAACCGGCATTTCCTTCCCAATGCCGGCATAAGTACGAAACAGCAGTATGACTTCGTCTAAAACTCAGGAGAAACGTTTCCTTGAAACTCCTCTGCTGTGCGTTCGTTCACGTAAGAGTGTTGAATCTATGTTGAGATTCAGCGAGTCAGAAACACGTTTCTTCTAGGAGCTCCATTGGGATATTCCCGAGTGAATGGGACGATAGGCTGTACAGAGAAATATCTGCTTCTAAAATCAAAACGGAGCTATCTAACTGAAAGGATGTCAATGTGTGCATTCAAATGATGGAGTTAAACTCACGTGTGGATTCAGCGGTTTCCAAACCCTTTCTGTGCAGAATCCCAAAACCGGTATTTCCAGCCCAATGCAGGCATACGTACTAAACAGCAGGAAACTTCGTCTAAAACTCAGGAGAAACGTTTCCTTGAAACTGCTCTGCTGTGCGTTCGTTCACCTAAGAGAGTTGAATCTATGTTGAGATTCAGGGAGTCAGAAACACGTTTCTTCTAGGAGCTGCGCTGGCATATTACCGAGTGAATGGGACCATAGGCTGTACAAAGAAATATCTGCTTCTAAAACCAATACGGAGGTATCTAACTGAATGGTTGTCAATGTGTGCATTCAACTGACAGAGTTAAACTCACGTGTGGATTCAGCGGTTTGCAAATTCTTTCTATGCAGAATCCCGAAACCGGTATTTCCAGCCCAATGCAGGCATACGTACTAAACAGCAGGAAAGTTCGTCTAAAACTCAGGGGAAACGTTTCCTTGAAACTGCTCTGCTGTGCGTTCGTTCACCTAAGAGAGTTGAATCTATGTTGAGATTCAGCGAGTCAGAAACACGTTTCTTCTAGGAGCTGCGTTGGGATATTCCCGAGTGAATGGGACCATAGGCTGTACAAAGAAATATCTGCTTCTAAAACCAAAACGGAGGTATCTAACTGAATGGTTGTCAATGTGTGCATTTAACTGACAGAGTTAAACTCACGTGTGGATTCAGCGGTTTGCAAACTCTTTCTGTGCAGAATCCCAAAACCGGTATTTCCAGCCCAATGCAGGCATAGGTACTAAACAGCAGGAAACTTCGTCTAAAACTCAGGAGAAACGTTTCCTTGAAACTGCTCTACTGTGCGTTCGTTCAACTAATAGAGTTGAAATACGTTGAGATTCAGCGAGTCAGAAACACGTTTCTTCTAGGAGCTGCTTTGGGATATTCCCGAGTGAATGGTATCATAGGCTGTACAGAGAAATATGTGCTTCTAAAACCAAAACGGAGCTATCTAACTGAATGTTTGTCAATGTGTGCATTCAAATGACAGAGTTAAACTCACGTGTGGATTCAGCGGTTTGCAAACCCTTTCTGTGCAGAATCCCAAAACCGGTATTTCCAGCCCAATGCCGGCATATGTACTAAACAGCAGGAAACTTCGTCTGAATCTCAGGAGAAACGTTTCCTCGAAACTGCTCTGCTGTGCAATCGTTCACCTAAGATAGTTGAATCTATGTTGAGATTCAGCGTGTCAGAAACACGTTTCTTCTAGGAGCTGCGTTCGGATATTCCCAAGTGAAGGGGACCATAGGCTGTACAGAGAAATATCTGCTTCTAAAACCAAAACGGAGCTTTCTAACTGAATGGTTGTCAATGTGTGCATTCAACTGAGAGAGTTAAACTCACGTGTGGATTCAGCGGTTTGCAAACACTTTCTGTGCAGAATCCCAAAACCGGTATTTCCAGCCCAATGCCGGCATACGTACTAAACAGCAGGTAACTTCGTCTAAAACTCAGGAGAATCGTTTCCTTGAAACTGCTCTGCTGTGCTTTCATTCACCTAAGAGAGTTGAACCTATGTTGAGATTCAGCGAGTCAGAAACACGTTTCTTCTAGGAGCTGTGTTGGGATATTCCCGAATGAATGGGACCATAGGCTGCACAGAGAAATATCTGCTTCTAAAACCGAAACGGAGCTATCTAACTGAATGGTTGTCAATGTGTGCATTGAACTGACAGAGTTAAACTCACGTGTGGATTCAGCGGTTTGCAAACACTTTCTGTGCAGAATCCCGAAACCGGCATTTCCTTCCCAATGCCGGCATACGTACGAAACAGCAGTATGACTTCGTCTAAAACTCAGGAGAAACGTTTCCTTGAAACTCCTCTGCTGTGCGCTCGTTCACGTAAGAGAGTTGAATCTATGTTGAGATTCAGCGAGTCAGAAACACGTTTCTTCTAGGAGCTGCGTTGGGATATTCCCGAGTGAATGGGACCATAGGCTGTACAGAGAAATATCTGCTTCTTAAACCAAAACGCTGCTTTCTAACTGAATGGATATCAATGTGTGCATTCAAGTGACAGAGGTAAACTCACGTGTGGATTCAGCGGTTTGCAAACCCTTTCTGTGCAGAATCCCAAAACCGGTATTTCCGGACCAATGCCGGCATACGTACTAAACAGCAGGAAACTTCGTCTGAAACTCAGGAGAAACATTTTCTTTGAAACTGCTCTGCTGTTCGTTCCTTCACCTAAGAGAGTTGAATCTATGCTGAGATTTAGCGAGACAGAAACACGTTTCTTCTAGGAGCTGCGTTGGGATATTCCCGAGTGAATGGGACCATAGGATGTACAGAGAAATATCTGCTTCTAAAACCAAAACGGAGCTATCTACCTGAATGGTTGTCAATGTGTGCATTCAACTGACAGAGTTAAACTCACGTGTGGATTCAGCGGTTTGCAAACCCTTTCTGTGCAGAATTCCAAAACCAGTATTTCCATCCCAATGCCGGCATACGTACTAAACAGTAGGAAACTTCGTTTAAAACTCAGGAGAAACGTTTCCTTGAAACTGCTCTGCTGTTCGTTCGTTCACCTAAGAGAGTTGAATCTATGTTGAGATTCAGAGAGTCAGAAACACGTTTCTTCAAGGAGCTGCGTTGGGATATTCCCGAGTGAATGGGACCGTAGGCTGTACAGAGAAATATCTGCTTCTAAAACCAAAACGGAGATATCTAACCGACTGGTTGCTAATGTGTGCATTGAACTGACAGAGTTAAACTCACGTGTGGATTTCAGCGGTTTGCAAACACTTTCTGTGCAGAATCCTGAAACCGGCATTTTCTTCCCAATGCCGGCATACTTACGAAAGAGCAGTATGACTTCGTCTATAACTCAGGAGAAACGTTTCCCTGAAACTCCTCTGCTGTGCGTTCGTTCACGTAAGAGAGTTGAATCTATGTTGAGATTCAGCGAGTCAGAAACACGTTTCTTCTATGAGCTGCGTTGGGATATTCCCGAGTGAATGGGACCATAGGCTGTACAGAGAAATATCTGCTTCTAAATCCAAAGCGGAGCTATCTATCTGAATGGTTGTCACTGTGTGCATTCAACTGACAGAGGTAAACTCACGAGTGGATTCAGCGGTTTGCAAACCCTTTCTGTGCAGAATCCCAAAACCGGTATTTCCATCCCAATGCAGGCATACGTACTACACCACAGGAAAATTCGTCTAAAACTCATGAGAAACGTTTCCTTGAAACTGCTCTGCTGTGCGTTCGTTCACCTAAGAGAGTTGAATCTATGTTGAGATTCAGCGAGTCAGAAACACGTTTCTTCTAGGAGCTGCGTTGGGATATTCCCGAGTGAATGGGACCATAGGCTGTACAAAGAAATATCTGCTTCTAAAACCAAAACGGAGGTATCTAACTGAATGGTTGTCAATGTGTGCATTTAACTGACAGAGTTAAACTCACGTGTGGATTCAGCGGTTTGCAAACTCTTTCTGTGCAGAATCCCAAAACCGGTATTTCCAGCCCAATGCAGGCATAGGTACTAAACAGCAGGAAACTTCGTCTAAAACTCAGGAGAAACGTTTCCTTGAAACTGCTCTACTGTGCGTTCGTTCAACTAATAGAGTTGAAATACGTTGAGATTCAGCGAGTCAGAAACACGTTTCTTCTAGGAGCTGCTTTGGGATATTCCCGAGTGAATGGTATCATAGGCTGTACAGAGAAATATGTGCTTCTAAAACCAAAACGGAGCTATCTAACTGAATGTTTGTCAATGTGTGCATTCAAATGACAGAGTTAAACTCACGTGTGGATTCAGCGGTTTGCAAAACCTTTCTGTGCAGAATCCCAAAACCGGTATTTCCAGCCCAATGCCGGCATATGTACTAAACAGCAGGAAACTTCGTCTGAATCTCAGGAGAAACGTTTCCTCGAAACTGCTCTGCTGTGCAATCGTTCACCTAAGATAGTTGAATCTATGTTGAGATTCAGCGTGTCAGAAACACGTTTCTTCTAGGAGCTGCGTTCGGATATTCCCAAGTGAAGGGGACCATAGGCTGTACAGAGAAATATCTGCTTCTAAAACCAAAACGGAGCTTTCTAACTGAATGGTTGTCAATGTGTGCATTCAACTGAGAGAGTTAAACTCACGTGTGGATTCAGCGGTTTGCAAACACTTTCTGTGCAGAATCCCAAAACCGGTATTTCCAGCCCAATGCCGGCATACGTACTAAACAGCAGGTAACTTCGTTTAAAACTCAAGAGAAACGTTTCCTTGAAACTGCTCTGCTGCATTCATTTACCTAAGAGAGTTGAACCTATGTTGAGATTCAGCGAGTCAGAAACACGTTTCTTCTAGGAGCTGCGTTGGGATATTCCCGAGTCAATGGGACCATAGGCTTTACGGAGAAATATCTGCTTCTAAAACCAAAACGGAGCTATCTAACTGAATGGTTGTCAATGTGTGCATTCAACTGACAGAGTTAAACACACGTGTGGATTCAGCGGTTTGCAAACGCTTTCTGTGCAGAATCCCAAAACCGGTATTTCCAGCCCAATGCCGGCATACGTACTAAACAGCAGGAAACTTAGTCTAAAACTCAGGAGAAACGTTTCCTTGAAACTCCTCTGCTGTGCGCTCGTTCAATTAAGAGAGTTGAAACTATGTTGAGATTCAGCGAGTCCGAAACACGTTTCTTCTAGGAGCTGCGTTGGGATATTCCCGAGTGAATGGGACCATAGGATATACAGAGAAATATCTGATTCTAAAACCAAAACGGAGCTATCTAACTTAATGGTTGTCAATGTGTGCATTCATCTGACAGAGTTAAACTCACGTGTGGATTCAGCGGTTTGCAAACCCTTTCTGTGCAGAATCCCAAAACCGGTATTTCCAGACCAATGCCGGCATACGTACTAAACAGCAGGAAACTTCGTCTAAAACTCAGGAGAAACTTTTCCTTGAAACTGCTCTGCTGTGCGTTCGTTCACCTAAGAGAGTTGAATCTATGTTGAGATTCAGAGAGTCAGAAACACGTTTCTTCTAGGAGCTGCGTTGGGATATTCCCGAGTGAATGGGACCGTAGGCTGTACAGAGAAATATCTGCTTCTAAAACCAAAACGGAGCTATCTAACTGACTGGTTGTTAATGTGTGCATTGAACTGACACAGTTAAACTCACGTGTGGATTCAGCGGTTTGCAAAAACTTTCTGTGCAGAATCCCGAAACCGGCATTTCCTTCCCAATGCCGGCGTACTTACGAAACAGCAGTATGACTTCGTCTAAAACTCAGGAGAATCGTTTCCTTGAAACTCCTCTGCTGTGCGTTCGTTCACGCAAGAGAGTTGAATCTATGTTGAGATTCAGCGAGTCAGAAGCACGTTTCTTCTATGAGCTGCGTTGGGATATTCCCGAGTGAATGGGACCATAGGCTGTACAAAGAAATATCTGCTTCGAAAACCAAAACGGAGGTATCTAACTGAATGGTTGTCAATGTGTGCATTCAACTGACAGAGGTAAACTCACGAGTGGATTCAGCGGTTTGCAAACCCTTTCTGTGCAGAATCCCAAAACCAGTATTTCCAGCCCAATGCAGGCATACGTACTACACCGCAGGAAAATTCGTGTAAAACTCAGGAGAAACGTTTCCTTGAAACTGCTCTGCTGTGCGTTCGTTCACCTAAGAGAGTTGAATCTATGTTGAGAATCAGCGAGTCAGAAACACGTTTCTTCTAGGAGCTGCGTTGGGATATTCCCGAGTGAATGGGACCGTAGGCTGTACAGAGAAATATCTGCTTCTAAAACCAAAACGGAGCTATCTAACTGACTGGTTGTTAATGTGTGCATTGAACTGACAGAGTTAAACTCACGTGTGGATTCAGCGGTTTGCAAAAACTTTCTGTGCAGAATCCCAAAACCGGCATTTCCTTCCCAATGCCGGCGTACTTACGAAACAGCAGTATGACTTCGTCTAAAACTCAGGAGAATCGTTTCCTTGAAACTCCTCTGCTGCGCGTTCGTTCACGCAAGAGAGTTGAATCTATGTTGAGATTCAGCGAGTCAGAAGCACGTTTCTTCTATGAGCTGCGTTGGGATATTCCCGAGTGAATGGGACCATAGGCTGTACAAAGAAATATCTGCTTCGAAAACCAAAACGGAGGTATCTAACTGAATGGTTGTCAATGTGTGCATTCAACTGACAGAGGTAAACTCACGAGTGGATTCAGCGGTTTGCAAACCCTTTCTGTGCAGAATCCCAAAACCGGTATTTCCAGCCCAATGCAGGCATACGTACTACACCGCAGGAAAATTCGTGTAAAACTCAGGAGAAACGTTTCCTTGAAACTGCTCTGCTGTGCGTTCGTTCACCTAAGAGAGTTGAATCTATGTTGAGAATCAGCGAGTCAGAAACACGTTTCTTCTAGGAGCTGCGTTGCGATATTCCCGAGTGAATGGGACCGTAGGCTGTACAGAGAAATATCTGCTTCTAAAACCAAAACGTAGGTATCTAAATGAATGGTTGTCAATGTGTGCATTCAACTGACAGAGTTAAACTCACGTGTGGATTCAGCGGTTTGCAAACGCTTTCTGTGCAGAATCCCAAAACCAGTATTTCCAGGCCAATGCAGGCATACGTACTAAACAGCAGGAAACTTCTTCCAAAACTCAGGAGAAACGTTTCCTTGAAACTGCTCTGCTGTGCGTTCGTTCACCTAAGAGAGTTGAATCTATGTTGAGATTCAGAGAGTCAGAAACACGTTTCTTCTAGGAGCTGCGTTGGGATATTCCCGAGTGAATGGGACCGTAGGCTGTACAGAGAAATATCTGCTTCTAAAACCAAAACGGAGATATCTAACCGACTGGTTGCTAATGTGTGCATTGAACTGACAGAGTTAAACTCACGTGTGGATTTCAGCGGTTTGCAAACACTTTCTGTGCAGAATCCTGAAACCGGCATTTTCTTCCCAATGCCGGCATACTTACGAAACAGCAGTATGACTTCGTCTATAACTCAGGAGAAACGTTTCCCTGAAACTCCTCTGCTGTGAGTTCGTTCACGTAAGAGAGTTGAATCTATGTTGAGATTCAGCGAGTCAGAAACACGTTTCTTCTATGAGCTGCGTTGGGATATTCCCGAGTGAATGGGACCATAGGCTGTACAGAGAAATATCTGCTTCTAAATCCAAAGCGGAGCTATCTATCTGAATGGTTGTCACTGTGTGCATTCAACTGACAGAGGTAAACTCACGAGTGGATTCAGCGGTTTGCAAACCCTTTCTGTGCAGAATCCCAAAACCGGTATTTCCATCCCAATGCAGGCATACGTTCTACACCACAGGAAAATTCGTCTAAAACTCAGGAGAAACGTTTCCTTGAAACTGCTCTGCTGTGCGTTCGTTCACCTAAGAGAGTTGAATCTATGTTGAGATTCAGCGAGTCAGAAACACGTTTCTTCTAGGAGCTGCGTTGGGATATTCCCGAGTGAATGGGACCATAGGCTGTACAAAGAAATATCTGCTTCTAAAACCAAAACGGAGGTATCTAACTGAATGGTTGTCAATGTGTGCATTTAACTGACAGAGTTAAACTCACGTGTGGATTCAGCGGTTTGCAAACTCTTTCTGTGCAGAATCCCAAAACCGGTATTTCCAGCCCAATGCAGGCATAGGTACTAAACAGCAGGAAACTTCGTCTAAAACTCAGGAGAAACGTTTCCATGAAACTGCTCTGCTGTGCGTTCGTTCACCTAATAGAGTTGCATCTATGTTGAGATTCAGCGAGTCAGAGACACGCTTCTTCTAGGAGCTGCGTTGGGATATTCCCGAGTGAATGGGACCATAGGCTGTAAAAAGAAATAACTGCTTCTAAAACCAAAACGGAGATATCTAACTGAATGGTTTTCAATGTGTGCATTCAACTGACAGAGTTAAACTCTCGAGTGTATTCAGCGGTTTGCAAACGCTTTCTGTGCAGAATCCGAAAACCGGTATTTCCAGCCCAATGCTGGCATAAGTATTAAACAGCAGGAAACTTCGTCTAAAACTCAGGAGAAACGTTTCCTTGAAACTGCTCTACTGTGCGTTCGTTCAACTAATAGAGTTGAAATACGTTGAGATTCAGCGAGTCAGAAACACGTTTCTTCTAGGAGCTGCTTTGGGATATTCCCGAGTGAATGGTATCATAGGCTGTACAGAGAAATATGTGCTTCTAAAACCAAAACGGAGCTATCTAACTGAATGTTTGTCAATGTGTGCATTCAAATGACAGAGTTAAACTCACGTGTGGATTCAGCGGTTTGCAAACCCTTTCTGTGCAGAATCCCGAAACCGGTATTTCCAGCCCAATGCCGGCATATGTACTAAACAGCAGGAAACTTCATCTGAATCTCAGGAGAAACGTTTCCTCGAAACTGCTGTGCTGTGCAATCGTTCACCTAAGATAGTTGAATCTATGTTGAGATTCAGCGTGTCAGAAACACGTTTCTTCTAGGAGCTGCGTTCGGATATTCCCAAGTGAAGGGGACCATAGGCTGTACAGAGAAATATCTGCTTCTAAAACCAAAACGGAGCTATCTAACTGAATGGTTGTCAATGTGTGCATTCAACTGAGAGAGTTAAACTCACGTGTGGATTCAGCGGTTTGCAAACACTTTCTGTGCAGAATCCCAAAACCGGTATTTCCAGCCCAATGCCGGCATACGTACTAAACAGCAGGTAACTTCGTTTAAAACTCAAGAGAAACGTTTCCTTGAAACTGCTCTGCTGCATTCATTTACCTAAGAGAGTTGAACCTATGTTGAGATTCAGCGAGTCAGAAACACGTTTCTTCTAGGAGCTGCGTTGGGATATTCCCGAGTGAATGGGACCATAGGCTTTACGGAGAAATATCTGCTTCTAAAACCAAAACGGAGCTGTCTAACTGAATGGTTGTCAATGTGTGCATTCAACTGACAGAGTTAAGCACACGTGTGGATTCAGCGGTTTGCAAACGCTTTCTGTGCAGAATCCCAAAACCGGTATTTCCAGCCCAATGCCGGCATACGTACTAAACAGCAGGAAACTTAGTCTAAAACTCAGGAGAAACGTTTCCTTGAAACTCCTCTGCTGTGCGCTCGTTCAATTAAGAGAGTTGAAAGTATGTTGAGATTCAGCGAGTCCGAAACACGTTTCTTCTAGGAGCTGCGTTGGGATATTCCCGAGTGAATGGGACCATAGGATGTACAGAGAAATATCTGATTCTAAAACCAAAACGGAGCTATCTAACTTAATGGTTGTCAATGTGTGCATTCATCTGACAGAGTTAAACTCACGTGTGGATTCAGCGGTTTGCAAACCCTTTCTGTGCAGAATCCCAAAACCGGTATTTCCAGACCAATGCCGGCATACGTACTAAACAGCAGGAAACTTCGTCTAAAACTCAGGAGAAACTTTTCCTTGAAACTGCTCTGCTGTGCGTTCGTTCACCTAAGAGAGTTGAATCTATGTTGAGATTCAGAGAGTCAGAAACACGTTTCTTCTAGGAGCTGCGTTGGGATATTCCCGAGTGAATGGGACCGTAGGCTGTACAGAGAAATATCTGCTTCTAAAACCAAAACGGAGCTATCTAACTGACTGGTTGTTAATGTGTGCATTGAACTGACAGAGTTAAACTCACGTGTGGATTCAGCGGTTTGCAAAAACTTTCTGTGCAGAATCCCAAAACCGGCATTTCCTTCCCAATGCCGGCGTACTTACGAAACAGCAGTATGACTTCGTCTAAAACTCAGGAGAATCGTTTCCTTGAAACTCCTCTGCTGTGCGTTCGTTCACGCAAGAGAGTTGAATCTATGTTGAGATTCAGCGAGTCAGAAGCACGTTTCTTCTATGAGCTGCGTTGGGATATTCCCGAGTGAATGGGACCATAGGCTGTACAAATAAATATCTGCTTCGAAAACCAAAACGGAGGTATCTAACTGAATGGTTGTCAATGTGTGCATTCAACTGACAGAGGTAAACTCACGAGTGGATTCAGCGGTTTGCAAACCCTTTCTGTGCAGAATCCCAAAACCGGTATTTCCAGCCCAATGCAGGCATACGTACTACACCGCAGGAAAATTCGTGTAAAACTCAGGAGAAACGTTTCCTTGAAACTGCTCTGCTGTGCGTTCGTTCACCTAAGAGAGTTGAATCTATGTTGAGAATCAGCGAGTCAGAAACACGTTTCTTCTAGGAGCTGCGTTGGGATATTCCCGAGTGAATGGGACCGTAGGCTGTACAGAGAAATATCTGCTTCTAAAACCAAAACGGAGCTATCTAACTGACTGGTTGTTAATGTGTGCATTGAACTGACAGAGTTAAACTCACGTGTGGATTCAGCGGTTTGCAAAAACTTTCTGTGCAGAATCCCAAAACCGGCATTTCCTTCCCAATGCCGGCGTACTTACGAAACAGCAGTATGACTTCGTCTAAAACTCAGGAGAATCGTTTCCTTGAAACTCCTCTGCTGTGCGTTCGTTCACGCAAGAGAGTTGAATCTATGTTGAGATTCAGCGAGTCAGAAGCACGTTTCTTCTATGAGCTGCGTTGGGATATTCCCGAGTGAATGGGACCATAGGCTGTACAAAGAAATATCTGCTTCGAAAACCAAAACGGAGGTATCTAACTGAATGGTTGTCAATGTGTGCATTCAACTGACAGAGGTAAACTCACGAGTGGATTCAGCGGTTTGCAAACCCTTTCTGTGCAGAATCCCAAAACCGGTATTTCCAGCCCAATGCAGGCATACGTACTACACCGCAGGAAAATTCGTGTAAAACTCAGGAGAAACGTTTCCTTGAAACTGCTCTGCTGTGCGTTCGTTCACCTAAGAGAGTTGAATCTATGTTGAGAATCAGCGAGTCAGAAACACGTTTCTTCTAGGAGCTGCGTTGCGATATTCCCGAGTGAATGGGACCGTAGGCTGTACAGAGAAATATCTGCTTCTAAAACCAAAACGTAGGTATCTAAATGAATGGTTGTCAATGTGTGCATTCAACTGACAGAGTTAAACTCACGTGTGGATTCAGCGGTTTGCAAACGCTTTCTGTGCAGAATCCCAAAACCAGTATTTCCAGGCCAATGCAGGCATACGTACTAAACAGCAGGAAACTTCTTCCAAAACTCAGGAGAAACGTTTCCTTGAAACTGCTCTGCTGTGCGTTCGTTCACCTAAGAGAGTTGAATCTATGTTGAGATTCAGAGAGTCAGAAACACGTTTCTTCTAGGAGCTGCGTTGGGATATTCCCGAGTGAATGGGACCGTAGGCTGTACAGAGAAATATCTGCTTCTAAAACCAAAACGGAGATATCTAACCGACTGGTTGCTAATGTGTGCATTGAACTGACAGAGTTAAACTCACGTGTGGATTTCAGCGGTTTGCAAACACTTTCTGTGCAGAATCCTGAAACCGGCATTTTCTTCCCAATGCCGGCATACTTACGAAACAGCAGTATGACTTCGTCTATAACTCAGGAGAAACGTTTCCCTGAAACTCCTCTGCTGTGAGTTCGTTCACGTAAGAGAGTTGAATCTATGTTGAGATTCAGCGAGTCAGAAACACGTTTCTTCTATGAGCTGCGTTGGGATATTCCCGAGTGAATGGGACCATAGGCTGTACAGAGAAATATCTGCTTCTAAATCCAAAGCGGAGCTATCTATCTGAATGGTTGTCACTGTGTGCATTCAACTGACAGAGGTAAACTCACGAGTGGATTCAGCGGTTTGCAAACCCTTTCTGTGCAGAATCCCAAAACCGGTATTTCCATCCCAATGCAGGCATACGTTCTACACCACAGGAAAATTCGTCTAAAACTCAGGAGAAACGTTTCCTTGAAACTGCTCTGCTGTGCGTTCGTTCACCTAAGAGAGTTGAATCTATGTTGAGATTCAGCGAGTCAGAAACACGTTTCTTCTAGGAGCTGCGTTGGGATATTCCCGAGTGAATGGGACCATAGGCTGTACAAAGAAATATCTGCTTCTAAAACCAAAACGGAGGTATCTAACTGAATGGTTGTCAATGTGTGCATTTAACTGACAGAGTTAAACTCACGTTTGGATTCAGCGGTTTGCAAACTCTTTCTGTGCAGAATCCCAAAACCGGTATTTCCAGCCCAATGCAGGCATAGGTACTAAACAGCAGGAAACTTCGTCTAAAACTCAGGAGAAACGTTTCCATGAAACTGCTCTGCTGTGCGTTCGTTCACCTAATAGAGTTGCATCTATGTTGAGATTCAGCGAGTCAGAGACACGCTTCTTCTAGGAGCTGCGTTGGGATATTCCCGAGTGAATGGGACCGTAGGCTGTAAAAAGAAATATCTGCTTCTAAAACCAAAACGTAGGTATCTAAATGAATGGTTGTCAATGTGTGCATTCAACTGACAGAGTTAAACTCACGTGTGGATTCAGCGGTTTGCAAACGCTTTCTGTGCAGAATCCCAAAACCAGTATTTCCAGGCCAATGCAGGCATACGTACTAAACAGCAGGAAACTTCTTCTAAAACTCAGGAGAAACGTTTCCTTGAAACTGCTCTGCTGTGCGTTCGTTCACCTAAGAGAGTTGAATCTATGTTGAGATTCAGCGAGTCAGAAACACGTTTCTTCTAGGAGCTGCTTTGGGATATTCCCGAGTGAATGGGACCATAGGCTGTACAAAGAAATATCTGCTTCTAAAACCAAAACGGAGGTATCTAACTGAATGGCTGTCAATGTGTGCATTCAACTGACAGAGTTAAACTCACGTGTGAATTCAGCGGTTTGCAAACTCTTTCTGTGCAGAATCCCAAAACCGGTATTTCCAGCCCAATGCAGGCATACATACTAAACAGCAGGAAACTTCGTATAAAACTCAGGAGAATCGTTTCCTTGAAACTGCTCGGCTGTGCGGTCATTCGCCTAAGATAATTGAACCTATGTTGAGATTCAGCGAGTCAGAAACACATTTCTTCTAGGAGCTGCGTTGGGATATTCCCGAGTGAATGGGACCATCGGCTGCAGAGAGAAATATCTGCTTCTAAAACCAAAACGGAGCTATCTTACTGAATGGTTGTCAATGTGTGCATTCAACTGACAGAGGTAAACTCACGTGTGGATTCTGCGGTTTGCAAACACATTCTGTGCAGAATCTAGAAACCGGCATTTCCTTCCCAATGCCGGCATACGTACGAAACAGCAGTATGACTTCGTCTAAAACTCAGGAGAAACGTTTCCTTGAAACTCCTCTGCTGTGCGTTCGTTCACGTAAGAGAGTTGAATCTATGTTGAGATTCAGCGAGTCAGAAACACGTTTCTTCTAGGAGCTGCGTTGGGATATTCCCGAGTGAATGGGACCATAGGATGTACAGAGAAATATCTGCTTCTAAAACCAAAACGGAGCTATCTAACTGAATGGTTGTCAATGTGTGCATTCAACTGACAGAGTTAAACTCACGTGTGGATTCAGCGGTTTGCAAACGCTTTCTGTGCAGAATCCCAAAACCAGTATTTCCAGACCAATGCAGGCATACGTACTAAACAGCAGGAAACTTCGTCTAAAACTCAGGAGAAACGTTTCCTTGAAACTGCTCTGCTGTGCGTTCGTTCACCTAAGAGAGTTGAATCTATGTTGAGATTCAGCGAGTCAGAAACACGTTTCTTCTAGGAGCTGCATTGGGATATTCCCGAGTGAATGGGACCATAGGCTGTACAAAGAAATATCTGCTTCTAAAACCAAAACGGAGGTATCTAACTGAATGGCTGTCATTGTGTGCATTCAACTGACAGAGTTAAACTCACGTGTGGATTCAGCGGTTTGCAAACGCTTTCTGTGCAGAATCCCAAAACCAGTATTTCCAGGCCAATGCAGGCATACGTACTAAACAGCAGGAAACTTCTTCTAAAACTCAGGAGAAACGTTTCCTTGAAACTGCTCTGCTGTGCGTTCGTTCACCTAAGAGAGTTGAATCTATGTTGAGATTCAGCGAGTCAGAAACACGTTTCTTCTAGGAGCTGCATTGGGATATTCCCGAGTGAATGGGACCATAGGCTGTACAAAGAAATATCTGCTTCTAAAACCAAAACGGAGGTATCTAACTGAATGGCTGTCATTGTGTGCATTCAACTGACAGAGTTAAACTCACGTGTGGATTCAGCGGTTTGCAAACTCTTTCTGTGCAGAATCCCAAAACCGGTATTTCGAGCCCAATGCAGGCATTCATACTAAACAGCAGGAAACTTCGTATAAAACTCAGGAGAATCGTTTCCTTGAAACTGCTCGGCTGTGCGGTCATTCACCTAAGATAGTTGAACCTATGTTGAGATTCAGCGAGTCAGAAACACATTTCTTCTAGGAGCTACGTTGGGATATTACCGAGTGAATGGGACCATCGGCTGCAGAGAGAAATATCTGCTTCTAAAACCAAAACGGAGCTATCTAACTGAATGGTTGTCAATGTGTGCATTCAAATGACAGAGTTAAACTCACGTGTGGATTCAGCGGTTTGCAAACCCTTTCTGTGCAGTATCCCGAAACCGGTATTTCCAGCCCAATGCCGGCATACGTACTAAACAGCAGGAAACTTCGTCTGAATCTCAGGAGAAACGTTTCCTCGAAACTGCTCTGCTGTGCATTCGTTCACCTAAGAGAGTTGAATCTATGTTGAGATTCAGCGTGTCAGAAACACGTTTCTTCTAGGAGCTGTGTTGGGATATTCCTGAGTGAATGGGACCATAGGCTGTTCAGAGAAATATCTGCTTCTAAAACCAAAACGGAGCTATCTAACTGAATGGTTGTCAATGTGTGCATTCAACTGACAGAGGTAAACTCACGTGTGGATTCTGCGGTTTGCAAACACATTCTGTGCAGAATCTAGAAACCGGCATTTCCTTCCCAATGCCGGCATACGTACGAAACAGCAGTATGACTTCGTCTAAAACTCAGGAGAAACGTTTCCTTGAAACTCCTCTGCTGTGCGTTCGTTCACGTAAGAGAGTTGAATCTATGTTGAGATTCAGCGAGTCAGAAACACGTTTCTTCTAGGAGCTGCGTTGGGATATTCCCGAGTGAATGGGACCATAGGATGTACAGAGAAATATCTGCTTCTAAAACCAAAACGGAGCTATCTAACTGAATGGTTGTCAATGTGTGCATTCAACTGACAGAGTTAAACTCACGTGTGGATTCAGCGGTTTGCAAACGCTTTCTGTGCAGAATCCCAAAACCAGTATTTCCAGGCCAATGCAGGCATCCGTACTAAACAGCAGGAAACTTCGTCTAAAACTCAGGAGAAACGTTTCCTTGAAACTGCTCTGCTGTGCGTTCGTTCACCTAAGAGAGTTGAATCTATGTTGAGAATCAGCGAGTCAGAAACACGTTTCTTCTAAGAGCTGCGTTGGGATATTCCCGAGTGAATGGGACCATAGGCTGTACAAAGAAATATCTGCTTCGAAAACCAAAACGGAGGTATCTAACTGAATGGTTGTCAATGTGTGCATTCAACTGACAGAGGTAAACTCACGAGTGGATTCAGCGGTTTGCAAACCCTTTCTGTGCAGAATCCCAAAACCGGTATTTCCAGCCCAATGCAGGCATACGTACTACACCGCAGGAAAATTCGTGGAAAACTCAGGAGAAACGTTTCCTTGAAACTACTCTGCTGTGCGTTCGTTCACCTAAGAGAGTTGAATCTATGTTGAGAATCAGCGAGTCAGAAACACGTTTCTTCTAGGAGTTGCGTTGGGAAATTCCCGAGTGAATGGGACCGTAGGCTGTACAGAGAAATATCTGCTTCTAAAACCAAAACGTAGGTATCTAAATGAATGGTTGTCAATGTGTGCATTCAACTGACAGAGTTAAACTCACGTGTGGATTCAGCGGTTTGCAAACGCTTTCTGTGCAGAATCCCAAAACCAGTATTTCCAGGCCAATGCAGGCATACGTACTAAACAGCAGTAAACTTCTTCTAAAATTCAGGATAAACGTTTCCTTGAAACTGCTCTGCTGTGCGTTCTTTCACCTAAGAGAGTTGAATCTATGTTGAGATTCAGCGAGTCAGAAACACGTTTCTTCTAGGAGCTGCTTTGGGATATTCCCGAGTGAATGGGACCATAGGCTGTACAAAGAAATATCTGCTTCTAAAACCAATACGGAGGTATCTAACTGAATGGCTGTCAATGTGTGCATTCAACTGACAGAGTTAAACTCACGTGTGGATTCAGCGGTTTGCAAACTCTTTCTGTGCAGAATCCCAAAACCGGTATTTCCAGCCCAATGCAGGCATACATACTAAACAGCAGGAAACTTCGTATAAAACTCAGGAGAATCGTTTCCTTGAAACTGCTCGGCTGTGCGGTCATTCGCCTAAGATAATTGAACCTATGTTGAGGTTCAGCGAGTCAGAAACACATTTCTTCTAGGAGCTGCGTTGGGATATTCCCGAGTGTATGGGACCATCGGCTGCAGAGAGAAATATCTGCTTCTAAAACCAAAACGGAGCTATCTTACTGAATGGTTGTCAATGTGTGCATTCAACTGACAGAGGTAAACTCACGTGTGGATTCTGCGGTTTGCAAACACATTCTGTGCAGAATCTAGAAACCGGCATTTCCTTCCCAATGCCGGCATACGTACGAAACAGCAGTATGACTTCGTCTAAAACTCAGGAGAAACGTTTCCTTGAAACTCCTCTGCTGTGTGTTCGTTCACGTAAGAGAGTTGAATCTATGTTGAGATTCAGGAGTCAGAAACACGTTTCTTCTAGGAGCTGCGTTGGGATATTCCCGAGTGAATGGGACCATAGGATGTACAGAGAAATATCTGCTTCTAAAACCAAAACGGAGCTATCTAACTGAATGGTTGTCAATGTGTGCATTCAACTGACAGAGTTAAACTCACGTGTGGATTCAGCGGTTTGCAAACCCTTTCTGTGCAGAATCCCAAAACCGGTATTTCCAGACCAATGCCGGCATACGTACTAAACAGCAGGAAACTTCGTCTAAAACTCAGGAGAAACGTTTCCTTGAAACTCCTCTGCTGTGCGTTCGTTCACCTAAGAGAGGTGAATCGATGTTGAGATTCAGCGAGTCAGAAACACGTTTCTTCTAGGAGCTGCGTTGGGATATTCCCGAGTGAATGGGACCATAGGCTGTACAGAGAAATATCTGCTCCTAAAACCAAAACGGAGCTATCTAACTGAATGGTTTTCAATGTGTGCATTCAACTGACAGAGTTAAACTCACGTGTGGATTCAGCGGTTTGCAAACGCTTTCTGTGCAGAATCCGAAAACCGGTATTTCCAGCCCAAGACTGGCATACGTACGAAACAGCAGGAAACTTCGTCTAAAACTCAGGAGAAACGTTTCCTTGAAACTGCTCTGCTGTGTGTTCGTTCAACTAAGAGAGTTGAATCTATGTTGAGATTCAGCGAGTCAGAAATACGTTTCTTCTAGGAACTGCGTTGGGATATTCCCGAGTGAATGGGATCATAGGCTGTACAGAGAAATATCTGCTTCTAAAACCAAAACGGATCTATCTAAGTGAATGTTTGTCAATGTGTGCATTCAAATGACAGAGTTAAACTCACATGTGGATTCAGCGGTTTGCAAACCCTTTCTGTGCAGTATCCCGAAACCGGTATGTCCAGCCCAATGCCGGCATACGTACTAAACAGCAGGAAACTTCGTCTGAATCTCAGGAGAAACGTTTCCTCGAAACTGCTCTGCTGTGCATTCGTTCACCTAAGAGAGTTGAATCTATGTTGAGATTCAGCGAGTCAGAAACACGTTTCTTCTAGGAGCTGCTTTGGGATATTCCCGAGTGAATGGGACCATAGGCTGTACAAAGAAATATCTGCTTCTAAAACCAATACGGAGGTATCTAACTGAATGGCTGTCAATGTGTGCATTCAACTGACAGAGTTAAACTCACGTGTGGATTCAGCGGTTTGCAAACTCTTTCTGTGCAGAATCCCAAAACCGGTATTTCCAGCCCAATGCAGGCATACATACTAAACAGCAGGAAACTTCGTATAAAACTCAGGAGAATCGTTTCCTTGAAACTGCTCGGCTGTGCGGTCATTCGCCTAAGATAATTGAACCTATG
Source organism: Aotus nancymaae (assembly GCF_030222135.1). Lineage (NCBI taxonomy): Eukaryota > Metazoa > Chordata > Mammalia > Primates > Aotidae > Aotus > Aotus nancymaae. The sequence continues at coordinate 6,106,561 of NW_026988517.1, read as the reverse complement.
TTGAGGTTCAGCGAGTCAGAAACACATTTCTTCTAGGAGCTGCGTTGGGATATTCCCGAGTGTATGGGACCATCGGCTGCAGAGAGAAATATCTGCTTCTAAAACCAAAACGGAGCTATCTTACTGAATGGTTGTCAATGTGTGCATTCAACTGACAGAGGTAAACTCACGTGTGGATTCTGCGGTTTGCAAACACATTCTGTGCAGAATCTAGAAACCGGCATTTCCTTCCCAATGCCGGCATACGTACGAAACAGCAGTATGACTTCGTCTAAAACTCAGGAGAAACGTTTCCTTGAAACTCCTCTGCTGTGTGTTCGTTCACGTAAGAGAGTTGAATCTATGTTGAGATTCAGGAGTCAGAAACACGTTTCTTCTAGGAGCTGCGTTGGGATATTCCCGAGTGAATGGGACCATAGGATGTACAGAGAAATATCTGCTTCTAAAACCAAAACGGAGCTATCTAACTGAATGGTTGTCAATGTGTGCATTCAACTGACAGAGTTAAACTCACGTGTGGATTCAGCGGTTTGCAAACCCTTTCTGTGCAGAATCCCAAAACCGGTATTTCCAGACCAATGCCGGCATACGTACTAAACAGCAGGAAACTTCGTCTAAAACTCAGGAGAAACGTTTCCTTGAAACTCCTCTGCTGTGCGTTCGTTCACCTAAGAGAGGTGAATCGATGTTGAGATTCAGCGAGTCAGAAACACGTTTCTTCTAGGAGCTGCGTTGGGATATTCCCGAGTGAATGGGACCATAGGCTGTACAGAGAAATATCTGCTCCTAAAACCAAAACGGAGCTATCTAACTGAATGGTTTTCAATGTGTGCATTCAACTGACAGAGTTAAACTCACGTGTGGATTCAGCGGTTTGCAAACGCTTTCTGTGCAGAATCCGAAAACCGGTATTTCCAGCCCAAGACTGGCATACGTACGAAACAGCAGGAAACTTCGTCTAAAACTCAGGAGAAACGTTTCCTTGAAACTGCTCTGCTGTGTGTTCGTTCAACTAAGAGAGTTGAATCTATGTTGAGATTCAGCGAGTCAGAAATACGTTTCTTCTAGGAGCTGCGTTGGGATATTCCCGAGTGAATGGGATCATAGGCTGTACAGAGAAATATCTGCTTCTAAAACCAAAACGGATCTATCTAAGTGAATGTTTGTCAATGTGTGCATTCAAATGACAGAGTTAAACTCACATGTGGATTCAGCGGTTTGCAAACCCTTTCTGTGCAGTATCCCGAAACCGGTATGTCCAGCCCAATGCCGGCATACGTACTAAACAGCAGGAAACTTCGTCTGAATCTCAGGAGAAACGTTTCCTCGAAACTGCTCTGCTGTGCATTCGTTCACCTAAGAGAGTTGAATCTATGTTGAGATTCAGCGTGTCAGAAACACGTTTCTTCTAGGAGCTGCGTTGGGATATTCCCGAGTGAATGGGACCATAGGCTGTACAGAGAAATATCTGCTTCTAAAACCAAAACGGAGATATCTAACTGAATGGTTGTCAACGTGTGCATTCAACTGACAGAGGTAAACTCACGTGTGGATTCTGCGGTTTGCAAACACATTCTGTGCAGAATCTAGAAACCGGCATTTCCTTCCCAATGCCGGCATACGTACGAAACAGCAGTATGACTTCGTCTAAAACTCAGGAGAAACGTTTCCTTGAAACTCCTCTGCTGTGCGTTCGTTCACGTAAGAGAGTTGAATCTATGTTGAGATTCAGCGAGTCAGAAACACGTTTCTTCTAGGAGCTGCGTTGGGATATTCCCGAGTGAATGGGACCATAGGATGTACAGAGAAATATCTGCTTCTGAAACCAAAACGGAGCTATCTAACTGAATGGTTGTCAATGTGTGCATTCAACTGACAGAGTTAAACTCACGTGTGGATTCAGCGGTTTGCAAACGCTTTCTGTGCAGAATCCGAAAACCGGTATTTCCAGCCCAAGACTGGCATACGTACGAAACAGCAGGAAACTTCGTCTAAAACTCAGGAGAAACGTTTCCTTGAAACTGCTCTGCTGTGTGTTCGTTCAACTAAGAGAGTTGAATCTATGTTGAGATTCAGCGAGTCAGAAATACGTTTCTTCTAGGAACTGCGTTGGGATATTCCCGAGTGAATGGGATCATAGGCTGTACAGAGAAATATCTGCTTCTAAAACCAAAACGGATCTATCTAAGTGAATGTTTGTCAATGTGTGCATTCAAATGACAGAGTTAAACTCACATGTGGATTCAGCGGTTTGCAAACCCTTTCTGTGCAGTATCCCGAAACCGGTATGTCCAGCCCAATGCCGGCATACGTACTAAACAGCAGGAAACTTCGTCTGAATCTCAGGAGAAACGTTTCCTCGAAACTGCTCTGCTGTGCATTCGTTCACCTAAGAGAGTTGAATCTATGTTGAGATTCAGCGAGTCAGAAACACGTTTCTTCTAGGAGCTGCTTTGGGATATTCCCGAGTGAATGGGACCATAGGCTGTACAAAGAAATATCTGCTTCTAAAACCAATACGGAGGTATCTAACTGAATGGCTGTCAATGTGTGCATTCAACTGACAGAGTTAAACTCACGTGTGGATTCAGCGGTTTGCAAACTCTTTCTGTGCAGAATCCCAAAACCGGTATTTCCAGCCCAATGCAGGCATACATACTAAACAGCAGGAAACTTCGTATAAAACTCAGGAGAATCGTTTCCTTGAAACTGCTCGGCTGTGCGGTCATTCGCCTAAGATAATTGAACCTATGTTGAGGTTCAGCGAGTCAGAAACACATTTCTTCTAGGAGCTGCGTTGGGATATTCCCGAGTGTATGGGACCATCGGCTGCAGAGAGAAATATCTGCTTCTAAAACCAAAACGGAGCTATCTTACTGAATGGTTGTCAATGTGTGCATTCAACTGACAGAGGTAAACTCACGTGTGGATTCTGCGGTTTGCAAACACATTCTGTGCAGAATCTAGAAACCGGCATTTCCTTCCCAATGCCGGCATACGTACGAAACAGCAGTATGACTTCGTCTAAAACTCAGGAGAAACGTTTCCTTGAAACTCCTCTGCTGTGTGTTCGTTCACGTAAGAGAGTTGAATCTATGTTGAGATTCAGGAGTCAGAAACACGTTTCTTCTAGGAGCTGCGTTGGGATATTCCCGAGTGAATGGGACCATAGGATGTACAGAGAAATATCTGCTTCTAAAACCAAAACGGAGCTATCTAACTGAATGGTTGTCAATGTGTGCATTCAACTGACAGAGTTAAACTCACGTGTGGATTCAGCGGTTTGCAAACCCTTTCTGTGCAGAATCCCAAAACCGGTATTTCCAGACCAATGCCGGCATACGTACTAAACAGCAGGAAACTTCGTCTAAAACTCAGGAGAAACGTTTCCTTGAAACTCCTCTGCTGTGCGTTCGTTCACCTAAGAGAGGTGAATCGATGTTGAGATTCAGCGAGTCAGAAACACGTTTCTTCTAGGAGCTGCGTTGGGATATTCCCGAGTGAATGGGACCATAGGCTGTACAGAGAAATATCTGCTCCTAAAACCAAAACGGAGCTATCTAACTGAATGGTTTTCAATGTGTGCATTCAACTCTCAGAGTTAAACTCACGTGTGGATTCAGCGGTTTGCAAACGCTTTCTGTGCAGAATCCGAAAACCGGTATTTCCAGCCCAAGACTGGCATACGTACGAAACAGCAGGAAACTTCGTCTAAAACTCAGGAGAAACGTTTCCTTGAAACTGCTCTGCTGTGCGTTCGTTCAACTAAGAGAGTTGAATCTATGTTGAGATTCAGCGAGTCAGAAATACGTTTCTTCTAGGAGCTGCGTTGGGATATTCCCGAGTGAATGGGATCATAGGCTGTACAGAGAAATATCTGCTTCTAAAACCAAAACGGATCTATCTAAGTGAATGTTTGTCAATGTGTGCATTCAAATGACAGAGTTAAACTCACATGTGGATTCAGCGGTTTGCAAACCCTTTCTGTGCAGTATCCCGAAACCGGTATGTCCAGCCCAATGCCGGCATACGTACTAAACAGCAGGAAACTTCGTCTGAATCTCAGGAGAAACGTTTCCTCGAAACTGCTCTGCTGTGCATTCGTTCACCTAAGAGAGTTGAATCTATGTTGAGATTCAGCGTGTCAGAAACACGTTTCTTCTAGGAGCTGCGTTGGGATATTCCCGAGTGAATGGGACCATAGGCTGTACAGAGAAATATCTGCTTCTAAAACCAAAACGGAGATATCTAACTGAATGGTTGTCAACGTGTGCATTCAACTGACAGAGGTAAACTCACGTGTGGATTCTGCGGTTTGCAAACACATTCTGTGCAGAATCTAGAAACCGGCATTTCCTTCCCAATGCCGGCATACGTACGAAACAGCAGTATGACTTCGTCTAAAACTCAGGAGAAACGTTTCCTTGAAACTCCTCTGCTGTGCGTTCGTTCACGTAAGAGAGTTGAATCTATGTTGAGATTCAGCGAGTCAGAAACACGTTTCTTCTAGGAGCTGCGTTGGGATATTCCCGAGTGAATGGGACCATAGGATGTACAGAGAAATATCTGCTTCTGAAACCAAAACGGAGCTATCTAACTGAATGGTTGTCAATGTGTGCATTCAACTGACAGAGTTAAACTCACGTGTGGATTCAGCGGTTTGCAAACGCTTTCTGTGCAGAATCCGAAAACCGGTATTTCCAGCCCAAGACTGGCATACGTACGAAACAGCAGGAAACTTCGTCTAAAACTCAGGAGAAACGTTTCCTTGAAACTGCTCTGCTGTGTGTTCGTTCAACTAAGAGAGTTGAATCTATGTTGAGATTCAGCGAGTCAGAAATACGTTTCTTCTAGGAACTGCGTTGGGATATTCCCGAGTGAATGGGATCATAGGCTGTACAGAGAAATATCTGCTTCTAAAACCAAAACGGATCTATCTAAGTGAATGTTTGTCAATGTGTGCATTCAAATGACAGAGTTAAACTCACATGTGGATTCAGCGGTTTGCAAACCCTTTCTGTGCAGTATCCCGAAACCGGTATGTCCAGCCCAATGCCGGCATACGTACTAAACAGCAGGAAACTTCGTCTGAATCTCAGGAGAAACGTTTCCTCGAAACTGCTCTGCTGTGCATTCGTTCACCTAAGAGAGTTGAATCTATGTTGAGATTCAGCGAGTCAGAAACACGTTTCTTCTAGGAGCTGCTTTGGGATATTCCCGAGTGAATGGGACCATAGGCTGTACAAAGAAATATCTGCTTCTAAAACCAATACGGAGGTATCTAACTGAATGGCTGTCAATGTGTGCATTCAACTGACAGAGTTAAACTCACGTGTGGATTCAGCGGTTTGCAAACTCTTTCTGTGCAGAATCCCAAAACCGGTATTTCCAGCCCAATGCAGGCATACATACTAAACAGCAGGAAACTTCGTATAAAACTCAGGAGAATCGTTTCCTTGAAACTGCTCGGCTGTGCGGTCATTCGCCTAAGATAATTGAACCTATGTTGAGGTTCAGCGAGTCAGAAACACATTTCTTCTAGGAGCTGCGTTGGGATATTCCCGAGTGTATGGGACCATCGGCTGCAGAGAGAAATATCTGCTTCTAAAACCAAAACGGAGCTATCTTACTGAATGGTTGTCAATGTGTGCATTCAACTGACAGAGGTAAACTCACGTGTGGATTCTGCGGTTTGCAAACACATTCTGTGCAGAATCTAGAAACCGGCATTTCCTTCCCAATGCCGGCATACGTACGAAACAGCAGTATGACTTCGTCTAAAACTCAGGAGAAACGTTTCCTTGAAACTCCTCTGCTGTGTGTTCGTTCACGTAAGAGAGTTGAATCTATGTTGAGATTCAGGAGTCAGAAACACGTTTCTTCTAGGAGCTGCGTTGGGATATTCCCGAGTGAATGGGACCATAGGATGTACAGAGAAATATCTGCTTCTAAAACCAAAACGGAGCTATCTAACTGAATGGTTGTCAATGTGTGCATTCAACTGACAGAGTTAAACTCACGTGTGGATTCAGCGGTTTGCAAACCCTTTCTGTGCAGAATCCCAAAACCGGTATTTCCAGACCAATGCCGGCATACGTACTAAACAGCAGGAAACTTCGTCTAAAACTCAGGAGAAACGTTTCCTTGAAACTCCTCTGCTGTGCGTTCGTTCACCTAAGAGAGGTGAATCGATGTTGAGATTCAGCGAGTCAGAAACACGTTTCTTCTAGGAGCTGCGTTGGGATATTCCCGAGTGAATGGGACCATAGGCTGTACAGAGAAATATCTGCTCCTAAAACCAAAACGGAGCTATCTAACTGAATGGTTTTCAATGTGTGCATTCAACTGACAGAGTTAAACTCACGTGTGGATTCAGCGGTTTGCAAACGCTTTCTGTGCAGAATCCGAAAACCGGTATTTCCAGCCCAAGACTGGCATACGTACGAAACAGCAGGAAACTTCGTCTAAAACTCAGGAGAAACGTTTCCTTGAAACTGCTCTGCTGTGTGTTCGTTCAACTAAGAGAGTTGAATCTATGTTGAGATTCAGCGAGTCAGAAATACGTTTCTTCTAGGAGCTGCGTTGGGATATTCCCGATTGAATGGGATCATAGGCTGTACAGAGAAATATCTGCTTCTAAAACCAAAACGGATCTATCTAAGTGAATGTTTGTCAATGTGTGCATTCAAATGACAGAGTTAAACTCACATGTGGATTCAGCGGTTTGCAAACCCTTTCTGTGCAGTATCCCGAAACCGGTATGTCCAGCCCAATGCCGGCATACGTACTAAACAGCAGGAAACTTCGTCTGAATCTCAGGAGAAACGTTTCCTCGAAACTGGTCTGCTGTGCATTCGTTCACCTAAGAGAGTTGAATCTATGTTGAGATTCAGCGTGTCAGAAACACGTTTCTTCTAGGAGCTGCGTTGGGATATTCCCGAGTGAATGGGACCATAGGCTGTACAGAGAAATATCTGCTTCTAAAACCAAAACGGAGATATCTAACTGAATGGTTGTCAACGTGTGCATTCAACTGACAGAGGTAAACTCACGTGTGGATTCTGCGGTTTGCAAACACATTCTGTGCAGAATCTAGAAACCGGCATTTCCTTCCCAATGCCGGCATACGTACGAAACAGCAGTATGACTTCGTCTAAAACTCAGGAGAAACGTTTCCTTGAAACTCCTCTGCTGTGCGTTCGTTCACGTAAGAGAGTTGAATCTATGTTGAGATTCAGCGAGTCAGAAACACGTTTCTTCTAGGAGCTGCGTTGGGATATTCCCGAGTGAATGGGACCATAGGATGTACAGAGAAATATCTGCTTCTGAAACCAAAACGGAGCTATCTAACTGAATGGTTGTCAATGTGTGCATTCAACTGACAGAGTTAAACTCACGTGTGGATTCAGCGGTTTGCAAACGCTTTCTGTGCAGAATCCCAAAACCGGTATTTCCAGGCCAATGCAGGCATACGTACTAAACAGCAGGAAACTTCGTCTAAAACTCAGGAGAAACGTTTCCTTGAAACTGCTCTGCTGTGCGTTCGTTCACCTAAGAGAGTTGAATCTATGTTGAGATTCAGCGAGTCAGAAACACGTTTCTTCTAGGAGCTGCATTGGGATATTCCCGAGTGAAAGGGACCATAGGCTGTACAAAGAAATATCTGCTTCTAAAACCAAAACGAAGGTATCTAACTGAATGGCTGTCATTGTGTGCATTCAACTGACAGAGTTAAACTCACGTGTGGATTCAGCGGTTTGCAAACTCTTTCTGTGCAGAATCCCAAAACCGGTATTTCCAGCCCAATGCAGGCATACATACTAAACAGCAGGAAACTTCGTATAAAACTCAGGAGAATCGTTTCCTTGAAACTGCTCGGCTGTGCGGTCATTCACCTAAGATAGTTGAACCTATGCTGAGATTCAGCGAGTCAGAAACACATTTCTTCTAGGAGCTGCGTTGGGATATTCCCGAGTGAATGGGACCATCGGCTGCAGAGAGAAATATCTGCTTCTAAAACCAAAACGGAGATATCTTACTGAATGGTTGTCAATGTGTGCATTCAACTGACAGAGGTAAACTCACGTGTGGATTCTGCGGTTTGCAAACACATTCTGTGCAGAATCTAGAAACCGGCATTTCCTTCCCAATGCCGGCATACGTACGAAACAGCAGTATGACTTCGTCTAAAACTCAGGAGAAACGTTTCCTTGAAACTCCTCTGCTGTGCGTTCGTTCACCTAAGAGAGGTGAATCGATGTTGAGATTCAGCGAGTCAGAAACACGTTTCTTCTAGGAGCTGCATTGGGATATTCCCGAGTGAATGGGACCATAGGGTGTACAGAGAAATATCTGCTTCTAAAACCAAAACGGAGGTATCTAACTGAATGGTTGTCAATGTGTGCATTCAACTGACAGAGTTAAACTCACGTGTGTATTCAGCGGTTTGCAAACGCTTTCTGTGCAGAATCCCAAAACCAGTATTTCCAGGCCAATGCAGGCATACGTACTAAACAGCAGGAAACTTCGTCTAAAACTCAGGAGAAACGTTTCCTAGAAACTGCTCTGCTGTGCGTTCGTTCACCTAAGAGAGTTGAATCTATGTTGAGATTCAGCGAGTCAGAAACACGTTTCTTCTAGGAGTTGCGTTGGGATATTCCCGAGTGAATGGGACCATAGGCTGTACAGAGAAATATCTGCTTCTAAAACCAAAACGGAGCTATCTAACTGAATGGTTTTCAATGTGTGCATTCAACTGACAGAGTTAAACTCACGTGTGGATTCAGCGGTTTGCAAACGCTTTCTGTGCAGATTCCGAAAACCGGTATTTCCAGCCCAATGCTGGCATACGTACGAAACAGCAGGAAACTTCGTCTAAAACTCAGGAGAAACGTTTCCTTGAAACTGCTCTGCTGTGTCTTCGTTCAACTAAGAGAGTTGAATCTATGTTGAGATTCAGCGAGTCAGAAATACGTTTCTTCTAGGAGCTGCGTTGGGATATTCCCGAGTGAATGGGATCATAGGCTGTACAGAGAAATATCTGCTTCTAAAACCAAAACGGAGCTATCTAAGTGAATGTTTGTCAATGTGTGCATTCAAATGACAGAGTTAAACTCACGTGTGGATTCAGCGGTTTGCAAACCCTTTCTGTGCAGTATCCCGATACCGGTATTTCCAGCCCAATGCCGGCATACGTACTAAACAGCAGGAAACTTCGTCTGAATCTCAGGAGAAACGTTTCCTCGAAACTGCTCTGCTGTGCATTCGTTCACCTAAGAGAGTTGAATCTGTGTTGAGATTCAGCGTGTCAGAAGCACGTTTCTTCTAGGAGCTGCGTTGGGATATTCCTGAGTGAATGGGACCATAGGCTGTACAGAGAAATATCTGCTTCTAAAACCAAAACGGAGCTATCTAACTGGATGGTTGTCAATGTGTGCATTCAACTGACAGAGGTAAACTCACGTGTGGATTCTGCGGTTTGCAAACACATTCTGTGCAGAATCTAGAAACCGGCATTTCCTTCCCAATGCCGGCATACGTACGAAACAGCAGTATGACTTCGTCTAAAACTCAGGAGAAACGTTTCCTTGAAACTCCTCTGCTGTGCGTTCGTTCACGTAAGAGAGTTGAATCTATGTTGAGATTCAGCGAGTCAGAAACACGTTTCTTCTAGGAGCTGCGTTGGGATATTCCCGAGTGAATGGGACCATAGGATGTACAGAGAAATATCTGCTTCTAAAACCAAAACGGAGCTATCTAACTGAATGGTTTTCAATGTGTGCATTCAACTGACAGAGTTAAACTCAAGTGTGGATTCAGCGGTTTGCAAACACTTTCTGTGCAGAATCCCAAAACCAGTATTTCCAGGCCAATGCAGGCATACGTACTAAACAGCAGGAAACTTCGTCTAAAACTCAGGAGAAACGTTTCCTTGAAACTGCTCTGCTGTGCGTTCGTTCACCTAAGAGAGTTGAATCTATGTTGAGATTCAGCGAGTCAGAAACACGTTTCTTCTAGGAGCTGCGTTGGGATATTCCCGAGTGAATGAGACCATAGGCTGTACAAAGAAATATCTGCTTCGAAAACCAAAACGGAGGTATCTAACTGAATGGTTGTCAATGTGTGCATTCAACTGACAGAGGTAAACTCACGAGTGGATTCAGCGGTTTGCAAACCCTTTCTGTGCATAATCCCAAAACCGGTATTTCCAGCCCAATGCAGGCATACGTACTACACCGCAGGAAAATTCGTGTAAAACTCAGGAGAAACGTTTCCTTGAAACTGCTCTGCTGTGCTTTCGTTCACCTAAGAGAGTTGAATCTATGTTGAGAATCAGCGAGTCAGAAACACGTTTCTTCTAGGAGCTGCGTTGGGATATTCCCGAGTGAATGGGACCGTAGGCTGTACAGAGAAATATCTGCTTCTAAAACCAAAACGTAGGTATCTAAATGAATGGTTGTCAATGTGTGCATTCAACTGACAGAGTTAAACTCACGTGTGGATTCAGCGGTTTGCAAACGCTTTCTGTGCAGAATCCCAAAACCAGTATTTCCAGGCCAATGCAGGCATACGTACTAAACAGCAGGAAACTTCTTCTAAAACTCAGGAGAAACGTTTCCTTGAAACTGCTCTGCTGTGCGTTCGTTCACCTAAGAGAGTTGAATCTATGTTGAGATTCAGCGAGTCAGAAACACGTTTCTTCTAGGAGCTGCTTTGGGATATTCCCTAGTGAATGGGACCATAGGCTGTACAGAGAAATATCTGCTTCTAAAACCAAAACGGAGCTATCTAACTGAATGGTTGTCAATGTGTGCAGTCAACTGACAGAGGTAAACTCACGTGTGGATTCTGCGGTTTGCAAACACATTCTGTGAAGAATCTAGAAACCGGCATTTCCTTCCCAATGCCGGCATACGTACGAAACAGCAGTATGACTTCGTCTAAAACTCAGGAGAAACGTTTCCTTGAAACTCCTCTGCTGTGCGTTCGTTCTCGTAAGAGAGTTGAACCTATGTTGAGATTCAGCGAGTCAGAAACACGTTTCTTCTAGGAGATGCGTTGGGATATTCTCGAGTGAATGGGACCATAGGATGTACAGAGAAATATCTGCTTCTAAAACCAAAACGGAGCTATCTAACTGAATGGTTGTCAATGTGTGCATTCAACTGACAGAGTTAAACTCACGTGTGGATTCAGCGGTTTGCAAACGCTTTCTGTGCAGAATCCCAAAACCAGTATTTCCAGGCCAATGTAGGCATACGTTCTAAACAGCGGGAAACTTCGTATAAAACTCAGGAGAATCGTTTCCTTGAAACTGCTCGGCTGTGCGGTCATTCACCTAAGATAGTTGAACCTATGTTGAGATTCAGCGAGTCAGAAACACATTTCTTCTAGGAGCTGCGTTGGGATATTCCCGAGTGAATGGGACCATCGGCTGCAGAGAGAAATATCTGCTTCTAAAACCAAAACGGAGCTATCTTACTGAATGGTTATCAATGTGTGCATTCAACTGACAGAGGTAAACTCACGTGTGGATTCTGCGGTTTGCAAACACATTCTGTGCAGAATCTAGAAACCGGCATTTCCTTCCCAATGCCGGCATACGTACGAAACAGCAGTATGACTTCGTCTAAAACTCAGGAGAAACGTTTCCTTGAAACTCCTCTGCTGTGCGTTCGTTCACCTAAGAGAGGTGAATCTATGTTGAGATTCAGCGAGTCAGAAACACGTTTCTTCTAGGAGCTGCGTTGGGATATTCCCGAGTGAATGGGACCATAGGATGTACAGAGAAATATCTGCTTCTAAAACCAAAATGGAGCTACCTAACTTAATGGTTGTCAATGTGTGAATTCAAATGACAGAGTTAAACTCACGTGTGGATTCAGCGGTTTGCAAACCCTTTCTGTGCAGAATCCCAAAACCGGTATTTCCAGACCAATGCCGGCATACGTACTAAACAGCAGGAAACTTCGTCTAAAACTCAGGAGAAACGTTTCCTTGAAACTGCTCTGCTGTGCGTTCGTTCACCTAAGAGAGTTGAATCTATGTTGAGATTCAGAGAGTCAGAAACACGTTTCTTCTATGAGCTGCGTTGGGATATTCCCGAGTGAATGGGACCATAGGCTGTACAGAGAAATATCTTCTTCTAAATCCAAAACGGAGCTATCTATCTGAATGGTTGTCAATGTGTGCATTCAACTGACAGAGGTAAACTCACGAGTGGATTCAGCGGTTTGCAAACCCTTTCTGTACAGAATCCCAAAACCGGTATTTCCAGCCCAATGCAGGCATACGTACTACACCGCAGGAAAATTCGTCTAAAACTCAGGAGAATCGTTTCCTTGAAACTGCTCTGCTGTGCGTTCGTTCACCTAAGAGAGGTGAATCGATGTTGAGATTCAGCGAGTCAGAAACACGTTTCTTCTAGGAGCTGCATTGGGATATTCCCGAGTGAATGGGACCATAGGCTGTACAGAGAAATATCTGCTTCTAAAACCAAAACGGAGGTATCTAACTGAATGGTTGTCAATGTGTGCATTCAACTGACAGAGTTAAACTCACGTGTGGATTCAGCGGTTTGCAAACGCTTTCTGTGCAGAATCCCAAAACCAGTATTTCCAGGCCAATGCAGGCAAACGTACTGAACAGCAGGAAACTTCGTCTAAAACTCAGGAGAAACGTTTCCTTGAAACTGCTCTGCTGTGCGTTCGTTCACCTAAGAGAGTTGAATCTATGTTGAGAATCAGCGAGTCAGAAACACGTTTCGTCTAGGAGCTGCGTTGGGATATTCCCGAGTAAATGGGACCATAGGCTGTACAGAGAAATATCTGCTTCTAAAACCAAAACGGAGCTATCTAACTGAATGGTTGTCAATGTGTGCATTCAACTGACAGAGTTAAACTCACGTGTGGATTCAGCGGTTTCCAAACGCTTTCTGTGCAGAATCCCAAAACCGGTATTTTCAGCCCAATGCTGGCATACGTACTAAACAGCAGGAAACTTCGTCTAAAACTCAGGAGAAACGTTTCCTTGAAACTGCTCTGCTGTGCGTTCGTTCAACCAAGAGAGTTGAACCTATGTTGAGATTCAGCGAGTCAGAAACACGTTTCTTCTAGGAGCTGCGTTGGGATATTCCCGAGTGAATGGGACCATAGGCTGCACAGAGAAATATCTGCTACTAAAACCAAAACGGAGCTATCTAACTGAATGGTTGTCAATGTGTGCATTCAACTGACAGAGTTTAACTCACGTGTGGATTCAGCGGTTTGCAAACCCTTTCTCTGCAGAATCCCGAAACCGGCATTTCCTTCCTAATGCCGGCATACGTACGAAACAGCAGTATGACTTCGTCAAAAACTCAGGAGAAACGTATCCTTGAAACTGCTCTGCTGTGCATTCCTTCACGTAAGAGAGTTGAATCTATGTTGAGATTCAGCGAGTCAGAAACACGTTTCTTCTAGGAGCTGTGTTGGGATATTCCCGAGTGAATGGGACCATAGGCTGTACAGAGAAATATCTGCTTCTAAAACCAAAACGGAGCTATCTAACTGAATGGTTGTCAATTTGTGCATTCAACTGACAGAGTTAAACTCACGTGTGGATTCAGCTGTTTGCAAAGGCTTTCTGTGCAGAATCCCAAAACCGGTATTTCCAGCCCAATGGAGGCATACGTACTAAACAGCAGGAAGCTTCGTCTAAAACTCAGGAGAAACAATTCCTTGAAACTGCTCTGCTGTGCGTTCGTTCAACTAAGAGAGTTGAATCTATGTTGAGATTCAGTGAGTCAGAAACACGTTTCTTCTAGGAGCTGCTTTGGGATATTCCCGAGTGAATGGGATCATATGCTGAACAGAGAAATATCTGCTTCTAAAACCAAAACGGAGCTATCTAACTGAATGGTTGTCAATGTGTGCATTCAACTGACAGAGTTAAACTCACTTGTGGATTCAGCGGTTTGCAAAGCCTTTCTGTGCAGAATCCCAAAACCGGCATTTCCAGCCCAATGCCGGCATACGTACTAAACAGCAGGAAACTTCGTCTAAAAGTCAGGAGAAACGTTTTCTTGAAACTGCTCTACTGTGCGTTCGTTCACCTATGAGAGTTGAATCTATGTTGAGATTCAGCGAGTCAGAAACACGTTTCTTCTAGGAGCTGCGTTGGGATATTCCCGAGTGAATGGGACCATAGGCTGCACAGAGTAATATCTGCTTCTAAAACCAAAACGGAGCTATCTAACTGAATGGTTGTCAATGTGTGCATTCAACTGACAGAGGTAAACTCACGTGTGGATTCAGCGGTTTGCAAACACATTCTGTGCAGAATCACGAAACCGGCATTTCCTTCCCAATGCCGGCATACGTACGAAACAGCAGTATGACTTCGTCAAAAACTCAGGAGAAACGTTTCCTTGAAACTGCTCTGCTGTGCATTCGTTCACGTAAGAGAGTTGAATCTATGTTGAGATTCAGCGAGTCAGAAACACGTTTCTTCTAGGAGCTGCGTTGGGATATTCCCGAGTGAATGGGACCATAGGCTGTATAGAGAAATATCTGCTTCTAAAACCAAAACGGAGCTATCTAACTGAATGGTTGTCAATGTGTGCATTCAACTGACAGAGTTAAACTCACGTGTGGATTCAGCGGTTTGCAAACACATTCTGTGCAGAATCCCGAAACCGGCATTTCCTTCCCAATGCCGGCATACGTACGAAACAGCAGTATGACTTCGTCAAAAACTCAGGAGAAACGTTTCCTTGAAACTGCTCTGCTGTGCATTCGTTCACGTAAGAGAGTTGAATCTATGTTGAGATTCAGCGAGTCAGAAACACGTTTCTTCTAGGAGCTGCGTTGGGATATTCCCGAGTGAATGGGACCATAGGCTGTATAGAGAAATATCTGCTTCTAAAACCAAAACGGAGCTATCTAACTGAATGGTTGTCAATGTGTGCATTCAACTGACAGAGTTAAACTCACGTGTGGATTCAGCGGTTTGCAAACACTTTCTGTGCAGAATCCCAAAACCAGTATTTCCAGGCCAATGCAGGCATACGTACTAAACAGCAGGAAACTTCGTCTAAAACTCAGGAGAAACGTTTCCTTGAAACTGCTCTGCTGTGCGTTCGTTCACCTAAGAGAGTTGAATCTATGTTGAGATTCAGCGAGTCAGAAACACGTTTCTTCTAGGAGCTGCGTTGGGATATTCCCGAGTGAATGGGACCATAGGCTGTACAAAGAAATATCTGCTTCGAAAACCAAAACGGAGGTATCTAACTGAATGGTTGTCAATGTGTGCATTCAACTGACAGAGGTAAACTCACGAGTGGATTCAGCGGTTTGCAAACCCTTTCTGTGCAGAATCCCAAAACCGGTATTTCCAGCCCAATGCAGGCATACGTACTACACCGCAGGAAAATTCGTGTAAAACTCAGGAGAAACGTTTCCTTGAAACTGCTCTGCTGTGCGTTCGTTCACCTAAGAGAGTTGAATCTATGTTGAGAATCAGCGAGTCAGAAACACGTTTCTTCTAGGAGCTGCGTTGGGATATTCCCGAGTGAATGGGACCGTAGGCTGTACAGAGAAATATCTGCTTCTAAAACCAAAACGTAGGTATCTAAATGAATGGTTGTCAATGTGTGCATTCAACTGACAGAGTTAAACTCACGTGTGGATACAGCGGTTTGCAAACGCTTTCTGTGCAGAATCCCAAAACCAGTATTTCCAGGCCAATGCAGGCATACGTACTAAACAGCAGGAAACTTCTTCTAAAACTCAGGAGAAACGTTTCCTTGAAACTGCTCTGCTGTGCGTTCGTTCACCTAAGAGAGTTGAATCTATGTTGAGATTCAGCGAGTCAGAAACACGTTTCTTCTAGGAGCTGCTTTGGGATATTCCCTATTGAATGGGACCATAGGCTGTACAGAGAAATATCTGCTTCTAAAACCAAAACGGAGCTATCTAACTGAATGGTTGTCAATTTGTGCATTCAACTGACAGAGTTAAACTCACGTGTGGATTCAGCGGTTTGCAAAGGCTTTCTGTGCAGAATCCCAAAACCGGTATTTCCAGCCCAATGGAGGCATACGTACTAAACAGCAGGAAGCTTCGTCTAAAACTCAGGAGAAACAATTCCTTGAAACTGCTCTGCTGTGCGTTCGTTCAACTAAGAGAGTTGAATCTATGTTGAGATTCAGTGAGTCAGAAACACGTTTCTTCTAGGAGCTGCTTTGGGATATTCCCGAGTGAATGGGATCATATGCTGAACAGAGAAATATCTGCTTCTAAAACCAAAACGGAGCTATCTAACTGAATGGTTGTCAATGTGTGCATTCAACTGACAGAGTTAAACTCACTTGTGGATTCAGCGGTTTGCAAAGCCTTTCTGTGCAGAATCCCAAAACCGGCATTTCCAGCCCAATGCCGGCATACGTACTAAACAGCAGGAAACTTCGTCTAAAAGTCAGGAGAAACGTTTTCTTGAAACTGCTCTACTGTGCGTTCGTTCACCTATGAGAGTTGAATCTATGTTGAGATTCAGCGAGTCAGAAACACGTTTCTTCTAGGAGCTGCGTTGGGATATTCCCGAGTGAATGGGACCATAGGCTGCACAGAGTAATATCTGCTTCTAAAACCAAAACGGAGCTATCTAACTGAATGGTTGTCAATGTGTGCATTCAACTGACAGAGGTAAACTCACGTGTGGATTCAGCGGTTTGCAAACACATTCTGTGCAGAATCACGAAACCGGCATTTCCTTCCCAATGCCGGCATACGTACGAAACAGCAGTATGACTTCGTCAAAAACTCAGGAGAAACGTTTCCTTGAAACTGCTCTGCTGTGCATTCGTTCACGTAAGAGAGTTGAATCTATGTTGAGATTCAGCGAGTCAGAAACACGTTTCTTCTAGGAGCTGCGTTGGGATATTCCCGAGTGAATGGGACCATAGGCTGTATAGAGAAATATCTGCTTCTAAAACCAAAACGGAGCTATCTAACTGAATGGTTGTCAATGTGTGCATTCAACTGACAGAGTTAAACTCACGTGTGGATTCAGCGGTTTGCAAACACATTCTGTGCAGAATCCCGAAACCGGCATTTCCTTCCCAATGCCGGCATACGTACGAAACAGCAGTATGACTTCGTCAAAAACTCAGGAGAAACGTTTCCTTGAAACTGCTCTGCTGTGCATTCGTTCACGTAAGAGAGTTGAATCTATGTTGAGATTCAGCGAGTCAGAAACACGTTTCTTCTAGGAGCTGCGTTGGGATATTCCCGAGTGAATGGGACCATAGGCTGTATAGAGAAATATCTGCTTCTAAAACCAAAACGGAGCTATCTAACTGAATGGTTGTCAATGTGTGCATTCAACTGACAGAGTTAAACTCACGTGTGGATTCAGCGGTTTGCAAACACTTTCTGTGCAGAATCCCAAAACCAGTATTTCCAGGCCAATGCAGGCATACGTACTAAACAGCAGGAAACTTCGTCTAAAACTCAGGAGAAACGTTTCCTTGAAACTGCTCTGCTGTGCGTTCGTTCACCTAAGAGAGTTGAATCTATGTTGAGATTCAGCGAGTCAGAAACACGTTTCTTCTAGGAGCTGCGTTGGGATATTCCCGAGTGAATGGGACCATAGGCTGTACAAAGAAATATCTGCTTCGAAAACCAAAACGGAGGTATCTAACTGAATGGTTGTCAATGTGTGCATTCAACTGACAGAGGTAAACTCACGAGTGGATTCAGCGGTTTGCAAACCCTTTCTGTGCAGAATCCCAAAACCGGTATTTCCAGCCCAATGCAGGCATACGTACTACACCGCAGGAAAATTCGTGTAAAACTCAGGAGAAACGTTTCCTTGAAACTGCTCTGCTGTGCGTTCGTTCACCTAAGAGAGTTGAATCTATGTTGAGAATCAGCGAGTCAGAAACACGTTTCTTCTAGGAGCTGCGTTGGGATATTCCCGAGTGAATGGGACCGTAGGCTGTACAGAGAAATATCTGCTTCTAAAACCAAAACGTAGGTATCTAAATGAATGGTTGTCAATGTGTGCATTCAACTGACAGAGTTAAACTCACGTGTGGATACAGCGGTTTGCAAACGCTTTCTGTGCAGAATCCCAAAACCAGTATTTCCAGGCCAATGCAGGCATACGTACTAAACAGCAGGAAACTTCTTCTAAAACTCAGGAGAAACGTTTCCTTGAAACTGCTCTGCTGTGCGTTCGTTCACCTAAGAGAGTTGAATCTATGTTGAGATTCAGCGAGTCAGAAACACGTTTCTTCTAGGAGCTGCTTTGGGATATTCCCTATTGAATGGGACCATAGGCTGTACAGAGAAATATCTGCTTCTAAAACCAAAACGGAGCTATCTAACTGAATGGTTGTCAATGTGTGCAGTCAACTGACAGAGGTAAACTCACGTGTGGATTCTGCGGTTTGCAAACACATTCTGTGCAGAATCTAGAAACCGGCATTTCCTTCCCAATGCCGGCATACGTACGAAACAGCAGTATGACTTCGTCTAAAACTCAGGAGAAACGTTTCCTTGAAACTCCTCTGCTGTGCGTTCGTTCTCGTAAGAGAGTTGAACCTATGTTGAGATTCAGCGAGTCAGAAACACGTTTCTTCTAGGAGATGCGTTGGGATATTCTCGAGTGAATGGGACCATAGGATGTACAGAGAAATATCTGCTTCTAAAACCAAAACGGAGCTATCTAACTGAATGGATGTCAATGTGTGCATTCAACTGACAGAGTTAAACTCACGTGTGGATTCAGCGGTTTGCAAACGCTTTCTGTGCAGAATCCCAAAACCAGTATTTCCAGGCCAATGCAGGCATACGTTCTAAACAGCGGGAAACTTCGTATAAAACTCAGGAGAATCGTTTCCTTGAAACTGCTCGGCTGTGCGGTCATTCACCTAAGATAGTTGAACCTATGTTGAGATTCAGCGAGTCAGAAACACATTTCTTCTAGGAGCTGCGTTGGGATATTCCCGAGTGAATGGGACCATCGGCTGCAGAGAGAAATATCTGCTTCTAAAACCAAAACGGAGCTATCTTACTGAATGGTTGTCAATGTGTGCATTCAACTGACAGAGGTAAACTCACGTGTGGATTCTGCGGTTTGCAAACACATTCTGTGCAGAATCTAGAAACCGGCATTTCCTTCCCAATGCCGGCATACGTACGAAACAGCAGTATGACTTCGTCTAAAACTCAGGAGAAACGTTTCCTTGAAACTCCTCTGCTGTGCGTTCGTTCACCTAAGAGAGGTGAATCTATGTTGAGATTCAGCGAGTCAGAAACACGTTTCTTCTAGGAGCTGCGTTGGGATATTCCCGAGTGAATGGGACCATAGGATGTACAGAGAAATATCTGCTTCTAAAACCAAAATGGAGCTACCTAACTTAATGGTTGTCAATGTGTGAATTCAAATGACAGAGTTAAACTCACGTGTGGATTCAGCGGTTTGCAAACCCTTTCTGTGCAGAATCCCAAAACCGGTATTTCCAGACCAATGCCGGCATACGTACTAAACAGCAGGAAACTTCGTCTAAAACTCAGGAGAAACGTTTCCTTGAAACTGCTCTGCTGTGCGTTCGTTCACCTAAGAGAGTTGAATCTATGTTGAGATTCAGAGAGTCAGAAACACGTTTCTTCTATGAGCTGCGTTGGGATATTCCCGAGTGAATGGGACCATAGGCTGTACAGAGAAATATCTTCTTCTAAATCCAAAACGGAGCTATCTATCTGAATGGTTGTCAATGTGTGCATTCAACTGACAGAGGTAAACTCACGAGTGGATTCAGCGGTTTGCAAACCCTTTCTGTACAGAATCCCAAAACCGGTATTTCCAGCCCAATGCAGGCATACGTACTAAACCGCAGGAAAATTCGTCTAAAACTCAGGAGAATCGTTTCCTTGAAACTGCTCTGCTGTGCGTTCGTTCACCTAAGAGAGGTGAATCGATGTTGAGATTCAGCGAGTCAGAAACACGTTTCTTCTAGGAGCTGCATTGGGATATTCCCGAGTGAATGGGACCATAGGCTGTACAGAGAAATATCTGCTTCTAAAACCAAAACGGAGGTATCTAACTGAATGGTTGTCAATGTGTGCATTCAACTGACAGAGTTAAACTCACGTGTGGATTCAGCGGTTTGCAAACGCTTTCTGTGCAGAATCCCAAAACCAGTATTTCCAGGCCAATGCAGGCAAACGTACTAAACAGCAGGAAACTTCGTCTAAAACTCAGGAGAAACGTTTCCTTGAAACTGCTCTGCTGTGCGTTCGTTCACCTAAGAGAGTTGAATCTATGTTGAGAATCAGCGAGTCAGAAACACGTTTCGTCTAGGAGCTGCGTTGGGATATTCCCGAGTAAATGGGACCATAGGCTGTACAGAGAAATATCTGCTTCTAAAACCAAAACAGAGCTATCTAACTGAATGGTTGTCAATGTGTGCATTCAACTGACAGAGTTAAACTCACGTGTGGATTCAGCGGTTTCCAAACGCTTTCTGTGCAGAATCCCAAAACCGGTATTTTCAGCCCAATGCTGGCATACGTACTAAACAGCAGGAAACTTCGTCTAAAACTCAGGAGAAACGTTTCCTTGAAACTGCTCTGCTGTGCGTTCGTTCAACCAAGAGAGTTGAACCTATGTTGAGATTCAGCGAGTCAGAAACACGTTTCTTCTAGGAGCTGCGTTGGGATATTCCCGAGTGAATGGGACCATAGGCTGCACAGAGAAATATCTGCTTCTAAAACCAAAACGGAGCTATCTAACTGAATGGTTGTCAATGTGTGCATTCAACTGACAGAGTTTAACTCACGTGTGGATTCAGCGGTTTGCAAACCCTTTCTCTGCAGAATCCCGTAACCGGCATTTCCTTCCTAATGCCGGCATACGTACGAAAGAGCAGTATGACTTCGTCAAAAACTCAGGAGAAACGTATCCTTGAAACTGCTCTGCTGTGCATTCCTTCACGTAAGAGAGTTGAATCTATGTTGAGATTCAGCGAGTCAGAAACACGTTTCTTCTAGGAGCTGTGTTGGGATATTCCCGAGTGAATGGGACCATAGGCTGTACAGAGAAATATCTGCTTCTAAAACCAAAACGGAGCTATCTAACTGAATGGTTGTCAATTTGTGCATTCAACTGACAGAGTTAAACTCACGTGTGGATTCAGCGGTTTGCAAAGGCTTTCTGTGCAGAATCCCAAAACCGGTATTTCCAGCCCAATGGAGGCATACGTACTAAACAGCAGGAAGCTTCGTCTAAAACTCAGGAGAAACAATTCCTTGAAACTGCTCTGCTGTGCGTTCGTTCAACTAAGAGAGTTGAATCTATGTTGAGATTCAGTGAGTCAGAAACACGTTTCTTCTAGGAGCTGCTTTGGGATATTCCCGAGTGAATGGGATCATATGCTGTACAGAGAAATATCTGCTTCTAAAACCAAAACGGAGCTATCTAACTGAATGGTTGTCAATGTGTGCATTCAACTGACAGAGTTAAACTCACTTGTGGATTCAGCGGTTTGCAAAGCCTTTCTGTGCAGAATCCCAAAACCGGCATTTCCAGCCCAATGCCGGCATACGTACTAAACAGCAGGAAACTTCGTCTAAAAGTCAGGAGAAACGTTTCCTTGAAACTGCTCTACTGTGCGTTCGTTCACCTATGAGAGTTGAATCTATGTTGAGATTCAGCGAGTCAGAAACACGTTTCTTCTAGGAGCTGCGTTGGGATATTCCCGAGTGAATGGGACCATAGGCTGCCCAGAGTAATATCTGCTTCTAAAACCAAAACGGAGCTATCTAACTGAATGGTTGTCAATGTGTGCATTCAACTGACAGAGGTAAACTCACGTGTGGATTCAGCGGTTTGCAAACACATTCTGTGCAGAATCCCGAAACCGGCATTTCCTTCCCAATGCCGGCATACGTACGAAACAGCAGTATGACTTCGTCAAAAACTCAGGAGAAACGTTTCCTTGAAACTGCTCTGCTGTGCATTCGTTCACGTAAGAGAGTTGAATCTATGTTGAGATTCAGCGAGTCAGAAACACGTTTCTTCTAGGAGCTGCGTTGGGATATTCCCGAGTGAATGGGACCATAGGCTGTATAGAGAAATATCTGCTTCTAAAACCAAAACGGAGCTATCTAACTGAATGGTTGTCAATGTGTGCATTCAACTGACAGAGGTAAACTCACGTGTGGATTCAGCGGTTTGCAAACACATTCTGTGCAGAATCCCGAAACCGGCATTTCCTTCCCAATGCCGGCATACGTACGAAACAGCAGTATGACTTCGTCAAAAACTCAGGAGAAACGTATCCTTGAAACTGCTCTGCTGTGCATTCCTTCACGTAAGAGAGTTGAACCTATGTTGAGATTCAGCGTGTCAGAAACACGTTTCTTCTAGGAGCTTCTTTGGGATATTCCCGAGTGAATGGGACCATAGGCTGCACAGAGAAATATCTGCTTCTAAAACCAAAACGGAGCTATCTAACTGAATGGTTGTCAATGTGTGCATTCAACTGACAGAGTTAAACTCACGTGTGGATACAGCGGTTTGCAAACGCTTTCTGTGCAGAATCCCAAAACCAGTATTTCCAGGCCAATGCAGGCATACGTACTAAACAGCAGGAAACTTCTTCTAAAACTCAGGAGAAACGTTTCCTTGAAACTGCTCTGCTGTGCGTTCGTTCACCTAAGAGAGTTGAATCTATGTTGAGATTCAGCGAGTCAGAAACACGTTTCTTCTAGGAGCTGCTTTGGGATATTCCCTAGTGAATGGGACCATAGGCTGTACAGAGAAATATCTGCTTCTAAAACCAAAACGGAGCTATCTAACTGAATGGTTGTCAATGTGTGCAGTCAACTGACAGAGGTAAACTCACGTGTGGATTCTGCGGTTTGCAAACACATTCTGTGCAGAATCTAGAAACCGGCATTTCCTTCCCAATGCCGGCATACGTACGAAACAGCAGTATGACTTCGTCTAAAACTCAGGAGAAACGTTTCCTTGAAACTCCTCTGCTGTGCGTTCGTTCTCGTAAGAGAGTTGAACCTATGTTGAGATTCAGCGAGTCAGAAACACGTTTCTTCTAGGAGATGCGTTGGGATATTCTCGAGTGAATGGGACCATAGGATGTACAGAGAAATATCTGCTTCTAAAACCAAAACGGAGCTATCTAACTGAATGGTTGTCAATGTGTGCATTCAACTGACAGAGTTAAACTCACGTGTGGATTCAGCGGTTTGCAAACGCTTTCTGTGCAGAATCCCAAAACCAGTATTTCCAGGCCAATGCAGGCATACGTTCTAAACAGCGGGAAACGTCGTATAAAACTCAGGAGAATCGTTTCCTTGAAACTGCTCGGCTGTGCGGTCATTCACCTAAGATAGTTGAACCTATGTTGAGATTCAGCGAGTCAGAAACACATTTCTTCTAGGAGCTGCGTTGGGATATTCCCGAGTGAATGGGACCATCGGCTGCAGAGAGAAATATCTGCTTCTAAAACCAAAACGGAGCTATCTTACTGAATGGTTGTCAATGTGTGCATTCAACTGACAGAGGTAAACTCACGTGTGGATTCTGCGGTTTGCAAACACATTCTGTGCAGAATCTAGAAACCGGCATTTCCTTCCCAATGCCGGCATACGTACGAAACAGCAGTATGACTTCGTCTAAAACTCAGGAGAAACGTTTCCTTGAAACTCCTCTGCTGTGCGTTCGTTCACCTAAGAGAGGTGAATCTATGTTGAGATTCAGCGAGTCAGAAACACGTTTCTTCTAGGAGCTGCGTTGGGATATTCCCGAGTGAATGGGACCATAGGATGTACAGAGAAATATCTGCTTCTAAAACCAAAATGGAGCTACCTAACTTAATGGTTGTCAATGTGTGAATTCAAATGACAGAGTTAAACTCACGTGTGGATTCAGCGGTTTGCAAACCCTTTCTGTGCAGAATCCCAAAACCGGTATTTCCAGACCAATGCCGGCATACGTACTAAACAGCAGGAAACTTCGTCTAAAACTCAGGAGAAACGTTTCCTTGAAACTGCTCTGCTGTGCGTTCGTTCACCTAAGAGAGTTGAATCTATGTTGAGATTCAGAGAGTCAGAAACACGTTTCTTCTATGAGCTGCGTTGGGATATTCCCGAGTGAATGGGACCATAGGCTGTACAGAGAAATATCTTCTTCTAAATCCAAAACGGAGCTATCTATCTGAATGGTTGTCAATGTGTGCATTCAACTGACAGAGGTAAACTCACGAGTGGATTCAGCGGTTTGCAAACCCTTTCTGTACAGAATCCCAAAACCGGTATTTCCAGCCCAATGCAGGCATACGTACTAAACCGCAGGAAAATTCGTCTAAAACTCAGGAGAATCGTTTCCTTGAAACTGCTCTGCTGTGCGTTCGTTCACCTAAGAGAGGTGAATCGATGTTGAGATTCAGCGAGTCGGAAACACGTTTCTTCTAGGAGCTGCATTGGGATATTCCCGAGTGAATGGGACCATAGGCTGTACAGAGAAATATCTGCTTCTAAAACCAAAACGGAGGTATCTAACTGAATGGTTGTCAATGTGTGCATTCAACTGACAGAGTTAAACTCACGTGTGGATTCAGCGGTTTGCAAACGCTTTCTGTGCAGAATCCCAAAACCAGTATTTCCAGGCCAATGCAGGCAAAAGTACTAAACAGCAGGAAACTTCGTCTAAAACTCAGGAGAAACGTTTCCTTGAAACTGCTCTGCTGTGCGTTCGTTCACCTAAGAGAGTTGAATCTATGTTGAGAATCAGCGAGTCAGAAACACGTTTCGTCTAGGAGCTGCGTTGGGATATTCCCGAGTAAATGGGACCATAGGCTGTACAGAGAAATATCTGCTTCTAAAACCAAAACAGAGCTATCTAACTGAATGGTTGTCAATGTGTGCATTCAACTGACAGAGTTAAACTCACGTGTGGATTCAGCGGTTTCCAAACGCTTTCTGTGCAGAATCCCAAAACCGGTATTTTCAGCCCAATGCTGGCATACGTACTAAACAGCAGGAAACTTCGTCTAAAACTCAGGAGAAACGTTTCCTTGAAACTGCTCTGCTGTGCGTTCGTTCAACCAAGAGAGTTGAACCTATGTTGAGATTCAGCGAGTCAGAAACACGTTTCTTCTAGGAGCTGCGTTGGGATATTCCCGAGTGAATGGGACCATAGGCTGCACAGAGAAATATCTGCTTCTAAAACCAAAACGGAGCTATCTAACTGAATGGTTGTCAATGTGTGCATTCAACTGACAGAGTTTAACTCACGTGTGGATTCAGCGGTTTGCAAACCCTTTCTCTGCAGAATCCCGAAACCGGCATTTCCTTCCTAATGCCGGCATACGTACGAAACAGCAGTACGACTTCGTCAAAAACTCAGGAGAAACGTATCCTTGAAACTGCTCTGCTGTGCATTCCTTCACGTAAGAGAGTTGAATCTATGTTGAGATTCAGCGAGTCAGAAACACGTTTCTTCTAGGAGCTGTGTTGGGATATTCCCGAGTGAATGGGACCATAGGCTGTACAGAGAAATATCTGCTTCTAAAACCAAAACGGAGCTATCTAACTGAATGGTTGTCAATTTGTGCATTCAACTGACAGAGTTAAACTCACGTGTGGATTCAGCGGTTTGCAAAGGCTTTCTGTGCAGAATCCCAAAACCGGTATTTCCAGCCCAATGGAGGCATACGTACTAAACAGCAGGAAGCTTCGTCTAAAACTCAGGAGAAACAATTCCTTGAAACTGCTCTGCTGTGCGTTCGTTCAACTAAGAGAGTTGAATCTATGTTGAGATTCAGTGAGTCAGAAACACGTTTCTTCTAGGAGCTGCTTTGGGATATTCCCGAGTGAATGGGATCATATGCTGTACAGAGAAATATCTGCTTCTAAAACCAAAACGGAGCTATCTAACTGAATGGTTGTCAATGTGTGCATTCAACTGACAGAGTTAAACTCACTTGTGGATTCAGCGGTTTGCAAAGCCTTTCTGTGCAGAATCCCAAAACCGGCATTTCCAGCCCAATGCCGGCATACGTACTAAACAGCAGGAAACTTCGTCTAAAAGTCAGGAGAAACGTTTCCTTGAAACTGCTCTACTGTGCGTTCGTTCACCTATGAGAGTTGAATCTATGTTGAGATTCAGCGAGTCAGAAACACGTTTCTTCTAGGAGCTGCGTTGGGATATTCCCGAGTGAATGGGACCATAGGCTGCACAGAGTAATATCTGCTTCTAAAACCAAAACGGAGCTATCTAACTGAATGGTTGTCAATGTGTGCATTCAACTGACAGAGGTAAACTCACGTGTGGATTCAGCGGTTTGCAAACACATTCTGTGCAGAATCCCGAAACCGGTATTTCCTTCCCAATGCCGGCATACGTACGAAACAGCAGTATGACTTCGTCAAAAACTCAGGAGAAACGTTTCCTTGAAACTGCTCTGCTGTGCATTCGTTCACGTAAGAGAGTTGAATCTATGTTGAGATTCAGCGAGTCAGAAACACGTTTCTTCTAGGAGCTGCGTTGGGATATTCCCGAGTGAATGGGACCATAGGCTGTATAGAGAAATATCTGCTTCTAAAACCAAAACGGAGCTATCTAACTGAATGGTTGTCAATGTGTGCATTCAACTGACAGAGTTAAACTCACGTGTGGATTCAGCGGTTTGCAAACACATTCTGTGCAGAATCCCGAAACCGGCATTTCCTTCCCAATGCCGGCATACGTACGAAACAGCAGTATGACTTCGTCAAAAACTCAGGAGAAACGTATCCTTGAAACTGCTCTGCTGTGCATTCCTTCACATAAGAGAGTTGAACCTATGTTGAGATTCAGCGTGTCAGAAACACGTTTCTTCTAGGAGCTTCTTTGGGATATTCCCGAGTGAATGGGACCATAGGCTGCACAGAGAAATATCTGCTTCTAAAACCAAAACGGAGCTATCTAACTGAATGGTTGTCAATGTGTGCATTCAACTGACAGAGTTAAACTCACGTGTGGATTCAGCGGTTTGCAAACACTTTCTGTGCAGAATCCCAAAACCAGTATTTCCAGGCCAATGCAGGCATACGCACTAAACAGCAGGAAACTTCGTCTAAAACTCAGGAGAAACGTTTCCTTGAAACTGCTCTGCTGTGCGTTCGTTCACCTAAGAGAGTTGAATCTATGTTGAGATTCAGCGAGTCAGAAACACGTTTCTTCTAGGAGCTGCGTTGGGATATTCCCGAGTGAATGGGACCATAGGCTGTACAAAGAAATATCTGCTTCGAAAACCAAAACGGAGGTATCTAACTGAATGGTTGTCAATGTGTGCATTCAACTGACAGAGGTAAACTCACGAGTGGATTCAGCGGTTTGCAAACCCTTTCTGTGCAGAATCCCAAAACCGGTATTTCCAGCCCAATGCAGGCATACGTACTACACCGCAGGAAAATTCGTGTAAAACTCAGGAGAAACGTTTCCTTGAAACTGCTCTGCTGTGCGTTCGTTCACCTAAGAGAGTTGAATCTATGTGGAGAATCAGCGAGTCAGAAACACGTTTCTTCTAGGAGCTGCGTTGGGATATTCCCGAGTGAATGGGACCGTAGGCTGTACAGAGAAATATCTGCTTCTAAAACCAAAACGTAGGTATCTAAATGAATGGTTGTCAATGTGTGCATTCAACTGACAGAGTTAAACTCACGTGTGGATACAGCGGTTTGCAAACGCTTTCTGTGCAGAATCCCAAAACCAGTATTTCCAGGCCAATGCAGGCATACGTACTAAACAGCAGGAAACTTCTTCTAAAACTCAGGAGAAACGTTTCCTTGAAACTGCTCTGCTGTGCGTTCGTTCACCTAAGAGAGTTGAATCTATGTTGAGATTCAGCGAGTCAGAAACACGTTTCTTCTAGGAGCTGCTTTGGGATATTCCCTAGTGAATGGGACCATAGGCTGTACAGAGAAATATCTGCTTCTAAAACCAAAACGGAGCTATCTAACTGAATGGTTGTCAATGTGTGCAGTCAACTGACAGAGGTAAACTCACGTGTGGATTCTGCGGTTTGCAAACACATTCTGTGCAGAATCTAGAAACCGGCATTTCCTTCCCAATGCCGGCATACGTACGAAACAGCAGTATGACTTCGTCTAAAACTCAGGAGAAACGTTTCCTTGAAACTCCTCTGCTGTGCGTTCGTTCTCGTAAGAGAGTTGAACCTATGTTGAGATTCAGCGAGTCAGAAACACGTTTCTTCTAGGAGATGCGTTGGGATATTCTCGAGTGAATGGGACCATAGGATGTACAGAGAAATATCTGCTTCTAAAACCAAAACGGAGCTATCTAACTGAATGGTTGTCAATGTGTGCATTCAACTGACAGAGTTAAACTCACGTGTGGATTCAGCGGTTTGCAAACGCTTTCTGTGCAGAATCCCAAAACCAGTATTTCCAGGCCAATGCAGGCATACGTTCTAAACAGCGGGAAACGTCGTATAAAACTCAGGAGAATCGTTTCCTTGAAACTGCTCGGCTGTGCGGTCATTCACCTAAGATAGTTGAACCTATGTTGAGATTCAGCGAGTCAGAAACACATTTCTTCTAGGAGCTGCGTTGGGATATTCCCGAGTGAATGGGACCATCGGCTGCAGAGAGAAATATCTGCTTCTAAAACCAAAACGGAGCTATCTTACTGAATGGTTGTCAATGTGTGCATTCAACTGACAGAGGTAAACTCACGTGTGGATTCTGCGGTTTGCAAACACATTCTGTGCAGAATCTAGAAACCGGCATTTCCTTCCCAATGCCGGCATACGTACGAAACAGCAGTATGACTTCGTCTAAAACTCAGGAGAAACGTTTCCTTGAAACTCCTCTGCTGTGCGTTCGTTCACCTAAGAGAGGTGAATCTATGTTGAGATTCAGCGAGTCAGAAATACGTTTCTTCTAGGAGCTGCGTTGGGATATTCCCGAGTGAATGGGACCATAGGATGTACAGAGAAATATCTGCTTCTAAAACCAAAATGGAGCTACCTAACTTAATGGTTGTCAATGTGTGAATTCAAATGACAGAGTTAAACTCACGTGTGGATTCAGCGGTTTGCAAACCCTTTCTGTGCAGAATCCCAAAACCGGTATTTCCAGACCAATGCCGGCATACGTACTAAACAGCAGGAAACTTCGTCTAAAACTCAGGAGAAACGTTTCCTTGAAACTGCTCTGCTGTGCGTTCGTTCACCTAAGAGAGTTGAATCTATGTTGAGATTCAGAGAGTCAGAAACACGTTTCTTCTATGAGCTGCGTTGGGATATTCCCGAGTGAATGGGACCATAGGCTGTACAGAGAAATATCTTCTTCTAAATCCAAAACGGAGCTATCTATCTGAATGGTTGTCAATGTGTGCATTCAACTGACAGAGGTAAACTCACGAGTGGATTCAGCGGTTTGCAAACCCTTTCTGTACAGAATCCCAAAACCGGTATTTCCAGCCCAATGCAGGCATACGTACTAAACCGCAGGAAAATTCGTCTAAAACTCAGGAGAATCGTTTCCTTGAAACTGCTCTGCTGTGCGTTCGTTCACCTAAGAGAGGTGAATCGATGTTGAGATTCAGCGAGTCAGAAACACGTTTCTTCTAGGAGCTGCATTGGGATATTCCCGAGTGAATGGGACCATAGGCTGTACAGAGAAATATCTGCTTCTAAAACCAAAACGGAGGTATCTAACTGAATGGTTGTCAATGTGTGCATTCAACTGACAGAGTTAAACTCACGTGTGGATTCAGCGGTTTGCAAACGCTTTCTGTGCAGAATCCCAAAACCAGTATTTCCAGGCCAATGCAGGCAAACGTACTAAACAGCAGTCAACTTCGTCTAAAACTCAGGAGAAACGTTTCCTTGAAACTGCTCTGCTGTGCGTTCGTTCACCTAAGAGAGTTGAATCTATGTTGAGAATCAGCGAGTCAGAAACACGTTTCGTCTAGGAGCTGCGTTGGGATATTCCCGAGTAAATGGGACCATAGGCTGTACAGAGAAATATCTGCTTCTAAAACCAAAACAGAGCTATCTAACTGAATGGTTGTCAATGTGTGCATTCAACTGACAGAGTTAAACTCACGTGTGGATTCAGCGGTTTCCAAACGCTTTCTGTGCAGAATCCCAAAACCGGTATTTTCAGCCCAATGCTGGCATACGTACTAAACAGCAGGAAACTTCGTCTAAAACTCAGGAGAAACGTTTCCTTGAAACTGCTCTGCTGTGCGTTCGTTCAACCAAGAGAGTTGAACCTATGTTGAGATTCAGCGAGTCAGAAACACGTTTCTTCTAGGAGCTGCGTTGGGATATTCCCGAGTGAATGGGACCATAGGCTGCACAGAGAAATATCTGCTTCTAAAACCAAAACGGAGCTATCTAACTGAATGGTTGTCAATGTGTGCATTCAACTGACAGAGTTTAACTCACGTGTGGATTCAGCGGTTTGCAAACCCTTTCTCTGCAGAATCCCGAAACCGGCATTTCCTTCCTAATGCCGGCATACGTACGAAACAGCAGTATGACTTCGTCAAAAACTCAGGAGAAACGTATCCTTGAAACTGCTCTGCTGTGCATTCCTTCACGTAAGAGAGTTGAATCTATGTTGAGATTCAGCGAGTCAGAAACACGTTTCTTCTAGGAGCTGTGTTGGGATATTCCCGAGTGAATGGGACCATAGGCTGTACAGAGAAATATCTGCTTCTAAAACCAAAACGGAGCTATCTAACTGAATGGTTGTCAATTTGTGCATTCAACTGACAGAGTTAAACTCACGTGTGGATTCAGCGGTTTGCAAAGGCTTTCTGTGCAGAATCCCAAAACCGGTATTTCCAGCCCAATGGAGGCATACGTACTAAACAGCAGGAAGCTTCGTCTAAAACTCAGGAGAAACAATTCCTTGAAACTGCTCTGCTGTGCGTTCGTTCAACTAAGAGAGTTGAATCTATGTTGAGATTCAGTGAGTCAGAAACACGTTTCTTCTAGGAGCTGCTTTGGGATATTCCCGAGTGAATGGGATCATATGCTGTACAGAGAAATATCTGCTTCTAAAACCAAAACGGAGCTATCTAACTGAATGGTTGTCAATGTGTGCATTCAACTGACAGAGTTAAACTCACTTGTGGATTCAGCGGTTTGCAAAGCCTTTCTGTGCAGAATCCCAAAACCGGCATTTCCAGCCCAATGCCGGCATACGTACTAAACAGCAGGAAACTTCGTCTAAAAGTCAGGAGAAACGTTTCCTTGAAACTGCTCTACTGTGCGTTCGTTCACCTATGAGAGTTGAATCTATGTTGAGATTCAGCGAGTCAGAAACACGTTTCTTCTAGGAGCTGCGTTGGGATATTCCCGAGTGAATGGGACCATAGGCTGCACAGAGTAATATCTGCTTCTAAAACCAAAACGGAGCTATCTAACTGAATGGTTGTCAATGTGTGCATTCAACTGACAGAGGTAAACTCACGTGTGGATTCAGCGGTTTGCAAACACATTCTGTGCAGAATCCCGAAACCGGCATTTCCTTCCCAATGCCGGCATACGTACGAAACAGCAGTATGACTTCGTCAAAAACTCAGGAGAAACGTTTCCTTGAAACTGCTCTGCTGTGCATTCGTTCACGTAAGAGAGTTGAATCTATGTTGAGATTCAGCGAGTCAGAAACACGTTTCTTCTAGGAGCTGCGTTGGGATATTCCCGAGTGAATGGGACCATAGGCTGTATAGAGAAATATCTGCTTCTAAAACCAAAACGGAGCTATCTAACTGAATGGTTGTCAATGTGTGCATTCAACTGACAGAGTTAAACTCAAGTGTGGATTCAGCGGTTTGCAAACACATTCTGTGCAGAATCCCGAAACCGGCATTTCCTTCCCAATGCCGGCATACGTACGAAACAGCAGTATGACTTCGTCAAAAACTCAGGAGAAACGTATCCTTGAAACTGCTCTGCTGTGCATTCCTTCACGTAAGAGAGTTGAACCTATGTTGAGATTCAGCGTGTCAGAAACACGTTTCTTCTAGGAGCTTCTTTGGGATATTCCCGAGTGAATGGGACCATAGGCTGCACAGAGAAATATCTGCTTCTAAAACCAAAACGGAGCTATCTAACTGAATGGTTGTCAATGTGTGCATTCAACTGACAGAGGTAAACTCACGTGTGGATTCAGCGGTTTGCAAACCCTTTCTGTGCAGAATCCCAAAACCGGTATTTCCAGACCAATGCCGGCATACGTACTAAACAGCAGGAAACTTAGTCTAAAACTCAGGAAAAACGTTTCCTTGAAACTGCTCTGCTGTGCGTTCGTTTACCTAAGAGAGTTGAATCTATGTTGAGATTCAGCGAGTCAGAAACACGTTTCTTCTAGGAGCTGCATTGGGATATTCCCGAGTGAATGGGACCATAGGCTGTACAGAGAAATATCTGCTTCTAAAACCAAAACGGAGGTATCTAACTGAATGGTTGTCAATGTGTGCATTCAACTGACAGAGTTAAACTCACGTGTGGATTCAGCGGTTTGCAAACGCTTTCTGTGCAGAATCCCAAAACCAGTATTTCCAGGCCAATGCAGGCATACGTACTAAACAGCAGGAAACTTCGTCTAAAACTCAGGAGAAACGTTTCCTTGAAAATCCTCTGCTGTGCGTTCGTTCACCTAAGAGAGTTGAATCTATGTTGAGATTCAGCGAGTCAGAAACACGTTTCTTCTAGGAGCTGCGTTGGGATATTCCCGAGTGAATGGGACCATAGGCTGTACAGAGAAATATCTGCTTCTAAAACCAAAACGGAGCTATCTAACTGAATGGTTTTCAATGTGTGCATTCAACTGACAGAGTTAAACTCACGTGTGGATTCAGCGGTTTGCAAACGCTTTCTGTGCAGAATCTGAAAACCGGTATTTCCAGCCCAATGCTGGCATACGTACGAAACAGCAGGAAACTTCGTCTAAAACTCAGGAGAAACGTTTCCTTGAAACTGCTCTGCTGTGTGTTCGTTCAATTAAGAGAGTTGAATCTATGTTGAGATTCAGCGAGTCAGAAATACGTTTCTTCTATGAGCTGCGTTGGGATATTACCGAGTGAATGGGACCATAGGATGTACAGAGAAATATCTGCTTCTAAAACCAAAACGGAGCTATCTAACTGAATGGTTGTCAATGTGTGCATTCAACTGACAGAGTTAAACTCACATGTGGATTCAGCGGTTTGCAAATCATTTCTGTGCAGAATCCCGAAACCGGTATTTCCAGCCCAATGCAGGCTTACGTACTAAAGAGCAGGAAACTAAGTCTGAAACTCAGGAGAAACGTTTCCTTGAAACTCATCTGCTGTGCGTTCGTTCACCTAAGAGAGTTGAATCTATGTTGAGATTCAGCGAGTCAGAAACACGTTTCTCCTAGGAGCTGCGTTGGGATATTCCCGAGTGAATGGGACCATAGGCTGTACAAAGAAATATCTGCTTCTAAAACCAAAACGGAGGTATCTAACTGAATGGCTGTCAATGTGTGCATTCAACTGACAGAGTTAAACTCACGTGTGGATTCAGCGGTTTGCAAACTCTTTCTGTGCAGAATCCCAAAACCGGTATTTCCAGCCCAATGCAGGCATACATACTAAACAGCAGGAAACTTCGTATAAAACTCAGGAGAATCGTTTCCTTGAAACTGCTCGGCTGTGCGGTCATTCACCTAAGATTGTTGAACCTATGTTGAGATTCAGCGAGTCAGAAACACATTTCTTCTAGGAGCTGCGTTGGGATATTCCCGAGTGAATGGGACCATCGGCTGCAGAGAGAAATATCTGCTTCTAAAACCAAAACGGAGCTATCTTACTGAATGGTTGTCAATGTGTGCATTCAACTGACAGAGGTAAACTCACGTGTGGATGCTGCGGTTTGCAAACACATTCTGTGCAGAATCTAGAAACCGGCATTTCCTTCCCAATGCCGGCATACGTACGAAACAGCAGTATGACTTCGTCTAAAACTCAGGAGAAACGTTTCCTTGAAACTCCTCTGCTGTGCGTTCGTTCACCTAAGAGAGGTGAATCTATGTTGAGATTCAGCGAGTCAGAAACACGTTTCTTCTAGGAGCTGCGTTGGGATATTCCCGAGTGAATGGGACCATAGGATGTACAGAGAAATATCTGCTTCTAAAACCAAAATGGAGCTACCTAACTTAATGGTTGTCAATGTGTGAATTCAAATGACAGAGTTAAACTCACGTGCGGATTCAGCGGTTTGCAAACCCTTTCTGTGCAGAATCCCAAAACCGGTATTTCCAGACCAATGCCGGCATACGTACTAAACAGCAGGAAACTTCGTCTAAAACTCAGGAGAAACGTTTCCTTGAAACTGCTCTGCTGTGCGTTCGTTCACCTAAGAGAGTTGAATCTATGTTGAGATTCAGAGAGTCAGAAACACGTTTCTTCTATGAGCTGCGTTGGGATATTCCCGAGTGAATGGGACCATAGGCTGTACAGAGAAATATCTTCTTCTAAATCCAAAACGGAGCTATCTATCTGAATGGTTGTCAATGTGTGCATTCAACTGACAGAGGTAAACTCACGAGTGGATTCAGCGGTTTGCAAACCCTTTCTGTACAGAATCCCAAAACCGGTATTTCCAGCCCAATGCAGGCATACGTACTACACCGCAGGAAAATTCGTCTAAAACTCAGGAGAATCGTTTCCTTGAAACTGCTCTGCTGTGCGTTCGTTCACCTAAGAGAGGTGAATCGATGTTGAGATTCAGCGAGTCAGAAACACGTTTCTTCTAGGAGCTGCATTGGGATATTCCCGAGTGAATGGGACCATAGGCTGTACAGAGAAATATCTGCTTCTAAAACCAAAACGGAGGTATCTAACTGAATGGTTGTCAATGTGTGCATGCAACTGACAGAGTTAAACTCACGTGTGGATTCAGCGGTTTGCAAACGCTTTCTGTGCAGAATCCCAAAACCAGTATTTCCAGGCCAATGCAGGCAAACATACTAAACAGCAGGAAACTTCGTCTAAAACTCAGGAGAAACGTTTCCTTGAAACTGCTCTGCTGTGCGTTCGTTCACCTAAGAGAGTTGAATCTATGTTGAGAATCAGCGAGTCAGAAACACGTTTCGTCTAGGAGCTGCGTTGGGATATTCCCGAGTAAATGGGACCATAGGCTGTACA
The DNA here is from genome assembly GCF_030222135.1 of Aotus nancymaae. Lineage (NCBI taxonomy): Eukaryota > Metazoa > Chordata > Mammalia > Primates > Aotidae > Aotus > Aotus nancymaae. The sequence goes on along the minus strand of NW_026988517.1, from coordinate 6,071,362 downwards.
GAGAAATATCTGCTTCTAAAACCAAAACAGAGCTATCTAACTGAATGGTTGTCAATGTGTGCATTCAACTGACAGAGTTAAACTCACGTGTGGATTCAGCGGTTTCCAAACGCTTTCTGTGCAGAATCCCAAAACCGGTATTTTCAGCCCAATGCTGGCATACGTACTAAACAGCAGGAAACTTCGTCTAAAACTCAGGAGAAACGTTTCCTTGAAACTGCTCTGCTGTGCGTTCGTTCAACCAAGAGAGTTGAACCTATGTTGAGATTCAGCGAGTCAGAAACACGTTTCTTCTAGGAGCTGCGTTGGGATATTCCCGAGTGAATGGGACCATAGGCTGCACAGAGAAATATCTGCTTCTAAAACCAAAACGGAGCTATCTAACTGAATGGTTGTCAATGTGTGCATTCAACTGACAGAGTTTAACTCACGTGTGGATTCAGCGGTTTGCAAACCCTTTCTCTGCAGAATCCCGAAACCGGCATTTTCTTCCTAATGCCGGCATACGTACGAAACAGCAGTATGACTTCGTCAAAAACTCAGGAGAAACGTATCCTTGAAACTGCTCTGCTGTGCATTCCTTCACGTAAGAGAGTTGAATCTATGTTGAGATTCAGCGAGTCAGAAACACGTTTCTTCTAGGAGCTGTGTTGGGATATTCCCGAGTGAATGGGACCATAGGCTGTACAGAGAAATATCTGCTTCTAAAACCAAAACGGAGCTATCTAACTGAATGGTTGTCAATTTGTGCATTCAACTGACAGAGTTAAACTCACGTGTGGATTCAGCGGTTTGCAAAGGCTTTCTGTGCAGAATCCCAAAACCGGTATTTCCAGCCCAATGGAGGCATACGTACTAAACAGCAGGAAGCTTCGTCTAAAACTCAGGAGAAACAATTCCTTGAAACTGCTCTGCTGTGCGTTCGTTCAACTAAGAGAGTTGAATCTATGTTGAGATTCAGTGAGTCAGAAACACGTTTCTTCTAGGAGCTGCTTTGGGATATTCCCGAGTGAATGGGATCATATGCTGTACAGAGAAATATCTGCTTCTAAAACCAAAACGGAGCTATCTAACTGAATGGTTGTCAATGTGTGCATTCAACTGACAGAGTTAAACTCACTTGTGGATTCAGCGGTTTGCAAAGCCTTTCTGTGCAGAATCCCAAAACCGGCATTTCCAGCCCAATGCCGGCATACGTACTAAACAGCAGGAAACTTCGTCTAAAAGTCAGGAGAAACGTTTCCTTGAAACTGCTCTACTGTGCGTTCGTTCACCTATGAGAGTTGAATCTATGTTGAGATTCAGCGAGTCAGAAACACGTTTCTTCTAGGAGCTGCGTTGGGATATTCCCGAGTGAATGGGACCATAGGCTGCACAGAGTAATATCTGCTTCTAAAACCAAAACGGAGCTTTCTAACTGAATGGTTGTCAATGTGTGCATTCAACTGACAGAGGTAAACTCACGTGTGGATTCAGCGGTTTGCAAACACATTCTGTGCAGAATCCCGAAACCGGCATTTCCTTCCCAATGCCGGCATACGTACGAAACAGCAGTATGACTTCGTCAAAAACTCAGGAGAAACGTTTCCTTGAAACTGCTCTGCTGTGCATTCGTTCACGTAAGAGAGTTGAATCTATGTTGAGATTCAGCGAGTCAGAAACACGTTTCTTCTAGGAGCTGCGTTGGGATATTCCCGAGTGAATGGGACCATAGGCTGTATAGAGAAATATCTGCTTCTAAAACCAAAACGGAGCTATCTAACTGAATGGTTGTCAATGTGTGCATTCAACTGACAGAGTTAAACTCAAGTGTGGATTCAGCGGTTTGCAAACACATTCTGTGCAGAATCCCGAAACCGGCATTTCCTTCCCAATGCCGGCATACGTACGAAACAGCAGTATGACTTCGTCAAAAACTCAGGAGAAACGTATCCTTGAAACTGCTCTGCTGTGCATTCCTTCACGTAAGAGAGTTGAACCTATGTTGAGATTCAGCGTGTCAGAAACACGTTTCTTCTAGGAGCTTCTTTGGGATATTCCCGAGTGAATGGGACCATAGGCTGCACAGAGAAATATCTGCTTCTAAAACCAAAACGGAGCTATCTAACTGAATGGTTGTCAATGTGTGCATTCAACTGACAGAGGTAAACTCACGTGTGGATTCAGCGGTTTGCAAACCCTTTCTGTGCAGAATCCCAAAACCGGTATTTCCAGACCAATGCCGGCATACGTACTAAACAGCAGGAAACTTAGTCTAAAACTCAGGAAAAACGTTTCCTTGAAACTGCTCTGCTGTGCGTTCGTTCACCTAAGAGAGTTGAATCTATGGTGAGATTCAGCGAGTCAGAAACACGTTTCTTCTAGGAGCTGCATTGGGATATTCCCGAGTGAATGGGACCATAGGCTGTACAGAGAAATATCTGCTTCTAAAACCAAAACGGAGGTATCTAACTGAATGGTTGTCAATGTGTGCATTCAACTGACAGAGTTAAACTCACGTGTGGATTCAGCGGTTTGCAAACGCTTTCTGTGCAGAATCCCAAAACCAGTATTTCCAGGCCAATGCAGGCATACGTACTAAACAGCAGGAAACTTCGTCTAAAACTCAGGAGAAACGTTTCCTTGAAAATCCTCTGCTGTGCGTTCGTTCACCTAAGAGAGTTGAATCTATGTTGAGATTCAGCGAGTCAGAAACACGTTTCTTCTAGGAGCTGCGTTGGGATATTCCCGAGTGAATGGGACCATAGGCTGTACAGAGAAATATCTGCTTCTAAAACCAAAACGGAGCTATCTAACTGAATGGTTTTCAATGTGTGCATTCAACTGACAGAGTTAAACTCACGTGTGGATTCAGCGGTTTGCAAACGCTTTCTGTGCAGAATCTGAAAACCGGTATTTCCAGCCCAATGCTGGCATACGTACGAAACAGCAGGAAACTTCGTCTAAAACTCAGGAGAAACGTTTCCTTGAAACTGCTCTGCTGTGTGTTCGTTCAATTAAGAGAGTTGAATCTATGTTGAGATTCAGCGAGTCAGAAATACGTTTCTTCTATGAGCTGCGTTGGGATATTCCCGAGTGAATGGGACCATAGGCTGTACAGAGAAATATCTGCTTCTAAAACCAAAACGGAGCTATCTAACTAAATGGTTGTCAATGTGTGCATTCAACTGACAGAGGTAAACTCACGTGTGGATTCTGCGGTTTGCAAACACATTCTGTGCAGAATCTAGAAACCGGCATTTCCTTCCCAATGCCGGCATACGTACGAAACAGCAGTATGACTTCGTCTAAAACTCAGGAGAAACGTTTCCTTGAAACTCCTCTGCTGTGCGTTCGTTCACGTAAGAGTGTTGAATCTATGTTGAGATTCAGCGAGTCAGAAACACGTTTCTTCTAGGAGCTGCGTTGGGATATTACCGAGTGAATGGGACCATAGGATGTACAGAGAAATATCTGCTTCTAAAACCAAAACGGAGCTATCTAACTGAATGGTTGTCAATGTGTGCATTCAACTGACAGAGGTAAACTCACGTGTGTATTCAGCGATTTGCAAACCCTTTCTGTGCAGAATCCCGAAACCGGTATTTCCAGACCAATGCCGGCATACGTACTAAACAGCAGGAAACTTCGTCTAAAACTCAGGAAAAACGTTTCCTTGAAACTGCTCTGCTGTGCGTTCGTTCACCTAAGAGAGTTGAATCTATGTTGAGATTCAGCGAGTCAGAAACACGTTTCTTCTAGGAGCTGCATTGGGATATTCCCGAGTGAATGGGACCATAGGCTGTACAGAGAAATATCTGCTTCTAAAACCAAAACGGAGGTATCTAACTGAATGGTTGTCAATGTGTGCATTCAACTGACAGAGTTAAACTCACGTGTGGATTCAGCGGTTTGCAAACGCTTTCTGTGCAGAATCCCAAAACCAGTATTTCCAGGCCAATGCAGGCATACGTTCTAAACAGCAGGAAACTTCGTCTAAAACTCAGGAGAAACGTTTCCTTGAAACTGCTCTGCTGTGCGTTCGTTCACCTCAGAGAGTTGAATCTATGTTGAGATTCACCGAGTCAGAAACACGTTTCTTCTAGGAGCTGCGTTGGGATATTCCCGAGTGAATGGGACCATAGGCTGTACAGAGAAATATCTGCTTCTAAAACCAAAACGGAGCTATCTAACTGAATGGTTTTCAATGTGTGCATTCAACTGACAGAGTTAAACTCACGTGTGGATTCAGCGGTTTGCAAACGCTTTCCGTGCAGAATCTGAAAACCGGTATTTCCAGCCCAATGCTGGCATACGTACGAAACAGCAGGAAACTACGTCTAAAACTCAGGAGAAACGTTTCCTTGAAACTGCTCTGCTGTGTGTTGGTTCAATTAAGAGAGTTGAATCTATGTTGAGATTCAGCGAGTCAGAAATACGTTTCTTCTAGGAGCTGCGTTGGGATATTCCCGAGTGAATGGGACCATAGGCTGCACAGAGAAATATCTGCTTCTAAAACCAAAACGGAGCTATCTAACTGAATGGTTGTCAATGTGTGCATTCAACTGACAGAGGTAAACTCACGTTTGGATTCTGCGGTTTGCAAACACATTCTGTGCAGAATCTAGAAACCGGCATTTCCTTCCCAATGCCGGCATACGTACGAAACAGCAGTATGACTTCGTCTAAAACTCAGGAGAAACGTTTCCTTGAAACTCCTCTGCTGTGCGTTCGTTCACGTAAGAGAGTTGAATCTATGTTGAGATTCAGCGAGTCAGAAACACGTTTCTTCTAGGAGCTGCGTTGGGATATTCCCGAGTGAATGGGACCATAGGATGTACAGAGAAATATCTGCTTCTAAAACCAAAACGGAGCTATCTAACTGAATGGTTGTCCATGTGTGCATTCAACTGACAGAGTTAAACTCACGTGTGGATTCAGCGGTTTGCAAACCATTTCTGTGCAGAATCCCGTAACTGGTATTTCCAGCCCAATGCCGGCTTACGTACTAAACAGCAGGAAACTAAGTCTGAAACTCAGGAGAAACGTTTCCTTGAAACTCATCTGCTGTGCGTTCGTTCACCTAAAGGAGTTGAATCTATGTTGAAATTCAGCGTGTCAGAAACACGTTTCTTCTAGGAGCTGCGTTTGGATATTCCCGAGTGAATGGGACCATAGGCTGTACAGAGAAATATCTGCTTCTAAAACCAAAACGGAGATATCTAACTGAATGGTTGTCAATGTGTGCATTCAACTGACAGAGTTAATCTCACGTGTGGATTCAGCGGTTTGCAAACACTTTCTGTGCAGAATCCCGAAACCGGCATTTCCTTCCCAATGCCGGCATACGTACGAAACAGCAGTATGACTTCGTCAAAAACTCAGGAGAAACGTTTCCTTGAAACTGTTCTGATGTGCGTTCGTTCCCGTAAGAGAGTTGAATCTATGTTGAGATTCAGCGAGTCAGAAACACGTTTCTTCTAGGAGCTGCATTGGGATATTCCCGAGTGAATGGGACCATCGGCTGCAGAGAGAAATATCTGCTTCTAAAACCAAAACGGAGCTATCTTACTGAATGGTTGTCAATGTGTGCATTCAACGGACAGAGGTAAACTCACGTGTGGATGCTGCGGTTTGCAAACACATTCTGTGCAGAATCTAGAAACCGGCATTTCCTTCCCAATGCCGGCATACGTACGAAACAGCAGTATGACTTCGTCTAAAACTCAGGAGAAACGTTTCCTTGAAACTCCTCTGCTGTGCGTTCGTTCACCTAAGAGAGGTGAATCTATGTTGAGATTCAGCGAGTCAGAAACACGTTTCTTCTAGGAGCTGCGTTGGGATATTCCCGAGTGAATGGGACCATAGGATGTACAGAGAAATATCTGCTTCTAAAACCAAAATGGAGCTACCTAACTTAATGGTTGTCAATGTGTGAATTCAAATGACAGAGTTAAACTCACGTGTGGATTCAGCGGTTTGCAAACCCTTTCTGTGCAGAATCCCAAAACCGGTATTTCCAGACCAATGCCGGCATACGTACTAAACAGCAGGAAACTTCGTCTAAAACTCAGGAGAAACGTTTCCTTGAAACTGCTCTGCTGTGCGTTCGTTCACCTAAGAGAGTTGAATCTATGTTGAGATTCAGAGAGTCAGAAACACGTTTCTTCTATGAGCTGCGTTGGGATATTCCCGAGTGAATGGGACCATAGGCCGTACAGAGAAATATCTTCTTCTAAATCCAAAACGGAGCTATCTATCTGAATGGTTGTCAATGTGTGCATTCAACTGACAGAGGTAAACTCACGAGTGGATTCAGCGGTTTGCAAACCCTTTCTGTACAGAATCCCAAAACCGGTATTTCCAGCCCAATGCAGGCATACGTACTACACCGCAGGAAAATTCGTCTAAAACTCAGGAGAATCGTTTCCTTGAAACTGCTCTGCTGTGCGTTCGTTCACCTAAGAGAGGTGAATCGATGTTGAGATTCAGCGAGTCAGAAACACGTTTCTTCTAGGAGCTGCATTGGGATATTCCCGAGTGAATGGGACCATAGGCTGTACAGAGAAATATCTGCTTCTAAAACCAAAACGGAGGTATCTAACTGAATGGTTGTCAATGTGTGCATTCAACTGACAGAGTTAAACTCACGTGTGGATTCAGCGGTTTGCAAACGCTTTCTGTGCAGAATCCCAAAACCAGTATTTCCAGGCCAATGCAGGCAAACGTACTAAACAGCAGGAAACTTCGTCTAAAACTCAGGAGAAACGTTTCCTTGAAACTGCTCTGCTGTGCGTTCGTTCACCTAAGAGAGTTGAATCTATGTTGAGAATCAGCGAGTCAGAAACACGTTTCGTCTAGGAGCTGCGTTGGGATATTCCCGAGTAAAAGGGACCATAGGCTGTACAGAGAAATATCTGCTTCTAAAACCAAAACAGAGCTATCTAACTGAATGGTTGTCAATGTGTGCATTCAACTGACAGAGTTAAACTCACGTGTGGATTCAGCGGTTTCCAAACGCTTTCTGTGCAGAATCCCAAAACCGGTATTTTCAGCCCAATGCTGGCATACGTACTAAACAGCAGGAAACTTCGTCTAAAACTCAGGAGAAACGTTTCCTTGAAACTGCTCTGCTGTGCGTTCGTTCAACCAAGAGAGTTGAACCTATGTTGAGATTCAGCGAGTCAGAAACACGTTTCTTCTAGGAGCTGCGTTGGGATATTCCCGAGTGAATGGGACCATAGGCTGCACAGAGAAATATCTGCTTCTAAAACCAAAACGGAGCTATCTAACTGAATGGTTGTCAATGTGTGCATTCAACTGACAGAGTTTAACTCACGTGTGGATTCAGCGGTTTGCAAACCCTTTCTCTGCAGAATCCCGAAACCGGCATTTCCTTCCTAATGCCGGCATACGTACGAAACAGCAGTATGACTTCGTCAAAAACTCAGGAGAAACGTATCCTTGAAACTGCTCTGCTGTGCATTCCTTCACGTAAGAGAGTTGAATCTATGTTGAGATTCAGCGAGTCAGAAACACGTTTCTTCTAGGAGCTGTGTTGGGATATTCCCGAGTGAATGGGACCATAGGCTGTACAGAGAAATATCTGCTTCTAAAACCAAAACGGAGCTATCTAACTGAATGGTTGTCAATTTGTGCATTCAACTGACAGAGTTAAACTCACGTGTGGATTCAGCGGTTTGCAAAGGCTTTCTGTGCAGAATCCCAAAACCGGTATTTCCAGCCCAATGGAGGCATACGTACTAAACAGCAGGAAGCTTCGTCTAAAACTCAGGAGAAACAATTCCTTGAAACTGCTCTGCTGTGCGTTCGTTCAACTAAGAGAGTTGAATCTATGTTGAGATTCAGTGAGTCAGAAACACGTTTCTTCTAGGAGCTGCTTTGGGATATTCCCGAGTGAATGGGATCATATGCTGTACAGAGAAATATCTGCTTCTAAAACCAAAACGGAGCTATCTAACTGAATGGTTGTCAATGTGTGCATTCAACTGACAGAGTTAAACTCACTTGTGGATTCAGCGGTTTGCAAAGCCTTTCTGTGCAGAATCCCAAAACCGGCATTTCCAGCCCAATGCCGGCATACGTACTAAACAGCAGGAAACTTCGTCTAAAAGTCAGGAGAAACGTTTCCTTGAAACTGCTCTACTGTGCGTTCGTTCACCTATGAGAGTTGAATCTATGTTGAGATTCAGCGAGTCAGAAACACGTTTCTTCTAGGAGCTGCGTTGGGATATTCCCGAGTGAATGGGACCATAGGCTGCACAGAGTAATATCTGCTTCTAAAACCAAAACGGAGCTATCTAACTGAATGGTTGTCAATGTGTGCATTCAACTGACAGAGGTAAACTCACGTGTGGATTCAGCGGTTTGCAAACACATTCTGTGCAGAATCCCGAAACCGGCATTTCCTTCCCAATGCCGGCATACGTACGAAACAGCAGTATGACTTCGTCAAAAACTCAGGAGAAACGTTTCCTTGAAACTGCTCTGCTGTGCATTCGTTCACGTAAGAGAGTTGAATCTATGTTGAGATTCAGCGAGTCAGAAACACGTTTCTTCTAGGAGCTGCGTTGGGATATTCCCGAGTGAATGGGACCATAGGCTGTATAGAGAAATATCTGCTTCTAAAACCAAAACGGAGCTATCTAACTGAATGGTTGTCAATGTGTGCATTCAACTGACAGAGTTAAACTCACGTGTGGATTCAGCGGTTTGCAAACACATTCTGTGCAGAATCCCGAAACCGGCATTTCCTTCCCAATGCCGGCATACGTACGAAACAGCAGTATGACTTCGTCAAAAACTCAGGAGAAACGTATCCTTGAAACTGCTCTGCTGTGCATTCCTTCACGTAAGAGAGTTGAACCTATGTTGAGATTCAGCGTGTCAGAAACACGTTTCTTCTAGGAGCTTCTTTGGGATATTCCCGAGTGAATGGGACCATAGGCTGCACAGAGAAATATCTGCTTCTAAAACCAAAACGGAGCTATCTAACTGAATGGTTGTCAATGTGTGCATTCAACTGACAGAGGTAAACTCACGTGTGGATTCAGCGGTTTGCAAACCCTTTCTGTGCAGAATCCCAAAACCGGTATTTCCAGACCAATGCCGGCATACGTACTAAACAGCAGGAAACTTAGTCTAAAACTCAGGAAAAACGTTTCCTTGAAACTGCTCTGCTGTGCGTTCGTTCACCTAAGAGAGTTGAATCTATGGTGAGATTCAGCGAGTCAGAAACACGTTTCTTCTAGGAGCTGCATTGGGATATTCCCGAGTGAATGGGACCATAGGCTGTACAGAGAAATATCTGCTTCTAAAACCAAAACGGAGGTATCTAACTGAATGGTTGTCAATGTGTGCATTCAACTGACAGAGTTAAACTCACGTGTGGATTCAGCGGTTTGCAAACGCTTTCTGTGCAGAATCCCAAAACCAGTATTTCCAGGCCAATGCAGGCATACGTACTAAACAGCAGGAAACTTCGTCTAAAACTCAGGAGAAACGTTTCCTTGAAAATCCTCTGCTGTGCGTTCGTTCACCTAAGAGAGTTGAATCTATGTTGAGATTCAGCGAGTCAGAAACACGTTTCTTCTAGGAGCTGCGTTGGGATATTCCCGAGTGAATGGGACCATAGGCTGTACAGAGAAATATCTGCTTCTAAAACCAAAACGGAGCTATCTAACTGAATGGTTTTCAATGTGTGCATTCAACTGACAGAGTTAAACTCACGTGTGGATTCAGCGGTTTGCAAACGCTTTCTGTGCAGAATCTGAAAACCGGTATTTCCAGCCCAATGCTGGCATACGTACGAAACAGCAGGAAACTTCGTCTAAAACTCAGGAGAAACGTTTCCTTGAAACTGCTCTGCTGTGTGTTCGTTCAATTAAGAGAGTTGAATCTATGTTGAGATTCAGCGAGTCAGAAATACGATTCTTCTATGAGCTGCGTTGGGATATTACCGAGTGAATGGGACCATAGGATGTACAGAGAAATATCTGCTTCTAAAACCAAAACGGAGCTATCTAACTGAATGGTTGTCAATGTGTGCATTCAACTGACAGAGTTAAACTCACGTGTGGATTCAGCGGTTTGCAAATCATTTCTGTGCAGAATCCCGAAACCGGTATTTCCAGCCCAATGCCGGCTTACGTACTAAACAGCAGGAAACTAAGTCTGAAACTCAGGAGAAACGTTTCCTTGAAACTCATCTGCTGTGCGTTCGTTCACCTAAGAGAGTTGAATCTATGTTGAGATTCAGCGAGTCAGAAACACGTTTCTTCTAGGAGCTGCGTTGGGATATTCCCGAGTGAATGGGACCATAGGCTGTACAAAGAAATATCTGCTTCTAAAACCAAAACGGAGGTATCTAACTGAATGGCTGTCAATGTGTGCATTCAACTGACAGAGTTAAACTCACGTGTGGATTCAGCGGTTTGCAAACTCTTTCTGTGCAGAATCCCAAAACCGGTATTTCCAGCCCAATGCAGGCATACATACTAAACAGCAGGAAACTTCGTATAAAACTCAGGAGAATCGTTTCCTTGAAACTGCTCGGCTGTGCGGTCATTCACCTAAGATAGTTGAACCTATGTTGAGATTCAGCGAGTCAGAAACACATTTCTTCTAGGAGCTGCGTTGGGATATTCCCGAGTGAATGGGACCATCGGCTGCAGAGAGAAATATCTGCTTCTAAAACCAAAACGGAGCTATCTTACTGAATGGTTGTCAATGTGTGCATTCAACTGACAGAGGTAAACTCACGTGTGGATGCTGCGGTTTGCAAACACATTCTGTGCAGAATCTAGAAACCGGCATTTCCTTCCCAATGCCGGCATACGTACGAAACAGCAGTATGACTTCGTCTAAAACTCAGGAGAAACGTTTCCTTGAAACTCCTCTGCTGTGCGTTCGTTCACCTAAGAGAGGTGAATCTATGTTGAGATTCAGCGAGTCAGAAACACGTTTCTTCTAGGAGCTGCGTTGGGATATTCCCGAGTGAATGGGACCATAGGATGTACAGAGAAATATCTTCTTCTAAATCCAAAGCGGAGCTATGTATCTGAATGGTTGTCAATGTGTGCATTCAACTGACAGAGGAAAACTCACGAGTGTATTCAGCGGTTTGCAAACCCTTTCTGTACAGAATCCCAAAACCGGTATTTCCAGCCCAATGCAGGCATACGTACTACACCGCAGGAAAATTCGTCTAAAACTCAGGAGAAACGTTTCCTTGAAAGTGCCCTGCTGTTCGTTCGTTCACCTAAGAGAGGTGAATCTATGTTGAGATTCAGCGAGTCAGAAACACGTTTCTTCTAGGAGCTGCATTGGGATATTCCCGAGTGAATGGGACCATAGGCTGTACAGAGAAATATCTGCTTCTAAAACCAAAACGGAGCTATCTAACTGAATGGTTGTCAATGTGTGCATTCAACTGACAGAGTTAAACTCACGTGTGGATTCAGCGGTTTGCAAATCATTTCTGTGCAGAATCCCGAAACCGGTATTTCCAGCCCAATGCCGGCTTACGTACTAAACAGCAGGAAACTAAGTCTGAAACTCAGGAGAAACGTTTCCTTGAAACTCATCTGCTGTGCGTTCGTTCACCTAAGAGAGTTGAATCTATGTTGAGATTCAGCGAGTCAGAAACACGTTTCTTCTAGGAGCTGCGTTGGGATATTCCCGAGTGAATGGGACCATAGGCTGTATAGAGAAATATCTGCTTCTAAAACCAAAACGGAGCTATCTAACTGAATGGTTGTCAATGTGTGCATTCAACTGACAGAGGTAAACTCACGTGTGGATTCAGCGGTTTGCAAACACATTCTGTGCAGAATCCCGAAACCGGCATTTCCTTCCCAATGCCGGCATACGTACGAAACAGCAGTATGACTTTGTCAAAAACTCAGGAGAAACGTATCCTTGAAACTGCTCTGCTGTGCATTCCTTCACGTAACAGAGTTGAACCTATGTTGAGATTCAGCGAGTCAGAAACACGTTTCTTCTAGGAGCTTCTTTGGGATATTCCCGAGTGAATGGGACCATAGGCTGCACAGAGAAATATCTGCTTCTAAAACCAAAACGGAGCTATCTAACTGAATGGTTGTCAATGTGTGCATTCAACTGACAGAGGTAAACTCACGTGTGTATTCAGCGATTTGCAAACCCTTTCTGTGCAGAATCCCAAAACCGGTATTTCCAGACCAATGCCGGCATACGTACTAAACAGCAGGAAACTTCGTCAAAAACTCAGGAAAAACGTTTCCTTGAAACTGCTCTGCTGTGCGTTCGTTCACCTAAGAGAGTTGAATCTATGTTGAGATTCAGCGAGTCAGAAACACGTTTCTTCTAGGACCTGCATTGGGATATTCCCGAGTGAATGGGACCATAGGCTGTACAGAGAAATATCTGCTTCTAAAACCAAAACGGAGGTATCTAACTGAATGGTTGTCAATGTGTGCATTCAACTGACAGAGTTAAACTCACGTGTGGATTCAGCGGTTTGCAAACGCTTTCTGTGCAGAATCCCAAAACCAGTATTTCCAGGCCAATGGAGGCATACGTTCTAAACAGCAGGAAACTTCGTCTAAAACTCAGGAGAAACGTTTCCTTGAAACTGCTCTGCTGTGCGTTCGTTCACCTCAGAGAGTTGAATCTATGTTGAGATTCACCGAGTCAGAAACACGTTTCTTCTAGGAGCTGCGTTGGGATATTCCCGAGTGAATGGGACCATAGGCTGTACAGAGAAATATCTGCTTCTAAAACCAAAACGGAGCTATCTAACTGAATGGTTTTCAATGTGTGCATTCAACTGACAGAGTTAAACTCACGTGTGGATTCAGCGGTTTGCAAACGCTTTCCGTGCAGAATCTGAAAACCGGTATTTCCAGCCCAATGCTGGCATACGTACGAAACAGCAGGAAACTACGTCTAAAACTCAGGAGAAACGTTTCCTTGAAACTGCTCTGCTGTGTGTTGGTTCAATTAAGAGAGTTGAATCTATGTTGAGATTCAGCGAGTCAGAAATACGTTTCTTCTAGGAGCTGCGTTGGGATATTCCCGAGTGAATGGGACCATAGGCTGTACAGAGAAATATCTGCTTCTAAAACCAAAACGGAGCTATCTAACTGAATGGTTGTCAATGTGTGCATTCAACTGACAGAGGTAAACTCACGTTTGGATTCTGCGGTTTGCAAACACATTCTGTGCAGAATCTAGAAACCGGCATTTCCTTCCCAATGCCGGCATACGTACGAAACAGCAGTATGACTTCGTCTAAAACTCAGGAGAAACGTTTCCTTGAAACTCCTCTGCTGTGCGTTCGTTCACGTAAGAGAGTTGAATCTATGTTGAGATTCAGCGAATCAGAAACACGTTTCTTCTAGGAGCTGTGTTGGGATATTCCCGAGTGAATGGGACCATAGGATGTACAGAGAAATATCTGCTTCTAAAACCAAAACGGAGCTATCTAACTGAATGGTTGTCCATGTGTGCATTCAACTGACAGAGTTAAACTCACGTGTGGATTCAGCGGTTTGCAAACCATTTCTGTGCAGAATCCCGAAACTGGTATTTCCAGCCCAATGCCGGCTTACGTACTAAACAGCAGGAAACTAAGTCTGAAACTCAGGAGAAACGTTTCCTTGAAACTCATCTGCTGTGCGTTCGTTCACCTAAAGGAGTTGAATCTATGTTGAAATTCAGCGTGTCAGAAACACGTTTCTTCTAGGAGCTGCGTTTGGATATTCCCGAGTGAATGGGACCATAGGCTGTACAGAGAAATATCTGCTTCTAAAACCAAAACGGAGATATCTAACTGAATGGTTGTCAATGTGTGCATTCAACTGACAGAGTTAATCTCACGTGTGGATTCAGCGGTTTGCAAACACTTTCTGTGCAGAATCCCGAAACCGGCATTTCCTTCCCAATGCCGGCATACGTACGAAACAGCAGTATGACTTCGTCAAAAACTCAGGAGAAACGTTTCCTTGAAACTGTTCTGATGTGCGTTCGTTCCCGTAAGAGAGTTGAATCTATGTTGAGATTCAGCGAGTCAGAAACACGTTTCTTCTAGGAGCTGCATTGGGATATTCCCGAGTGAATGGGACCATAGACTGTACAGAGAAATATCTGCTTCCAAAACCAAAACGGAGCTATCTAACTGAATGGTTGTCAATGTGTGCATTCAACTGACAGAGTTAAACTCACGTGTGGATTCAGCGGTTTTCAAACCCTTTCTGTGCAGAATCCCAAAACCGGTATTTCCAGCCCAATGCCGGCATACGTACTAAACAGCAGTAAACTTCGTCTAAAACTCAGGAGAAACGTTTCCGTGAGACTGATCTGCTGTACGTTAGTTCAGCGAAGACAGTTGAATCTCTGTTGAGATTCAGCGAGTCAGAAACACGTTTCTTCTAGGAGCTGCGTTGGGATATTCCCGAGTGAATGGGACCATAGGCTGTACAGAGAAATATCTGCTTCTAAAACCAAAACAGAGCTATCTAACTGAATGGTTGTCAATGTGTGCATTCAACTGACAGAGTTAAACTCACGTGTGGATTCAGAGGTTTGCAAACGCTTTCTGTGCAGAATCCCAAAACCGGTATTTCCAGCCCAATGCCGGCATACGTACTAAACAGCAGGAAACTTCGTCTAAAACTCAGGAGAAACGTTTCCTTGAAACTGCTATGCTGTGCGTTCGTTCAACCAAGAGAGTTGAACCTATGTTGAGATTCAGCGAGTCAGAAACACGTTTCTTCTAGGAGCTGCGTTGGGATATTTCCGAGTGAATGGGACCATAGGATGCACAGAGAAATATCTGCTTCTAAAACCAAAACGGAGCTATCTAACTGAATGGTTGTCAATGTGTGCATTCAACTGACAGAGGTAAACTCACTTGTGGATTCAGCGGTTTGCAAACACATTCTGTGCAGAATCCCGAAACCGGCATTTCCCTCCCAATGCCGGCATACGTACGAAACAGCAGTATGACTTCGTCAGAAACTCAGGAGAAACGTATCCTTGAAACTGCTCTGCTGTGCATTCCTTCACGTAAGAGAGTTGAAACTATGTTGAGATTCAGCGAGTCAGAAACACGTTTCTTCTAGGAGCTGCGTTTGGATATTCCCGAGGGAATGGGACCATAGGCTGTACAGAGAAATATCTGCTTCTAAAACCAAAACGGAGCTATCTAACTGAATGGTTGTCAATTTGTGCATTCAACTGACAGAGTTAAACTCACGTGTGGATTCAGCGGTTTGCAAAGGCTTTCTGTGCAGAATCCCAAAACCGGTATTTCCAGCCCAATGCAGGCATACGTACTAAACAGCAGGAAGCTTCGTCTAAAACTCAGGAGAAACGATTCCTTGAAACTGCTCGGCTGTGCGTTCGTTCAACTAAGAGAGTTGAATCTATGTTGAGATTCAGTGAGTCAGAAACACGTTTCTTCTAGGAGCTGCTTTGGGATATTCCCGAGTGAATTTGATCATAGGCTGTACAGATAAATATCCGCTTCGAAAACCAAAACGCAGCTATCTAACTGAATGGTTGTCAATGTGTGCATTCAGCTGTCAGAGTTAAACTCACGTGTGGATTCAGCGGTTTGCAAACCATTTCTGTGCAGAATCCCAAAACCGGTATTTCCAGCCCAATGCCGGCTTACGTACTAAACAGCAGGAAACTTCGTCTGAAGCTCAGGAGAAACGTTTCCTTGAAACTCCTCTGCTGTGCGTTCGTTCACCTAAGAGAGTTGAATCTATGTTGAGATTCAGCGTGTCAGAAACACGTTTCTTCTAGGAGCTGCGTTGGGATATTCCCGAGTGAATCGGACCATAGGCTGTACAGAGAAATATCTGCTTCTAAAACCAAAACGGAGCTATCTAACTGAATGGTTGTCAATGTGTGCATTCAACTGACAGAGTTAAACTCACGTGTGGATTCAGCGGTTTGCAAACGCTTTCTGTGCAGAATCCCAAAACCGGTATTTCCAGCCCAATGCAGGCATATGTACTAAACAGCAGGAAGCTTCGTCTAAAACTCAGGAGAAACGATTCCTTGAAACTGCTCTGCTGTGCGTTCGTTCAACCAAGAGAGTTGAACCTATGTTGAGATTCAGCGAGTCAGAAACACGTTTCTTCTAGGAGCTGCGTTGGGATATTCCCGAGTGAATGGGACCATAGGCCGCACAGAGAAATATCTGCTTCTAAAACCAAAACGGAGCTATCTAACTGAATGGTTGTCAATGTGTGCATTCAACTGACAGAGGTAAACTCACGTGTGGATTCAGCGGTTTGCAAATACATTCTGTGCAGAATCCCGAAACCGGCATTTCCTTCCCAATGCCGGCATACGTACGAAACAGCAGTATGACTTCGTCAAAAACTCAGGAGAAACGTATCCTTGAAACTGCTGTGCTGTGCATTCCTTCACGTAAGAGAGTTGAATCTATGTTGAGATTCAGCGAGTCAGAAACACGTTTCTTCTAGGAGCTGCGTTGGGATATTCCCGAGTGAATGGGACCATAGGCTGTACAGAGAAATATCTGCTTCTAAAACCAAAACGGAGCTATCTAACTGAATGGTTGTCAATGTGTGCATTCAACTGACAGAGTTAAACTCACGTGTGGATTTAGCGGTTTGCAAAGGCTTTCTGTGCAGAATCCCAAAACCGGTATTTCCAGCCCAATGCAGGCATACGTACTAAACAGCAGGAAGCTTCGTCTAAAACTCAGGAGAAACGATTCCTTGAAACTGCTCTGCTGTGCGTTCGTTCAACTAAGAGAGTTGAATCTACGTTGAGATTCAGTGAGACAGAAACACGTTTCTTCTAGGAGCTGCTTTGGGATATTCCCGAGTGAATGGGATCATAGGCTGTACAGAGAAATATCTGTTTCTAAAACCAAAACGGAGCTACCTAACTGAATGGTTGTCAATGTGTGCATTCAGCTGACAGAGTTAAACTCACGTGTGGATTCAGCGGTTTGCAAACCATTTCTGTGCAGAATCCCGAAACCGGTATTTCCAGCCCAATGCCGGCTTACGTTCTAAACAACAGGAAGCTTCGTCTAAAACTCAGGAGAAACGTTTCCTTGAGATTGATCTGCTGTGCGTTAGTTCAGCGAAGACAGTTGAATCTATGTTGAGATTCAGCGAGTCAGAAACACGTTTCTTCTAGGAGCTGCGTTGGGATATTCCCGAGTGAATGGGACCATAAGCTGTACAGAGAAATATCTGCTTCTAAAACCAAAGCAGAGCTATCTATCTGAATGGTTGTCAATGTGTGCATTCAACTGACAGAGTTAAACTCACGTGTGGATTCAGCGGTTTGCAAACGCTTTCTGTGCAGAATCCCAAAACCGGTATCTCCAGCCCAATGCAGGCATACGTACTAAACAGCAGGAAACTTCTTCTAAAACTCAGGAGAAACGTTTCCATGAAACTGCTCTGCTGTGCGTTCGTTCACCTAAGAGAGTTGAATCTATGTCGAGATTCAGCGGGTCAGAATCACGTTTCTTCAAGGAACTGCGTTCGGATATTCCCGAGTGAAAGGGACCATAGGCTGCACAGAGAAATATCTGCTTCTAAAACCAAAATGGAGCTATCTAACTGAATGGTTGTCAATGTGTGCATTCAACGGACAGAGTTAAACTCATGTGCGGATTCAGCGGTTTGCAAACACTTTCTGTGCAGAATCCAGAAACCTGCGTTTCCTTCCCAATGCCGGCATACGTACGAAACAGCAGTATGACTTCGTCTAAAACTCAGGAGAAACGTTTCCTTGAAACTCCTCTGCTGTGCGTTCGCTCACGTAAGAGAGTTGAATCTATGTTGAGATTTAGTGAGTCAGAAACACGTTTCTTCTAGGAGCTGCTTTGGGATATTCCCGAGTGAATGGGATCATAGGCTGTACAGAGAAATATCTGCTTCTAAAACCAAAACGGAGCTATCTAACTGAATGGTTGTCAATGTGTGCATTCAGCTGACAGAGTTAAACTCACGTGTGGATTCAGCGGTTTGCAAACCATTTCTGTGCCGAATCCCGAAACCGGTATTTCCTGCCCAATTCCGGCTTACGTACTAAACAGCAGGAAACTTCGTCTGAAGCTCAGGAGAAACGTTTCCTTGAAACTGCTCTACTGTGCGCTCGTTCACCTAAGAGAGTTGAATCTATGTTGAGATTCAGCGAGTCAGAAACACGTTTCTTCTAGGAGCTGCGTTGGGATATTTCCGAGTGAATGGGACCATAGGATGCACAGAGAAATATCTGCTTCTAAAACCAAAACGGAGCTATCTAACTGAATGGTTGTCAATGTGTGCATTCAACTGACAGAGTTAAACTCACGTGTGGATTCAGAGGTTTGCAAACGCTTTCTGTGCAGAATCCCAAAACCGGTATTTCCAGCCCAATGCCGGCATACGTACTAAACAGCAGGAAACTTCGTCTAAAACTCAGGAGAAACGTTTCCTTGAAACTGCTATGCTGTGCGTTCGTTCAACCAAGAGAGTTGAACCTATGTTGAGATTCAGCGAGTCAGAAACACGTTTCTTCTAGGAGCTGCGTTGGGATATTTCCGAGTGAATGGGACCATAGGATGCACAGAGAAATATCTGCTTCTAAAACCAAAACGGAGCTATCTAACTGAATGGTTGTCAATGTGTGCATTCAACTGACAGAGGTAAACTCACTTGTGGATTCAGCGGTTTGCAAACACATTCTGTGCAGAATCCCGAAACCGGCATTTCCCTCCCAATGCCGGCATACGTACGAAACAGCAGTATGACTTCGTCAGAAACTCAGGAGAAACGTATCCTTGAAACTGCTCTGCTGTGCATTCCTTCACGTAAGAGAGTTGAAACTATGTTGAGATTCAGCGAGTCAGAAACACGTTTCTTCTAGGAGCTGCGTTTGGATATTCCCGAGGGAATGGGACCATAGGCTGTACAGAGAAATATCTGCTTCTAAAACCAAAACGGAGCTATCTAACTGAATGGTTGTCAATTTGTGCATTCAACTGACAGAGTTAAACTCACGTGTGGATTCAGCGGTTTGCAAAGGCTTTCTGTGCAGAATCCCAAAACCGGTATTTCCAGCCCAATGCAGGCATACGTACTAAACAGCAGGAAGCTTCGTCTAAAACTCAGGAGAAACGATTCCTTGAAACTGCTCGGCTGTGCGTTCGTTCAACTAAGAGAGTTGAATCTATGTTGAGATTCAGTGAGTCAGAAACACGTTTCTTCTAGGAGCTGCTTTGGGATATTCCCGAGTGAATTTGATCATAGGCTGTACAGATAAATATCTGCTTCGAAAACCAAAACGCAGCTATCTAACTGAATGGTTGTCAATGTGTGCATTCAGCTGTCAGAGTTAAACTCACGTGTGGATTCAGCGGTTTGCAAACCATTTCTGTGCAGAATCCCAAAACCGGTATTTCCAGCCCAATGCCGGCTTACGTACTAAACAGCAGGAAACTTCGTCTGAAGCTCAGGAGAAACGTTTCCTTGAAACTCCTCTGCTGTGCGTTCGTTCACCTAAGAGAGTTGAATCTATGTTGAGATTCAGCGTGTCAGAAACACGTTTCTTCTAGGAGCTGCGTTGGGATATTCCCGAGTGAATCGGACCATAGGCTGTACAGAGAAATATCTGCTTCTAAAACCAAAACGGAGCTATCTAACTGAATGGTTGTCAATGTGTGCATTCAACTGACAGAGTTAAACTCACGTGTGGATTCAGCGGTTTGCAAACGCTTTCTGTGCAGAATCCCAAAACCGGTATTTCCAGCCCAATGCAGGCATATGTACTAAACAGCAGGAAGCTTCGTCTAAAACTCAGGAGAAACGATTCCTTGAAACTGCTCTGCTGTGCGTTCGTTCAACCAAGAGAGTTGAACCTATGTTGAGATTCAGCGAGTCAGAAACACGTTTCTTCTAGGAGCTGCGTTGGGATATTCCCGAGTGAATGGGACCATAGGCTGCACAGAGAAATATCTGCTTCTAAAACCAAAACGGAGCTATCTAACTGAATGGTTGTCAATGTGTGCATTCAACTGACAGAGGTAAACTCACGTGTGGATTCAGCGGTTTGCAAATACATTCTGTGCAGAATCCCGAAACCGGCATTTCCTTCCCAATGCCGGCATACGTACGAAACAGCAGTATGACTTCGTCAAAAACTCAGGAGAAACGTATCCTTGAAACTGCTGTGCTGTGCATTCCTTCACGTAAGAGAGTTGAATCTATGTTGAGATTCAGCGAGTCAGAAACACGTTTCTTCTAGGAGCTGCGTTGGGATATTCCCGAGTGAATGGGACCATAGGCTGTACAGAGAAATATCTGCTTCTAAAACCAAAACGGAGCTATCTAACTGAATGGTTGTCAATGTGTGCATTCAACTGACAGAGGTAAACTCACGTGTGGATTTAGCGGTTTGCAAAGGCTTTCTGTGCAGAATCCCAAAACCGGTATTTCCAGCCCAATGCAGGCATACGTACTAAACAGCAGGAAGCTTCGTCTAAAACTCAGGAGAAACGATTCCTTGAAACTGCTCTGCTGTGCGTTCGTTCAACTAAGAGAGTTGAATCTACGTTGAGATTCAGTGAGACAGAAACACGTTTCTTCTAGGAGCTGCTTTGGGATATTCCCGAGTGAATGGGATCATAGGCTGTACAGAGAAATATCTGTTTCTAAAACCAAAACGGAGCTACCTAACTGAATGGTTGTCAATGTGTGCATTCAGCTGACAGAGTTAAACTCACGTGTGGATTCAGCGGTTTGCAAACCATTTCTGTGCAG
The DNA here is from genome assembly GCF_030222135.1 of Aotus nancymaae. Taxonomy (NCBI): domain Eukaryota; kingdom Metazoa; phylum Chordata; class Mammalia; order Primates; family Aotidae; genus Aotus; species Aotus nancymaae. The sequence continues at coordinate 6,050,579 of NW_026988517.1, read as the reverse complement.
AATACCGAAACCGGTATTTCCAGCCCAATGCCGGCTTACGTTCTAAACAACAGGAAGCTTCGTCTAAAACTCAGGAGAAACGTTTCCTTGAGATTGATCTGCTGTGCGTTAGTTCAGCGAAGACAGTTGAATCTATGTTGAGATTCAGCGAGTCAGAAACACGTTTCTTCTAGGAGCTGCGTTGGGATATTCCCGAGTGAATGGGACCATAAGCTGTACAGAGAAATATCTGCTTCTAAAACCAAAGCAGAGCTATCTATCTGAATGGTTGTCAATGTGTGCATTCAACTGACAGAGTTAAACTCACGTGTGGATTCAGCGGTTTGCAAACGCTTTCTGTGCAGAATCCCAAAACCGGTATCTCCAGCCCAATGCAGGCATACGTACTAAACAGCAGGAAACTTCTTCTAAAACTCAGGAGAAACGTTTCCATGAAACTGCTCTGCTGTGCGTTCGTTCACCTAAGAGAGTTGAATCTATGTCGAGATTCAGCGGGTCAGAATCACGTTTCTTCAAGGAACTGCGTTCGGATATTCCCGAGTGAAAGGGACCATAGGCTGCACAGAGAAATATCTGCTTCTAAAACCAAAATGGAGCTATCTAACTCAATGGTTGTCAATGTGTGCATTCAACGGACAGAGTTAAACTCATGTGCGGATTCAGCGGTTTGCAAACACTTTCTGTGCAGAATCCAGAAACCTGCGTTTCCTTCCCAATGCCGGCATACGTACGAAACAGCAGTATGACTTCGTCCAAAACTCAGGAGAAACGTTTCCTTGAAACTCCTCTGCTGTGCGTTCGCTCACGTAAGAGAGTTGAATCTATGTTGAGATTTAGTGAGTCAGAAACACGTTTCTTCTAGGAGCTGCTTTGGGATATTCCCGAGTGAATGGGATCATAGGCTGTACAGAGAAATATCTGCTTCTAAAACCAAAACGGAGCTATCTAACTGAATGGTTGTCAATGTGTGCATTCAGCTGACAGAGTTAAACTCACGTGTGGATTCAGCGGTTTGCAAACCATTTCTGTGCCGAATCCCGAAACCGGTATTTCCTGCCCAATTCCGGCTTACGTACTAAACAGCAGGAAACTTCGTCTGAAGCTCAGGAGAAACGTTTCCTTGAAACTGCTCTACTGTGCGCTCGTTCACCTAAGAGAGTTGAATCTATGTTGAGATTCAGCGAGTCAGAAACACGTTTCTTCTAGGAGCTGCGTTGGGATATTCCCGAGTGAATGGACCATAGGCTGTACAGAGAAGTATCTGCTTCTAAAACCAAAACGGAGGTATCTGACTGAATGCTTGTCAATGTGTGCATTCAACTGACAGAGTTAAACTCACGTGTGGATTCAACGGTTTGCAAACACTTTCTGTGCAGAATCCCGAAACCGGCATTTCCTTTCCAATGCCGGCATACGTACGATACAGCAGTATGACTTCGTCTAAAACTCAGAAGAAACGTTTCCTTGAAACTGCTCTACTGTGCGCTCGTTCACCTAAGAGAGTTGAATCTATGTTGAGATTCAGTGAGTCAGAAACACGTTTCTTCTAGGAGCTGCTTTGGGATATTCCCGAGTGAATGGGATCATAGGCTGTACAGAGAAATGTCTGCTTCTAAAACCAAAACGGAGCTATCTACCTGAATGGTTGTCAATGTGTGCATTCAGCTGACAGAGTGAAGCTCACCTGTGGATTCAGCGGTTTGCAAAGCATTTCTGTGCAGAATCCCGAAACCAGTATTTCCAGCCCAATGCCGGCTTACGTACTAAACAGCAGGAAACTTCGTCTGAAGCTCAGGAGAAACGTTTCCTTGAAAGTCCTCTGCTGTGCGTTCGTTCACCTAAGAGAGTTGAATCTATGTTGAGATTCAGCGTGCCAGAAACACGTTTCTTCTAGGAGCTACGTTGGGATATTCCCGAGTGAATGGGACCATAGGCTGTACAGAGAAATATCTGCTTCTAAAACCAAAACGGAGCTATCTAACTGAATGGTTGTCAATATGTGCATTCAACTGACAGAGTTAAACTCACGTGTGGATTCAGCGGTTTGCAAACACATTCTGTGCAGAATCCCGAAACCGGCATTTCCTTCCCAATGCCGGCATACGTACGAAAAAGCAGTATGACTTCGTCAAAAACTCAGGAGAAACGTTTCCTTGAAACTGCTCTGCTGTGCATTCGTTCACGTAAGAGAGTTGAATCTATGTTGAGATTCAGCGAGTCAGAAACACGTTTCTTCTAGGAGCTACGTTGGGATATTCCCGAGTGAATGGGACCATAGGCTGTACAGAGAAATATCTGCTTCTAAAACCAAAACGGAGCTATCTAACTGAATGGTTGTCAATGTGTGCATTCAACTGACAGAGTTAAACTCACGTGTGGATTCAGCGGTTTGCAAACCCTTTCTGTGCAGAATCCCAAAACCGGTATTTCCAGCCCAATGCCGGCATACGTTCTAAACAGCAGGAAACTTCGTCTAAAACTCAGGAGAAACGTTTCCTTGAAACTGCTCTGCTGTGCGTTCGTTCAACCAAGAGAGTTGAACCTATGTTGAGATTCAGCGAATCAGAAACACGTTTCTTCTAGGAGCTGCGTTGGGATATTCCCGAGTGAATGGGACCATAGGCTGCACAGAGAAATATCTGCTTCTAAAACCAAAACGGAGCTATCTAACTGAATGGTTGTCAATATGTGCATTCAACTGAAAGAGGTAAACCCACGTGTGGATTCAGCTGTTTGCAAACACATTCTGTGCAGAATCCCGACACCGGTATTTCCTTCCCAATACCGGCATACGTACGAAACAGCAGTATGACTTCGTCAAAAACTCTGGAGAAACGTATCCTTGAAACTGCTCTGCTGTGCATTCCTTCACGTAAGAGAGTTGAATCTATGTTGAGATTCAGCGAGTCAGAATCACGTTTCTTCTAGGAGCTGCGTTGGGATATTCCCGAGTGAATGGGACCATAGGCTGTACAGAGAAATATCTGCTTCTAAAAAAAAAAAGGAGCTATCTAACTGAATGGTTGTCAATTTGTGCATTCAACTGACAGAGTTAAACTCACGTGTGGATTCAGCGGTTTGTAAAGGCTTTCTGTGCAGAATCCCAAAACCGGTATTTCCAGCCCAATGCAGGCATACGTACTAAGCAGCAGGAAGCTTCGTCTAAAACTCAGGAGAAACGATTCCTTGAAACTGCTCTGCTGTGCGTTCGTTCAACTAAGAGAGTTGAATCTATGTTGAGATTCAGTGAGTCAGAAACACGTTTCTTCTAGGAGCTGCTTTGGGATATTCCCGAGTGAATGGGATGATAGGCTGTACAGAGAAATATCTGCTTCTAAAACCAAAACGGAGCTATCTAACAGAATGGTTGTCAATGTGTGCATTCAGCTGACAGAGTTAAACTCACGTGTGGTTTCAGCGGTTTGCAAACCATTTCTGTGCAGAATCCCGAAACCGGTATTTCCAGCCCAATGCCGGCTTACGTACTAAACAGCAGGAAACTTCGTCTGAAGCTCAGGAGAAACGTTTCCTTGAAACTCCTCTGCTGTGCGTTCGTTCACCTAAGAGAGTTGAATCTATGTTGAGATTCAGCGTGTCAGAAACACGTTTCTTCTAGGAGCTGCGTTGGGATATTCCCGAGTGAATCGGACCATAGGCTGTACAGAGAAATATCTGCTTCTAAAACCAAAACGGAGCTATCTAACTGAATGGTTGTCAATGTGTGCATTCAACTGACAGAGTTAAACTCACGTGTGGATTCAGCGGTTTGCAAACCCTTTCTGTGCAGAATACCAAAACCGGTATTTCCAGCCCAATGCCGGCATACGTACTAAACCGCAGTAAGCTTCGTCTAAAACTCAGGAGAAACGTTTCCTTGAAACTGCTCTACTGTGCGCTCGTTCACCTAAGAGAGTTGAATCTATGTTGAGATTCAGCGAGTCAGAAACACGTTTCTTCTAGGAGCTGCGTTGGGATATTCCCGAGTGAATGGGACCATAGGCTGTACAGAGAAGTATCTGCTTCTAAAACCAAAACGGAGGTATCTGACTGAATGCTTGTCAATGTGTGCATTCAACTGACAGAGTTAAACTCACGTGTGGATTCAGCGGTTTGCAAACCCTTTCTGTGCAGAATACCAAAACCGGTATTTCCAGCCCAATGCCGGATACGTACTAAACAGCAGGAAACTTCGTCTAAAACTCAGGAGAAACGTTTCCTTGAAACTGCTCTACTGTGCGTTCGTTCACCTAAGAGAGTTGAATCTATGTTGAGATTCAGCGAGTCAGAAACACGTTTCTTCTAGGAGCTGCGTTGGGATATTCTCGAGTGAATGGGACCATAGGCTGCACAGAGAAATATCTGCTTCTAAAACCAAACGGAGCTATCTAACTGAATGGTTGTCAATGTGTGCATTCAACTGACAGAGGTAAACTCACGTGTGGATTCAGCGGTTTGCAAACACGTTCTGTGCAGAATCCCGAAACCGGCATTTCCTTCCCAATGCCGGCATACGTACGAAACAGCAGTATGACTTCGTCAAAAACTCAGGAGAAACGTTTCCTTGAAACTGCTCTGCTGTGCATTCGTTCACGTAAGAGAGTTGAATCTATGTTGACATTCAGCGAGTCAGAAACACGTTTCTTCTAGGAGCTACGTTGGGATATTCCCGAGTGAATGGGACCATAGGCTGTACAGAGAAATATCTGCTTCTAAAACCAAAACGGAGCTATCTAACTGAATGGTTGTCAATGTGTGCATTCAACTGACAGAGTTAAACTCACGAGTGGATTCAGCGGTTTGCAAACCCTTTCTGTGCTGAATCCCAAAACCGGTATTTCCAGCCCAATGCCGGCATACGTTCTAAACAGCAGGAAACTTCGTCTAAAACTCAGGAGAAACGTTTCCTTGAAACTGCTCTGCTGTGCGTTCGTTCAACCAAGAGAGTTGAACCTATGTTGAGATTCAGCGAATCAGAAACACGTTTCTTCTAGGAGCTGCGTTGGGATATTCCCGAGTGAATGGGACCATAGGCTGCACAGAGAAATATCTGCTTCTAAAACCAAAACGGAGCTATCTAACTGAATGGTTGTCAATGTGTACATTCAACTGAAAGAGGTAAACCCACGTGTGGATTCAGCGGTTTGCAAACACATTCTGTGCAGAATCCCGAAACCGGCATTTCCTTCCCAATGCTGGCATACGTACGAAACAGCATTATGACTTCGTGAAAAACTCTGGAGAAACGTATCCTTGAAACTGCTCTGCTGTGCATTCCTTCACGTAAGAGAGTTGAATCTATGTTGAGATTCAGCGAGTCAGAAACACGTTTCTTCTAGGAGCTGCGTTGGGATATTCCCGAGTGAATGGGACCATAGGCTGTACAGAGAAATATCTGCTTCTAAAAAAAAAAGGAGCTATCTAACTGAATGGTTGTCAATTTGTGCATTCAACTGACAGAGTTAAACTCACGTGTGGATTCAGCGGTTTGTAAAGGCTTTCTGTGCAGAATCCCAAAACCGGTATTTCCAGCCCAATGCAGGCATACGTACTAAGCAGCAGGAAGCTTCGTCTAAAACTCAGGAGAAACGATTCCTTGAAACTGCTCTGCTGTGCGTTCGTTCAACTAAGAGAGTTGAATCTATGTTGAGATTCAGTGAGTCAGAAACACGTTTCTTCTAGGAGCTGCTTTGGGATATTCCCGAGTGAATGGGATCATAGGCTGTACAGAGAAATATCTGCTTCTAAAACCAAAACGGAGCTATCTAACAGAATGGTTGTCAATGTGTGCATTCAGCTGACAGAGTTAAACTCACGTGTGGTTTCAGCGGTTTGCAAACCATTTCTGTGCAGAATCCCGAAACCGGTATTTCCAGCCCAATGCCGGCTTACGTACTAAACAGCAGGAAACTTCGTCTGAAGCTCAGGAGAAACGTTTCCTTGAAACTCCTCTGCTGTGCGTTCGTTCACCTAAGAGAGTTGAATCTATGTTGAGATTCAGCGTGTCAGAAACACGTTTCTTCTAGGAGCTGCGTTGGGATATTCCCGAGTGAATCGGACCATAGGCTGTACAGAGAAATATCTGCTTCTAAAACCAAAACGGAGCTATCTAACTGAATGGTTGTCAATGTGTGCATTCAACTGACAGAGTTAAACTCACGTGTGGATTCAGCGGTTTGCAAACCCTTTCTGTGCAGAATACCAAAACCGGTATTTCCAGCCCAATGCCGGCATACGTACTAAACCGCAGTAAGCTTCGTCTAAAACTCAGGAGAAACGTTTCCTTGAAACTGCTCTACTGTGCGCTCGTTCACCTAAGAGAGTTGAATCTATGTTGAGATTCAGCGAGTCAGAAACACGTTTCTTCTAGGAGCTGCGTTGGGATATTCCCGAGTGAATGGGACCATAGGCTGTACAGAGAAGTATCTGCTTCTAAAACCAAAACGGAGGTATCTGACTGAATGCTTGTCAATGTGTGCATTCAACTGACAGAGTTAAACTCACGTGTGGATTCAGCGGTTTGCAAACCCTTTCTGTGCAGAATACCAAAACCGGTATTTCCAGCCCAATGCCGGATACGTAGTAAACAGCAGGAAACTTCGTCTAAAACTCAGGAGAAACGTTTCCTTGAAACTGCTCTACTGTGCGTTCGTTCACCTAAGAGAGTTGAATCTATGTTGAGATTCAGCGAGTCAGAAACACGTTTCTTCTAGGAGCTGCGTTGGGATATTCTCGAGTGAATGGGACCATAGGCTGCACAGAGAAATATCTGCTTCTAAAACCAAACGGAGCTATCTAACTGAATGGTTGTCAATGTGTGCATTCAACTGACAGAGGTAAACTCACGTGTGGATTCAGCGGTTTGCAAACACGTTCTGTGCAGAATCCCGAAACCGGCATTTCCTTCCCAATGCCGGCATACGTACGAAACAGCAGTATGACTTCGTCAAAAACTCAGGAGAAACGTTTCCTTGAAACTGCTCTGCTGTGCATTCGTTCACGTAAGAGAGTTGAATCTATGTTGACATTCAGCGAGTCAGAAACACGTTTCTTCTAGGAGCTACGTTGGGATATTCCCGAGTGAATGGGACCATAGGCTGTACAGAGAAATATCTGCTTCTAAAACCAAAACGGAGCTATCTAACTGAATGGTTGTCAATGTGTGCATTCAACTGACAGAGTTAAACTCACGAGTGGATTCAGCGGTTTGCAAACCCTTTCTGTGCAGAATCCCAAAACCGGTATTTCCAGCCCAATGCCGGCATACGTTCTAAACAGCAGGAAACTTCGTCTAAAACTCAGGAGAAACGTTTCCTTGAAACTGCTCTGCTGTGCGTTCGTTCAACCAAGAGAGTTGAACCTATGTTGAGATTCAGCGAATCAGAAACACGTTTCTTCTAGGAGCTGCGTTGGGATATTCCCGAGTGAATGGGACCATAGGCTGCACAGAGAAATATCTGCTTCTAAAACCAAAACGGAGCTATCTAACTGAATGGTTGTCAATGTGTGCATTCAACTGAAAGAGGTAAACCCACGTGTGGATTCAGCGGTTTGCAAACACATTCTGTGCAGAATCCCGAAACCGGCATTTCCTTCCCAATGCTGGCATACGTACGAAACAGCATTATGACTTCGTGAAAAACTCTGGAGAAACGTATCCTTGAAACTGCTCTGCTGTGCATTCCTTCACGTAAGAGAGTTGAATCTATGTTGAGATTCAGCGAGTCAGAAACACGTTTCTTCTAGGAGCTGCGTTGGGATATTCCCGAGTGAATGGGACCATAGGCTGTACAGAGAAATATCTGCTTCTAAAAAAAAAAAGGAGCTATCTAACTGAATGGTTGTCAATTTGTGCATTCAACTGACAGAGTTAAACTCACGTGTGGATTCAGCGGTTTGTAAAGGCTTTCTGTGCAGAATCCCAAAACCGGTATTTCCAGCCCAATGCAGGCATACGTACTAAGCAGCAGGAAGCTTCGTCTAAAACTCAGGAGAAACGATTCCTTGAAACTGCTCTGCTGTGCGTTCGTTCAACTAAGAGAGTTGAATCTATGTTGAGATTCAGTGAGTCAGAAACACGTTTCTTCTAGGAGCTGCTTTGGGATATTCCCGAGTGAATGGGATCATAGGCTGTACAGAGAAATATCTGCTTCTAAAACCAAAACGGAGCTATCTAACAGAATGGTTGTCAATGTGTGCATTCAGCTGACAGAGTTAAACTCACGTGTGGTTTCAGCGGTTTGCAAACCATTTCTGTGCAGAATCCCGAAACCGGTATTTCCAGCCCAATGCCGGCTTACGTACTAAACAGCAGGAAACTTCGTCTGAAGCTCAGGAGAAACGTTTCCTTGAAACTCCTCTGCTGTGCGTTCGTTCACCTAAGAGAGTTGAATCTATGTTGAGATTCAGCGTGTCAGAAACACGTTTCTTCTAGGAGCTGCGTTGGGATATTCCCGAGTGAATCGGACCATAGGCTGTACAGAGAAATATCTGCTTCTAAAACCAAAACGGAGCTATCTAACTGAATGGTTGTCAATGTGTGCATTCAACTGACAGAGTTAAACTCACGTGTGGATTCAGCGGTTTGCAAACCCTTTCTGTGCAGAATACCAAAACCGGTATTTCCAGCCCAATGCCGGCATACGTACTAAACCGCAGTAAGCTTCGTCTAAAACTCAGGAGAAACGTTTCCTTGAAACTGCTCTACTGTGCGCTCGTTCACCTAAGAGAGTTGAATCTATGTTGAGATTCAGCGAGTCAGAAACACGTTTCTTCTAGGAGCTGCGTTGGGATATTCCCGAGTGAATGGGACCATAGGCTGTACAGAGAAGTATCTGCTTCTAAAACCAAAACGGAGGTATCTGACTGAATGCTTGTCAATGTGTGCATTCAACTGACAGAGTTAAACTCACGTGTGGATTCAGCGGTTTGCAAACCCTTTCTGTGCAGAATACCAAAACCGGTATTTCCAGCCCAATGCCGGATACGTAGTAAACAGCAGGAAACTTCGTCTAAAACTCAGGAGAAACGTTTCCTTGAAACTGCTCTACTGTGCGTTCGTTCACCTAAGAGAGTTGAATCTATGTTGAGATTCAGCGAGTCAGAAACACGTTTCTTCTAGGAGCTGCGTTGGGATATTCTCGAGTGAATGGGACCATAGGCTGCACAGAGAAATATCTGCTTCTAAAACCAAACGGAGCTATCTAACTGAATGGTTGTCAATGTGTGCATTCAACTGACAGAGGTAAACTCACGTGTGGATTCAGCGGTTTGCAAACACGTTCTGTGCAGAATCCCGAAACCGGCATTTCCTTCCCAATGCCGGCATACGTACGAAACAGCAGTATGACTTCGTCAAAAACTCAGGAGAAACGTTTCCTTGAAACTGCTCTGCTGTGCATTCGTTCACGTAAGAGAGTTGAATCTATGTTGACATTCAGCGAGTCAGAAACACGTTTCTTCTAGGAGCTACGTTGGGATATTCCCGAGTGAATGGGACCATAGGCTGTACAGAGAAATATCTGCTTCTAAAACCAAAACGGAGCTATCTAACTGAATGGTTGTCAATGTGTGCATTCAACTGACAGAGTTAAACTCACGAGTGGATTCAGCGGTTTGCAAACCCTTTCTGTGCAGAATCCCAAAACCGGTATTTCCAGCCCAATGCCGGCATACGTTCTAAACAGCAGGAAACTTCGTCTAAAACTCAGGAGAAACGTTTCCTTGAAACTGCTCTGCTGTGCGTTCGTTCAACCAAGAGAGTTGAACCTATGTTGAGATTCAGCGAATCAGAAACACGTTTCTTCTAGGAGCTGCGTTGGGATATTCCCGAGTGAATGGGACCATAGGCTGCACAGAGAAATATCTGCTTCTAAAACCAAAACGGAGCTATCTAACTGAATGGTTGTCAATGTGTGCATTCAACTGAAAGAGGTAAACCCACGTGTGGATTCAGCGGTTTGCAAACACATTCTGTGCAGAATCCCGAAACCGGCATTTCCTTCCCAATGCTGGCATACGTACGAAACAGCATTATGACTTCGTGAAAAACTCTGGAGAAACGTATCCTTGAAACTGCTCTGCTGTGCATTCCTTCACGTAAGAGAGTTGAATCTATGTTGAGATTCAGCGAGTCAGAAACACGTTTCTTCTAGGAGCTGCGTTGGGATATTCCCGAGTGAATGGGACCATAGGCTGTACAGAGAAATATCTGGTTCTAAAAAAAAAAAGGAGCTATCTAACTGAATGGTTGTCAATGTGTGCATTCAACTGACAGAGTTAAACTCACGTGTGGATTCAGCGGTTTGTAAAGGCTTTCTGTGCAGAATCCCAAAACCGGTATTTCCAGCCCAATGCAGGCATACGTACTAAGCAGCAGGAAGCTTCGTCTAAAACTCAGGAGAAACGATTCCTTGAAACTGCTCTGCTGTGCGTTCGTTCAACTAAGAGAGTTGAATCTATGTTGAGATTCAGTGAGTCAGAAACACGTTTCTTCTAGGAGCTGCTTTGGGATATTCCCGAGTGAATGGGATCATAGGCTGTACAGAGAAATATCTGCTTCTAAAACCAAAACGGAGCTATCTAACAGAATGGTTGTCAATGTGTGCATTCAGCTGACAGAGTTAAACTCACGTGTGGTTTCAGCGGTTTGCAAACCATTTCTGTGCAGAATCCCGAAACCGGTATTTCCAGCCCAATGCCGGCTTACGTACTAAACAGCAGGAAACTTCGTCTGAAGCTCAGGAGAAACGTTTCCTTGAAACTCCTCTGCTGTGCGTTCGTTCACCTAAGAGAGTTGAATCTATGTTGAGATTCAGCGTGTCAGAAACACGTTTCTTCTAGGAGCTGCGTTGGGATATTCCCGAGTGAATCGGACCATAGGCTGTACAGAGAAATATCTGCTTCTAAAACCAAAACGGAGCTATCTAACTGAATGGTTGTCAATGTGTGCATTCAACTGACAGAGTTAAACTCACGTGTGGATTCAGCGGTTTCCAAACCCTTTCTGTGCAGAATACCAAAACCGGTATTTCCAGCCCAATGCCGGCATACGTACTAAACAGCAGGAAACTTCGTCTAAAACTCAGGAGAAACGTTTCCTTGAAACTGCTCTACTGTGCGCTCGTTCACCTAAGAGAGTTGAATCTATGTTGAGATTCAGCGAGTCAGAAACACGTTTCTTCTAGGAGCTGCGTTGGGATATTCCCGAGTGAATGGGACCATAGGCTGTACAGAGAAGTATCTGCTTCTAAAACCAAAACGTAGGTATTTGACTGAATGCTTGTCAATGTGTGCATTCAACTGACAGAGGTAAACTCACGTGTGGATTCAGCGGTTTGCAAACCCTTTCTGTGCAGAATACCAAAACCGGTATTTCCAGCCCAATGCCGGCATACGTACTAAACAGCAGGAAACTTCGTCTAAAACTCAGGAGAAACGTTTCCTTGAAACTGCTCTACTGTGCGCTCGTTCACCTAAGAGAGTTGAATCTATGTTGAGATTCAGCGAGTCAGAAACACGTTTCTTCTAGGAGCTGCGTTGGGATATTCCCGAGTGAATGGGACCATAGGCTGTACAGAGAAGTATCTGCTTCTAAAACCAAAACGGAGGTATCTGACTGAATGCTTGTCAATGTGTGCATTCAACTGACAGAGTTAAACTCACGTGTGGATTCAGCGGTTTGCAAACACTTTCTGTGCAGAATCCCGAAACCGGCATTTCCTTCCCAATGCCGGCATACGTACGAAACAGCAGTATGACTTCGTCAAATACTCAGGAGAAACGTATCCTTGAAACTGCTCTGCTGTGCATTCCTTCACGTAAGAGAGTTGAATCTATGTTGAGATTCAGCGAGTCAGAAACACGTTTCTTCTAGGAGCTGCGTTGGGATATTCCCGAGTGAATGGGACCATAGGCTGTACAGAGAAGTATCTGCTTCTAAAACCAAAACGGAGGTATCTGACTGAATGCTTGTCAATGTGTGCATTCAGCTGACAGAGTTAAGCTCACCTGTGGATTCAGCGGTTTGCAAACCATTTCTGTGCAGAATCCCGAAACCGGTATTTCCAGCCCAATGCCGGCTTACGTACTAAACAGCAGGAAACTTCGTCTGAAGCTCAGGAGAAACGTTTCCTTGAAACTCCTCTGCTGTGCGTTCGTTCAACTAAGAGAGTTGAATCTATGTTGAGATTCAGCGAGTCAGAGACACGTTTCTTCTAGGAGCTGCGTTGGGATATTCCCGAGTGAATCGGACCATAGGCTGTACAGAGAATTATCTGCTTCTAAAACCAAAACGGAGCTATCTAACTGAATGGTTGTCAATGTGTGCATTCAACTGACAGAGTTAAACTCACGTGTGGATTCAGCGGTTTGCAAACACATTCTGTGCAGAATCCCGAAACCGGCATTTCCTTCCCAATGCCGGCATACGTACGAAAAAGCAGTATGACTTCGTCAAAAACTCAGGAGAAACGTTTCCTTGAAACTGCTCTGCTGTGCATTCGTTCACGTAAGAGAGTTGAATCTATGTTGAGATTCAGCGAGTCAGAAACACGTTTCTTCTAGGAGCTACGTTGGGATATTCCCGAGTGAATGGGACCATAGGCTGTACAGAGAAATATCTGCTTCTAAAACCAAAACGGAGCTATCTAACTGAATGGTTGTCAATGTGTGCATTCAACTGACAGAGTTAAACTCACGTGTGGATTCAGCGGTTTGCAAACCCTTTCTGTGCAGAATCCCAAAACCGGTATTTCCAGCCCAATGCCGGCATACGTTCTAAACAGCAGGAAACTTAGTCTAAAACTCAGGAGAAACGTTTCCTTGAAACTGCTCTGCTGTGCGTTCGTTCAACCAAGAGAGTTGAACCTATGTTGAGATTCAGCGAATCAGAAACACGTTTCTTCTAGGAGCTGCGTTGGGATATTCCCGAGTGAATGGGACCATAGGCTGCACAGAGAAATATCTGCTTCTAAAACCAAAACGGAGATATCTAACTGAATGGTTGTCAATCTGTGCATTCAACTGAAAGAGGTAAACCCACGTGTGGATTCAGCGGTTTGCAAACACATTCTGTGCAGAATCCCGAAACCGGCATTTCCTTCCCAATGCCGGCATACGTACGAAACAGCAGTATGACTTCGTCAAAAACTCTGGAGAAACGTATCCTTGAAACTGCTCTGCTGTGCATTCCTTCACGTAAGAGAGTTGAATCTTTGTTGAGATTCAGCGAGTCAGAAACACGTTTCTTCTAGGAGCTGCGTTGGGATATTCCCGAGTGAATGGGACCATAGGCTGTACAGAGAAATATCTGCTTCTAAAAAAAAAAAGGAGCTATCTAACTGAATGGTTGTCAATTTGTGCATTCAACTGACAGAGTTAAACTCACGTGTGGATTCAGCGGTTTGTAAAGGCTTTCTGTGCAGAATCCCAAAACCGGTATTTCCAGCCCAATGCAGGCATACGTACTAAGCAGCAGGAAGCTTCGTCTAAAACTCAGGAGAAACGATTCCTTGAAACTGCTCTGCTGTGCGTTCGTTCAACTAAGAGAGTTGAATCTATGTTGAGATTCAGTGAGTCAGAAACACGTTTCTTCTAGGAGCTGCTTTGGGATATTCCCGAGTGAATGGGATCATAGGCTGTACAGAGAAATATCTGCTTCTAAAACCAAAACGGAGCTATCTAACAGAATGGTTGTCAATGTGTGCATTCAGCTGACAGAGTTAAACTCACGTGTGGTTTCAGCGGTTTGCAAACCATTTCTGTGCAGAATCCCGAAACCGGTATTTCCAGCCCAATGCCGGCTTACGTACTAAACAGCAGGAAACTTCGTCTGAAGCTCAGGAGAAACGTTTCCTTGAAACTCCTCTGCTGTGCGTTCGTTCACCTAAGAGAGTTGAATCTATGTTGAGATTCAGCGTGTCAGAAACACGTTTCTTCTAGGAGCTTCTTTGGGATATTCCCGAGTGAATGGGACCATAGGCTGCACAGAGAAATATCTGCTTCTAAAACCAAAACGGAGCTATCTAACTGAATGGTTGTCAATGTGTGCATTCAACTGACAGAGGTAAACTCACGTGTGGATTCAGCGGTTTGCAAACCCTTTCTGTGCAGAATCCCAAAACCGGTATTTCCAGACCAATGCCGGCATACGTACTAAACAGCAGGAAACTTAGTCTAAAACTCAGGAAAAACGTTTCCTTGAAACTGCTCTGCTGTGCGTTCGTTCACCTAAGAGAGTTGAATCTATGGTGAGATTCAGCGAGTCAGAAACACGTTTCTTCTAGGAGCTGCATTGGGATATTCCCGAGTGAATGGGACCATAGGCTGTACAGAGTAATATCTGCTTCTAAAACCAAAACGGAGGTATCTAACTGAATGGTTGTCAATGTGTGCATTCAACTGACAGAGTTAAACTCACGTGTGGATTCAGCGGTTTGCAAACGCTTTCTGTGCAGAATCCCAAAACCAGTATTTCCAGGCCAATGCAGGCATACGTACTAAACAGCAGGAAACTTCGTCTAAAACTCAGGAGAAACGTTTCCTTGAAAATCCTCTGCTGTGCGTTCGTTCACCTAAGAGAGTTGAATCTATGTTGAGATTCAGCGAGTCAGAAACACGTTTCTTCTAGGAGCTGCGTTGGGATATTCCCGAGTGAATGGGACCATAGGCTGTACAGAGAAATATCTGCTTCTAAAACCAAAAAGGAGCTATCTAACTGAATGGTTTTCAATGTGTGCATTCAACTCACAGAGTTAAACTCACGTGTGGATTCAGCGGTTTGCAAACGCTTTCTGTGCAGAATCTGAAAACCGGTATTTCCAGCCCAATGCTGGCATACGTACGAAACAGCAGGAAACTTCGTCTAAAACTCAGGAGAAACGTTTCCTTGAAACTGCTCTGCTGTGTGTTCGTTCAATTAAGAGAATTGAATCTATGTTGAGATTCAGCGAGTCAGAAATACGTTTCTTCTATGAGCTGCGTTGGGATATTACCGAGTGAATGGGACCATAGGATGTACAGAGAAATATCTGCTTCTAAAACCAAAACGGAGCTATCTAACTGAATGGTTGTCAATGTGTGCATTCAACTGACAGAGTTAAACTCACGTGTGGATTCAGCGGTTTGCAAATCATTTCTGTGCAGAATCCCGAAACCGGTATTTCCAGCCCAATGCCGGCTTACGTACTAAACAGCAGGAAACTAAGTCTGAAACTCAGGAGAAACGTTTCCTTGAAACTCATCTGCTGTGCGTTCGTTCACCTAAGAGAGTTGAATCTATGTTGAGATTCAGCGAGTCAGAAACACGTTTCTTCTAGGAGCTGCGTTGGGATATTCCCGAGTGAATGGGACCATAGGCTGTACAAAGAAATATCTGCTTCTAAAACCAAAACGGAGGTATCTAACTGAATGGCTGTCAATGTGTGCATTCAACTGACAGAGTTAAACTCACGTGTGGATTCAGCGGTTTGTAAACTCTTTCTGTGCAGAATCCCAAAACCGGTATTTCCAGCCCAATGCAGGCATACATACTAAACAGCAGGAAACTTCGTATAAAACTCAGGAGAATCGTTTCCTTGAAACTGCTCGGCTGTGCGGTCATTCACCTAAGATAGTTGAACCTATGTTGAGATTCAGCGAGTCAGAAACACATTTCTTCTAGGAGCTGCGTTGGGATATTCCCGAGTGAATGGGACCATCGGCTGCAGAGAGAAATATCTGCTTCTAAAACCAAAACGGAGCTATCTTACTGAATGGTTGTCAATGTGTGCATTCAACTGACAGAGGTAAACTCACGTGTGGATGCTGCGGTTTGCAAACACATTCTGTGCAGAATCTAGAAACCGGCATTTCCTTCCCAATGCCGGCATACGTACGAAACAGCAGTATGACTTCGTCTAAAACTCAGGAGAAACGTTTCCTTGAAACTCCTCTGCTGTGCGTTCGTTCACCTAAGAGAGGTGAATCTATGTTGAGATTCAGCGAGTCAGAAACACGTTTCTTCTAGGAGCTGCGTTGGGATATTCCCGAGTGAATGGGACCATAGGATGTACAGAGAAATATCTTCTTCTAAATCCAAAGCGGAGCTATGTATCTGAATGGTTGTCAATGTGTGCATTCAACTGACAGAGGAAAACTCACGAGTGTATTCAGCGGTTTGCAAACCCTTTCTGTACAGAATCCCAAAACCGGTATTTCCAGCCCAATGCAGGCATACGTACTACACCGCAGGAAAATTCGTCTAAAACTCAGGAGAAACGTTTCCTTGAAAGTGCCCTGCTGTTCGTTCGTTCACCTAAGAGAGGTGAATCTATGTTGAGATTCAGCGAGTCAGAAACACGTTTCTTCTAGGAGCTGCATTGGGATATTCCCGAGTGAATGTGACCATAGGCTGTACAGAGAAATATCTGCTTCTAAAACCAAAACGGAGGTATCTACCTGAATGGTTGTCAATGTGTGCATTCAACTGACAGAGTTAAACTCACGTGTGGATTCAGCGGTTTGCAAACGCATTCTGTGCAGAATCCCAAAACCAGTATTTCCAGGCCAATGCAGGCATACGTACTAAACAGCAGGAAACTTCGTCTAAAACTCAGGAGAAACGTTTCCTTGAAAATCCTCTGCTGTGCGTTCGTTCACCTAAGAGAGTTGAATCTATGTTGAGATTCAGCGAGTCAGAAACACGTTTCTTCTAGGAGCTGCGTTGGGATATTCCCGAGTGAATGGGACCATAGGCTGTACAGAGAAATATCTGCTTCTAAAACCAAAACGGAGCTATCTAACTGAATGGTTTTCAATGTGTGCATTCAACTGACAGAGTTAAACTCACGTGTGGATTCAGCGGTTTGCAAACGCTTTCTGTGCAGAATCTGAAAACCGGTATTTCCAGCCCAATGCTGGCATACGTACGAAACAGCAGGAAACTTCGTCTAAAACTCAGGAGAAACGTTTCCTTGAAACTGCTCTGCTGTGTGTTCGTTCAATTAAGAGAGTTGAATCTATGTTGAGATTCAGCGAGTCAGAAATACGTTTCTTCTATGAGCTGCGTTGGGATATTCCCGAGTGAATGGGACCATAGGCTGTACAGAGAAATATCTGCTTCTAAAACCAAAACGGAGCTATCTAACTAAATGGTTGTCAATGTGTGCATTCAACTGACAGAGGTAAACTCACGTGTGGATTCTGCGGTTTGCAAACACATTCTGTGCAGAATCTAGAAACCGGCATTTCCTTCCCAATGCCGGCATACGTACGAAACAGCAGTATGACTTCGTCTAAAACTCAGGAGAAACGTTTACTTGAAACTCCTCTGCTGTGCGTTCGTTCACGTAAGATTGTTGAATCTATGTTGAGATTCAGCGAGTCAGAAACACGTTTCTTCTAGGAGCTGCGTTGGGATATTACCGAGTGAATGGGACCATAGGATGTACAGAGAAATATCTGCTTCTAAAACCAAAACGGAGCTATCTAACTGAATGGTTGTCAATGTGTGCATTCAACTGACAGAGTTAAACTCACGTGTGGATTCAGCGGTTTGCAAATCATTTCTGTGCAGAATCCCGAAACCGGTATTTCCAGCCCAATGCCGGCTTACGTACTAAACAGCAGGAAACTAAGTCTGAAACTCAGGAGAAACGTTTCCTTGAAACTCATCTGCTGTGCGTTCGTTCACCTAAGAGAGTTGAATCTATGTTGAGATTCAGCGAGTCAGAAACACGTTTCTTCTAGGAGCTGCGTTGGGATATTCCCGAGTGAATGGGACCATAGGCTGTATAGAGAAATATCTGCTTCTAAAACCAAAACGGAGCTATCTAACTGAATGGTTGTCAATGTGTGCATTCAACTGACAGAGGTAAACTCACGTGTGGATTCAGCGGTTTGCAAACACATTCTGTGCAGAATCCCGAAACCGGCATTTCCTTCCCAATGCCGGCATACGTACGAAACAGCAGTATGACTTTGTCAAAAACTCAGGAGAAACGTATCCTTGAAACTGCTCTGCTGTGCATTCCTTCACGTAACAGAGTTGAACCTATGTTGAGATTCAGCGAGTCAGAAACACGTTTCTTCTAGGAGCTTCTTTGGGATATTCCCGAGTGAATGGGACCATAGGCTGCACAGAGAAATATCTGCTTCTAAAACCAAAACGGAGCTATCTAACTGAATGGTTGTCAATGTGTGCATTCAACTGACAGAGGTAAACTCACGTGTGTATTCAGCGATTTGCAAACCCTTTCTGTGCAGAATCCCAAAACCGGTATTTCCAGACCAATGCCGGCATACGTACTAAACAGCAGGAAACTTCGTCTAAAACTCAGGAAAAACGTTTCCTTGAAACTGCTCTGCTGTGCGTTCGTTCACCTAAGAGAGTTGAATCTATGTTGAGATTCAGCGAGTCAGAAACACGTTTCTTCTAGGAGCTGCATTGGGATATTCCCGAGTGAATGGGACCATAGGCTGTACAGAGAAATATCTGCTTCTAAAACCAAAACGGAGGTATCTAACTGAATGGTTGTCAATGTGTGCATTCAACTGACAGAGTTAAACTCACGTGTGGATTCAGCGGTTTGCAAACCCTTTCTGTGCAGAATCCCAAAACCAGTATTTCCAGGCCAATGCAGGCATACGTTCTAAACAGCAGGAAACTTCGTCTAAAACTCAGGAGAAACGTTTCCTTGAAACTGCTCTGCTGTGCGTTCGTTCACCTCAGAGAGTTGAATCTATGTTGAGATTCACCGAGTCAGAAACACGTTTCTTCTAGGAGCTGCGTTGGGATATTCCCGAGTGAATGGGACCATAGGCTGTACAGAGAAATATCTGCTTCTAAAACCAAAACGGAGCTATCTAACTGAATGGTTTTCAATGTGTGCATTCAACTGACAGAGTTAAACTCACGTGTGGATTCAGCGGTTTGCAAACGCTTTCCGTGCAGAATCTGAAAACCGGTATTTCCAGCCCAATGCTGGCATACGTACGAAACAGCAGGAAACTACGTCTAAAACTCAGGAGAAACGTTTCCTTGAAACTGCTCTGCTGTGTGTTGGTTCAATTAAGAGAGTTGAATCTATGTTGAGATTCAGCGAGTCAGAAATACGTTTCTTCTAGGAGCTGCGTTGGGATATTCCCGAGTGAATGGGACCATAGGCTGTACAGAGAAATATCTGCTTCTAAAACCAAAACGGAGCTATCTAACTGAATGGTTGTCAATGTGTGCATTCAACTGACAGAGGTAAACTCACGTTTGGATTCTGCGGTTTGCAAACACATTCTGTGCAGAATCTAGAAACCGGCATTTCCTTCCCAATGCCGGCATACGTACGAAACAGCAGTATGACTTCGTCTAAAACTCAGGAGAAACGTTTCCTTGAAACTCCTCTGCTGTGCGTTCGTTCACGTAAGAGAGTTGAATCTATGTTGAGATTCAGCGAGTCAGAAACACGTTTCTTCTAGGAGCTGCGTTGGGATATTCCCGAGTGAATGGGACCATAGGCTGTACAGAGAAATATCTGCTTCTAAAACCAAAACGGAGCTATCTAACTGAATGGTTGTCAATGTGTGCATTCAACTGACAGAGTTAAACTCACGTGTGGATTCAGCGGTTTGCAAATCATTTCTGTGCAGAATCCCGAAACCGGTATTTCCAGCCCAATGCCGGCTTACGTACTAAACAGCAGGAAACTAAGTCTGAAACTCAGGAGAAACGTTTCCTTGAAACTCATCTGCTGTGCGTTCGTTCACCTAAGAGAGTTGAATCTATGTTGAGATTCAGCGAGTCAGAAACACGTTTCTTCTAGGAGCTGCGTTGGGATATTCCCGAGTGAATGGGACCATAGGCTGTATAGAGAAATATCTGCTTCTAAAACCAAAACGGAGCTATCTAACTGAATGGTTGTCAATGTGTGCATTCAACTGACAGAGGTAAACTCACGTGTGGATTCAGCGGTTTGCAAACACATTCTGTGCAGAATCCCGAAACCGGCATTTCCTTCCCAATGCCGGCATACGTACGAAACAGCAGTATGACTTTGTCAAAAACTCAGGAGAAACGTATCCTTGAAACTGCTCTGCTGTGCATTCCTTCACGTAACAGAGTTGAACCTATGTTGAGATTCAGCGAGTCAGAAACACGTTTCTTCTAGGAGCTTCTTTGGGATATTCCCGAGTGAATGGGACCATAGGCTGCACAGAGAAATATCTGCTTCTAAAACCAAAACGGAGCTATCTAACTGAATGGTTGTCCATGTGTGCATTCAACTGACAGAGTTAAACTCACGTGTGGATTCAGCGGTTTGCAAACCATTTCTGTGCAGAATCCCGAAACTGGTATTTCCAGCCCAATGCCGGCTTACGTACTAAACAGCAGGAAACTAAGTCTGAAACTCAGGAGAAACGTTTCCTTGAAACTCATCTGCTGTGCGTTCGTTCACCTAAAGGAGTTGAATCTATGTTGAAATTCAGCGTGTCAGAAACACGTTTCTTCTAGGAGCTGCGTTTGGATATTCCCGAGTGAATGGGACCATAGGCTGTACAGAGAAATATCTGCTTCTAAAACCAAAACGGAGATATCTAACTGAATGGTTGTCAATGTGTGCATTCAACTGACAGAGTTAATCTCACGTGTGGATTCAGCGGTTTGCAAACACTTTCTGTGCAGAATCCCGAAACCGGCATTTCCTTCCCAATGCCGGCATACGTACGAAACAGCAGTGTGACTTCGTCAAAAACTCAGGAGAAACGTTTCCTTGAAACTGTTCTGATGTGCGTTCGTTCCCGTAAGAGAGTTGAATCTATGTTGAGATTCAGCGAGTCAGAAACACGTTTCTTCTAGGAGCTGCATTGGGATATTCCCGAGTGAATGGGACCATAGACTGTACAGAGAAATATCTGCTTCCAAAACCAAAACGGAGCTATCTAACTGAATGGTTGTCAATGTGTGCATTCAACTGACAGAGTTAAACTCACGTGTGGATTCAGCGGTTTTCAAACCCTTTCTGTGCAGAATCCCAAAACCGGTATTTCCAGCCCAATGCCGGCATACGTACTAAACAGCAGTAAACTTCGTCTAAAACTCAGGAGAAACGTTTCCGTGAGACTGATCTGCTGTACGTTAGTTCAGCGAAGACAGTTGAATCTCTGTTGAGATTCAGCGAGTCAGAAACACGTTTCTTCTAGGAGCTGCGTTGGGATATTCCCGAGTGAATGGGACCATAGGCTGTACAGAGAAATATCTGCTTCTAAAACCAAAACAGAGCTATCTAACTGAATGGTTGTCAATGTGTGCATTCAACTGACAGAGTTAAACTCACGTGTGGATTCAGAGGTTTGCAAACGCTTTCTGTGCAGAATCCCAAAACCGGTATTTCCAGCCCAATGCCGGCATACGTACTAAACAGCAGGAAACTTCGTCTAAAACTCAGGAGAAACGTTTCCTTGAAACTGCTATGCTGTGCGTTCGTTCAACCAAGAGAGTTGAACCTATGTTGAGATTCAGCGAGTCAGAAACACGTTTCTTCTAGGAGCTGCGTTGGGATATTTCCGAGTGAATGGGACCATAGGATGCACAGAGAAATATCTGCTTCTAAAACCAAAACGGAGCTATCTAACTGAATGGTTGTCAATGTGTGCATTCAACTGACAGAGGTAAACTCACTTGTGGATTCAGCGGTTTGCAAACACATTCTGTGCAGAATCCCGAAACCGGCATTTCCCTCCCAATGCCGGCATACGTACGAAACAGCAGTATGACTTCGTCAGAAACTCAGGAGAAACGTATCCTTGAAACTGCTCTGCTGTGCATTCCTTCACGTAAGAGAGTTGAAACTATGTTGAGATTCAGCGAGTCAGAAACACGTTTCTTCTAGGAGCTGCGTTTGGATATTCCCGAGGGAATGGGACCATAGGCTGTACAGAGAAATATCTGCTTCTAAAACCAAAACGGAGCTATCTAACTGAATGGTTGTCAATTTGTGCATTCAACTGACAGAGTTAAACTCACGTGTGGATTCAGCGGCTTGCAAAGGCTTTCTGTGCAGAATCCCAAAACCGGTATTTCCAGCCCAATGCAGGCATACGTACTAAACAGCAGGAAGCTTCGTCTAAAACTCAGGAGAAACGATTCCTTGAAACTGCTCGGCTGTGCGTTCGTTCAACTAAGAGAGTTGAATCTATGTTGAGATTCAGTGAGTCAGAAACACGTTTCTTCTAGGAGCTGCTTTGGGATATTCCCGAGTGAATTTGATCATAGGCTGTACAGATAAATATCTGCTTCGAAAACCAAAACGCAGCTATCTAACTGAATGGTTGTCAATGTGTGCATTCAGCTGTCAGAGTTAAACTCACGTGTGGATTCAGCGGTTTGCAAACCATTTCTTTGCAGAATCCCAAAACCGGTATTTCCAGCCCAATGCCGGCTTACGTACTAAACAGCAGGAAACTTCGTCTGAAGCTCAGGAGAAACGTTTCCTTGAAACTCCTCTGCTGTGCGTTCGTTCACCTAAGAGAGTTGAATCTATGTTGAGATTCAGCGTGTCAGAAACACGTTTCTTCTAGGAGCTGCGTTGGGATATTCCCGAGTGAATCGGACCATAGGCTGTACAGAGAAATATCTGCTTCTAAAACCAAAACGGAGCTATCTAACTGAATGGTTGTCAATGTGTGCATTCAACTGACAGAGTTAATCTCACGTGTGGATTCAGCGGTTTGCAAACCCTTTCTGTGCAGAATCCCAAAACCGTTATTTCCAGCCCAATGCCGGCATACGTACTAAACAGCAGGAAACTTCGTCTAAAACTCAGGAGAAACGTTTCCTTGAAACTGCTCTACTGTGCGCTCGTTCACCTAAGAGAGTTGAATCTATGTTGAGATTCAGCGAGTCAGAAACACGTTTCTTCTAGGAGCTGCTTTGGGATATTCCCGAGTGAATGGGATCATAGGCTGTACAGAGAAATATCTGCTTCTAAAACCAAAACGGAGCTATCTAACTGAATGGTTGTCAATGTGTACATTCAGCTGACAGAGTTAAACTCACCTGTGGATTCAGCGGTTTGCAAACCATTTCTGTGCCGAATCCCGAAACCGGTAATTCCAGCCCAATGCCGGCTTACGTACTAAACAGCAGGAAACTTGGTCTGAAGCTCAGGAGAAACGTTTCCTTGAAACTCCTCTGCTGTGCGTTCGTTCACCTAAGAGAGTTGAACCTATGTTGAGATTCAGCGTGTCAGAAACACGTTTCTTCTAGGAGCTGCGTTGGGATATTCCCGAGTGAATCGGACCATAGGCTGTACAGAGAAATATCTGCTTCTAAAACCAAAACGGAGCTATCTAACTGAATGGTTGTCAATGTGTGAATTCAACTGACAGAGTTAAACTCACGTGTGGATTCAGCGGTTTGCAAACCCTTTCTGTGCAGAATCCCAAAACCGGTATTTCCAGCCCAATGCCGGCATACGTACTAAGCAGCAGGAAACTTCGTCTAAAACTCAGGAGAAACGTTTCCTGGAAACTGCTCTACTGTGCGTTCGTTCACCTAAGAGAGTTGAATCTATGTTGAGATTCAGCGAGTCAGAAACACGTTTCTTCTAGGAGCTGCGTTGGGATATTTCCGAGTGAATGGGACCATAGGATGCACAGAGAAATATCTGCTTCTAAAACCAAAACGGAGCTATCTAACTGAATGGTTGTCAATGTGTGCATTCAACTGACAGAGGTAAACTCACTTGTGGATTCAGCGGTTTGCAAACACATTCTGTGCAGAATCCCGAAACCGGCATTTCCCTCCCAATGCCGGCATACGTACGAAACAGCAGTATGACTTCGTCAGAAACTCAGGAGAAACGTATCCTTGAAACTGCTCTGCTGTGCATTCCTTCACGTAAGAGAGTTGAAACTATGTTGAGATTCAGCGAGTCAGAAACACGTTTCTTCTAGGAGCTGCGTTTGGATATTCCCGAGGGAATGGGACCATAGGCTGTACAGAGAAATATCTGCTTCTAAAACCAAAACGGAGATATCTAACTGAATGGTTGTCAATTTGTGCATTCAACTGACAGAGTTAAACTCACGTGTGGATTCAGCGGTTTGCAAAGGCTTTCTGTGCAGAATCCCAAAACCGGTATTTCCAGCCCAATGCAGGCATACGTACTAAACAGCAGGAAGCTTCGTCTAAAACTCAGGAGAAACGATTCCTTGAAACTGCTCGGCTGTGCGTTCGTTCAACTAAGAGAGTTGAATCTATGTTGAGATTCAGTGAGTCAGAAACACGTTTCTTCTAGGAGCTGCTTTGGGATATTCCCGAGTGAATTTGATCATAGGCTGTACAGATAAATATCTGCTTCGAAAACCAAAACGCAGCTATCTAACTGAATGGTTGTCAATGTGTGCATTCAGCTGTCAGAGTTAAACTCACGTGTGGATTCAGCGGTTTGCAAACCATTTCTGTGCAGAATCCCAAAACCGGTATTTCCAGCCCAATGCCGGCTTACGTACTAAACAGCAGGAAACTTCGTCTGAAGCTCAGGAGAAACGTTTCCTTGAAACTCCTCTGCTGTGCGTTCGTTCACCTAAGAGAGTTGAATCTATGTTGAGATTCAGCGTGTCAGAAACACGTTTCTTCTAGGAGCTGCGTTGGGATATTCCCGAGTGAATCGGACCATAGGCTGTACAGAGAAATATCTGCTTCTAAAACCAAAACGGAGCTATCTAACTGAATGGTTGTCAATGTGTGCATTCAACTGACAGAGTTAATCTCACGTGTGGATTCAGCGGTTTGCAAACCCTTTCTGTGCAGAATCCCAAAACCGTTATTTCCAGCCCAATGCCGGCATACGTACTAAACAGCAGGAAACTTCGTCTAAAACTCAGGAGAAACGTTTCCTTGAAACTGCTCTACTGTGCGCTCGTTCACCTAAGAGAGTTGAATCTATGTTGAGATTCAGCGAGTCAGAAACACGTTTCTTCTAGGAGCTGCTTTGGGATATTCCCGAGTGAATGGGATCATAGGCTGTACAGAGAAATATCTGCTTCTAAAACCAAAACGGAGCTATCTAACTGAATGGTTGTCAATGTGTACATTCAGCTGACAGAGTTAAACTCACCTGTGGATTCAGCGGTTTGCAAACCATTTCTGTGCCGAATCCCGAAACCGGTAATTCCAGCCCAATGCCGGCTTACGTACTAAACAGCAGGAAACTTGGTCTGAAGCTCAGGAGAAACGTTTCCTTGAAACTCCTCTGCTGTGCGTTCGTTCACCTAAGAGAGTTGAACCTATGTTGAGATTCAGCGTGTCAGAAACACGTTTCTTCTAGGAGCTGCGTTGGGATATTCCCGAGTGAATCGGACCATAGGCTGTACAGAGAAATATCTGCTTCTAAAACCAAAACGGAGCTATCTAACTGAATGGTTGTCAATGTGTGAATTCAACTGACAGAGTTAAACTCACGTGTGGATTCAGCGGTTTGCAAACCCTTTCTGTGCAGAATCCCAAAACCGGTATTTCCAGCCCAATGCCGGCATACGTACTAAGCAGCAGGAAACTTCGTCTAAAACTCAGGAGAAACGTTTCCTGGAAACTGCTCTACTGTGCGTTCGTTCACCTAAGAGAGTTGAATCTATGTTGAGATTCAGCGAGTCAGAAACACGTTTCTTCTAGGAGCTGCGTTGGGATATTCCCGAGTGAATGGGACCATAGGCTGCACAGAGAAATATCTGCTTCTAAAACCAAAACGGAGCTATCTAACTGAATGGTTGTCAATGTGTGAATTCAACTGACAGAGGTAAACTCACGTGTGGATTCAGCGGTTTGCAAACACATTCTGTGCAGAATCCCGAAACCGGCATTTCCTTCCCAATGCCGGCATACGTACGAAACAGCAGTATGACTTCGTCAAAAACTCAGGAGAAACGTTTCCTTGAAACTGCTCTGCTGTGCATTCGTTCACGTAAGAGAGTTGAATCTATGTTGAGATTCAGCGAGTCAGAAACACGTTTCTTCTAGGAGCTGCGTTGGGATATTCCCGAGTGAATGGGACCATAGGCTGTACAGAGAAATATCTGCTTCTAAAACCAAAACGGAGCTATCTACCTGAATGGTTGTCAATGTGTGCATTCAACTGACAGAGTTAAACTCACGTGTGGATTCAGCGGTTTGCAAACGCTTTCTGTGCAGAATCCCAAAACCGGTATTTCCAGCCCAATGCAGGCATATGTACTAAACAGCAGGAAGCTTCGTCTAAAACTCAGGAGAAACGATTCCTTGAAACTGCTCTGCTGTGCGTTCGTTCAACCAAGAGAGTTGAACCTATGTTGAGATTCAGCGAGTCAGAAACACGTTTCTTCTAGGAGCTGCGTTGGGATATTCCCGAGTGAAAGGGACCATAGGCTGCACAGAGAAATATCTGCTTCTAAAACCAAAACGGAGCTATCTAACTGAATGGTTGTCAATGTGTGCATTCAACTGACAGAGGTAAACTCACGTGTGGATTCAGCGGTTTGCAAATACATTCTGTGCAGAATCCCGAAACCGGCATTTCCTTCCCAATGCCGGCATACGTACGAAACAGCAGTATGACTTCGTCAAAAACTCAGGAGAAACGTATCCTTGAAACTGCTGTGCTGTGCATTCCTTCACGTAAGAGAGTTGAATCTATGTTGAGATTCAGCGAGTCAGAAACACGTTTCTTCTAGGAGCTGCGTTGGGATATTCCCGAGTGAATGGGACCATAGGCTGTACAGAGAAATATCTGCTTCTAAAACCAAAACGGAGCTATCTAACTGAATGGTTGTCAATGTGTGCATTCAACTGACAGAGTTAAACTCACGTGTGGATTTAGCGGTTTGCAAAGGCTTTCTGTGCAGAATCCCAAAACCGGTATTTCCAGCCCAATGCAGGCATACGTACTAAACAGCAGGAAGCTTCGTCTAAAACTCAGGAGAAACGATTCCTTGAAACTGCTCTGCTGTGCGTTCGTTCAACTAAGAGAGTTGAATCTACGTTGAGATTCAGTGAGACAGAAACACGTTTCTTCTAGGAGCTGCTTTGGGATATTCCCGAGTGAATGGGATCATAGGCTGTACAGAGAAATATCTGTTTCTAAAACCAAAACGGAGCTACCTAACTGAATGGTTGTCAATGTGTGCATTCAGCTGACAGAGTTAAACTCACGTGTGGATTCAGCGGTTTGCAAACCATTTCTGTGCAGAATCCCGAAACCGGTATTTCCAGCCCAATGCCGGCTTACGTTCTAAACAACAGGAAGCTTCGTCTAAAACTCAGGAGAAACGTTTCCTTGAGATTGATCTGCTGTGCGTTAGTTCAGCGAAGACAGTTGAATCTATGTTGAGATTCAGCGAGTCAGAAACACGTTTCTTCTAGGAGCTGCGTTGGGATATTCCCGAGTGAATGGGACCATAAGCTGTACAGAGAAATATCTGCTTCTAAAACCAAAGCAGAGCTATCTATCTGAATGGTTGTCAATGTGTGCATTCAACTGACAGAGTTAAACTCACCAGTGGATTCAGCGGTTTCCAAACCCTTTCTGTGCAGAATTCCAAAACCGGTATTTACTGCCCAATGCATGCATACGTACAAAACCGCAGGAAACTTCGTCTAAAACTCAAGAGAAACCTTTCCTTGAAACTGCTCTGCTGGGCGTTCGTTCACCTAAGAGAGTTGAATCTATGTTGAGATTCAGCGAGTCAGAAACACGTTTCTTCAAGGAGCTGGGTTGGGATATTCCCGAGTGAATGGGACCATAGGCTGTACGGAGAAATATCTGCTCCTAAAATCAAAACGGAGCTATCTAACTGAAAGGTTGTCAATGTGTGCGTTCAACTGACGGTGTTAAACTCACCTGTGGATTCAGAGGTTTCCAAACCATTTCTGTGCCGAATCCCGAAACCGGTATTTCCAGCCCAATTCCGTCTTTCGTACTAAACAGCAGGAAACTTCGTCTGAAGCTCAGGAGAAATGTTACCTTGAGACTCCTCTGCTGTGCGTTCGTTCACCTAAGAGAGTTGAATCTATGTTGAGTTTCAGCGTGTCAGAAACACGTTTCTTCTAGGAGCTGCGTTGGGATATTCCCAAGTGAATCGGACCATAGGCTGTACACAGAAATATCTGCTTCTAAAACCAAAACGGAGCTATCTAACTGAATGGTTGTCAATGTGTGCATTCAACTGACAGAGTTAAACTCACGTGTGGATCCAGCGGTTTGCAAACCCTTTCTGTGCAGAATCCCAAAACCGGTATTTCCAGCCCAATGTCGGCATACGTACTAAACAACAGTAAACTTCGTCTAAAACTCAGGAGAAACGTTTCCGTGAGACTGATCTGCTGTACGTTAGTTCAGCGAAGACAGTTGATTCTCTGTTGAGATTCAGCGAGTCAGAAACACGTTTCTTCCAGGAGCTGCGTTGGGATATTCCCGAGTGAATGGGACCATAGGCTGTACAGAGAAATATCTGCTTCAAAAACCAAAACAGAGCTATCTAACTGAATGGTTGTCAATGTGTGCATTCAACTGACAGAGTTAAACTCACGTGTGGATTCAGCGGTTTGCAAACGCTTTCTGTGCAGAATCCCAAAACCGGAATTTCCAGCCCAATGCCGGCATACGTACTAAACAGCAGGAAACTTCGTCTAAAACTCAGGAGAAACGTTTCCTTGAAACTGCTCTGCTGTGCGTTCGTTAACCAAGAGAGTTGAACCTATGTTGAGATTCAGCGAGTCAGAAACACGTTTCTTCTAGGAGCTGCGTTGGGATATTCCCGAGTGAATGGGACCATAGGCTGCACAGAGAAATATCTGCTTCTAAAACCAAAACGGAGCTATCTAACTGAATGGTTGTCAATGTGTGCATTCAACTGACAGAGTTAAACTCACGTGTGGATTCAGCGGTTTGCAAACCCTTTCTGTGCAGAATCCCAAAACCGGTATTTCCAGCCCAATGCCGGCATACGTACTAAACAGCAGTTAACTTCGTCTAAAACTCAGGAGAAACGTTTTCCGTGATACTGATCTGCTGTACGTTAGTTCAGCGAAGACTGTTGAATCTCTGTTGAGATTCAGTGAGTCAGAAACACGTTTCTTCTAGGAGCTGCGTTGGGATATTCCCGAGTGAATGGGACCATAGGCTGTACAGAGAAATATCTGCTTCTAAAACCAAAACGGAGCTATCTAACTGAATGGTTGTCAATGTGTGCATTCAACTGACAGAGTTAAAGTCACGTGTGGATTCAGCGGTTTGCAAACCCTTTCTGTGCAGAATCCCAAAACCGGTATTTCCAGCCCAAAGCCGGCATACGTACTAAACAGCAGGAAACTTCGTCTAAAATTCAGGAGAAACGTTTCCTTGAAACTGCTCTGCTGTGCGTTCGTTCACCTAAGAGAGTTGAATCTATGTTGAGATTCAGCGAGTCAGAAACACGTTTCTTCTAGGAGCTGCGTTGGGATATTCCCAGTGAATGGGACCATAGGCTGCACAGAGAAATATCTGCTTCTAAAACCAAAACGGAGCTATCTAACTGAATGGTTGTCAATGTGTGCATTCAACTGACAGAGTTAAACTCACGTGTGGATTCAGCGGTTTGCAAACCCTTTCTGTGCAGAATCCCAAAACCGGTATTTCCAGCCCAATGCCGGCATACGTACTAAACAGCAGTTAACTTCGTCTAAAACTCAGGAGAAACGTTTTCCGTGATACTGATCTGCTGTACGTTAGTTCAGCGAAGACTGTTGAATCTCTGTTGAGATTCAGCGAGTCAGAAACACGTTTCTTCTAGGAGCTGCGTTGGGATATTCCCGAGTGAATGGGACCATAGGCTGTACAGAGAAATATCTGCTTCTAAAACCAAAACGGAGCTATCTAACTGAATGGTTGTCAATGTGTGCATTCAACTGACAGAGTTAAACTCACGTGTGGATTCAGCGGTTTGCAAACGCTTTCTGTGCAGAATCCCAAAACCGGTATCTCCAGCCCAATGCAGGCATACGTACTAAACAGCAGGAAACTTCTTCTAAAACTCAGGAGAAACGTTTCCATGAAACTGCTCTGCTGTGCGTTCGTTCACCTAAGAGAGTTGAATCTATGTTGAGATTCAGCGGGTCAGAATCACGTTTCTTCTAGGAACTGCGTTCGGATATTCCCGAGTGAAAGGGACCATAGGCTGCACAGAGAAATATCTGCTTCTAAAACCAAAATGGAGCTATCTAACTGAATGGTTGTCAATGTGTGCATTCAACGGACAGAGTTAAACTCATGTGCGGATTCAGCGGTTTGCAAACACTTTCTGTGCAGAATCCAGAAACCGGCGTTTCCTTCCCAATGCCGGCATACGTACGAAACAGCAGTATGACTTCGTCTAAAACTCAGGAGAAACGTTTCCTTGAAACTCCTCTGCTGTGCGTTCGCTCACGTAAGAGAGTTGAATCTATGTTGAGATTTAGTGAGTCAGAAACACGTTTCTTCTAGGAGCTGCTTTGGGATATTCCCGAGTGAATGGGATCATAGGCTGTACAGAGAAATATCTGCTTCTAAAACCAAAACGGAGCTATCTAACTGAATGGTTGTCAATGTGTGCATTCAGCTGACAGAGTTAAACTCACGTGTGGATTCAGCGGTTTGCAAACCATTTCTGTGCCGAATCCCGAAACCGGTATTTCCTGCCCAATTCCGGCTTACGTACTAAACAGCAGGAAACTTCGTCTGAAGCTCAGGAGAAACGTTTCCTTGAAACTGCTCTACTGTGCGCTCGTTCACCTAAGAGAGTTGAATCTATGTTGAGATTCAGCGAGTCAGAAACACGTTTCTTCTAGGAGCTGCGTTGGGATATTCCCGAGTGAATGGGACCATAGGCTGTACAGAGAAGTATCTGCTTCTAAAACCAAAACGGAGGTATCTGACTGAATGCTTGTCAATGTGTGCATTCAACTGACAGAGTTAAACTCACGTGTGGATTCAACGGTTTGCAAACACTTTCTGTGCAGAATCCCGAAACCGGCATTTCCTTTCCAATGCCGGCATACGTACGATACAGCAGTATGACTTCGTCTAAAACTCAGGAGAAACGTTTCCTTGAAACTGCTCTACTGTGCGCTCGTTCACCTAAGAGAGTTGAATCTATGTTGAGATTCAGTGAGTCAGAAACACGTTTCTTCTAGGAGCTGCTTTGGGATATTCCCGAGTGAATGGGATCATAGGCTGTACAGAGAAATGTCTGCTTCTAAAACCAAAACGGAGCTATCTACCTGAATGGTTGTCAATGTGTGCATTCAGCTGACAGAGTTAAGCTCACCTGTGGATTCAGCGGTTTGCAAACCATTTCTGTGCAGAATCCCGAAACCGGTATTTCCAGCCCAATGCCGGCTTACGTACTAAACAGCAGGAAACTTCGTCTGAAGCTCAGGAGAAACGTTTCCTTGAAACTCCTCTGCTGTGCATTCGTTCACCTAAGAGAGTTGAATCTATGTTGAGATTCAGCGTGTCAGAAACACGTTTCTTCTAGGAGCTACGTTGGGATATTCCCGAGTGAATGGGACCATAGGCTGTACAGAGAAATATCTGCTTCTAAAACCAAAACGGAGGTATCTAACTGAATGGTTGTCAATGTGTGCATTCAACTGACAGAGTTAAACTCACGTGTGGATTCAGCGGTTTGCAAACACATTCTGTGCAGAATCCCGGAACCGGCATTTCCTTCCCAATGCCGGCATACGTACGAAAAAGCAGTATGACTTCGTCAAAAACTCAGGAGAAACGTTTCCTTGAAACTGCTCTGCTGTGCATTCGTTCACGTAAGAGAGTTGAATCTATGTTGAGATTCAGCGAGTCAGAAACACGTTTCTTCTAGGAGCTACGTTGGGATATTCCCGAGTGAATGGGACCATAGGCTGTACAGAGAAATATCTGCTTCTAAAACCAAAACGGAGCTATCTAACTGAATGGTTGTCAATGTGTGCATTCAACTGACAGAGTTAAACTCACGTGTGGATTCAGCGGTTTGCAAACCCTTTCTGTGCAGAATCCCAAAACCGGTATTTCCAGCCCAATGCCGGCATACGTTCTAAACAGCAGGAAACTTCGTCTAAAACTCAGGAGAAACGTTTCCTTGAAACTGCTCTGCTGTGCGTTCGTTCAACCAAGAGAGTTGAACCTATGTTGAGATTCAGCGAATCAGAAACACGTTTCTTCTAGGAGCTGCGTTGGGATATTCCCGAGTGAATGGGACCATAGGCTGCACAGAGAAATATCTGCTTCTAAAACCAAAACGGAGCTATCTAACTGAATGGTTGTCAATGTGTGCATTCAACTGAAAGAGGTAAACCCACTTGTGGATTCAGCGGTTTGCAAACACATTCTGTGCAGAATCCCGAAACCGGCATTTCCTTCCCAATGCCGGCATACGTACGAAACAGCAGTATGACTTCGTCAAAAACTCTGGAGAAACGTATCCTTGAAACTGCTCTGCTGTGCATTCCTTCACGTAAGAGAGTTGAATCTATGTTGAGATTCAGCGAGTCAGAAACACGTTTCTTCTAGGAGCTGCGTTGGGATATTCCCGAGTGAATGGGACCATAGGCTGTACAGAGAAATATCTGCTTCTAAAAAAAAAAAGGAGCTATCTAACTGAATGGTTGTCAATTTGTGCATTCAACTGACAGAGTTAAACTCACGTGTGGATTCAGCGGTTTGTAAAGGCTTTCTGTGCAGAATCCCAAAACCGGTATTTCCAGCCCAATGCAGGCATACGTACTAAGCAGCAGGAAGCTTCGTCTAAAACTCAGGAGAAACGATTCCTTGAAACAGCTCTGCTGTGCGTTCGTTCAACTAAGAGAGTTGAATCTATGTTGAGATTCAGTGAGTCAGAAACACGTTTCTTCTAGGAGCTGCTTTGGGATATTGCCGAGTGAATGGGATCATAGGCTGTACAGAGAAATATCTGCTTCTAAAACCAAAACGGAGCTATCTAACAGAATGGTTGTCAATGTGTGCATTCAGCTGACAGAGTTAAACTCACGTGTGGTTTCAGCGGTTTGCAAACCATTTCTGTGCAGAATCCCGAAACCGGTATTTCCAGCCCAATGCCGGCTTACGTACTAAACAGCAGGAAACTTCGTCTGAAGCTCAGGAGAAACGTTTCCTTGAAACTCCTCTGCTGTGCGTTCGTTCACCTAAGAGAGTTGAATCTATGTTGAGATTCAGCGTGTCAGAAACACGTTTCTTCTAGGAGCTGCGTTGGGATATTACCGAGTGAATCGGACCATAGACTGTACAGAGAAATATCTGCTTCTAAAACCAAAACGGAGCTATCTAACTGAATGGTTGTCAATGTGTGCATTCAACTGACAGAGTTAAACTCACGTGTGGATTCAGCGGTTTGCAAACCCTTTCTGTGCAGAATACCAAAACCGGTATTTCCAGCCCAATGCCGGCATACGTACTAAACAGCAGGAAACTTCGTCTAAAACTCAGGAGAAACGTTTCCTTGAAACTGCTCTACTGTGCGCTCGTTCACCTAAGAGAGTTGAATCTATGTTGAGATTCAGCGAGTCAGAAACACGTTTCTTCTAGGAGCTGCGTTGGGATATTCCCGAGTGAATGGGACCATAGGCTGTACAGAGAAGTATCTGCTTCTAAAACCAAAACGGAGGTATCTGACTGAATGCTTGTCAATGTGTGCATTCAACTGACAGAGTTAAACTCACGTGTGGATTCAGCGGTTTGCAAACCCTTTCTGTGCAGAATACCAAAACCGGTACTTCCAGCCCAATGCCGGATACGAACTAAACAGCAGGAAACTTCGTCTAAAACTCAGGAGAAACGTTTCCTTGAAACTGCTCTACTGTGCATTCGTTCACCTAAGAGAGTTGAATCTATGTTGAGATTCAGCGAGTCAGAAACACGTTTCTTCTAGGAGCTGCGTTGGGATATTCCCGAGTGAATGGGACCATAGGCTGCACAGAGAAATATCTGCTTCTAAAACCAAACGGAGCTATCTAACTGAATGGTTGTCAATGTGTGCATTCAACTGACAGAGGTAAACTCACGTGTGGATTCAGCGGTTTGCAAACACGTTCTGTGCAGAATCCCGAAACCGGCATTTCCTTCCCAATGCCGGCATATGTACGAAACAGCAGTATGACTTCGTCAAAAACTCAGGAGAAACGTTTCCTTGAAACTGCTCTGCTGTGCATTCGTTCACGTAAGAGAGTTGAATCTATGTTGAGATTCAGCGAGTCAGAAACACGTTTCTTCTAGGAGCTACGTTGGGATATTCCCGAGTGAATGGGACCATAGGCTGTACAGAGAAATATCTGCTTCTAAAACCAAAACGGAGCTATCTAACTGAATGGTTGTCAATGTGTGCATTCAACTGACAGAGTTAAACTCACGTGTGGATTCAGCGGTTTGTAAAGGCTTTCTGTGCAGAATCCCAAAACCGGTATTTCCAGCCCAATGCAGGCATACGTACTAAGCAGCAGGAAGCTTCGTCTAAAACTCAGGAGAAACGACTCCTTGAAACTGCTCTGCTGTGCGTTCGTTCAACTAAGAGAGTTGAATCTATGTTGAGATTCAGTGAGTCAGAAACACGTTTCTTCTAGGAGCTGCTTTGGGATATTCCCGAGTGAATGGGATCATAGGCTGTACAGAGAAATATCTGCCTCTAAAACCAAAACGGAGCTATCTAACTGAATGGTTGTCAATGTGTGCATTCAGCTGACAGAGTTAAACTCACGTGTGGTTTCAGCGGTTTGCAAACCATTTCTGTGCAGAATCCCGAAACCGGTATTTCCAGCCCAATGCCGGCTTACGTACTAAACAGCAGGAAACTTCGTCTGAAGCTCAGGAGAAACGTTTTCTTGAAACTCCTCTGCTGTGCGTTCGTTCACCTAAGAGAGTTGAATCTATGTTGAGATTCAGCGTGTCAGAAACACGTTTCTTCTAGGAGCTGCGTTGGGATATTCCCGAGTGAATCGGACCATAGGCTGTACAGAGAAATATCTGCTTCTAAAACCAAAACGGAGCTATCTAACTGAATGGTTGTCAATGTGTGCATTCAACTGACAGAGTTAAACTCACGTGTGGATTCAGCGGTTTCCAAACCCTTTCTGTGCAGAATACCAAAACCGGTATTTCCAGCCCAATGCCGGCATACGTACTAAACAGCAGGAAACTTCGTCTAAAACTCAGGAGAAACGTTTCCTTGAAACTGCTCTACTGTGCGCTCGTTCACCTAAGAGAGTTGAATCTATGTTGAGATTCAGCGAGTCAGAAACACGTTTCTTCTAGGAGCTGCGTTGGGATATTTCCGAGTGAATGGGACCATAGGATGCACAGAGAAATATCTGCTTCTAAAACCAAAACGGAGCTATCTAACTGAATGGTTGTCAATGTGTGCATTCAACTGACAGAGGTAAACTCACTTGTGGATTCAGCGGTTTGCAAACACATTCTGTGCAGAATCCCGAAACCGGCATTTCCCTCCCAATGCCGGCATACGTACGAAACAGCAGTATGACTTCGTCAGAAACTCAGGAGAAACGTATCCTTGAAACTGCTCTGCTGTGCATTCCTTCACGTAAGAGAGTTGAAACTATGTTGAGATTCAGCGAGTCAGAAACACGTTTCTTCTAGGAGCTGCGTTTGGATATTCCCGAGGGAATGGGACCATAGGCTGTACAGAGAAATATCTGCTTCTAAAACCAAAACGGAGATATCTAACTGAATGGTTGTCAATTTGTGCATTCAACTGACAGAGTTAAACTCACGTGTGGATTCAGCGGTTTGCAAAGGCTTTCTGTGCAGAATCCCAAAACCGGTATTTCCAGCCCAATGCAGGCATACGTACTAAACAGCAGGAAGCTTCGTCTAAAACTCAGGAGAAACGATTCCTTGAAACTGCTCGGCTGTGCGTTCGTTCAACTAAGAGAGTTGAATCTATGTTGAGATTCAGTGAGTCAGAAACACGTTTCTTCTAGGAGCTGCTTTGGGATATTCCCGAGTGAATTTGATCATAGGCTGTACAGATAAATATCTGCTTCGAAAACCAAAACGCAGCTATCTAACTGAATGGTTGTCAATGTGTGCATTCAGCTGTCAGAGTTAAACTCACGTGTGGATTCAGCGGTTTGCAAACCATTTCTGTGCAGAATCCCAAAACCGGTATTTCCAGCCCAATGCCGGCTTACGTACTAAACAGCAGGAAACTTCGTCTGAAGCTCAGGAGAAACGTTTCCTTGAAACTCCTCTGCTGTGCGTTCGTTCACCTAAGAGAGTTGAATCTATGTTGAGATTCAGCGTGTCAGAAACACGTTTCTTCTAGGAGCTGCGTTGGGATATTCCCGAGTGAATCGGACCATAGGCTGTACAGAGAAATATCTGCTTCTAAAACCAAAACGGAGCTATCTAACTGAATGGTTGTCAATGTGTGCATTCAACTGACAGAGTTAATCTCACGTGTGGATTCAGCGGTTTGCAAACCCTTTCTGTGCAGAATCCCAAAACCGTTATTTCCAGCCCAATGCCGGCATACGTACTAAACAGCAGGAAACTTCGTCTTAAACTCAGGAGAAACGTTTCCTTGAAACTGCTCTACTGTGCGCTCGTTCACCTAAGAGAGTTGAATCTATGTTGAGATTCAGCGAGTCAGAAACACGTTTCTTCTAGGAGCTGCTTTGGGATATTCCCGAGTGAATGGGATCATAGGCTGTACAGAGAAATATCTGCTTCTAAAACCAAAACGGAGCTATCTAACTGAATGGTTGTCAATGTGTACATTCAGCTGACAGAGTTAAACTCACCTGTGGATTCAGCGGTTTGCAAACCATTTCTGTGCCGAATCCCGAAACCGGTAATTCCAGACCAATGCCGGCTTACGTACTAAACAGCAGGAAACTTGGTCTGAAGCTCAGGAGAAACGTTTCCTTGAAACTCCTCTGCTGTGCGTTCGTTCACCTAAGAGAGTTGAACCTATGTTGAGATTCAGCGTGTCAGAAACACGTTTCTTCTAGGAGCTGCGTTGGGATATTCCCGAGTGAATCGGACCATAGGCTGTACAGAGAAATATCTGCTTCTAAAACCAAAACGGAGCTATCTAACTGAATGGTTGTCAATGTGTGAATTCAACTGACAGAGTTAAACTCACGTGTGGATTCAGCGGTTTGCAAACCCTTTCTGTGCAGAATCCCAAAACCGGTATTTCCAGCCCAATGCCGGCATACGT
The DNA here is from genome assembly GCF_030222135.1 of Aotus nancymaae. Taxonomy (NCBI): domain Eukaryota; kingdom Metazoa; phylum Chordata; class Mammalia; order Primates; family Aotidae; genus Aotus; species Aotus nancymaae. Next base: position 6,013,367 of record NW_026988517.1, on the reverse strand, counting down.
ACTAAGCAGCAGGAAACTTCGTCTAAAACTCAGGAGAAACGTTTCCTGGAAACTGCTCTACTGTGCCTTCGTTCACCTAAGAGAGTTGAATCTATGTTGAGATTCAGCGAGTCAGAAACACGTTTCTTCTAGGAGCTGCGTTGGGATATTCCCGAGTGAATGGGACCATAGGCTGCACAGAGAAATATCTGCTTCTAAAACCAAAACGGAGCTATCTAACTGAATGGTTGTCAATGTGTGAATTCAACTGACAGAGGTAAACTCACGTGTGGATTCAGCGGTTTGCAAACACATTCTGTGCAGAATCCCGAAACCGGCATTTCCTTCCCAATGCCGGCATACGTACGAAACAGCAGTATGACTTCGTCAAAAACTCAGGAGAAACGTTTCCTTGAAACTGCTCTGCTGTGCATTCGTTCACGTAAGAGAGTTGAATCTATGTTGAGATTCAGCGAGTCAGAAACACGTTTCTTCTAGGAGCTGCGTTGGGATATTCCCGAGTGAATGGGACCATAGGCTGTACAGAGAAATATCTGCTTCTAAAACCAAAACGGAGCTATCTACCTGAATGGTTGTCAATGTGTGCATTCAACTGACAGAGTTAAACTCACGTGTGGATTCAGCGGTTTGCAAACGCTTTCTGTGCAGAATCCCAAAACCGGTATTTCCAGCCCAATGCAGGCATATGTACTAAACAGCAGGAAGCTTCGTCTAAAACTCAGGAGAAACGATTCCTTGAAACTGCTCTGCTGTGCGTTCGTTCAACCAAGAGAGTTGAACCTATGTTGAGATTCAGCGAGTCAGAAACACGTTTCTTCTAGGAGCTGCGTTGGGATATTCCCGAGTGAATGGGACCATAGGCTGCACAGAGAAATATCTGCTTCTAAAACCAAAACGGAGCTATCTAACTGAATGGTTGTCAATGTGTGCATTCAACTGACAGAGGTAAACTCACGTGTGGATTCAGCGGTTTGCAAATACATTCTGTGCAGAATCCCGAAACCGGCATTTCCTTCCCAATGCCGGCATACGTACGAAACAGCAGTATGACTTCGTCAAAAACTCAGGAGAAACGTATCCTTGAAACTGCTGTGCTGTGCATTCCTTCACGTAAGAGAGTTGAATCTATGTTGAGATTCAGCAAGTCAGAAACACGTTTCTTCTAGGAGCTGCGTTGGGATATTCCCGAGTGAATGGGACCATAGGCTGTACAGAGAAATATCTGCTTCTAAAACCAAAACGGAGCTATCTAACTGAATGGTTGTCAATGTGTGCATTCAACTGACAGAGTTAAACTCACGTGTGGATTTAGCGGTTTGCAAAGGCTTTCTGTGCAGAATCCCAAAACCGGTATTTCCAGCCCAATGCAGGCATACGTACTAAACAGCAGGAAGCTTCGTCTAAAACTCAGGAGAAACGATTCCTTGAAACTGCTCTGCTGTGCGTTCGTTCAACTAAGAGAGTTGAATCTACGTTGAGATTCAGTGAGACAGAAACACGTTTCTTCTAGGAGCTGCTTTGGGATATTCCCGAGTGAATGGGATCATAGGCTGTACAGAGAAATATCTGTTTCTAAAACCAAAACGGAGCTACCTAACTGAATGGTTGTCAATCTGTGCATTCAGCTGACAGAGTTAAACTCACGTGTGGATTCAGCGGTTTGCAAACCATTTCTGTGCAGAATCCCGAAACCGGTATCTCCAGCCCAATGCAGGCATACGTACTAAACAGCAGGAAACTTCTTCTAAAACTCAGGAGAAACGTTTCCATGAAACTGCTCTGCTGTGCGTTCGTTCACCTAAGAGAGTTGAATCTATGTTGAGATTCAGCGGGTCAGAATCACGTTTCTTCTAGGAACTGCGTTCGGATATTCCCGAGTGAAAGGGACCATAGGCTGCACAGAGAAATATCTGCTTCTAAAACCAAAATGGAGCTATCTAACTGAATGGTTGTCAATGTGTGCATTCAACGGACAGAGTTAAACTCATGTGCGGATTCAGCGGTTTGCAAACACTTTCTGTGCAGAATCCAGAAACCGGCGTTTCCTTCCCAATGCCGGCATACGTACGAAACAGCAGTATGACTTCGTCTAAAACTCAGGAGAAACGTTTCCTTGAAACTCCTCTGCTGTGCGTTCGCTCACGTAAGAGAGTTGAATCTATGTTGAGATTTAGTGAGTCAGAAACACGTTTCTTCTAGGAGCTGCTTTGGGATATTCCCGAGTGAATGGGATCATAGGCTGTACAGAGAAATATCTGCTTCTAAAACCAAAACGGAGCTATCTAACTGAATGGTTGTCAATGTGTGCATTCAGCTGACAGAGTTAAACTCACGTGTGGATTCAGCGGTTTGCAAACCATTTCTGTGCCGAATCCCGAAACCGGTATTTCCTGCCCAATTCCGGCTTACGTACTAAACAGCAGGAAACTTCGTCTGAAGCTCAGGAGAAACGTTTCCTTGAAACTGCTCTACTGTGCGCTCGTTCACCTAAGAGAGTTGAATCTATGTTGAGATTCAGCGAGTCAGAAACACGTTTCTTCTAGGAGCTGCGTTGGGATATTCCCGAGTGAATGGGACCATAGGCTGTACAGAGAAGTATCTGCTTCTAAAACCAAAACGGAGGTATCTGACTGAATGCTTGTCAATGTGTGCATTCAACTGACAGAGTTAAACTCACGTGTGGATTCAACGGTTTGCAAACACTTTCTGTGCAGAATCCCGAAACCGGCATTTCCTTTCCAATGCCGGCATACGTACGATACAGCAGTATGACTTCGTCTAAAACTCAGGAGAAACGTTTCCTTGAAACTGCTCTACTGTGCGCTCGTTCACCTAAGAGAGTTGAATCTATGTTGAGATTCAGTGAGTCAGAAACACGTTTCTTCTAGGAGCTGCTTTGGGATATTCCCGAGTGAATGGGATCATAGGCTGTACAGAGAAATGTCTGCTTCTAAAACCAAAACGGAGCTATCTACCTGAATGGTTGTCAATGTGTGCATTCAGCTGACAGAGTTAAGCTCACCTGTGGATTCAGCGGTTTGCAAACCATTTCTGTGCAGAATCCCGAAACCGGTATTTCCAGCCCAATGCCGGCTTACGTACTAAACAGCAGGAAACTTCGTCTGAAGCTCAGGAGAAACGTTTCCTTGAAACTCCTCTGCTGTGCGTTCGTTCACCTAAGAGAGTTGAATCTATGTTGAGATTCAGCGTGTCAGAAACACGTTTCTTCTAGGAGCTACGTTGGGATATTCCCGAGTGAATGGGACCATAGGCTGTACAGAGAAATATCTGCTTCTAAAACCAAAACGGAGGTATCTAACTGAATGGTTGTCAATGTGTGCATTCAACTGACAGAGTTAAACTCACGTGTGGATTCAGCGGTTTGCAAACACATTCTGTGCAGAATCCCGGAACCGGCATTTCCTTCCCAATGCCGGCATACGTACGAAAAAGCAGTATGACTTCGTCAAAAACTCAGGAGAAACGTTTCCTTGAAACTGCTCTGCTGTGCATTCGTTCACGTAAGAGAGTTGAATCTATGTTGAGATTCAGCGAGTCAGAAACACGTTTCTTCTAGGAGCTACGTTGGGATATTCCCGAGTGAATGGGACCATAGGCTGTACAGAGAAATATCTGCTTCTAAAACCAAAACGGAGCTATCTAACTGAATGGTTGTCAATGTGTGCATTCAACTGACAGAGTTAAACTCACGTGTGGATTCAGCGGTTTGCAAACCCTTTCTGTGCAGAATCCCAAAACCGGTATTTCCAGCCCAATGCCGGCATACGTTCTAAACAGCAGGAAACTTCGTCTAAAACTCAGGAGAAACGTTTCCTTGAAACTGCTCTGCTGTGCGTTCGTTCAACCAAGAGAGTTGAACCTATGTTGAGATTCAGCGAATCAGAAACACGTTTCTTCTAGGAGCTGCGTTGGGATATTCCCGAGTGAATGGGACCATAGGCTGCACAGAGAAATATCTGCTTCTAAAACCAAAACGGAGCTATCTAACTGAATGGTTGTCAATGTGTGCATTCAACTGAAAGAGGTAAACCCACTTGTGGATTCAGCGGTTTGCAAACACATTCTGTGCAGAATCCCGAAACCGGCATTTCCTTCCCAATGCCGGCATACGTACGAAACAGCAGTATGACTTCGTCAAAAACTCTGGAGAAACGTATCCTTGAAACTGCTCTGCTGTGCATTCCTTCACGTAAGAGAGTTGAATCTATGTTGAGATTCAGCGAGTCAGAAACACGTTTCTTCTAGGAGCTGCGTTGGGATATTCCCGAGTGAATGGGACCATAGGCTGTACAGAGAAATATCTGCTTCTAAAAAAAAAAAGGAGCTATCTAACTGAATGGTTGTCAATTTGTGCATTCAACTGACAGAGTTAAACTCACGTGTGGATTCAGCGGTTTGTAAAGGCTTTCTGTGCAGAATCCCAAAACCGGTATTTCCAGCCCAATGCAGGCATACGTACTAAGCAGCAGGAAGCTTCGTCTAAAACTCAGGAGAAACGATTCCTTGAAACAGCTCTGCTGTGCGTTCGTTCAACTAAGAGAGTTGAATCTATGTTGAGATTCAGTGAGTCAGAAACACGTTTCTTCTAGGAGCTGCTTTGGGATATTCCCGAGTGAATGGGATCATAGGCTGTACAGAGAAATATCTGCTTCTAAAACCAAAACGGAGCTATCTAACAGAATGGTTGTCAATGTGTGCATTCAGCTGACAGAGTTAAACTCACGTGTGGTTTCAGCGGTTTGCAAACCATTTCTGTGCAGAATCCCGAAACCGGTATTTCCAGCCCAATGCCGGCTTACGTACTAAACAGCAGGAAACTTCGTCTGAAGCTCAGGAGAAACGTTTCCTTGAAACTCCTCTGCTGTGCGTTCGTTCACCTAAGAGAGTTGAATCTATGTTGAGATTCAGCGTGTCAGAAACACGTTTCTTCTAGGAGCTGCGTTGGGATATTCCCGAGTGAATCGGACCATAGACTGTACAGAGAAATATCTGCTTCTAAAACCAAAACGGAGCTATCTAACTGAATGGTTGTCAATGTGTGCATTCAACTGACAGAGTTAAACTCACGTGTGGATTCAGCGGTTTGCAAACCCTTTCTGTGCAGAATACCAAAACCGGTATTTCCAGCCCAATGCCGGCATACGTACTAAACAGCAGGAAACTTCGTCTAAAACTCAGGAGAAACGTTTCCTTGAAACTGCTCTACTGTGCGCTCGTTCACCTAAGAGAGTTGAATCTATGTTGAGATTCAGCGAGTCAGAAACACGTTTCTTCTAGGAGCTGCGTTGGGATATTCCCGAGTGAATGGGACCATAGGCTGTACAGAGAAGTATCTGCTTCTAAAACCAAAACGGAGGTATCTGACTGAATGCTTGTCAATGTGTGCATTCAACTGACAGAGTTAAACTCACGTGTGGATTCAGCGGTTTGCAAACCCTTTCTGTGCAGAATACCAAAACCGGTACTTCCAGCCCAATGCCGGATACGAACTAAACAGCAGGAAACTTCGTCTAAAACTCAGGAGAAACGTTTCCTTGAAACTGCTCTACTGTGCATTCGTTCACCTAAGAGAGTTGAATCTATGTTGAGATTCAGCGAGTCAGAAACACGTTTCTTCTAGGAGCTGCGTTGGGATATTCCCGAGTGAATGGGACCATAGGCTGCACAGAGAAATATCTGCTTCTAAAACCAAACGGAGCTATCTAACTGAATGGTTGTCAATGTGTGCATTCAACTGACAGAGGTAAACTCACGTGTGGATTCAGCGGTTTGCAAACACGTTCTGTGCAGAATCCCGAAACCGGCATTTCCTTCCCAATGCCGGCATATGTACGAAACAGCAGTATGACTTCGTCAAAAACTCAGGAGAAACGTTTCCTTGAAACTGCTCTGCTGTGCATTCGTTCACGTAAGAGAGTTGAATCTATGTTGAGATTCAGCGAGTCAGAAACACGTTTCTTCTAGGAGCTACGTTGGGATATTCCCGAGTGAATGGGACCATAGGCTGTACAGAGAAATATCTGCTTCTAAAACCAAAACGGAGCTATCTAACTGAATGGTTGTCAATGTGTGCATTCAACTGACAGAGTTAAACTCACGTGTGGATTCAGCGGTTTGTAAAGGCTTTCTGTGCAGAATCCCAAAACCGGTATTTCCAGCCCAATGCAGGCATACGTACTAAGCAGCAGGAAGCTTCGTCTAAAACTCAGGAGAAACGACTCCTTGAAACTGCTCTGCTGTGCGTTCGTTCAACTAAGAGAGTTGAATCTATGTTGAGATTCAGTGAGTCAGAAACACGTTTCTTCTAGGAGCTGCTTTGGGATATTCCCGAGTGAATGGGATCATAGGCTGTACAGAGAAATATCTGCCTCTAAAACCAAAACGGAGCTATCTAACTGAATGGTTGTCAATGTGTGCATTCAGCTGACAGAGTTAAACTCACGTGTGGTTTCAGCGGTTTGCAAACCATTTCTGTGCAGAATCCCGAAACCGGTATTTCCAGCCCAATGCCGGCTTACGTACTAAACAGCAGGAAACTTCGTCTGAAGCTCAGGAGAAACGTTTTCTTGAAACTCCTCTGCTGTGCGTTCGTTCACCTAAGAGAGTTGAATCTATGTTGAGATTCAGCGTGTCAGAAACACGTTTCTTCTAGGAGCTGCGTTGGGATATTCCCGAGTGAATCGGACCATAGGCTGTACAGAGAAATATCTGCTTCTAAAACCAAAACGGAGCTATCTAACTGAATGGTTGTCAATGTGTGCATTCAACTGACAGAGTTAAACTCACGTGTGGATTCAGCGGTTTCCAAACCCTTTCTGTGCAGAATACCAAAACCGGTATTTCCAGCCCAATGCCGGCATACGTACTAAACAGCAGGAAACTTCGTCTAAAACTCAGGAGAAACGTTTCCTTGAAACTGCTCTACTGTGCGCTCGTTCACCTAAGAGAGTTGAATCTATGTTGAGATTCAGCGAGTCAGAAACACGTTTCTTCTAGGAGCTGCGTTGGGATATTCCCGAGTGAATGGGACCATAGGCTGTACAGAGAAGTATCTGCTTCTAAAACCAAAACGTAGGTATTTGACTGAATGCTTGTCAATGTGTGCATTCAACTGACAGAGGTAAACTCACGTGTGGATTCAGCGGTTTGCAAACCCTTTCTGTGCAGAATACCAAAACCGGTATTTCCAGCCCAATGCCGGCATACGTACTAAACAGCAGGAAACTTCGTCTAAAACTCAGGAGAAACGTTTCCTTGAAACTGCTCTACTGTGCGCTCGTTCACCTAAGAGAGTTGAATCTATGTTGAGATTCAGCGAGTCAGAAACACGTTTCTTCTAGGAGCTGCGTTGGGATATTCCCGAGTGAATGGGACCATAGGCTGTACAGAGAAGTATCTGCTTCTAAAACCAAAACGGAGGTATCTGACTGAATGCTTGTCAATGTGTGCATTCAACTGACAGAGTTAAACTCACGTGTGGATTCAGCGGTTTGCAAACACTTTCTGTGCAGAATCCCGAAACCGGCATTTCCTTCCCAATGCCGGCATACGTACGAAACAGCAGTATGACTTCGTCTAAAACTCAGGAGAAACGTTTCCTTGAAACTCCTCTGCTGTGCGTTCGCTCACGTAAGAGAGTTGAATCTATGTTGAGATTCAGTGAGTCAGAAACACGTTTCTTCTAGGAGCTGCTTTGGGATATTCCCGAGTGAATGGGATCATAGGCTGTACAGAGAAATATCTGCTTCTAAAACCAAAACGGAGCTATCTAACTGAATGGTTGTCAATGTGTGCATTCAACTGACAGAGTTAAACTCACGTGTGGATTCAGCGGTTTGCAAACGCTTTCTGTGCAGAATCCCAAAACCGGTATCTCCAGCCCAATGCAGGCATACGTACTAAACAGCAGGAAACTTCTTCTAAAACTCAGGAGAAACGTTTCCATGAAACTGCTCTGCTGTGCGTTCGTTCACCTAAGAGAGTTGAATCTATGTCGAGATTCAGCGGGTCAGAATCACGTTTCTTCAAGGAACTGCGTTCGGATATTCCCGAGTGAAAGGGACCATAGGCTGCACAGAGAAATATCTGCTTCTAAAACCAAAATGGAGCTATCTAACTGAATGGTTGTCAATGTGTGCATTCAACGGACAGAGTTAAACTCATGTGCGGATTCAGCGGTTTGCAAACACTTTCTGTGCAGAATCCAGAAACCTGCGTTTCCTTCCCAATGCCGGCATACGTACGAAACAGCAGTATGACTTCGTCTAAAACTCAGGAGAAACGTTTCCTTGAAACTCCTCTGCTGTGCGTTCGCTCACGTAAGAGAGTTGAATCTATGTTGAGATTTAGTGAGTCAGAAACACGTTTCTTCTAGGAGCTGCTTTGGGATATTCCCGAGTGAATGGGATCATAGGCTGTACAGAGAAATATCTGCTTCTAAAACCAAAACGGAGCTATCTAACTGAATGGTTGTCAATGTGTGCATTCAGCTGACAGAGTTAAACTCACGTGTGGATTCAGCGGTTTGCAAACCATTTCTGTGCCGAATCCCGAAACCGGTATTTCCTGCCCAATTCCGGCTTACGTACTAAACAGCAGGAAACTTCGTCTGAAGCTCAGGAGAAACGTTTCCTTGAAACTGCTCTACTGTGCGCTCGTTCACCTAAGAGAGTTGAATCTATGTTGAGATTCAGCGAGTCAGAAACACGTTTCTTCTAGGAGCTGCGTTGGGATATTCCCGAGTGAATGGGACCATAGGCTGTACAGAGAAGTATCTGCTTCTAAAACCAAAACGGAGGTATCTGACTGAATGCTTGTCAATGTGTGCATTCAACTGACAGAGTTAAACTCACGTGTGGATTCAACGGTTTGCAAACACTTTCTGTGCAGAATCCCGAAACCGGCATTTCCTTTCCAATGCCGGCATACGTACGATACAGCAGTATGACTTCGTCTAAAACTCAGAAGAAACGTTTCCTTGAAACTGCTCTACTGTGCGCTCGTTCACCTAAGAGAGTTGAATCTATGTTGAGATTCAGTGAGTCAGAAACACGTTTCTTCTAGGAGCTGCTTTGGGATATTCCCGAGTGAATGGGATCATAGGCTGTACAGAGAAATGTCTGCTTCTAAAACCAAAACGGAGCTATCTACCTGAATGGTTGTCAATGTGTGCATTCAGCTGACAGAGTGAAGCTCACCTGTGGATTCAGCGGTTTGCAAAGCATTTCTGTGCAGAATCCCGAAACCGGTATTTCCAGCCCAATGCCGGCTTACGTACTAAACAGCAGGAAACTTCGTCTGAAGCTCAGGAGAAACGTTTCCTTGAAACTCCTCTGCTGTGCGTTCGTTCACCTAAGAGAGTTGAATCTATGTAGAGATTCAGCGTGCCAGAAACACGTTTCTTCTAGGAGCTACGTTGGGATATTCCCGAGTGAATGGGACCATAGGCTGTACAGAGAAATATCTGCTTCTAAAACCAAAACGGAGCTATCTAACTGAATGGTTGTCAATATGTGCATTCAACTGACAGAGTTAAACTCACGTGTGGATTCAGCGGTTTGCAAACACATTCTGTGCAGAATCCCGAAACCGGCATTTCCTTCCCAATGCCGGCATACGTACGAAAAAGCAGTATGACTTCGTCAAACACTCAGGAGAAACGTTTCCTTGAAACTGCTCTGCTGTGCATTCGTTCACGTAAGAGAGTTGAATCTATGTTGAGATTCAGCGAGTCAGAAACACGTTTCTTCTAGGAGCTACGTTGGGATATTCCCGAGTGAATGGGACCATAGGCTGTACAGAGAAATATCTGCTTCTAAAACCAAAACGGAGCTATCTAACTGAATGGTTGTCAATGTGTGCATTCAACTGACAGAGTTAAACTCACGTGTGGATTCAGCGGTTTGCAAACCCTTTCTGTGCAGAATCCCAAAACCGGTATTTCCAGCCCAATGCCGGCATACGTTCTAAACAGCAGGAAACTTCGTCTAAAACTCAGGAGAAACGTTTCCTTGAAACTGCTCTGCTGTGCGTTCGTTCAACCAAGAGAGTTGAACCTATGTTGAGATTCAGCGAATCAGAAACACGTTTCTTCTAGGAGCTGCGTTGGGATATTCCCGAGTGAATGGGACCATAGGCTGCACAGAGAAATATCTGCTTCTAAAACCAAAACGGAGCTATCTAACTGAATGGTTGTCATTATGTGCATTCAACTGAAAGAGGTAAACCCACGTGTGGATTCAGCTGTTTGCAAACACATTCTGTGCAGAATCCCGAAACCGGCATTTCCTTCCCAATACCGGCATACGTACGAAACAGCAGTATGACTTCGTCAAAAACTCTGGAGAAACGTATCCTTGAAACTGCTCTGCTGTGCATTCCTTCACGTAAGAGAGTTGAATCTATGTTGAGATTCAGCGAGTCAGAATCACGTTTCTTCTAGGAGCTGCGTTGGGATATTCCCGAGTGAATGGGACCATAGGCTGTACAGAGAAATATCTGCTTCTAAAAAAAAAAAGGAGCTATCTAACTGAATGGTTGTCAATTTGTGCATTCAACTGACAGAGTTAAACTCACGTGTGGATTCAGCGGTTTGTAAAGGCTTTCTGTGCAGAATCCCAAAACCGGTATTTCCAGCCCAATGCAGGCATACGTACTAAGCAGCAGGAAGCTTCGTCTAAAACTCAGGAGAAACGATTCCTTGAAACTGCTCTGCTGTGCGTTCGTTCAACTAAGAGAGTTGAATCTATGTTGAGATTCAGTGAGTCAGAAACACGTTTCTTCTAGGAGCTGCTTTGGGATATTCCCGAGTGAATGGGATCATAGGCTGTACAGAGAAATATCTGCTTCTAAAACCAAAACGGAGCTATCTAACAGAATGGTTGTCAATGTGTGCATTCAGCTGACAGAGTTAAACTCACGTGTGGTTTCAGCGGTTTGCAAACCATTTCTGTGCAGAATCCCGAAACCGGTATTTCCAGCCCAATGCCGGCTTACGTACTAAACAGCAGGAAACTTCGTCTGAAGCTCAGGAGAAACGTTTCCTTGAAACTCCTCTGCTGTGCGTTCGTTCACCTAAGAGAGTTGAATCTATGTTGAGATTCAGCGTGTCAGAAACACGTTTCTTCTAGGAGCTGCGTTGGGATATTCCCGAGTGAATCGGACCATAGGCTGTACAGAGAAATATCTGCTTCTAAAACCAAAACGGAGCTATCTAACTGAATGGTTGTCAATGTGTGCATTCAACTGACAGAGTTAAACTCACGTGTGGATTCAGCGGTTTGCAAACCCTTTCTGTGCAGAATACCAAAACCGGTATTTCCAGCCCAATGCCGGCATACGTACTAAACCGCAGTAAGCTTCGTCTAAAACTCAGGAGAAACGTTTCCTTGAAACTGCTCTACTGTGCGCTCGTTCACCTAAGAGAGTTGAATCTATGTTGAGATTCAGCGAGTCAGAAACACGTTTCTTCTAGGAGCTGCGTTGGGATATTCCCGAGTGAATGGGACCATAGGCTGTACAGAGAAGTATCTGCTTCTAAAACCAAAACGGAGGTATCTGACTGAATGCTTGTCAATGTGTGCATTCAACTGACAGAGTTAAACTCACGTGTGGATTCAGCGGTTTGCAAACCCTTTCTGTGCAGAATACCAAAACCGGTATTTCCAGCCCAATGCCGGATACGTACTAAACAGCAGGAAACTTCGTCTAAAACTCAGGAGAAACGTTTCCTTGAAACTGCTCTACTGTGCGTTCGTTCACCTAAGAGAGTTGAATCTATGTTGAGATTCAGCGAGTCAGAAACACGTTTCTTCTAGGAGCTGCGTTGGGATATTCTCGAGTGAATGGGACCATAGGCTGCACAGAGAAATATCTGCTTCTAAAACCAAACGGAGCTATCTAACTGAATGGTTGTCAATGTGTGCATTCAACTGACAGAGGTAAACTCACGTGTGGATTCAGCGGTTTGCAAACACGTTCTGTGCAGAATCCCGAAACCGGCATTTCCTTCCCAATGCCGGCATACGTACGAAACAGCAGTATGACTTCGTCAAAAACTCAGGAGAAACGTTTCCTTGAAACTGCTCTGCTGTGCATTCGTTCACGTAAGAGAGTTGAATCTATGTTGACATTCAGCGAGTCAGAAACACGTTTCTTCTAGGAGCTACGTTGGGATATTCCCGAGTGAATGGGACCATAGGCTGTACAGAGAAATATCTGCTTCTAAAACCAAAACGGAGCTATCTAACTGAATGGTTGTCAATGTGTGCATTCAACTGACAGAGTTAAACTCACGAGTGGATTCAGCGGTTTGCAAACCCTTTCTGTGCAGAATCCCAAAACCGGTATTTCCAGCCCAATGCCGGCATACGTTCTAAACAGCAGGAAACTTCGTCTAAAACTCAGGAGAAACGTTTCCTTGAAACTGCTCTGCTGTGCGTTCATTCAACCAAGAGAGTTGAACCTATGTTGAGATTCAGCGAATCAGAAACACGTTTCTTCTAGGAGCTGCGTTGGGATATTCCCGAGTGAATGGGACCATAGGCTGCACAGAGAAATATCTGCTTCTAAAACCAAAACGGAGCTATCTAACTGAATGGTTGTCAATGTGTGCATTCAACTGAAAGAGGTAAACCCACGTGTGGATTCAGCGGTTTGCAAACACATTCTGTGCAGAATCCCGAAACCGGCATTTCCTTCCCAATGCTGGCATACGTACGAAACAGCATTATGACTTCGTGAAAAACTCTGGAGAAACGTATCCTTGAAACTGCTCTGCTGTGCATTCCTTCACGTAAGAGAGTTGAATCTATGTTGAGATTCAGCGAGTCAGAAACACGTTTCTTCTAGGAGCTGCGTTGGGATATTCCCGAGTGAATGGGACCATAGGCTGTACAGAGAAATATCTGCTTCTAAAAAAAAAAAGGAGCTATCTAACTGAATGGTTGTCAATTTGTGCATTCAACTGACAGAGTTAAACTCACGTGTGGATTCAGCGGTTTGTAAAGGCTTTCTGTGCAGAATCCCAAAACCGGTATTTCCAGCCCAATGCAGGCATACGTACTAAGCAGCAGGAAGCTTCGTCTAAAACTCAGGAGAAACGATTCCTTGAAACTGCTCTGCTGTGCGTTCGTTCAACTAAGAGAGTTGAATCTATGTTGAGATTCAGTGAGTCAGAAACACGTTTCTTCTAGGAGCTGCTTTGGGATATTCCCGAGTGAATGGGATCATAGGCTGTACAGAGAAATATCTGCTTCTAAAACCAAAACGGAGCTATCTAACAGAATGGTTGTCAATGTGTGCATTCAGCTGACAGAGTTAAACTCACGTGTGGTTTCAGCGGTTTG